>NC_091460.1:113434715-114049260 GCF_027789765.1 Dendropsophus ebraccatus
GTTATTGATGGCAATGACCAGTGGAGGATCCCTTCTCAAGTTATGCTGCTACTGAAGTGTGCTTTGGACTCCTCCAGCAGAGGGATCACTAAGGATGCTCTTCATTTACTGACCAGTGTGCAGCTGCACAGGTTTTCATCCCAATGAAGAAAGTTGAGCTCAAAAACTACCTGGCCCCAGCAATGGGAACATTGAATGTTACTGGAGTTTAGCTGTCTGCCTTCTCATTTTCAATAAAAGTTGGGCAGCTAAACAAAAGGTTTTGGAAGTACTGTTGTACTGTTGCGCCCAAACTCACTAAAAGAGCTGGTACATAGTTACATAGTTACATAGTTACATAGTTAATACGGTTGAAAAAAGACACATGTCCATCAAGTTCAACCAAGGAGGGGATGGATACAGGGAAGGGGGAGGGGTGATAGGTTCTATACATATGCATTTATATTATTTTGCTCTAAGAACTTGTCTAGCCCTGTTTTGAAGCCCTCTACTGTTTTTGCTGTGACCAGATCCTGTGGTAGACTGTTCCACAGATTCACAGTTCTCATGGTAAAGAAGACTTGTCGCCTCCGGAGATTGAACCTTTTTTTCTCCAGGCGGAGGCAGTGCCCCCTTGTCCTTTGAGGGGGTTTTACCTGGAACATCTTTTCCCCATATGTCTTGTAGGGGCCATTTATATATTTAAATAAGTTAATCATATCTCCCCTTAAACGTCTCTTCTCCAGACTAAACAAATGTAATTCTTTTAATCTCTCCTCATAACTAAGATGCTCCATTCCCCTTATTAGTTTAGTTGCCCGTCTTTGTACCCTCTCCAGCTCTAGAACATCCTTTTTATGAATCGGGTTCCAAAACTGGACGGCATACTCCAGATGGGGCCGCACTAAAGCTTTATAAAGCGGTAATATTATATCCCTGTCCCGTGAGTCCATGCCTGTTTTAATGCATGACAATATCCTGCTGGCCTTAGAAGCAGCTGACTGACATTGTGTGCTGTTCTGTAGTCTATTATCTACAAGTACACCCAGATCCTTCTCCATCAGCGACTCTCCCAGAGTAACTCCCCCCAGGACATATGATGCATGTGGGTTATTAGTACCCAGGTGCATAACTTTACATTTATCCACATTGAACCTCATTTGCCAAGTGGACGCCCAAACACTCAGTGTGTCTAAGTCATCCTGTAACATCTGCACATCCTCCATAGACTGTACTGTACTACAAAGCTTGGTGTCATCTGCAAAGATAGAAACATTGCTGTTAATTCCATTCTCAATATCATTAATAAACAAGTTAAACAGAAGAGGGCCCAGTACTGCCCCTTGGGGTACACCACTTATTACCGGGGACCATTCGGAGTAGGAATCATTGACCACCACTCTCTGGGTACGATTATTAAGCCAGTTTTCAATCCAGTTACACATTAAATTTTCCAAACCGATAGACTTTAACTTACCCATCAGACGTCCATGAGGAACTGTGTCAAACGCTTTTGCAAAATCCAGGTACACGATATCCACAGCCACGCCGCCATCCAGGCTTCTACTTACCTCTTCATAGAAACATATTAGGTTGGTTTGACAGCTTCTGTCCTTAGTAAAACCATGCTGGTTATCACTTATAATACTATTAGCCACTACATATTCCTGGACCACTACATATTCCTCACAGCCCCTGCCCATTGCACTTGGTCCTAAAGAATGATATAGTATAATTATAACTCAGTGTACTAGTTTTGTTTATAGTCAGTGTCTTTGTTAGCACCTGAAACCAGGAGCAGGTGCCCTAGGTCATTTGCCTACTGCCCTAAGTCACTCAACACCATCATTAATTTAATTTAGGTGTTACTGCATACTCCCCCTCTGCCAAGTCCCATGGAGCCTCAGGTATCTGGGGTCTACTAAAATCCCTGCCCATATTATTTCTTGAACCTATTGACAGAAAAGACAGCTGTTAGCCTTTTTTGTGTAACCTTCAGTGTAGCAAACAGGAACCCTTTAACCAGGAAGTTCATACAATTAGCCAAAATTGATATTTGTTGTGGATAGATGACAAGAAGTCCTTTTCCTGGGTAGTAACACAGGAATGATTTCAGCACTTGAGCAGTTACTTAAGGCAGCACTTTCTGCTAGACCAACCCTGATGAAAATGTTAAGCATTGTGCATCCAACTATTCAATAGAGTTTACTAATGTTCTCGGGAAAGCTAAGGCTCATGAACTTTATTTTTTACAGCTTCCTGTCACTGTTATCCATATACATTCCCGCTCAAGGAGATTTTATTGTATCCCTTGTACAAGATTCACAGAATAACAGAAATACTGAAGTAATGTAACTTAGATGAAAGCCGAATCAAGCAGCAATGTTGACTGAGCCCTTTTCCAATTTAAATGTAGATTAAAGAGGGCCAGGTTCGATTCCCAGACTAAACGTCTTTTAAAATCAACGGATAAAGAACGACATTCCCGGCAGACATTTTATTTTTGTTTTCTATTATCGCTGCCTTTGGGTACCTATAGATAAAGTGAGTTGCAGCACATTGCTATAATATCAGCCATGGCTTGTAGTAAATCAAATAATTGATCTTATTTCTACTTTCATAACTGCAGCAATATTAAAGTATGACTTACACATAAAGACTATCAGCTCTGTAAATTACTTTTTCCTGTCTCGGCATAGTAGCTTCGCAGCTGTCTTGAAAAAAGCAGAAAATATCACAAACCTGCTGCAACACAAAATATTAAAAAGTCTATTGTTTTAAGCCTCAGACCTTTAAATCATAAGCCAATGCAAGGAAGACCTTTCCTGGGGTTTGGCATTTAATAAGATCTAGTTCTGACTAGACTATAGACTGTATGTCTACCTTTATTCTGCCATACTGCAAAAGCCTGATTACTAAAGGTCAATTCACTGACAAATTATGGATATAGAATTATAAAGTGCTGTCCAAGTATTTCCATAGTCAATGTGGTACCTCGGCTATATGACGGGATCATGGAATGCTCTTCTAACTATATAACTTATTTATAACATTTAGAAAAATATTAAAAGGAGACGTCCAGGCAGAACTCTTTTTTCACAAGTGTCAGGGAAGGGGAGGATAAAAGAAATAGCATGCTCTCACCTACCTGGCTCCAACACAGGTGACTGTATACCGCTGATCCGGTCACTGGGTCCCCGGATCAGTGGAGTGGAGTGGAGACCCAGTTGAGTGGAGTGGAGACCCAGTGGAGTGGAGTGGAGACCCAGAACGTGACGTGTCAGGTCCGCTCAGCTAGTCAGCAACCGTAGTGGGGTCCTAGCGCTGGAGCTGGGGAGGTGAGAGTATGTTATTTCTTTTATCCCCCTCTTCCCCGACACTTGTGAAAAAAAGAGATCTGTCCAGACTTCTCCTTTAAGTATCAGTAGTGACAGATGTCCTGGGCACTAAATTCCTTGGGGTGCAAAGTAATAAGTGTCAAATGTATGCATGGGAAACAGATCACTGATTTCAGGGAGACCAGCCAAAGATAACACTGTTGGCTGCTGGTGCATTGCTTTCTGGGAAATACGAATATGCAAAAAAGAGCTTGTGTAGCCTCATTTAAGAGTCTCAAAACACAAGACTAGCCAGATATCCATCTGTCTCTTTCCTATATGGCTCTACTAGGCATTGCTCCCACCTAGCCAGAATCCTGCTCCACACTGATGAGGGACAACACCCTGAAACAGCTGTCTGTGGTTGGATATCGGGCCTTGGTTTTTCCCTTGTCATTACTTTGACATATAGGGCTTAATATGGTGGTTTTGGTGGTTCCCGTACAGGACGCACCCCTTGGCTGGATCCTTCCCCGAGGGATATCTGGCTAGTCCTGTGTTTTAAGACTCTTAAGTGAAGCTTCACGGGCATGAATGTATGCATGGGCACTCAGCATTGTAAAGGAATAGGGAGTCCAGTGATACGTACATACATTTCATGGTGCATTACACCAACAGTTAGCATGCTACAGAATAATACAGTACATACACATGCAAGTGTGTAGCAGGTGTTGCTGCAGCAATTGTCACAGGGCTGAGGGTACACTAGCTTCCCAAGATTCAAAGAAAGATTTCCTATTTACGACTTTCCATAATGTGCGGGCACAAAACTTAATCACAAGGAGTTCAGGGGTAAACTTCAGAACAGTATTTTTACTGAAAAGTCTTAAAGGTGCAGTACATAAAAAATACAGTCAATGGTTCACAAACTACAATCCTTGTTCAGAAGGTAAGACTTAGCTTAGAAGCGGGTCTGTTGGGTAGTACCTCTTTAAAAGCGTTCACACTTCTGCTTAGTGCAGGAATAGTGAGACTTTTTGAGACTTTTAAATTTAGTGAAGGACAGTCTCTAACTTGGGTAACTAGAGATAGTTTAAGGTCATGGTGACAGGGCAGACTACTTAGAGGGGGAACTTGTCCAAATAGTACTGTGCTCTACTGTAGAGGGTATTGAGAACTTTGACTAGGTTGCAGGCAAAGATAGAGAGGACCAGTACTCATGGTAAATATCCGAACTTGCTATGATGTGACACTCATTAGACACATCTAGGAGTACTTGGCACCAACATAGATGATGGAGCCCACCTTGGTGTTAACAGTGGCAACAGGACTAGGTGCAAGCAGGCGGGCCCAATCGGCAAGAAGTGCACTTCTGCAATCCCTGGCTAGACTTGACTGTAGACTCACTGATATCCATATTTTCCAGGACTCCCTATGGCTGCATGCAACTTCAGCAGTCACCACTGTTTGTTCAACGCTAATAAATAGCAAGTTTGTTACGATATTTGTTGCTTAAAAAAAGATCTAGTTAAAGAATATAGAAAAACACATTTTTATATCTACTTTGAAGTCCTGCTGTTTCTCCTTATTCTCTTTGGAGTCATTCCTTGGAGCTCTATTCTCACTTTGACTAGAAATATTTCCACTATCAAAGGTTTAGTATCTACCAAACGTTCAATAGTGGAGGTAATTTGTGCAATGTACAGCCATGCTCTTCTCCCAACTATATAACAAATAAAATAATAATAATAATAATAATAATATATATATATATATATATATATATATATATATATATATATATATATAGATGACTATTCATGAACAGGAATAGATATTCTTACTATAATTTACAATTATCTATTTTTTATATAATAAAAAGTGCTGGTTTTATATATAATTACTCTATATTTTACTCTAATATATTTCGACAATAGCCTGATATGATGCTACTATGGATGCAATGTTTCTACAGAATGTGTTCTCTACACTCTGAAGCTACTTTAGCTCTGCCTGAGGGCTAACCTGCCCTACATAGAACAAGGCGAGCCTGTTATCCTGGACCATTCCTCTTATACTGTCATCAGTACGGAACTAAGTGACTGTATGGTACCCAAAGCACTGTCTCAGCAGGAATCAAAGGTTACTTGATAGCTAGGTCAATGTCTAGTAAACAGGATAAATAGCCTTACAGAAAATTCATGCTTAACTTTAAAATACAACCTTTATACTTAAGACCTTGTGGTGTCCTTTTCTGTCAGGTTGCCTCCAAGCTTTATCAAATCATTTCTTATTTTAGTCTATCTCTAGGCAAACTGGGTGAGAAACAATACGACTTTCATTACAATCCATCAAGCTTCCCTGTCAGTAACTCACCTTCCTAGTTAAAAAAAAAAACAAAAAACTGAGTAGTAATCTGAAGATTAACCAATACATTAGAGGACAGTTGAATCCAAGGGCGTAGCTAGAGGCTATGGGAGGCCAAAGGGAGGCAATAACAAGCCACTCCGTATTGATCAAGGCATTGAATGCAATGTATTGCCTAGATATTCTTTAATGCATTAAACCAAACCTCATAGACTAGAAAAGTTAACAATAGACAGGAGCTGTCCAATTGACATTGACAGGAAAAATTACTGGGCGTACTCTGTGACCTTTGAATGGATGATTCCACAGGGAGGGGAAGGCTGATCTGGGAACTTGTTGACTTATCTATCTACTGGTGCCACCTTCGCTGCCTTAGGCCTTATTCCCATATTCCGTGCACGGTCCATAAATATGGAAGATGTGATATTGATACTGTTTTAATCTGTTTGAATCTTCATGCTACTGTATTGACACTGTGTTTTACAATCCCACATACTACTGTCTGATAAAGTAGTCTCACGTAAGTACAGTACCACTTATGCCACAAGCCCAGGTAGCTATGCGTGTGGTGTGGCTGCTAGGTGGGTGTAGGGTCACTTGGGCACCTGTCACAGTGGCCCGAGGGATGGTGTTGGAACCAACCCCTAGACAAACGGGCTGTGCGCTTCAGGTATAAAGGTTAACTCAAGTGTAAGATCTGGGTGCAGGTGCGACGCCTCAAAAATAGAGCCCAATAGAGTCCAAGGCTTAACCAGAACAACAGATTACTGTAAATCTTCAGTGCAATACAATAGAATACTGGCAACAACTTGAAGAGCAAGTGCAGGTGAGTAAGAGGAGGGTAGAGTTTGAGGTAGCTTGAGAAGTGACTATGGTTACCGTCTTGGGGGCCTTATGCAAGTATTGGTGTAGTCTGTCAGGATGAGCTTGTAGTAGAAGTAGAGTGAAGTGAAGGATATCCGTACTCATGTTTAGAGTGTGCTTTCTGACTGCTTTTTGCCCAACTAGTTCAGCGAGTGCCAAGCTGGGTAGTACAAGCCCCATGCCATTACAACTGGGTATAGCAGACTTTCCGAGGCTTCCCAGAAGAGCCGTGAGTCATCAGTAGGATGCATCCGCTTCAGCTATTTGTCCTACTGGGGGTCAGTACCTAGCTGTGGTTACTACCCTGAGAATAAACAGTAGGAGAGGGATGCCAGGCCTTAATAAGGTTTCCTAATAGGATGGCTACCCCTCCTAAGGGTTTAGCACTGCATACTTGAACAGGTTACTTTCTTGGAAAACTCTCTCTGTCTGTGTCTTGTCCCTCCACACCAACTTACAAAAGACCACTGACTAAAGCCCTCCCACCAGAAACTGACCTCCCTTTTTATAGGGGCAACTGAGCTTCCCTGTGATTGCTTAAACAACAGCATTTGACACATAACAGTTAACACATAACTTTCCTTCAGCTGTGCTCTATACAAAACATATAATAAATAAGACAGTGACACCTAGTGGGGAAAATACATATTACATCTCCTTCATCCCCTTTAGTGCTATACCTGACAGAGGCACTTTACCCAGGTGGCATAAAGACTAAGTGGACCACCCGTACCTGGACACTACACTTACATCACTCATCAATGCCATAAGAGACATTTAGTAAATTGCCCCCCCACCCCATGTGCTTCATCATCAGACGCAGTTTTGCCACACCACCATCCTTGGCCATGGAGCAGCACACCACCCCCCAGCGACAGCATTGTGTGATTCCATGTAACTATAATGAAGGCATTGATGACTTTTAATAAATTATTTGTGACATAAGTTACTGCTGTATTATGTTAGAATGATAACTGTTATCATCATTTAGTTCTCCGGTTTTCTATATCGTTCCCATAAGGATCCCGGTTTACAGTAAAGTCAAAGTCATTCCAGAGACCAGGGAGATCCATAATTCATACACCACATAAATTCACTGTAGTTCTGCTCACTCAGCACAAATAGGCTATCTGTATGGACCTGGCAGAGAACTTTGGTTTTGAATAATGTATTAGGTTGTCCTCCTCTTAATAGTTTAGGACTAGCGGAGGGATGTCATTACAACTTGCATTTCCTTTCGTTTCTTTAAAATCAGATATAAAATTGGATACAGATTATTCATATGTCAGAGATGTATGCTGGCTTTCATTTACCCGGGTCAAAATAGAACTTGCCATCCTAACCCTTTGTCTAAATACACAGACATAGTGCCCGGTTGGTGCCTAGGGTTCCTGGAATTCTCCGCCTCGAGATACAGTATGTCCCTGTAGTCTCACTAAATATGCCATACATGTCTCACAGGTCATATGTATCAGTTTTTGAAATAATAATTCTTTCCTATATGGATTTACATTTTAAAGGGAAACTCCGGTGGGGGGGAAAAATGGTTTTCAAATAAACTGGTGCCAGAAAGTTATAAAGATTCGTAAATTACTTCTATTTAAAAATGACAAGTCTTTCAGGACTTATCAGCTGCAGTATGTCCTGCATGAAGTGGTGTATTCTTTCCAGTCTGACACAGTGCTCTTTGCTGCCACCTCTGTCTGTGACAGGAACTGTCTAGAGCAGGAGAAGTTTCCTATGGGGATTTGCTACTGCTCTAAACAATCAATCATGGACAGAGGTGGCAGCAGAGATCACTCTGTCAGACTAGGTAGAAAATACCACTTTCTGTAGGATATACAGCAGCTGATAAGTACTAGTAGGCTTGATTTTTTTTTTTTTTAAATAGAAGTAATTTATAACTCTATATAACTTTCTGACACCAGTTGATTTTAAAAAAAATGTTTTCACCAGAGTAACCCTTTAAACAGACCATTCACTTATATGTATTACTAAACTTAAATATGGATTTGCAGTTAGGAATACTATTGTTGTTGTTGTTGTTGTTATTATTATTATTATTATTGCACTTAGTCTTATTACTGTTCATAGTGAAATCTGTGTAATGCCTAATGTCTCATGCTGTATCCAATATAATTTACTGCTTTCCTATTTACGCCATCATTTACTCCAGTGAACATATTTTGGCTCTCTGAAAGCCTCTTGTATCTTTTAAACTGGAGCCGAATGTCTGGCAGACAGGTCAGTGTTCCGTGGTCCATTGTAAGCACTCTGGCCTCGGTGCCCTTTCATGTGACATTTAGTTATTTTTATTGGAACATGTTAATGTCAAGTATGTAGTATGGTTAAATGGAGGCTTAAAATATGTTGTGACTAAGTATTGAGCTGAGGAGCATAGGGTCTATCTCATGCCACTACGAGGGTGTAAAAGATATCAGGGCACTTAGTTAGAATACATGTCTAAAAAAAAGTTATGTATTCTCTTTGTCGCTGTGTATAAACACAATTCCAACGCACACTCCCTGGTAGTTGCCATAGATATGCTTAAAGTGAATCTGTAGGCACCAACGCCACAGCCCCCAGCCCCACACACACAAACACACAAAACTCTGGTCCGATCCAGAGGTCCGTTTCTCCCCTGGTACCAGTATTTGTGTAAAAAGATATCTAATTCCAGTGGTGCAGTGTCAAAGAGGAGGGGCCTAGAGCATCAGTGCTCTATGTCTAGACCTGTACTGCCTCTCTCTTCTTCAGCAACTCAAGGTAATCCATCCCAAGGGAGTGGAACGGGAAGACTACGGGAGTCAAATACTGATGGTTCGAGTTTGTACAATCCTGAACATCAGCGCCATTCCATCATCTCTACCCAAGATACAACCAGTTTATGGCATTGTGCGTTATACCGAGCCAACAGAACAGCATGCTGCTATACACTCCCCCAGGCTGTATCTCGGGATCAGCGGGATCACCAACGGTCTCAGGATTGATCACACTGATCGCGAGTGTGTTTGCTAACCAAATCCATGTACCATACATGTTTTTTGTAATTGAACAGTTCTTTCTAGATCACTACGTGTTTCTGCTTAGAATTAAACTATAGATCTATAATAATTGAAATAAACATCACCTCCCCTCAGACTTTACATAATTCAGCCATTTCTAAAATGAAACAATCTCAAAGAGTCCAACCACCGTACAATATGACCGGCTGCTTTAATAAGTTTAACATGGAGATTAGTGATTATCCTAAAATACAATTAGTGCCGTACATAATATGCAGAGGTAATTTCCGGCCTAGATTTAGCCTTTTGTGGCCCTTTCTTGTGCATTGTACTCGGCGCCCTTCTCTCGCTCCTCCGGCTGGCTGCTGCTGCCTCTGTTTAATATTTATGCGTCTCTTTATTACTTTTGCACACAGAGCAGGAACACTGTAAATTGAACATCTTGATTTCTGATAAGCTTCAATTTTTGTAGCCTCATTTCTTTTTATCCATATCAAATGTGTTTGAATTAAGTAAAGTTAAAGGGGCATTCCACTCAGACATAACTTTTCATATGTTGCTGCCCATGGAGAGAATAACAATTCATTCCATACTTTTTATTATCTATTCAGTCTCCTTTCCCCAGTTCTCTGCCTCTGCTTTCTGCTGAAGACATAAAAAAAACTGTTTGTGCTTTTCTCTCCGTCTCCTCCTCCTCTCTATTCCCTTTCCGAGACAGCTCATATAAACAAGTCCCTATCTGCAACTTTGTAACAACTTTGCAATACCGGAGGGATAATCACATTGAGTTCATCAGTTTTTTTTTTGTGTCTGCAGCAGAAAGTAGCAGTTCAGAACTGGGGGAAGGAGACTGAATAGATAATAATAAGTATAGAAGGAATTGTTAGTCTCACCATGGGCAGCAACATATGAAAAGTTATATTTGAGTGAAATACCCCTTTAATTTATGAATTAAGTATTTATTTTTGTCAAAGTAGCATATTAAAAAAGAAAAATAATAGCTGCAAAAATAGCATAGAGTATCACAGCGGATTTGATGGTGCAGATCCACAGCAGATTTGATCTAAATAACTGAACACAGCATCAAATCCTGTGCAGATCCTGTACATGTGAACGCACCCTTACCCGTGTAAAATACTATTGCTGTTTTATCCCCTTGGTTTTTTTTTTCTTCAGTACAAGTCATGCGATTCTTTATCATGTGATTCCAGGTTTTCTGTTAATGAACTTTGGAAAAAACACTAATTTCCATATAGACATGGCGATTATAGAAGTATGCGGCAAAACACCAAATACATAACCTGCCACAGAAAAATAAAAAAACCATAGCAGAAAAATGTCCTATGGGTTTAGCGTTTAATTTTTCCCCATTGACTATCAACTAATATGCCATATGCCATATCTCTGAAAATGCCGGAATTCAACCATATAGTACATGAGAACATACTTCTCTCCCAAAATTAGTCACAGGATAAGGGATAACAAGACGTATAGAGAATTAATGAGAACCGTCCCCACCGTTGTTTTGAGGGGGACACGTTCCCCACATTACTGTGACTACTGGGAGCCCCACCAATCAGCTTGATATCCCCTATCCTGTGGGTTTGGGGGGGGGGGGGGGGCAGCTACCTACGCCAGAACTGGATGTATGTGTGAGGGGGTCACTTGAAAAAACCTACTCACAAACCTTGCAGATGTAGGTATAAACATGTGATGCATGTTTTTTCTTCAGGATCTGAGTGCCTCTTTTATCCAGGGATATGCACATACATGCAGGAGTTCTACTATCCACTGCTCCATCCTACTTGCTCTCATTGTGCAGGTGATAGATCTGTGTAGCCGGCAGATGTCCAGCTTTATGACTCTGCAATATGTGATAGATCCCCAACTCCCAAGCATAAGTTACACCAAAGAACGCAAAATAAAGACACAACACACTGTCATCCGGTGTCAAAGGGTCCCAATTTTATTTAAAATTACATGACACTGAAAATGGCAGACCCCCGACTCACTAAGAGTCACTCTCCAGCACTCAGGTGAGGAAAAAACCCCTGTGGGGGAAACCTCGAGGGAGCCATGGCTGGAGAGTTGCCCCTCCCCTGGGCTTAGAGGGTGATACCATACTATAAATATAATAAACTGGACGAGAGAGAAATCTGGCTGCAATATCTGTCACCTTATTGATGGCTAGGCGGATGTATCTCTTCTCCCTTACAGATCCAGCTCAAGAAGGTGGAGACTCGATGAAGGGGTAGTCTAAAGCAGACCTGCTAGAACCTCCAAATTACATCAAGGGTAGGGGGCAGTAAAGTAGTCAAGCTCAAGGTCCTCTGATGCATCCAAGATGGCACTGATCAGGGCGCTGTGCATTGCTTTATGGAACCTTCTTTATGACATAAGCGCTTGTCATCACAGTGCACGGTTGCCATGGTTACTGCAGGTAAACACATCTGAAGCATTAACCCATTAATGACTGGTGATGCGCTTTACTGCAGAGGTCACTAAACACACTTGTGACCAAGCAAACAGCCTATGGTTAGGCCACACTAACAACACTAAATCATATGGTTGGATGTGGCCATAGCAACCAATCACAGCTCAGCTTTCGTTTCTCCAATTACTCTGGTAAAATAAAAGCTGAACTGTGATTGGTTGCCATGTGCAACAGTCTAACTTGCCCATAGCAACCAATCAGAGCTCAGCTTTAATGTAATAAGAGCTTATTAAGATATGAAAGGTGAGCTGTGATTGGTTGCTATGGGCAAATCAGACTGTTTTTTGTCTCTGGCAGGTTGATAAAGCTGCTTCATTGCTGTAAAGCTTATGATGATGATGACTAAAAACACATGACATAAAGCTTCCCCATAATGCTTTGCAGTCAGCCCTTCCTCCATACCTCCCAACTTTTTGGAGGGACACTTGTGGTTCACAGACATTTCTATACACTACAATTCCCAGCATTTCCGGTCACTCAGTTTAGAATCCCCTGGTATACGGTTATATACGGTGGATTTGTTAACATGAAGGAGACTGCTGACAATCTGATTTCATTGGATGAATTAAATCAGATAGAGAAGGAGGGAATCCCTACCTGGAAATCCAACAAGCAGTATGGGTGACATGTAACACTTCATTTCTCAGGCTTTCATAGGAAATCGGTGATTACCCAATTAGTTGATCACTGGAGAAACTGCACTGACTGTACGAAAGGGGTTGTGTAGTTGTTTAAAAGTAAAATAGTTTACAGTATTAGGCTATGTTCACACTGTGTACGAATCCGTACGCAGGTCTAACGCCGCCGTACATGTGCGGCTGAAACTACGGGCGTGCGAAAAATCAACATGTGGCCGGTTGCGTACGCACCGCGAACATACGCCCGTAGTACAGTTACGCTTCTCTAGCTTGTTTCGAAGCGATCTGAAACAGGTCATTTACTTGGAAATCTACGCCCAGCCCCGTAAACCACACAGAACCTTTTAGATCGAAAAATCAAGTTCAATTTGGCTGAAATAAGTACTCCGTACGGGACCGCATGGAAATCCACGGCCGTGAGTTTCAACATTTCCGTCCTCAAACAATGGTCTTGTTAATTTTTCACGGCGCCGTATACGATCCGGCCGTAAGCTCATATGTAGTGTGCGCTGTGCGGGCGTATATCGTATACTTTCAAGCGAACGCATCAACTTCAAAACTACGTGCGTATATTCGCGGTTCGCACTACAGACGCATTCACACGCAGTGTGAACATAGCCTTAAAGGGGTACTCCTGCAAAAAAACACCAGTCTTACAGTACTTATCAGCTGCTGTATGTCCTGCAGTAAGTGGTGTATTCTTTCCAGTCTAACACAGAAATGTCTGCTGCCACCTCTGTTCATGTCAGGAACTGTCCAGAGCAAGTTCCTGACATGGACAGAGGTGGCAGCATAGAGCACTGTGTCAGACTGGAAATAATACACCCCTTCCTGCAGGTCTTACAGCAGCTGCTAAGTACTGGAAGAAGAAGTAAAATACAAATCTATATTTAACAGAAGTTATTTAATTATCTTTATAAATTTTTGACTCCAGTTGATTTGAAAGAAAAAAAATGCTGGAGTACCCCTTTAAACTTTATAGGAGAATGTACAGAGCAGTCCCCTGTCCAGTCCTTCTCAAAGGCAATCTACCCATGTGCTCTCTAATATATCTATCATATACCGTATGAGTGAGACCTCACATTTTCGATGTAACAGTACTATATGAAGACACAGCGGTGTAAACTGAGCAGGTGTTCAGCAATGCTGCCATTATGGATTATTGCATAAAGCCGCTGTGATTGTGGCGCTCTGCTGTAGCTGTACAGCATATATATAACCCCAATAAAGATGGAAGGGGAGAAGCATGAAAAATGCAGAACCACTGTAACATCAGTGTAAGGAACATGACTCATTTTATTATTGCTGACTGTTCATGTGCGCCGTCTGTATATCTACTTTATGTTTCTGACTACTACGTACTCTGGGAAGATGAAGCTTCAATAAGGAAACTATAAAACTAATCCTATCACAAATAGTGTAAGAATTTCTGGGGAGACACGATAAGATAACTAATAGCCATAACTGCACTTTCATATCATAACATATGTTTAAAGGGGTTGTCCAGCGAAAATCTTTTTCTTTCATATTAAGTGGTGTAAGAAAATGATATAGATCTGTAATTTACTTCTATTAAAAAATCTCAAGTCTTTTCTATACTTATCAGCTGCTGTATGTCCTGTAGGAAATGTTGTTTTATTTTAGTCTGACACTGCTCTTTGCTGACATCTCTGGCCGAGACAGGAACTGTCCAGAGCAGGAGAGGTTTTCTATAGGGATTCATATAAAACCGAGATAGAGTTCCTGTGTCGGCCAGAGATGTCAGCAGAGAGCACTGTGTGAAGCTGAAAAAAAAACACTTCCTGCAGGATATATAGGAGCTAATAAGTATGGAAAGACTTGAGATTTTTTTATAGAAGTAAATTACAAATCTGTATAACTTTCTGACACCAGTTGATTTGAAAATAAAAAAGATTTTTCCTGGACAACCCTTTTAAAGCGGGTTTTGACATTGAAGCCTGTTAGAAGCTAATGGGGTATCTCCCGTCCGCCTCCCCACACAGCTGGTACCATTGGATAGCTGGCTTTAAACTACAATCTGTACTGGGATCCATTTGGCTGCCAATACCAACAGCTCAATGTCAAAGGCGCGGAGCCTAGAGCGTCCATGCACTAGGCCTGTGGTGCTTCTCAGGCCCTCACTGGGCAGGATTATCTTCTTTGGCACTGGCTCACAATGGCGCACTGAATTGGGACATCGTTGTTTGAGTGGACGGTAGGGAGTAAGACCTGGGGAGGGCAGAAGGAAGGCATGGAGAAAGACCTGAGAGGCACTGCAGGCCTAAGGGCCATATTACACGGGACAATTATCGTTCAAAAAATCGTTAGATCATTCATGTAATAGCAGGCAACGATTAAACGACCAACGAGAAATCGTTGATTGTTTGATAGAATCCGGACCTATATTCATCATTGATCATTCACAAAGCGTTCGAACATTGTTAAGTGTAATAACACGTCGTTTGGTCGTTCCTTGGTGTATCAGCCAGGAAAGGACGAGAGCAAGACCGACCATAAGTAACGATCATCGTCCTGTGTAATAGGGTGATCAATTTAAGATTGTTCGTCATAGTGGTCGTTTGAGATTGTTTACCTTTAAAAAATCTTCCCATGTAATACCACCCTAAGACATTTTCCTCTTTGACACAGCCCAGCTGGACTAAAATATTAGAAATAACGGCATCAGCAGCCAAACAGATCCCAGGACAGGTTGTTGATTAAGGCCGACTATCAGACTTGCAGGGGTTGGGGTACAGACTTGCTTTAAAATATCTATAGGGTTATATTGTGTTGTCTGATATGCTTAGGAAGTAGTTGCTTCTCTGTATTATTCAGAATGGGCAGTTTCCATTTTTATAATGAATCTGAATGGAGATTTCCATAATAATTACTCTTCTGATGTACAGTAGTGATGTGCCATTGATCCCGAGGCGATGGAAAGCTCTGAACTCGGCCACATTCATTAATGAAAACTGTTGACTTCTCATTTTGGGAATTGGTGGGAGTTCCAGATTCACGAGTGACATATTCTGACATTTCTCAATGTCAGAATATAAATAACAGGATCCCCATAGTTCACATATAAAAGAGATCAAGTAGTGGAAAATACTAAGAACAAAAAATGTATAATAATATCATTGGCATCAAAATTTTCCATGCCAATGTTAAGCCTGGGGTGTCCCCAGGGGCGCCGCAATCATGAGGCGACCTGAGTCGTCTGCCTCAGGCGGCGCCACTAGCTGTCATCATGGGGGCGGCATTCAGTGGCAGATTATAATATGAGCGGTTCGGGCGGCCGCCCACATTATAATCCGCCACTGATTGTACCATGTACCGGAGTCCCCTCGCGCCCGGACAGCATCTGTAATGAGATGCTGTGAGCGGGGGAGACTGTATTCATAAGCGCCGCGCTGTAATGAATCAGCCGCGCGGTGCTGTTACTACAGCGCGGCGCTTATGAACACAGTCTCCCCCGCTCACAGCATCTCATTACAGATGCTGTCCGGGCGCGGGGGGACTCCGGTAAATGCATTCCACGTCCGTGATCCGTCAGGATCACGGAACGTGGGAATGCAGCCTTAGTCCCCCGGCTGATGTGCGGCTGCCGGAGGTGTCCCATCCTGTCTCCGGCAGCGCGCGCATCAGAGAGATCCCCGTGCGCCGGAAGCCACAGGCACACGGGGAGCTCTCTGATGCGCGCGCTGCCGGGGACAGGACGGGACACCCCCGGCAGCCGCACATCAGCCGGGACCAGACCAGAGGCTCGACGGGGGAACGGATGGCAGGTGAGTTGTGTGCTGTTTTTTGTTTTTGTTTTATCTGCTGTGCAGGGGGGGGAGAGGGGGACCATCTATAAGGTAGGGGGGGAAGGGGACCATCTATAAGGGAGGGGGGAAAGAGGGGGACCATCTATAAGGGAGGGGGAGAGGGAAGAGGGGGACCATCTATAGGGGGGGGGGAAGGGGACCATCTATAAGGGGGGAGAGGGGACCATCTATAAGGGAGGGGGGAGAGGGGGACCATCTATAAGGGAGGGGGGAGAGGGGGACCATCTATAAGGGGGGGGGAGAGGGGGACCATCTATAAAGGGAGGGGGGAGAGGGGGACCATCTATAAGGGAGGGGGGAGAGGGGGACCATCTATAAGGGGGGAGAGGGGGACCATCTATAAGGGGGGGGGGAGAGGGGGACCATCTATAAGGGAGGGGGGAGAGGGGGACCATCTATAAGGGAGGGGGAGAGGGAAGAGGGGGACCATCTATAGGGGGGGGAAGGGGACCATCTATAAGGGGGGGAGAGGGGACCATCTATAAGGGAGGGGGGAGAGGGGGACCATCTATAAGGGAGGGGGGAAAGAGGGGGACCATCTATAAGGGGGGGACCATCTATAAGGGAGGGGGGAAAGAGGGGGACCATCTATAAGGGAGGGGCGGGAGGGGGACTGTCTATAAGGGGGGGGGGAAGAGGGGGACCATCTATAAGGGGGGGGAAGAGGGGGACCATCTATAAGGGAGGGGGAAAGAGGGGGACCATCTATAAGGGGGCATCTATAAGGGAGGGGGGAGAGGGGGACCATGTATAAGGGGGGGAGGGGGACCATCTATAAGGGAGAGGGGACCATCTATAAGGGAGGGGGAGAGGGGGACCATCTATAAGGGAGAGGGGACCATCTATAACGGGGGGGGAAGAGGGGGACCATCTATAAGGGAGAGGGGACCATCTATAAGGGGGGGGGGAAGAGGGGGACCATCTATAAGGGGGGGAGAGAGGGAAGAGGGGGACCATCTATAAGGGGGGGAGAGGGGGACCATCTATAAGGGGGGGAGAGAGGGAAGAGGGGGACCATCTATAAGGGAGGGGGGAGAGGGGGACCATCTATAAGGGAGGGGGGAGAGGGGGACCATCTATAAGGGAGGGGGGAGAGGGGGACCATCTATAAGGGAGGGGGGAGAGGGGGACCATCTATAAGGGGGAGGGGGACCATCTATAAGGGGGGGGGGGGGGCATCTATAAGGGGGGGAAGAGGGGGACCATCTATAAGGGGGAAAGAGGGGGACCATCTCCTAAAAGATCAGCACCCTCCTCTCCTGACATCCTCTGTGCTGCTGTGACCTCTCCTAAAAGATCAGCACCCTCCTCTCCTGACATCTTCTGTGCTGCTGTGGCCTCTCCTATAGGATTAGCACCCTCCTCTCCTGACATCCTCTGTGCTGCTGGGACCTCTCCTATAGGATTAGCCCCCTCCTCTCCTAACATCCTCTGTGCTGCTGGGACCTCTCCTATAGGATTAGCCCCCTCCTCTCCTGACATCCTCTGTGCTGCTGGGACCTCTCCTATAAAGTCAGCCCCCTCCTCTCCTGACATCCTCTGTGCAGAAAGGGACCAAACATTATGTTTATTGGGGACAGCAGTGGGGGGGGCAGTAGTGGATTATAATGTGGGCGGATTGACGGGGGGGGGGGGCGTCATTCTATAGTTCGCCTCGGGCAGCAGAGAGGCTAGAATCACCCCTGGGTGTCCCCCATCTGAGCTTTTACCTTGCGGCTGTCAGTACGACTATAGTAGTAACACGTGCAGAACGATGAAAGACCGTTCGCTTTATGCAATTAGTGGAATAAAAGAAAACAACACTTAACAATGAAACATTTCCTGCCATTGAACAAGAGCACAATATCCTGTCTTACAAATCTTACTCCTGTCACTTCCAGGCTTTTCATTACAAGAATCTCCCAGTTAGTTTACCTGCATTCAGGATGGGATGCAGCATAATACAGTCACATCCTTTCTTTGATATAAGGATTTATGATTCAGACATATGTAGCAAAACAAATGCAAAGAGGAAATATCTTTACAACCCACATGCCATCTGGGGAAGACTGCTGTCTATCATTATAGGCATTATTATGGGGGCTTCAGATAGGCAGTGCCCACATAAGCTTGTATGGCAAAGAAGATAACCGTGGCAGACCTCTGTGCAAATTCGAGCATCTTCTATGTTAAAGATGTGTTAATGTTGCTAGAATAGCTCATCCCTGCATTGTGTATGAGAAGATGGCTCTTGGTCCTTGTTATTGTTGTGGGTAGTATTAAAGCGACTCTGTACCCACAATCTGCCCCCTCCTAACTGCTTGTACCTTCGGATAGCTGTTTTTAATCCAAGATCTGTCCTGGGGTCCGTTCGGCAGGTGATGCAGTTATTGTCCTAAAAAACAACTTTTAAACTTGCAGCCCTGTGTCAAATTGGCGTTAGAGTATCATTCGAAACGGCCCTGGGCAGTTTTTTTTTGTTTATAACCTGTCTGAACACTGCACAGGGGCCTTAATGAACCAGCACATGTGCAGTGTTCAGACAGGTGATGATAGGGTGGCGAGAAAGGACGGAGGAGCGGTGTTTTTTATGACAATAACTGCATAACCTGCCGAACAGACCCCAGGACAGATCTTGTATTAAAAGCAGTTATCTGAAGGTACAAGTGGTTTGTGTGTGTGTGTGGGGGGGGGGGGGGGGGGGCAGATTGTGGGTACAGAGTCACTTTAAAGGCATATGCTCATATTTAAACTTCATCCCCTGTCCTGTGGATAAGGAATAACAAGCTGATTCTGGGGAAGTGGGGGCGTCCAACCACCAGGACCCCTATTAATTAAAAAGGTGAAGAAGGCACTATTATTATGTTGGGACAATAAGGCTGGGTTCCAACTGTGTTTTTGCAGTCTGTTTAACATATATGTTTAATGGAAAAGCGGATCCAAAACCAGATGCATTTGTGTGCATTCTTTTGGATCTGTTTTTCCATTGACTTCCATTATTAAAAAAAAAAAGTAACCATTTCAAAACGGATCCATTAAAGGGAGCAAAAACGCAGGGTGAACCCAGGATAAGATGGTATTGTAACTTTGAAAAGAGCATCATTACTGTGAGGAAGGTATTAAGGGGCACTATCATTGTTTGTGGACACAAAAGAGGGCACATTTAGTGTATGGAATACATATAGATTGTGTCAGAAAAAACACTAGGGTACAAAAAGGCACAAAGGGCCAATAGCCCAATAAGCCCAGATAACCACATGTAGGAAATATAAAATGTAACTTTTACTATTTTTAGATAAAAAAAACAACGTGAACAAAATGAAAAGTTAAAAACCTCCAAATCACAGCCTAGAGGTAAGAGACTATGGGGGAGATTTATCAGACATGGTGTAAAGTGAAACTGGCTCAGTTGCCCCTAACAACCAATCAGATTCCACCTTTCATTTTCCAAAGAGTCTGTGAGGAATGAAAGGTGGAATCTGATTGGTTGCTAGGGGCAACTGGGCCGGTTTCACTTTACACCATGTTTGATAAATCTCCCCTATACGTTCACCGGCCAGTGGTACTACAGTAAATGTAGGTATGTAGTCAGCTACAGACAAACTACACCATATTGTATTGGGCTGTGATTGTAGACAATTAAAACTTAAACACCCCCACCACTAGTTTCACTCATAGAACCATAGAAGATCGATGTCAGAAAAAGACTACTGGGTCCATCTAGTCTGCCCTTTTAGTATGTTCTTTCTTATTATCTTAGGATAGATATATGTTTATTCCAGGCGTGTTTAAATTCTGTTATTGTAGATTTACCAACCACCTCTGCTGGAAGTTTGTTCCAGGTATCTACTACTCTTTCAGTAAAATAATATTTTCTCACATTGCTTCTGATCTTTCCCCCAACTAACCTCTCACTGTGTCCTCTTGTTCTTGAGCTCAGTTTTTTTTTTTACTAAAAACACCTGAACCTTATTTAGTCCTTTAACATACTTAAAGGTTTCACTCATGTCCTTTCCCTTCTTTCCTCCAGACTATACAGATTCAAATCCTTAAGTCTTTCCTGATATGGTTTATGTCTCACACCCGCCACCATTTTTGTAGCCCGTCTTTGGACCCGTTCTATTTTATCAATGTCCTTTTTTAGGTGAGGTCTCCAGAACTGGACACAGTATTCCAAATGTGAT
The DNA here is from genome assembly GCF_027789765.1 of Dendropsophus ebraccatus. Taxonomy (NCBI): domain Eukaryota; kingdom Metazoa; phylum Chordata; class Amphibia; order Anura; family Hylidae; genus Dendropsophus; species Dendropsophus ebraccatus. The sequence continues at coordinate 113,455,370 of NC_091460.1, forward strand.
GTCACTAGAGCTCTATAAAGCGGGATCACAATCTCCCTCTTCCTTCTACCTCTAGCTATACAGCCCAGCATACGATTTGCTTTCCCCACCCCCTGGTTGCACTGGTGACTCATTTTAAGGCTGTCAGAAATCACTACCCCTAGATCCTTCTCTTCTGAAGTCTTTTCCAACACAGTACTGCAATCTTTAGGTGTAGGTTGTTCGAACTAGAGATAAGCGCAACTCAATCTGATCGACTGGCATTTGAATACCGTTGACTAAAAAAGTTGGATGCAGCCCTTAAAGGACAAGTGCCATGAAAAACTTTTTCCCAGTAATTAAAACACACTACAAAGTTATATAACTCTGTAATGTGCTTCAATCACCTATCTGCCTCCCTTCCCTGTCTTTTTTCCCCCTCCACCCCCCACCAGGAAGTGTCCTAACTCACACAGACCTAATGACTGTCGTCACCGTCGCCAGGCAGCTCCTTCTTGTGAGGATGAGTCATCAGCAGGAGGGCTGCTCTAGGTCCTGTTACAGCAGCCCCCCCTACCCAGTCCAAGTGATGGCTTGCAGTTGTTCAGCCAATGGGAGCTGAGCAAGCTGAGTCACCTGAAAAGGCAGGGTAAGGGGGGGGGGGGGGGTGCTGTAACAGGAGAAGGAGCTGAGAGAAGAGCTTGGTGACGGTGACGACAGTAATCAGGTCTGTGTGAGTTAGGACACTTCCTGGTGGCGGGTGGGGGGGGGGGTTAGACAGGGAAGGGAGGCAGATAGATGATTGAAGCATATTACAGAGTTATATAACTTTGTAATGTGCTTCAATTACTGGGGAAAAGTTTTTCATGGCACTTGTCCTTTAAGTTCATTTTTGTATACAAACACAACTTTTCCAATAAAAACTGCTCGGTCCACCAGTGTCCTTAAAGGGGCCTTTTAATGATCTGTTAGGAGAAAGTCGGGAGGCTCTTATACACATTAGATAGTTGGCCGATCCCACTGTAATTGTTGTGTTTGCCGATACATGGCTAATATATTTGAGAGTCTAGGGACTTACAGTCCATGGCACTTTTACTACAATGTGCTCAAGTGCCCAACGGTATTCAAATGACAAATGACTGGACCCATAGAAGAATGCTCCAGTTGCTCTCATGACTAATAAAGATGTTTCCTCCATTATCAATGGCAACATAGTGTAGTTTCTATAACACTTTGATAGGTTTATTAAATAAAATATATATGTTCTTCTAGAAGAGGTAAGAAGATGTTAATATGTTATTTGGAATAATCAGGAGAAGCTAAAGCTTTATATGCACATGTAAGATCCAGGAGTGAAGGCTTCCCTGTTCAGCAGAATAAGTCTCTGTGCGGCGGCGGCTTTGTTTAGTCAGCTCACGTCAGACATCCCCAGACAATTATTTCCAACACAATAAATAAGATCTTAAATTAAGTGTAAACAATGGCGTCGGGCGGAGAGGGAAGAGACGCTGCATGGAGTGCTTCCAGATTCACCGCGCTGCTAGGAAATGTTCCTCCCACAACTTATTGCCGCTTCTCTAACTCATTGAATGAGAAGTTTAGATGCTATAAATTGCTGCATTTTCTATTTAAAAGAAATCATTGGTTCTCAGACTTTTTCATATCATAACCATAAATTCTAAAGTGTCTGTTCACTATTAAACACCATTTCACAATCCACATCTATTATAATACATAAGACGTTTGCTGAGCAGTTTTATTGCCTACATACAGAAAAGGAGGATAGGAGGACACTGTATTGTTGGGGCTTCCCTTTACATTGATGACAACACTGTTATTCTGTTCTGCACCTCCGACCTCTTGCTTTTACCCAGGTTTTTTAGTATTTCTGCATTCCAAAATTGGCATTTATTGAAAATCAGGTCCCAACTGATAACTAGGAAACAAACCAGTATACTTCTCATTACCCAGTGCCAATGGTATCTGATTTAGGTTCTTAGGAGCTGACCTAAAAAAAAACTCTGTCAGTAAGTTTATGCTGCTGTATCTAAAACCAGTGACAGAGAAGCTAAACAGAATTATGTATTACTTACATTGGTGTCAAACTCAAGGCCTTCCAGGTGTTGCAAAACTAACATTTCCATCATGTCTGGACAGCCAAAGCTGGGAATTGTAGTTTTGTAACAGTTGGGGGTCCGGAGTTTGACACCCCTGCTCCAGAATAACAAAAATAACTAGTCCTCTCCATTATGTGCATGTGCTCAGTAGTCCTAGATGTTCATGAGCACTAGCACACTCTGCCCACCGGCCACTGATTGGCAGTTGCCTATCTATATGGTGTGTATATATACTATGTATACACAGACAGCTGTCACTCAGCAGCTGGGGGGCAGAGGAAGAAAAATAAAAATAATTATTTTATGGTCAATACAATTATTTACTAAACAAACACAGTAGGAATGTCCTCATTAAGTAAACAAGGAATCATAGGAGGCCTATAATTTGTGCATTCTCATTTTAATCACTGAAAACGAATTACCTTGCATATGTGACATTAAAGGGGAGACAAATCTAACCTTCCTCGTTGACACCATTCCCATACAGTTTGTAGTGTAGTCCTGTGTCTGGCCCGCTCCATTCATAATCATTAGCTTCATCCTCAGCGCCATGTGTGCAATAGGAAGCTATCAGCAGGTTAGAGTTCCCCTTTAACTGTTTACATTTCATTCAGATCACCATATGCAATATAGGGAGAAGCCCATTGAGGCCAGTGATTGGCTACAACATTACATGCACAATGTACGGAATGTCATTGCTGCACTTTTGGTGAGGGACATCAGAGAATCAGCTGTGCTGAATTGGTGGCAAATTTATGCATATACATGCTGTCAATTTACCTTTAAGTTAGAAATCCGATTTGGTTGAAACCTTGACTTTCTGGGTACAGCCTCACTAGGAGGCCTTCCCTTTAAAGCGTGCATGTCATGATGGACACTTACCTGATCGGCATGTAATCTATTCTGCACATTTGGGTATCCATAGATATGAGCACTACAGGGTCGGGTCAGTTCTGTGCACAAGCCCTATCGCATGGTGCACAGTACCAACCTGGCTTGGTTGGATCACATGCAGATGGCCACAGTGGTGCCCTGCCTCAGCCGGTTTATTTTATAATTTTGAGGTATCATTTTTTCTTATGGATTGGTCATCTAATGTGAACCATTGGGAAGCTATAAAGGGGTCTGTACATACATGGTGGTACTGGCATTGTGTCACACTGTTAACAGTGGTTAAATAAGCTAAGGGTTAAAATAAAACTTTAAAGTGCTCGTTAAAAGGGTTCTATAGTGATTATACATTAGACACGTCTAAATTATCGACAATGAGCTAAGAGCCTGGAAAGTGATTTACGAACACATCTGCCATATGCTGCTACTCTATCTGAGAAAACCATATATTACAGAGGAAGGCATGAATCAGAAGAAGGTAACCTTTAAAAAAAAAATTAGAAAGAAAAAAAATATCTATCAAATCGGGGTTGGAATCTATATAGCTGGGCTTCTCCTTCAGCAGATTCAAAGATTCACTTTGTATGCACAGTATTCTTATATATTAGCAAAAGTCAGGGTAGTTTGTTGGTGATGGTGACCTCTCTGAACCCAGAACCCCAGGCACTTCCCAGTCTCCCCAACACCCCTGATTTAGGGGGGTAATCATATGTTTCTAATTCTTTTTATTATGATCAGACATGGATGCGATGCGATCACGGGGGGGGGGAGATCCGTTCTTCTGCCCATGCCGGGCCTCAGCATCGCAATGACGCTGATCCCGGCTCGGCAATAGATTGCTGTGGCCTGCAGCAGGCCAAAGCAATCTATGACCGATCTAATCGATCTTTGCTGTGTATATACACAGCATTGATCTCTATGAGAGATCAGTGCTGTTTATATACAAGTCCCCCAGGGGGACTTCTAGTTCATGTGAAAAAAAAAAGTTAAAAGGTGTTTTTATTAATAAAAAATCCCCTCCCCTAATAAAAGCCCAAATAACCCCCCTTTTCCCATTTTACAAATATAAATTAATAAATAAACAAAAATAAACATGTTTGGTATCTTAAATGTTTGGAACTATTAAATTATCACATACCTGATCTCGCACGGTAAACGGCGTCAGCGCCAAAAAATTACAAAGTGCAAAATTGCGCATTTTTGGTCTCATCAAATCTAGAAAAAATGTAATAAAAAGTGATCAAAAAGTCATATATGCGCAATCAAGGTACCGATAGAAAGAACACATCATGGCGCAAAAAAATGACACCTCACACAGCCCCATAGACCAAAGGATAAAAGCGTTATAAGCCTGGGAATGGAGCGATTTTAAGGAACATATATTTGTTAACAATGGTTTGACTTTTTTAAAAGCCATCAGATAATATAAAAGTTATACATGTTACATATCGTTGTAAGCGTAACAACTTGAGGAACATGAATAACTAATCAGTTTTACCATAGAGTGAACGGCGTAAATGCAAAAATCCTCGAAATCAAAACAAATTCCTTTTTTTTTTTCAATTTGACAGCGCAAATGATTTTTTCTGGTTTTGCAGCATATTTTATGGGAAAATAATGCCTGTCATTGCAAAGTAAAATTGGTTTTGCAAAAAACAAGTGCTCATATAAGTCTCTAGGTGAAAAAATGCAAGCACTATGGACTTTTAAACATAAAATGGAAAAAAACAAAAGCGCAAAAACGAAAATTGGCTTTGACTTTAAGGGGTTAAAGGGGTTGTCCAGCATTAGTTAACTTTTAATTTATTGCTGATGGTATATAGAAAACAATAAAGATTAATGCTTACCTGTCCGTGCTCCCCCGGTGTTCTGTTGCAGTGCTGCTCTCCGGAGTGACAGCTCACTCAGCGGGCTCAGCGGGCTGTCACTCCCAATAAACTCATCTCGGAAGTGGAGGCTCCTCAGTCAGCGGGGGACACCAGCGATATTGGAGAGATGTGGAGCAGTGTGGAGAGATAAGCATAAGCTTATATTCCAACAGCCTTATGTTAAAAGTGACCTAATGCCAGACAACCCCTTTAAAGGGTGTGTCCTTTTGATCAACTAGTGTGTGCCATCCCACCACGATTAGGTGACCTCCAGGGAACAGACCCTACACTATAGATAACACACTTCTGGGCTAACAACAAGCATACAAATTCTGGGCATGTAAAATTTTTCTGCTTAAATCAGTCATGGGGATGGGGGAAAGCTAGATCCAAAATGGAGGCAGCCAGGCCCCCCACATATAGCACAGAAATACAAAATGAATTCTCTATATAGAAAGTAAACAGCATCACAAATTTATTTTGTGTATTCTGGTTAAAATAAAAAAAAATTGCGCACACAATTGATTTCTGTGGTCAAAAAATAACATTACACATTCTATGGCACAAAATACAAGTCCTGTATAAAACAGTCCTTCTTTCCAAGATGATGCCCTAGGATGCCTTGCAAGCTAATATTGGGAAGCTGTTAACTAGCAGTTAAAGGGACTCTGTCACTAGGTTTATTCCGCCTTAAATGAGGGCAACATAAACTAGTGACAGAAATGCTGAACAGATCGATGTAATACAATACTTGCATCTTTCTGTTCAGCCGTTCTCCTAATATGCAGGAGAATAGGATTCTTGCCACACCCCTCCCCCGCCCTCCAGCTGCTGATTGATAGTTGACTGCCTATACACAGCATGGATAGATAACTGCCATTCAGCAGTTGGTGGGTGGAGTTTCCTGCTTCTCATGAATATCCAGGACTACTATTCTCATACACATAATGTAGAGGACTACTCATTGTCCATGTTATTCAGGAGGATATCTCTGTATCAGCTGCACAGAACAATGTAAGTGATACATTATTCTGTTCAGCTTCTCTGTCACTACTTCATGCTACCCTGAGATAGGACACCATAAACCTACTGACAGAGTGTCTTTAAGAGCAGGGGATGTAAACCTCTCAGATCTGCAAGTGAAAGTTGTTAACACAAGGACAGATTAGACCACAATTCCAGACTCTTGAAGGAACAAGCTTAGGATGAGGCAGGTTGGGCACCCCAAACTAAACAGGGGAGGCAGCCAGCGTGCCATACTCATGCAGACTGTCAGTAAAAGCTGTCGTAGTGTTTGCAGCTGTTGTAGTTGGAGGATTGGAAATATTGTCACTGACAGGAAAACCTGGACTCCCACAGTCCTGAGGAATCACTAGCTTAGCGTGGGAAAATGAACCTCCCAGACTGAATAACTACTGTCAATCACTAACCGAGGTCAGGGAAAGCCAGAGTGCCTACCCTATAAGAGGAGTTTGTCAATCTTTACAAGGTTGGGGAAGGCCGGATTGCCAGACTCATCACCTCTGTGTTATTCTTCTGAATGTTTTATAAGCATAGGGGGAGATTTATCAGACATGGTGTAGAGTGAAACTGGCTCAGTTGCCCCTAGCAACCTATCAGATTCCACCTTTCATTTTTCTGTGAGGAATTAAAGGTGGAATCTGATTGGTTGCTAGGGGCAACTTAGCCAGTTTCACTTTACACCATGTTTAATAAATCTATATCATAAAAATGAAAGTCTGTCTGTCTGTCCCATATAGACATCCAAACGCCTGAACCGTTTGACCCCAAATTTGGCCCACAGATAGATTGGGTTCCCGGGAAGGTTAGAGCGAAGGTCCCGTCCCCGTCAGATGTCCAGGAGAGGAGGAGGAGGGGGAAGAGTGCCCCATAGAGATGAATGGGAAAATCTCCACACTGCACACACAGGTGATATAATTAGCTGCAGCTTCCAGCAGAAACGGCAGTTGGAGGCCTTAGCAACCAATAGGATTACTACTTTCATTTTCACAGGGAGCTGAAATCTGATTGGTTGCTAGGGCGGCTGCCTCACAACAGATCCACAGTAATAAATAAAGTGAGGGTGCCTTCACACCTACCGGATCTGCAGCAGATTTCACGCTGTGAATTTGCTGCGAAATCCACTGACGATCCAGTGTCATTCAACCCTATTGACATCCCACTGCGAGTATGTAGTTTAACCCCCTTGGCGGCCAGAGCGTAACTTACACTGACAGAAGCCACCATCATCCCGCCCGCACAGACCGCTGTTAGATGGTGCAGGCTCCCCTCCAGTGTGTTCAGTGCTTTGCTGCTGCTGCCGGGCACAGCTCTCTCCTCACGGCTATGGACGCTGCACACACCGCTCCAGCTTGCTTCAGAGGGGGCGTTGAGAGCCGTGAGGAGAGAGCTGTGCCTGGCAGCAGCAGCACAGCGCTGAACATACTGGAGGGGAGCCTGCACGATCTAACAGCGGTGTGTGCGGGCGGGATGATGGCGGCCTCTGTCAGTGTAATCTACGCTCCGGCCGCCGAGGGGGTTAATCTACATACTCGCAATCCTGCTGCGAGTATGAAGTGTCATAGGATTGAATGACACTGGATTCGCAGCAGATTTCACAGCATGAAATCCGCTGCGGATCCGGTAGGTGTGAAGGCACCCTAACAGTGTACAGTGTATATACGCCGGGTGGTTGTGTTGGGCAATGTATACAGTAAGGGGGTGTTAGGGAATGTATACAGCATAAGGGCTACCTGGGGGGGTGAGTATACAATATGGGGGCTACCTGCAGGGAGGGAGTGTATATACTGTAGTATAGGAGTACCTGTAAAGGGGGGGGGGGGGCGGTGTATACATTACGGGGGCTACCTGCAAGGGGGGGGGGGAGTGTATACAGTATTAGAAACTTTGAAAACTCTTCTGTGTTGTCCTCACCAAGAATAAAAGGTAGTGCCTAAGAGGGCTCAGTATCACACTGTTAATGTTGTTTACCAGGCTGTATACTGTATAACACTGCCAATGTTGTATATAACCAGGCTCAACATAACACTACCAATGTTGTACATAACCAGGCTGTGTACTGTTTAACACTGCCAATGTTGCATTTAACCAGGCTGTATATTACACTGCCAATGTTGCATATAACCAGGCTGTATATAACACTGACAATCTTTGTATATAACCAGGCTGTATATAAAACTGCCAGTGTTGTATATAACCAGGCTCTGTATACAGTCTGATCACATGACATCTCAGTTTGGCTATTAGGTATTTAGGATGTTTAAAGGTTTTAGTTTATTTCTAATGTGCATAAGCTAAATTTGCATAAACAGTGCAGAACTGTCAGGGTATATAGTGTATATAGGGATATATAGGGCTCCTGGCGATTTCCACTTAAACAAAAAAAACAAGGGTATAGATTTGCCTCCTGGGCGACCTTGGAACAAATCTAATTAACACACTGACACTTTATACCCGGGCAGCGCCGGGTACATTTTCTAGTCTCCCCTATAGTGTATGACAGGTAGTAGATATACTGTGATGTAGGAAATCTTCCATGATGCATTAACAGTTAATAGCAGCCATACAGTAACAGTCACCAAAACTGCACCTTTAGGGTCCAGATGTAGCCTGTGTTAACTTGATCACAACGTGTTTAACTCAATGTTCTGATTGACTTAAAGGGGTACGTCAGAAAGTGTCCGAAAGTGCCAATGATTTGTAATTTACTTCTATTTAAAAATCTCCAGTCTTCCAGTACTTATCATCTGCTGTATGTTCTGCTGGAAGTGGTGTATAATTTCCAGTCTGGAGAGCAGGAGAGGTTTTCTATCCGGATTTGCTACTACTTTGGACAGTTTCTGTCACAGACAGGAGGTGGCAGCAGAGAGCACTGTGTCAGACTGGAAAGAATACACCACTTCTTTCAGGGCATATAGCAGCTGATAAATACTGGAAGACTCGAGATTTTTAAATAGAAGTAAATTACAAATTTCTGGAACTTTCTGAAAGGAAAAAATTGGAGTTGGAGCTGGAGTTTCTTTGACACAATTGTTGCATGTTAACCATGGCTACATTTGTATGTTCACACTATTTACAGAATCTGCAGATGGTATAAAGCTTTAAATCTGCTATGTCAAATTTGCATCAGATCCTATAGGCAGGGGTAGGGAACCTTGGCTCTCCAGCTGTTGCAAAACTACAACTCCCATCATGGCTGGACAGCCAAAGCTAAAGCTTTGGCTGTCCAGCCATGATGGTAGTTGTAGTTTTACAACAGCTAGAGAGCTAAGGTTCTCTACCCCTGCTATAGGTGTGAATGAACCCTTACAGTAGGTATGTTACTTAAAGGAGCCTAATGTACAGTCCACCCATCATCAATACACCCCCTGACGGTCCAGGCCCCCCCACTCACAAGGGCTGCTCCTCTCAGTGTCTCCCACCCCCAGTGCTCAGCCATAACCGTCCTTCCACATCTACATCAGAAATGCCAGACTTGCACTTTGCTGCTCCCTGACTTTGCATAAAGCCTCGGATTTAGCGACAGAAGCCGCTGAAGGTATTGTTCAGACATTTGTTCAGGAATTTCCTGCCCAGCTTGCAAACTGCTCAGTCTTATTCATGGGCAAGTTAAAAAAAGAAATCAAAGAAGAATTCCTGGAGTCATTTCCACAGTCTTTCCTAATCTCGCTGCTTCTGTAATTAAAACCCGCCACCCTTGACCCCTGAACTCAATGAAAAAGTCTTGACGACAGTGACGTCTATTTACTGTGGACTGCATCTTCTGGATGGACACGCTTCTCTTTTTTTACTATCAAATGTAATTCTCCTTGGAACGTCCACTTCCTGGAGCTTTAAATTGCACCCAGCAGATCACTGTGTTAGGAAATCAGCGGCGGATGTAGGGAAAGCATTCCTCTTCTTCTCTTCACGTGCCGTTTACTTCTCCCCTTCTTCTTCGTTGTCTTCTACATGTGATCTTGTTAAAGCGACGGCACCTCGTACCTGATGTGGAAAGGCAGCGGCGGTGCTGGTGAGAGGATGTGTCATTGAGCCATTCCTGGGTGATGGAGTAATGGGAGAAACTGCAGCGAGCAGTCACACAGGGAACAGATGCAGGGCTCTCTTGTAGTCAGCTTATCGAGGCAGCAGTGACGACTGGACTGCCAGTGTATGGGAAGTATCCACTAAGCTGCGAAACGCATCTACACTGGTGAGTGTTGTCTGCCGGCATCTCGATAAATGGAGTTTTGCCATATACAGCTTCTCGGCTGTGTCTGGAATGCAACAAGCTTCCCTGAACTGGAACAATGCACGTAATGTATGATCATGTTTTCTTATACGTTCTATGTTCTTCTATAGAGAATGCTGTGCTCTGTCACCCAGTAACAACTGGCCGCTGCCAGAAACCTCTGGAAACTTGTCGTACTATCTGACAGCTTGGATTTGGGGTAGAAAGTGTCCTGTGGGTGAAGCCATGTAGGTGGCACGTGGGTGGAAAGAACTTTAAAGACCACTGCAGTCATTGTACAGCCAGCCCTGTCATCAATGCAGAGAGCGGGGGTGATAACTAGTCCGAAATCCTCTTTCTGTGTTCTTTTGTGATGTTGATTAATGTATCAGTGGTTTTTAGCTATATAAGCAGTAATCTGTACTGTATATGTGTGGTGGAGCCGAGCACAGGTGCAGCAGAGCTGAATTTGTCAGGGATCACCATATCCTTGTTTTGCTATAGGATTGCAAATAGGGATCCTAGTAGGCCAAGCGATTTTTCGTTTTCGCCAAATAACGATAAACGATCCCAAATTAATGCTTCTGGGAACGACCTGAAATCGTTCTCCATAATACATTAAATGTTAGCTCCGATTGTCATTATATTATTATTATTATTATTATTATTATTATTATTATTATTATTATTACTGCTGCTTAGATCAGTTTTTCCTTCTGATGCCGACAAATGAACGGATGATGTGTACTGTACATACACCAAGTGATTAGCGATGAGTCAGCCTAAAAGATGCGATTAACGACACATAAACAATTTTCCGATCATTCCCTGTATAAACACGGAAAGATTATCGTTTAAATTTATAATATAACAATTTATACGTATATGGTATAGGGCTCTTAGTGTATAAGTCACCGTTATCTTTATAGACTCAAGTCGGATTGTTCAGCATTTAACTACCGGTGGTTAAAGAACTTGAAGGCAGTTTTAGGCTATGTTCACACACAGTATTTTTAAAATTGAGTGGATGACCACCATTTAATGGCACATGACGATCGCTGTTTTAAAATAATGGCAATTATTTGCCCTTAAATGGCGGCTATTTACTAAATTTAAACAGTGTGTGAACATAGGGGGAGATTTTTCTAACATGGTGTAAAGTGAAACTGGCTCAGTTGCCCCTAGCAACCAATCAGATTCCACCTTTAATTTTCCAAAGAGTCTGTGAAGTATGAAAGGTGGAATCTGATTGGTTGCTAGGGGCAACTGAGCCAGTTTCACTTAACACCATGTTTGATAAATCTTCCCCATAGCCTTTCTGTGTTTTCAATCCACTCCTGGTTTTGGTTGCAAAATACTGACCAAAATACTGTGTGGGAACATAGGCTTAGGGAGTCCAGGAAACCATGGATACAGCCATAGGCCATAGGCTGTATCCATGTTTTCCCAGACTCTTTTGGGCTGCATCAAACTTCTTCAGCCACCGGTAATCAAATGCAGAACAATCAGACTTGAACATGCTGGAGTTGCACCCATCCCTATATAATAATATATCACAAAGCAGAAAAGACTGGCTGTATTACAAACTCTTTGCACATCAGGTGTCACAGTATGTTTTTTATCAGATGTAGCAGAGCAGAGCTTGCCAGATGTCTAAAAGCTGAATATAGATACAAGCCACGACACCACAGTGTGCTATCAGCTGTTTGTAAAGGACTGCGGGTGAATATACTACATTAACTCATCTAGCAGTATGGCCGCCTGCACACGTATTATATACAAAGAATAAGTAGAAAGGACGGGCACTTCTCTTTATCCACGCCAGGTTTGACTCCAAAAACTGAATGTGAGATTCCAGCCTATAAAAGTGTTCAATGCCAAAGTCAGCTCTGCTACATCTGTATGCATTATCAGAACCAGGAGCAGGCAATTGGATATTTATATATAAGAAGGAAATAATGAGCTTGTTGTATTAATTATAAGGATATAGCAATTGTATCAATAGAAAGATGATGATGATAATGATGATGATTAATGAGTAACTAGTAAATATATTAGAAATATATTAGGAAATGATTATCAGCTCTCTAACAGTCTGATCAGACTATGTGTATGGCATTTGGAACATAGATGTGTGCTGGTTTTGCTTACAGAGATATTTTGTACTGGATTGTATTTCATTGTATTTAGTCTTTCTGCTGGGAAACAGAGATAAATATACCTCAGAGTACAGGCACTGCAGTCATGGCTCCTGTGCATATAGATATAGATAGCCAAGCAACAAATCAATGCACAGTAAATGTATTTTCCCAACATACCGGATGTGTTTGAAATTTTATGCATATATTTATATATATATATATATATATATATATATATATATATATATATATCTCCACACACTTTATGCTTCTTATACCGGATCAGCTTTCTAGGATTCCTCTTTTAGGTCATCGGTTACTGATGCTACACTTAGAAGCATAAAGCAATAGAAGACACATATGTTATATACTGTAAATTATTGAGCCTCTAGGGATTCCTTGCTGTTAGTCATGTAATGTAGACCATGGGGGCATAAATCCTGTAGCTGATGTCATTGATTAGTCATTGATTATTGATAAGAAGACATTGAGTATCCACTTGTATGGGTTCTATGTTGTCAAGCCTTCATATGGCCTGATCATTTATAATTCTAGGTCTGTGCTATGAGTACTAACCCAACTGTGTACTCTGTATGGTTCCATCTATCTCCTCATCCAACCTGTTCATCTGCAGCATGAGATAGATCCTCCTCTGCCAAAACTAATGGAGTTTAAGCAGAAGTAGCTGAGGTGTCTGACACATCGTAATCCCCCCCCCCCCCCCCAAATGACTCCATTGCCATCGGAAACAAATTGCTTATTAGAAAAGTGTAACTGATGGATTAAATGGGGTTAGTAATGAGAAACGCAGTGATGCTTATTCAGAGAACAGAAATGTATACAACTTTTTTTTTTTTTGCTCTTTAAAGGGGTACTCTGGGGGGGGGGGCATTTTTTCCTGGGACCGGGGAGGAGGTGGCTGAGGGAAACGATGTCCACTCACCTTTCCGGTTCTAGTGGCGGGTCCCGCATCGCGGCGTTCCGGTTCCCGGCCGCTTCCTGGTGTCTGACGCGGGCCCGAGACGATACGTCTCAGGCCCGCGTCAGACACCAGGAAATGACCGGGAACCAGGGACGGGGCGCCGCGAAGCGGGACCCGCCGCTGGAACTGGGGAGGTGAGTAGACGTCGTTTCCCTCAGCCACCTCCTCCCCGGTCCCAGCCAAAAAATCCCCCCCCCCCGGAGTACCCCTTTAAGGAAATCTTGGTATTGAAATTAGCCATAGTAAAGAACAGACAAATCAACTTTTTTTTAATCTAAAGAGCAAATACAGGACATTGTTAGTTGTGATATTTTAGTTTAAGGGGATACCAATGCCAGTATGGCAGCATTACCCCACATGTGTTTTCTTTAAAGGGGAACTCCAGTGATTTTATTTTTCTTTAAAATCATTTGGTAGTCATAATGTAGAAATCTTCCAGTACTTATTAACTGCTGTATGACCTGCAGGAAATGGTGTTTTCTTTGCAGTCTGACACAGCGCTCTCTGCTGCCACCTCTGTCTGTGACAGGAACTGTCCAGAGCAACATACAATTTGGAAAAAAAAAATAAAGGATTTGAAGAATTTTAAAATACATTGTGTAGCTACATAGCTGCAGAGCGTCCATGCTACCCCTGTCCACCACCAAATGCATCAGAACTGGACTATAGAGCAATGGAAGAAGGTGGCCTTGACTGATGAAGCGTCTTTTCTTTTACGTCATGTTGGCCAATGAGTGCAGGTGTGACAGCAGCAGTAGGGTTTGAGGAACATGATCTCAATCCTCTTGAGTATCTGTGAGATCTTGTGTGAAAAGAAGTCTATTCCATGAAGGCCTTACCCTACAGCTTATACCATCTGCTGCTAAAATCATGGTGCCAGGTAGCATAGGATACCTTCATAAGTCTTGGGGAGTCTATTCCTAGACTAGGATTTATAATTATTTCATGTTAGATCTAACGGGTGTATATGGACAATTACATTTTAAGCCTGTAAAAGCCGCAAGTTGCATACAGTTTCTTCCCACTGAATATCCCAGTAAGCCCAATGTGAAAGCAGCTTGCTGAGTAATACTTTTTACACTCTCAGTATCGATTCAATGTTGTTCTACAGTTTCTTTTATACTAATTCACAGCAGGAAAATGTCAATACTATTTCTTCAGCAGTGTACAGTTTGTTCTGCAATTTTTGGGAAAAAAACGACTAAGTTTTATATTCAGTAATTCCTTTTATTGACCCCTGTAATCCAGCCTGAATAATAAATAATACAAGTATAAAGGAGCGTAAACCTTTTATTCCCAGCTTCAAAATAAAGAGAATTGTTTTAAAGGGGTATTCTCCTTAGGAAAAATAAATGATAAATGACTCTCTCCTGGAAACTAACAATTTGTTCCATACTTGTTATCTTTTGAGTCTTCTTCCCCCAGTTCTGAGCTGCTGCTTTCTGCTGAAGACACAGAAAACTGTGTGTGAGCTGTTCACTCTGTCTCCACCTCTTTCCCCCTACCTTCCTAGATGGCTGATGTAAACAGGGGCCCTGGCTGGTTGTTTTTGCACTGAAAGGGTTAATCTGAGGTCAAGTTGCTGATGACTTCACTATGATAAAACCTCCCAGCATTACAGAGTGCAGAAAGAACAGGCCAGGGAGATATTTACATGAGACGTCTTGGAAGGGAGGAGGGGAAATAGAGTAAACAGCTTACATAAAGTTTCTGTGTCTTCAGCAGAAAGCTCAGCGGCTCAGAACTGGGAGAAGGAGACTTATAAGTTAATAACAAGTTTGGAACAATTTAGTCTCCAGGAGGGGAGATAATTCCACATTTTACCTGAGGGGAATACCCCTTTAAAGAACTTTTAAGTTCTTCAAAATAAATTGGTTTGTTGCTTCAGTTGTTTTTTGTAATGCACATACAATGATTCTCTCACTCACACACAGTTTTTCAAAATTGCAACTTGCTTTAAGAGTATTGCTTTGGTTTAAAAGCTCCAGGTAATGGGTGGGAGTGCGAGTGGGGGAGGGGCATGGTCTGCATAGCGGGGTCTACAGCACTGTACACTGACCCAGGAAGTCTCCCTCACCTTCCAAATCATAGCAGATCCACTTCAGGCTGGGTCTTACATCAGAGGACAGGACTGTGGAGGTAATCTCTTCATAGCTGTAACCCCTCTCTCCCCAGACAGAGAGTGCTGCATGTATGTGCCCACATCTGCCCTGCTAATTCCTTCATGGTCCCTGCAGTCTCTGACAGCCCTTGTGTTTCCCATCCTCTCCATTCCTGCTATAATGTGCCTGCACTTATCCTCAGCTATACACACTGCTGCTATAATGTGCCTGCACTCACATTCAGCTTGACACACTGGTGTATAGAGAAGTTTCTGTCACTGTCCTCCTGCACAGCTCTGTGACTCTCACTTCCTGATTGGTCCATGCTGAACAGACCCCTTTCCCGTTGCTGTCATGTGACCACACAGACCTCTGACAGCAGCCCTGCTTCTCTATTCTAGCCTGTTGTACTACACTACTGCATTATGGGGATCTGCAGTTCCATCCTGTATCTACAAACTTCTGCAGTTTTTTCAGGTTTATGCAGTTACTATACATTATACACCACATGCTGATTGCTGTACAGTAACTTATAATATCACATATTCAGCTGTTTCTCATTGTTTGTTTCATCTGTTCTACATGTTTTCAGAATAAAAAAAATCCTTATTTTTGGGGTGTGGAACAAATTGTCTGCATATCAGTGATTTCTTATGGGAAAATTTGCTTTAGTTTATAAGTAGATTTGGATTACAACCTTGGTCCCGGAATGAAGTATGTTCGTAATCCAAGGCACCACTTATATACATATATGTATATAACTGTTCGGATATCATGTTGTGTTCTCCTATGTCTCTGGGACTGGCGGCAGCTGGCACTGGAAACGTCTGGTTTCTCGGTTGTCAGCTACCTAGAGGAGGGACCAATGTCTGTGTATGCCCAGGATATGCCTGACTTTGGTTTGGGAGTGAGTGTTTCGACATTGTAACACTGGGCACTACGCCACAGCATTGATGGAAGGAACAGAGAGATGCTAATGAAAGAGCTTTGTGCCAAGGGAATAGTCCTGTATGTGTGATGATGGATGATGTGTATGTGGTATTGGTGTCAAGTAGATCTGGACGCCTAACGCCAAAAACTGTTTTGTGGCTGTCAATAGGGCCAACGATCAGTCGATTAAACGATCATTGGCTGATTGTTTCTTTAGGCCCTGACCTAAAATCATTGCGTGTCAGGCACGCATTGCTGTGTGTAATAATGACAGCTTACAATGGAACAAACAGTTAATACATCACCTGTCCACTGCTCAGCCAATCACTGGCAGCAGCGGTCCTAGTCAGTGATGGCTGAGGGACCTGTCAGCTTAGACAGGCTGCCCTGATGCTGCAGCTGCGGCTCCGGGGCACAGAGCGCATTGTGGATAGGTGATGTATTAACTGTTAGGTCAAGAGCTGCCCAGACATCGCTAGCGATGTCCATGCAGTCCTTACTAAGAGACTATCGGACTGTGTAATAGGCCCAGTAAAGGAGCATCGATCAGCGCTTGTTTACAATATTGATCGGGCCTTCATCATCCTGTGTAATAGGACCCTAACCCCAGTAGCCTACTGCCTAAAAATAAGAAATGAACAGATATCAACTTCACATCTGACTATTGCTAATATGATACATGCAAAGTTTGTAGGGATTATTTGTAAGAATAAGATAACACTCTGTTCAAGTACAATTTACTGTTAAGAACATATGGTATTAAAAGTAATTTAACAATCTCTAATCATAGAGACTGCATGCCATCTGGGACTTGGGCCATAAGGATTGTATTCCAAAGATAACATCTGCTCTCCTATCTGGATATCTTTGCCAAAGGAGTAGACACTGCTGTTTAGTAGCAGCGTGCTATTCATCTCTCCATTACACAGGCTCCTCACATACTCGGTATCTCTGCCGTTCTGTGCTTTTAACAAAAATCAATGTTTTTCCTCCCATTCTCCTTAAGAAGCACACATCACAAATGCATTGACAGAATATGGGCTTCTGGTATTGGTTCAAAAGTACAAATCCAATAGTAGACAACAACGTTATTAAACGGTCAATTTATTATCTACAAGAAGGTACAATAAAGTGACAGAAGGTCACCGACCCCAAAGGAGAATCCAAGAAGAGTAAACTAAGATTACTTAGCTATACAACAAAGATATTTTATTAGTTTTTAATCAAGAAATAACTGAGACACTTTATAGAATAGAACAAGTTCATACTAGGCTAATACAAACATCTATTTTGACATCTGTATTACAGCAGTAAGAGACGGTCCAACCGCAGCTCGGGTCATCAGACCTCTGGTTGGGTCAGGACTTGAGGCTGTTATATGGATGTAAAAATATATTCATATTAGGCTAGTGTGAACCAAGTGACATTCTTCTTTATGATAATAAAGGTCATATATTATAGTAAAGATATGACGCAGCTTCATTAGAATAAATAGAGGAGTCCGGTCACACTAGGAGCGGATGGGGCCGTCTCCAGTGCTTCAGGCCGCGACGGTGCCTGGGAATAGACCGGCACTGTACACAGGAACCAGGCTGCGGTTCACAAAAAGGACCATGCTATCAGCATCCCTGAGCCAGCGCCAGTCTATTCATGTAAAAAAACTTAGTGATGTACCTGATGGTAAATTTACTTTAAGACTAAGAACGTGTGTTTAGTATGGTGGTGATTAAATATGGTACACTAAACTATTTACTGCGTAAGATAGGGCCACCAATGCTTCCTGATGCTTCCATGTGGTGAGAGGGCAGCCTGAGGGGCTCTGTTCCATGAGACCTATTGGTACTGTTTTATGTGAGGCCATAGATCCTTTTGTATATAGATGTTTAAAACTTTCTATCGATGATAAAGAACTTACACTATACATGGTCTGAGCTCCCATTGCTTTAGGCTTTTGGCCTTTTCTATTCCCTTTCCAGCTGCATCTGTTTGCTTCACCGCTTTGAACTGCCTTCAAGCTGAGATCACTTCCCTTCATGTAAACTTCCAAAACTCACCTGGACATTCAGGTCTAAGCTGAGTATGAACCTGAAGCTAGTTATAAAGCATACTACTGTAACATGCTACATGCAGTGCAGGAAACCACTACAGCGTCCAGCACAACATTTCCATGGAATACAAGCATCCCTTTATTTACTGTTCATTATAGGAGTAATCCATTCAGACATGGAACTGGCAAATGTTTTCAGTGGCCAATGTGTTTCTGGTATAGAAACCCTTAGTCATAGCTCTTCACTTCTCTTAGTATTCATTAAAGGGGAACACTGGAAAAATAAACTTGTTTTCAAATCAACTGGCATCAGTGAGTTGTACAGATTTGTAATTTACTTCTATTTAAAAATCTCAAGTCTTCCAGTACTTATCAGCTGCTGTATGTCCTACAGGAAGTGGTGTATTCTTTCCAGTATGACACAGTGCTCTCTACTGCCACCTCTGTCCATGTCAGGAACTGTCCAGAGCAGTAACAAATCCCCATAGAAAACCTCTACTGTTCTGGGCAGTTTCTGACATGGACAGAGTTTCTATCTTGCCCCCCCCCCAATCCCCCTCCACATTTTAATGGTCTGATTGTAATGAGGGCAGGGGGCAGTGAGAGCTCACACTCAGGAATACACTTTGATTTTTTGTATTAGCAATCTGATATAATAATAAGAGAGTGGTTTTGTTCTTGTAATATCTGTCCATTATGTAGCATATTCAGGTGACAGATCTACTGTAAGAGCTGGTTCATTTCACTTTTAGAAGTACTGTTGACACTGAAAGATCTATCTATCTATCTATCTATCTATCTATCTATCTATCTATCTATCTATCTTCTATCTAACTATCTATCTATTATCTATCTATCATTTATCTATCATCTATCTATCTATCTATCTATCTATCTATCTATCTATCTCCTATCTATCTATAATCAATCTATCTATCTATTTATCATTTATCTATCATCTATCTATCTATCTCCTATCTATCTATAATCAATCAATCTATCTATCTATCTATCATTTATCTATCATCTATCTATCTATCTATCTATCTATCTATCTATCTATCTATAATCTATCTATCTATCTATCTATCTATCTATCTATCTATCTATCTATCTATTTATTTATCATTTATCTATCATCTATCTATCTATCTATCTATCTATCTATTTATCATTTATCTATCATCTAACTATCTATCTATCTATCTATCTATCCAGGGGCGTAGCTAATGTCTCCTGGGCCCTGGTGCGAGAGGCCAACTTGCCCCCCCCCCCTCCTTTCACGACCAAGTGATGCTATTGGTGTGTATATATATATATATATATATATATATATATATATATATATATATATACACACCAAGACAGATATTACCAGTAACACCAGCATATTGGAAGAGAAAGTATTATCACCGTAAATATTACCGCCGTACTGTTACCGACCAAATCCTGTATACTGAGACCAATATTACCAGTGATACCAGTATATAGGAAGGAAATATTACTGCCACACCACAACCACTACCATCACCACCATATTGTTACTGACCAAATCCAGTATACTAAATCACCTCATCCAGTCATATAGAGGTGGCCCCAGCTCTACACAGATTCTATACACCATATACATTACAGTGCAGTTACATCAGGTAACTCACAGGGGACGTCTTCTCTAATCGGAGTTCTTTCCTTTTCATCTTCTCCATCCATCCTGGGCCGTTATGAGAACTTCTCTGAGCCACGAATCCACGGAATCTGCCAGACAGATATATTAGTCTCCTCACTCTGGCACCATCCACATCTCTATACACACTGCACATCTGTATTGGCCCCTTTACACCTTCATTTAGTGGGTAGCCCTGACTCTATGTGACCCCCTAATAATATATGCCCCCCTCTGTGTATTCCCTCTCCCCCTATGTTGCCCCCCCCAAATAGATGGCCCCTCTCCCCCCATGTTGCCCTCCTTATAGATGGCCCCCTCTCCCACCACCCTCCCTTATAGATGGCCTCCTCTCCCCCCTCCATATAGATGGCCCCCTCTACCCCATCCCTTATAGATGGTCCCCTCTACCCCATCCCTTATAGATGGCCCAATCTACCCCCTCCCTTATAGATGACCTCCTCTCCCCCCTCCTCTCCCTTATGGATAGCCCCCTCTCCCCCCCCCCCCCACCCTCCCTTATAGATGGCCCCCTCTCCCCCCCACCCTCCCTTATAGATGGCCCCCTCTACCCCCACCCTCCCTTATAGATGGCCCCCTGTCCCCCACCCTCCCTTATAGATGGCCCCCTCTCCCCCCACCCTCCCTTATAGATGGTCCCCTTCCCTCCCCTCCCTTATAGATGGTCCCCTTTCCCCCCCCCTCCCTTATAGATGGTCCCCTTTCCCCCCCACCCTCATAGATGGCCCCCTCTTTCCCCCCACCCTCATAGATGGTCCCCTCTCCACCCCACCCTCATAGATGGCCCCATTTTCCCCCCGCCCACCCTCATAGATGGCCCCATCTCCCCCCCCACCCTCATAGATGCCCCCTCTTTCCCCCCACCCTCATAGATGGCCCCTCTTTCCCCCACCCTCATAGATGCCCCCCTCTTTCCCCCACCCTCATAGATGCCCCCCTCTTTCCCTCCACCCTCATAGATGCCCCTCTTTCCCCCCACCCTCATAGATGGCCCCTCTTTCCCCCCACCCTCATAGATGCCCCCCCTCTTTCTCCCACCCTCATAGATGCCCCCTCTTTCCCCCCACCCTCATAGATGCCCCCTCTTTCCCCCCACCCTCATAGATGCCCCCCTCTTTCCCCCCACCCTCATAGATGCCCCCCTCTTTCCCCCCACCCTGCAGGCTGATAAAAAACAAAACTTAACTCACCTGACAACGCGCTCCCATGTTGATCCTCACTCCTCCTGGTCTGTCCCCGGCAGCACGCGCATCCCAGAGCTCCCTGCGCGCCGGAACCGGAAGTCAGGGGCCAAGGCGCGCAGGGAGCTCTGGGATGCGCGCGCTGCCGGGGATAAGAGGCGACACCCCCGGCAGCCGCGCAGCAGCCAGGGGAAGACAGAGCCGGACTCTTGTAACCGCAAGCAAAACAATGCTTGCGGTCACAAGAGTGATTGATTGGGAGGGCCTCGCGGGGCCCGTGACCGCCGCGACCGTGGTAGCTACGCCACTGTATCTATCTATCTATCTACAAAAATACAAGTTGTCGCTGCACACGGTAAATGGTGAGGCGGGTGTCTGCGGTAGTCCCCGGGGACAAACGGTGAAGGCCAGATACAGTAGAAAAATGACCGTAGCATTCCAAATGTGGTGAAAAAATGGGTTTGTTTTTTAGCCCATCCAAAGGCAAAGGAGTGGGTGCTAGCAGAGAAAGTCCCTTGGCCGGGGATCCCAAACACAGTCCGCAAAAATCTGCAGCACTCCAACATATGGTGAAAAGATGCTTGAGAATGACTCTGAGAGAGAGTCGAAACGTTGCTAATTTTATGTACCTGTTTTGATGGAATAAATCTTTTCACCATATGTTGGAGTGCTGCGGATTTTTGCGGACTATCTATCTATCTATCTATCTATCTATCTAAAATAGCAAGAAATTGCAGCACTTCCAAAGTAGTGAAAAAAACTGTTTTCAGTTTTTTTCAGTTTTTTTCACTACTTTGGAAGTGCTGCAATTTCTTGCTATTATTGAAGAGGAGACGTGATCCAGTCTCCATTGCTGGCACTCCGAGCACTTACTCCTGAGAGTGCACTCCGTTCTGTTGTTTATCTATCTATCTATCTATCTCCTATCTATCTATCTATCTATCTAGAAGTATAAGGCATCAGTGTCCTAATATGTGAAGCTGTCCTTCCTTACTCCTCATGGCTTAGCATAACCCAAAATAATGGAGCTTTTCTTGTGCATTAAGATGGTGATGTAAGGGAGAGAATCATTCAGGCGTGCGCTTCTTCCAGCTATATCTGTCAGACCCAACAAATCAAAACTTTTGAGACCTGTCTCTGCAACATAGATGATAGAAGAGTTCAACAGCATCCAATATTCAGAAGTAATCTTCAAGCTTTATTTCAACCAGAGTACATAGCAGTGACGTTTCAACCTCAAGGGTCTTTATCAAGCAAACTAGAGGTCAAAACGTTGTTGCTGTGTACTCTGTATGCAATAAAGGTTGAAGATTACTTCTGAATATTGGATGCTGTTGGACCTCTCTATCTTCTATGTTCCACTAGTCAGTTCTTGGGATGAATGACACTCCAGCCTGCATCATCTCTTTTACTTTCCAAACTGGACTCAGGTCCACAGTGCTGTTTGACTCAAAACTTTGGTTCTGTCTCACCAACAGGAAGGGACACTTTAACCCCTTGCCTCCGCAGACTGTTTTAGCCTTAATGCCCGACCTTAATGCCTGACCTGTCTCTCTTTATGTAGTGATAACTCTGCAATGCTTTTAACTATGACGGTTATTCTGAGATTGTTTTTTCGTGACATATTCCTCTTTATGTTTGTGGTATACTTTGGTTGATACACTCAGTAGTTTTTTTGTAAAAATAAAACATTTGCAAAAAATTTGAAAAATTTACATTTCTTTATATTCAAAATTCTCTTTTCCTAAGAAAGATAGTCATGCCACATAAACTAATTATCAATGCAACATCTACAACATGTCTACTTTATGGTGACGTCATTTGGTGAACGTCCTTTTACTTGTTAGGATGTTAGAGGACTTTCAAATTCTGGTTTTATTAGGGACCAGTTTAGTTCTGAAGTGGATTTGTAGGGCCTGTATGTTAGTTACCCCCATAAATCTCTCCACTGTAAAAACTGCACCCCTCAAAGTATTAAAAGTAACAGTTTCATAACATTAGGTTTATTAATAGAGATGAGCGAACCTGGAGCATGCTTGAGTCCATCCAAACCCGAACTTTCAGCATTTGATTAGCGGTGGGCTGCTGAAGTTGGATAAAGCCCTAAGGCTATGTGGAAAACATGGATATAGTCATTGGCTGTATCCATGTTTTCCAGACAACCTTAGCGCTTTATCCAAGTTCAGCAGCCCCCGCTAATCAAATGCCGAACGTTCGGGTTCGGATCGACTCGAACCCGAACCCGGTTCGCTCATCTCTATTTATTAACCCTTTGGATATGTTCACACTACGTAAGTCTCCGGACATAGCGCGTTCAGTGAATAAGCGGCCGGAGACTTACGTAGTTTGCGTACAATGGAAAGTATACAATATACGGCGGCATAGTTCACACTACGTAAGAACTTACGCCAGGATCGTAAAAAATTAACAAGACCATTGTTTGAGAACGAAAATGCTGTAACTTACGCCTGTAGCGTAACATGCGGTTCCGTATGTAGTGGTGATTTCTTCCTTTTGCCATCTTTTTGTGCTGATCCAAAAGGTTCTGTGGGGTGTCCGGGGTTAGGCGAAGATTTCCAAGTAAAAGACCGCTGTCAGATCGCTACGCAGGGCGCTCGGGAAGCGTAAGTAGACTTCGGGCGTAAGTTCGCGCTCCGTACGTAGCCGGCCGCAAGTAGCGTAAATCCCCGGCCGGAGTTTACCACATATATGTCCGGCCGCAAAAATATGCGGCCGGAAATATACGCAGTGTGAACATAGCCTTTAGGTGTTTCGCAGAAATTTAAAGCGACTCTGTACCCACAATCTGTCCCCCCCAAACCGCTTGTACCTTCGGATACCTGCTTTTAATCCAAGATCTGTCCTGGGGTCCGTTCGGCAGGGGATGCAGTTATTGTCATAAAAACAACTTTTAATCCTGCAGCGCTGTGTCTAACGGCCAGGGCTTAGATTTATATATGCATTAGGCTGGCACACCGTCTCTGTCCTTCCTCCCCACCCTCCTCATCATTAGGAATGCTCCAGGCAGATTGCTTCCTATTCCCCACCTGTGTGTATAATGAACATGGGCTGGATCGTTAATACACCTGTGCAAATCTCAAACAGCAGTAAATGTTTCTGAATCATTCCTAATGATGAGGAGGGTGTGGAGGAACGATGGAGAGGTGGTGCCAGCCTAATGCATATACAAATGTAAGCCCTGGCCGTTAGACACAGCGCTGCAGGATTAAAAGTTGTTTTTTTAGGACAATAACTGCATCCTGCCGAACAGACCCCAGGACAGATCTTGGATTAAAGTCAGCTATCCTAAGGTACAAGTGGGTACAGAGTCGCTTTAAGCAGGTTGGAGGGGAAATTTTAAAATTTCCTTTTTTGGCAGATATTCCATTTTAATCCATTTTTCGTCTAAGGCCACGTTCACACGTAGCAAAACTAGCGGAATTCCGCGGCGGAAAGCCGTTAGCCTCCCTCTCTTAATGGGAGTCTATGGGAGGCACGTGCTGCTGTTCTCATAGTGTCTCTCCGCGCTGAAGAATGAACATGTTCATTCTTCAGTGCGGGGAGAGCAGCAGCAGGTGCCTCCCATAGACTCCCATTATGAGAGGGAGGCTAACGGAATTCCGCTAGTTTTGCTACGTGTGAACGTAGCCTAACACAGCAAATACCAACTGAGAAATATCACTCACTATTGATTCCCCTTATTCCAATGTTTCTAGAAATCCCCCATATGTGGCCGCAGTGGGTCACCTGACTCAACCATAGACCTTAGACATGACAGAGAACTGGTGCATTTTGGGGCCTTTTTTATTTCAATTTTTTTTTAGCCATTATACCATGTCACAGAGGCCTTGCGGTGCCAAAATCAGTGCAGGGGCCTGATCGATACAACCATACCAGCCCAAACGCATTGGACAGCATCTGGGTTGCTATGGTCACCCCCCTGGAGCTGTGCAATCGCTCAAGTGGCTCCGGGGGGGGGGGGCGGGGGGGGAGTGAACGGGGGATCGGAGAGAGCGCATCTCCCTCCGGATTCCCCATAAATGCGGCGCATGTGGGCTTAACTGCCCCGAGGGGGGGGGAGGCGTTTCCTCTTCGGGCAGTGGCAGCAGAAGGAGGCTGTGTGACATAGCCTCCTCCCGCTGCCCGATCGCCACTAGGGACAGTGGGGGGAGGCAGGGAAAGTATGACATTTCGAGAACATCATTTTGCAGGAACTATCTGCATTACATGACATTCCCAGAACGTCATATTGCGGCAAGGGGTTAAAGGGGTGCTCCGGCGAAATGCTTTTTCTTTCATATTAACTGATGTCAGACAGTTATTTAGATTAGCAATTTACTTCCATTTAAAAATATTGTCTTTCAGTACTTATCAGCTGCTGTATGTCCTGCAGGAAGTTATGTATTCTTTCCAGTCTGAGACACTGCTCTCTGCTGCCATCTCTGTCCTTGATAGGATATGTCAAAAGCATGAGGATTTGCTACTGCTCTGGACAGTTCCTCTCATGGACAGAAGGGGCAGCTGAGAGCACAGTGTCAGATTGGAAATAATAAACCACTTATTGCAGTACATACAGCAGCTGATTAGTCCGGGAAGACTTGAGATTTTTAATTAGAAGTACATTTTAAATTTATATAACTTTCTGAATCCAGTTGAAAATTTCAAGTATACTTGAAAATTCTATAACTTTATCATGCTAACTTAGCCTGTAATGCCTCTTTAATTCCATGCTATCCTGCTATTCTTTTTTTTTTTTACCATAGACTCAAAGCATATGGAGTTCCATAATATGTATGCTTAGGCACATTCATCTTTAGTTCAGTAGACATTATTTTACTCTTTACAATCCTTTTAATGCTAATATGTGGTCGTACAGAAAGTCCATTCCTATGTTCTTCTCCTTATTACGACTTCTAGGACTGGACTGTAAATCAGCTGGACGTGTTAGATCTAAAGCAAAATCTCGCTTGCAGGGGGAATTCACTATCCCTGCTTTATGGGATGTCTCTAAAATGGAGTAAAGTACAAGTTTACCATAGAGCCCAGATTTATTATAGCTGTCATGTTTCTATTGCAAATTGTACAATGACTGCAGATATGCTAAAGAAGTCTTAGAAGTTTTCATTTGCTTCTCCTTTATCTGTGAATGTACTTGCTGTTCTTCCCTCATTGCCCTTATACTTTATTTTACCCAAACTTGTTTGTCTCAAATCTGAAAACATTCAGTAGCTTTACAGAAATAAATTTAATTAACGGGGTACTCCGGGCTGGTGGGCTTTTTGCCTAAGGAGGTGGATAAGGGCAATGACGTCCTCTTACCTCCCCGGTTTCGGCAGCGTGTCCCGTATCGCACCGCTCCCAGTCCGTGCTGCCCGGCCACTTCCTGGTCTCTGCAGGGGCTTGAGACGTGACGTTTAAAGTCCACTCAGCCAGTCAGTGACAGCCCGCTCAGTCAATCCCTAACTGACTGAGATGAGTCGGCACTCACTGTGGCCAGTGATTGGATAAGCAGGCTGTCCCTCATAAGTTTAGCTGTTTTAGTGCGGTTCATTTAAGGTTTGGTTAGGATGAACCCAAACTTTGCCCCATAGTTCATCAAACCTGCCGAACCAAACTTTTGAAAAGTCATCTCTAATTAGTAGACTCAACCCTCCAAACCTTTTAGGCTCCATTCACACGGCGCAAAGCTGGCAGAATTCCACCAGCCTCCTTGTCATAATGACAGTCTATGGGAGGATCACGCGCCTCCTCTCTCCGCGCTGAAGTATGGACATGTCCATTCTTCAGTGTGGAGAGAGGAGGCGCGCGAGCCTGCCATAGACTGTCATTATGACAGGGAGACTGGTGGGATTCTCTGCCGTAGAATTCCGTCAGTTTTGCTCAGTGTGAACAGAGCCTAACAGGCCTATTCGGCCGATTATCGCTCCGTGGAATAGAGAGAACGATCAGCCAATGATCGTGTCATTGCCTGATCGTTCAATTAGGTTCAAACCTAAAATCATCGATTTCACAGACATCATACTTTACCTGCCCAGGCTGCAGGTCTTCTCCTTCTCCCGATCCCGCGCCACAGCAGCTTTGGAGCGGCCTGTCTGAGCTGACAGACCGCTCAGCCAATCACTGGCCGGGACTGCCGTGGCTAGTAATTGGCTGAGTGTTCTGTCAGTTCAGACAGGCTGCTCCGAAGCTGCTGCGGCACGGGAACGGGAGAAGAAGACCTGCAGCCTGGGCAGGTAAAGTATGAAACAAGGGCTGCAAGGACATCGGTAACAATGTCCCTGCAGCGCTCGCTAAACGATTATCAGCCCGTGTAATAGGCCTAGTAAACGAGCACCGATCTAGCAGATAGGCGCTCGTTTACATTGTTGATCGGGCCCTGGTCAGCCTGTGGAATACCACCCTTAGCCTTAGACTACAATCACATTTGGACAATCTTCATTATTTTATTGCTCTTTTTATTGATTTTCGAGTTTTAGCAACTATTTTGTATATTGCCGCAGACAGTAAAAATGACATAAGCATTTGTATACAAATATATATATATATATATATTTAGAAATATTATTATAATTTTTTTTTATTAGCATTTATTCAAAACAACATTTCATAAAGTCATAAAATGAAAACAAAAGCAGAAAGGCAAAATCATCCAGGCAGTAATAAGACAATAAATATCTGGTATAGATATAATAAAAAGAGCATCAATAGTTAAGTTAGTCCTTAAAATTACAAGACCATAAACATCCTTTAAACAAAGGTAAATGGAACAAACAAGCCAAAGAAACTACTACTATCTACACAAAAACTGTACATGTTACATGAGAACATACAGGAAATTGCAAAATAGCATGCATAACAACATATTATTGGCAGTGTATTTTAGGAATACAATGTCCCTATCTCTAGTACGAGAGCTGCATTCCTTCCAGTGCTAAGGAGAATAACAACTGCTATAACATAACAGAATTTAATAAGTGACCTGGCAATGTATCCTCTCTCACACATAATCTTCACAATAATATTCCTTGCTTTTAGACAGGGACAAAGCATAAATAACAAGTCTGCCTAATAAAAGCTAAGTCATTGCTAGATCAGTTACAAAGAATAGGGACAAAGCAGTTGATGGCTTACTATATTTAGTCGCAGCTAGGGTTTCTTAGGTTATGGTAAACGTGCGCATAGGTCATTTAAACTAAACCGTAGCCTTTTTATCTGTAAATTAGTTTTTCTATATAGGTTCAGACAGTGACACATATGTAGCGTGTGTATCATAGACCTTGAAACATAAGCTCACAATGCAGCAGGACCATGAGGTTTTATGACAGCTGCAGATCGCATAATGCCACTTGTCTGCACAAGAGAGAACAATGCAGGAGCAAGGAGATATGGAACATATGGGCACCTCCACGGATATATCAGCTAGTGGGATACCACACCATTGAGATGACCATAAAACCAATGTACAACAGAGACTATAGCACAAAAACAATCCACAAAGAATTAAAAAAAAAACAAAACACCATAAACCAGATATTTTTGGCCATCCAAGCAAATGCTGTAAAAGAAAAGCATTTCATACAATGGTCTGCTGAACTGATCTACTAGGTAAACCTAAACTGAAGTACCAATAGACTAAGGCATTGACAAAAATATTTAACACACTACAGATAGTGGGGTAAATGTATACAAATTTGACTAGTCTAGTCTATTTTGACTAGTGCTGGTGCTCATGAATATTGAGGACTACTGAGCACAGTGCACACGCACATAATGGAAAAGACTAGCTATTCTTGTTATTCAGAAGGGTCTCTCTGAATACATCATTCTGTCCATCTTCTGTGTCACTAGTTTATAGGGCAGCATAAACCTACTGACACTTTAAGGATTTGGTTGCATTAGCTGCGTATACTATTTTAAGTCATGTGGATACCATCTCTAGTTATGTAAGCGTTTTGTTTGACATGTTAGCTCAGCTTTCAAAATCACTGTGATGATGCCATCATGCTTGGGAACTTAGGCCTGTCATTAAAGCTTTATATTTGGCTACAGAATTATTGATCAATAGGTAGGAGAAAATGTGGATGTCATCAATCTCAAATTCAGCAGCGTGGGAATACAAGTTTTCCCTGAATGTAACTTAGATTAAATGGGTTATCCAGTTAAGTAAAATATATGTTGAATCACCCCCCACCTTAATGGAGACAAATTATTCATTATTACATTATCAGTCTCCTTCTCTCGGTTTTGAGCATGCTGTTTCTGCTAAAGACATAGAAAACCGTAAGAGAGCTGCTGAGTCTGTCTCTGCTCTCAACCCCCTCCTCCCCCCTCCCTTATAAAACAGCTGATGTAAACAAGGCCTTATCTGTAACATTGTAGCAACTTTGTAATGCCGGAAGGGATAATCACAGTGAGTTCTTTAGAAACTTGACTTTGAATTAACCCTCCCAGCATTACAAAGAAGCAACAATGTTTAAGAAAATGCCTGCCTTGTTTACATCAGCCCTCTTAAAGAGAGAGGGGAGGAGGGGTAGAGAGCAAAGAAGCACTCAGCAGTTTTCTATGTCTTTAGCAGAAAGCAGCATCTCAAAACCTAGGGAAGGAGACACATAAGGTAATGACATGTATTGAATGAATTATTAGTTTTCAAGAGGGGGATGATTCAACATATATTTTATCTAATCCGATAACCCCCTTTAAGTAAATGATTTTGATTGTTTCTCGTGTTTCTTATGTAACATGGCCCACCTCAATGTATGCTTCAGAAAGGAAGGGTTCAGCAATGTATCTATTATTTACATTTATTGAAGAGAGGTTCTCAAGAGGTGCTGCAAAGTTTCTTCAAAAAGTCTTGAGTGTATTTTACCTACGGAATTACAGGTTGGCTTAGTAGGAACAGCCTTTTTTTTTTGCATAGACTTGCTAAGACTGTCAGATCTATACCTGGTCGTGATGTTTGTGAATTATTAGTTCTTTAATAAAAGATGACTTGGTACAACAGATAGAATTTTAAAAGATCAGTCAGTCTAGTTAAACTGTTTCCATTGGGCTTGAGAAATCATGTGATCAAGTCACATACAAGTAGATTTAGGTGAAGTGTATATCCAATGACAGTATGCCTTTTACAAATGCTTATGTGATTTTATGTATGATTGTTTTGTGTCATACAATTTTTAATATGGTATGCCAGTAATATGATATGTCAATTGCAATATACTTGACAGTAAAGCAGCATGTAATTTTAGAAGATATCCAGATACTTTTTTTTAATGATACTAGGCCTGATATAGAAAAAAAAACATACTTACCTGGGTCCCCCAGGGCTCCCCCTGTTAATCTTCTGTCTCCACACTTGTCGCTCTTCATTCTTCTTCTGTGATGGACTTGTCTCATCATGGCTTGCTCAGGCAGTTATGGGTCACAGTGATGTCTCACCTTTAGTCAGAGCAAGTGGTCACGCATTTGTCTTGGAAGTAGGAAGAGTGACAAGTGGAAAGACTGAAGATGTCACAGAGGGAGACCTGAGAGACCCAGGTATTATTTATTTTCAATAGAACAATAGAGATGAGCAAACACTTGGTTTTACAGGTGGCTGTAGAAGCTGGATTTAGCTTTAGAGAGTCCTAGAAATATTTGAACATGGATCACATCTAGGCAGTCTTAGGACCGCATCCAACTTCTTCAGCCACCGCTAATCAAATGCAGAGTGTTCGGGTTTAAAGATGATCGAACAGTGGAAAATTTTAGGTTCTATAGAACTCGAACCTTGTTGAACCTTCCGCATTTGATTCCCGATGCCTTCCCGGTCCGTGGGGAAGGAGGACACAGCCTGGGTACCGCCTGGAATTCCAGGATTCAGCCTAGGTAATAGGCTGTATCCCGGAATTCCAGACGGTACCTGGGCTGTCTCCTCTTTCCCTCGGACCGGGAAGGCATCGACAGCGGAAGGTTCGACAACATTCGAGTTCTATAGAACCTAAGTTTTTCCACTGTTCGATCATCTCTATTCGGGTTCAGACTAACCCAAGCTTGCTTGAGGTTCGCTCATCTCTACATAGCAACATTTCAAAATGTACGGTATTAGGGGGTTCCTTCATGGATTGCTCTTTTCGCATTTTACAGGTGCTTGATCAGATCAATCTGGGGAATTTGGAAACCAACATCTTAAATTTCCTCAAAACATTCTTGAAAAATGTTTGGAATGTTGTAGGATGGATTATGCTAAATAGAAAGACCACTGCCCCTAGATGTTCTTGGTCTACACAATTTTGATGTGTCACTGGCCCATTGTAAGTACTTTCAACAGTGTTATGAGTCAGAATAGGCACTCTGCCTGGTCTGCAGCTATGCAGTCAATATGCAGTATATGTCTTGCATGGGTTTTAGTTGTTCTGTCTATTCTAATCTCCTTTTTTGTGAATAAAGTTGTAGACGTTGGGATTTCTGAGGCTGCAGCAGATGTTTCAGTTTAATTGAGATGTAATAAGTCCAGTATAGGACACAGGGGCAGGGATTTACTTGAGACTAACTTACTGATTAAAAGGGAATCTGTCACTTGGTTTATGCTGCCTTAAGTGAGGGCAACATAAACTAATGACAGAAATACTGAACAGAACAATATATTACTCCCATCATTCTGTTTAGCCCTTCTCCTATGTGCCACACCACTCCCTCCACCCTCTAGCTACTAATTGACAGCTTGCTGCCTATGGACAGCATAGATAAACACAGCAGCTGGCTGGTAGAGTGTGTTAGTGCTTATGAATATCCAGGACTACTGAGCGCATGCACATAATGGAAAGGGCTACTCATTTTACACGTTATTGAGGATATCGCACTGCACAGAACAATGTAAGGGATGCATTATTCTGTTCAGCTTCTCTGCCACTAGTTTATAGGGTAGCATAAACCAACTGATACAGTCTTTTTAAGGCAATGTTCCCATAATGATAAAATGATGGCTGTCTATCTGGACGGCTGTCATTTTACTGCTGAAAAAAACAGCTGCAAACAATAAATGTAAATAATATTTGTGGCCACTATTACCAACCAGAAGGCCATCTTTTGGCACTAAAATGTCGCCAGCCAGAAACATGTCCGTCATTTTCACGTTGCGTGAACATAGCTGAATTCTTGATTTGAGAATGTTCTGAAGATGTGTGACTAGTTCTGACAAACCAGTTAACAGAACATTTCAACTTAAACATATGCTGCATGTGACTTTTTTCATTTCACCAAATTGTAGAAGTCTGTGAGTAGGAATGCCCGCAGGCGGCTTCTGCTTCTTAAAATGAAATTAAAATGATCCCTCTTTCTAATGTTGTGCTAATGAGCTTCTCCTCTATTACACCTGTCTTGACACACAAGTTCCTTTGAAGATATATTTCCCTTTTTAGAAGATAGCAGAGTGTAACCTTTGATACAAGTCGGCGTTAAATAGATTGAGCTTTCATTTTAATTAATACATGCTGGCATTTATGTATGGAGACGAAAAAACACAGAAGTAACTGAGGACGTAATTTGTTCTCGACTCTGTTTTTGCAATCCTTAAAAATAATGTTCTTTTTCATTTTAAATTACATTTTAGAAGTTTTATTACACTTGGGCATAAACATTACCGCTATATCCATTTAGAAGATACCAATACTTACCATTCTATGGCTCTGTTCACTCAATGTTGAAAAGACAGCCATCTTTTGATAATTATGGACACAAGTAACGTTCATGATCATTATTTGCGTCCGTAATTATGACAAGACAGACGTCGTTTGGCGTTAAATCATGGCAATCCAAAAAAAGTTAATTTGTACTGTCTGGTACCCATTCACAAACTTATACTTCATCACCTCATCTCCAGGTCGGCCTTTCTCAATTTGAAGTCTTAAACTGAACCAAAATTTTGACCAAAGCTGTTGAAGTTTATTTTCATACCCCCTTTCTAACAAAGCCATACTCCTCGTTTGTTGCTAATTGTCCTGAGATTCTGGGGAGTTTGCTACACTTGGCATGGCATCCACCGCCACACGCTTCCCAGCCAGAACCCGGACTCTCCAAATAGCAGGACCTGTAAGGTTGTGATTCTCTCAAGATTCCTATACCCAGCATAGAAGCTGACAGCAGTACTGCACTACTCACCCAAGCGACTCACGCTAATTTCTTAGTCTGATGAAGGTCATGTAGACTGAAACATTACTTCTTTGACCCTTATGATGTCCTGACTCCTCCTGACGTGTAGCTGTGTAATTTTTCCGGGTGTGGATCATGGGTGAGTTTAGCACTGGTAAGTCCTACCACACAGTATAGTACAATACTGTACTGTATAAGATTACTGGAGTGCTTTCCAATGCTTTAACTGAGTGCCGTAGTTAATTATTGCTAATTATTCATTATTTCCTATGGGAAAACACTGCACGGTTCTCAAACTGTCTCAAACTCAAACTGTGTGTATATATATAAAAAGTTTGGCAGGTTAGCTGAATTCGGGTTTCTTCAAACCCGAACTTTAAACAAATCGCATTAAAACAGCTAAACAAACAAGCTAAACAAGCTAAATAAAACAGCTAAACAATGGTTAGCATTCATCATACTTAAAGTTCGCTCATCATACTCTCTCCTGTCCGGACAGATGGTCACAGACGGCTCAGACAATCACTGGGCTGTCCCTCCCCAGCCAGCCTGTGATTGGCCAAGAGGGCCGTCACTCTACAGGCGGCTAAATACACTGCAGATCCACAAGAGAACAACAGGAGAGTGCGAAAATTTGAGAATATCTTTCCAAACTTGTTCTGAACTTTCGGGAGTTCGGGAGCGAACTGAACTTTTTGCAAAGTTTGGAATGAATCTGGGTTTTGGAGGCTCATCTTGCTCATCTCTAATAAATAAATAAATATATATATATATTCTCTGTTCTAATTCATCTGCACTGTTGAGGACTATCTTTTGTGACATGGATGCGTTTTCCATGGATATCGAGGACGCGTATCATGATCATAGAATTGTTTATAGACTCAAAGGCCATGGTAAAGCAGCCTGTGTATGTTGAATTACAAGTGCATACCTTCACTTTACATTAGATCGTAGAGGGTAGATAAGTCATTAGGCGGCACTCACCATATCTTGAGAAATATACAAATATACATTAATTTCAATAGAAGAGCCTGTGGAGCCTCATGAATAAGTCTCAAAACATAGGATATCCC
Organism: Dendropsophus ebraccatus; assembly: GCF_027789765.1. Classification (NCBI taxonomy): domain Eukaryota; kingdom Metazoa; phylum Chordata; class Amphibia; order Anura; family Hylidae; genus Dendropsophus; species Dendropsophus ebraccatus. The sequence goes on from NC_091460.1 coordinate 113,489,700, forward strand.
TCCGGTAAGGACCCAGCCGAGGGGTGATTCCTGTAGGGAAACCACTAAAACCACCTTATTAAGTGGCCCTATAAGTCAATGTAATGACAAGGGGAAACCCAAGGCCAGGTATCCATCCATATACAGCTGTTTCGGGGTGTTGCCCCTCATCAGTGTGGAGCAGGATTCTGGCTAGGTGGCAGCAATACCTAGTAGAGCAATAAAAGAAACAGATCACTGATCTCGAAGACCAGACAAACGCTAACGGCTGCTAGTGAAAGCGCTCAATGCAGTGAAGTCCTAGGTGCATTGCCCCCTGGGAAACATGAATATACAAAAGAAGAGCCCGTGGACATGAATTTCAATGCAATTATTTAGGCCTGGGCATTAGTCTTTAGAATCCATTGTGATTCTTATTGTAGTAATAGTCTATGGAAATATCCTACAACCTCAGAACCTATAAACATTAGGGCCTTGTGATTTCAGCTGAACTCATATTGTAATGTATCAGGCTTATTTTTAACACACAAAGAAATCTTTCTGTTTTACTTCTGTTTCTTTGACACTGTACAACCTAAACTACACAATGGAATACTTCATCGTATTATTTATCTAGAGAGGGAACAATGGATTAGTGGGTATATAAATACTACACAAAGAACGAGAGTGTTTGAAAGAAAGTCTGGGTGATGTAAGGCGCACTCTTGGCTTCAGTCCCGCTCTTATACTTTGGAGAAAACAATGTCTGTTTTAAAGGGGAGGCTGAATAAAACATATTCCACACAGCTGATTCCACTGCTTAGACTCTTATCACTCAGACAATAAGACAAGCACTTCGGTTAGAGGAGCAAAGGCTTTTTTACTTTACATTCAGCACTTTCTCCAAAATTTCTCAGTCTGTGTTAGAAATGAAAATTATGTAAATTAATTTATAAGCTATTTGAGAATAACATGGCAAGATGTACTAGATATTACTGTCTTTGTCTCTATAGCACTGACATATACAGTACCAAAGCATTTTACAGTAAGTTTGTTGGATTCCAAAGAAAATCTAAAAACATATACATTGACTAGTTTAAAAAGTGCTCTTAAAGGGGAACTCCAGAGAATTTTTTTCCCTTTCAAATCAACTGGTGTCAGAAAGTTATATTGATTTGTAATTTATTTCTATTTAAAAAATCTCCACTTGTCCAGTACTTATCAGCTGCTATATTTCCTGCAGGAAGTGGTGTATTCTTTCCAGTCTGACACGGTGCTCTCTACTGCCACCTCTTTCCGTGACAGGAACTGTCCAGAGCCGGAATGTGGATTTGTTACTGTTCTGGACAGTTCCTGTCACGGACAGCGGTGGCAGCAGAGAGCACTGTGTCAGACTGGGAAGAATACACCGGTTCCTGCAGGACATACGGCAGCTGATAAGTACTGAAAGACCTGAGATTTTCAAATAGAAGTAATTACAAATCTGTATAAGATTTTTTTTCTCTGCTGGACCCCTTTAAATGAAATGTATAACAGTATTATATAATAGTAAATATCTGTTAAAAAATGGATGCAACATGAAGAGATTTTAGAGGTACTTCTTTTTTCTGTTATAAATGGTCATGCAATGGTAAACAAGCTTCATATCTAGTCAGAAAGGATTTGGGTTTTGCTGTTGTAGTTCAGTGATCTGTAGTTGTACAATGTGCAATGTTCTTGCAGTGCACTCACCTAAAATGATCCTCTGTCTGTTTACCTCTTTTCCATAGAGTTCAATGGATTATTTTTCAAAGTCTTGTTTGTTTACTTTTATTTATTTTTATTTACTTTATACCAGTATATAAGAAACACAGTAGTAGCTCCACCATTACCACCACAGTGACATACACCACCATACCATTAAGAAGATCCAGTATACCAAGACCAACTTTCCCACTATAGAAGAAACAACTATTAGCGCTGCACCTTGACCTCTACCACTATGAGCACATAGTGACTAAGACCATACCATTACAAAAAAAAGAGGCTACAATTCTATAAACAAAGACCAGTATTTCTTTATACACTGACCTGTATAGAGGTAGATACCAATGTTACACATGCTCTGCATACCATATAAATGATTACAGTGCAGTTACATCCAGTTACTCACAAGTGACGTTTTTTCTTAGGGTCCTATTACACGGAGCGATTTTTAACGACTAACGATAAACGATCGTAAAAGAGAGTGTTTATCGTTAACCTGAAATCCTTCACCATATTACACGATGGTCGTTGGATACGATCGTTATTACGATCGTTATTGCGATCGTTATTACACTGAACGATTAGTGAAAAAACGCGGAACTTGAACGAACGTGGAATTATAGCAAACGATTAACGATAATTTTAGGTTCAGATCTAAATCAACAAACAACGACATACGAACAATTTTCGATCGTTGCCTGCAATTACACAGCACGATTATCGTTTAAATTCGTACGATATAACGATTTTTCGCACGATAATAGGGCTCTTAGTCGCTCACATTTCCTTCTCCTCCCTAACGGCTCGGTTATCATAAAGACAATTCCTGGTGACGCCTCATCTCTGTAGAATCGGCCAGGCAAACATTTTAGGCTCCTTGCTCCAGCACCATCCCCACTTCTCTACAAACTCCCCATATGTATTTCTCTACACTGTAACAGTGGCCACTTTGTTCCCTCTTGCAGTATTTAGGCCCAGTTTCAGCCCTAAAATTATATATAGGCCCCCTTATGCTTTCACATACTAAAAAGGCTCTATCTCTGCCCTCATACAGTAGATAAGACACCTCTGTCCCTTTATATAGAGAATAGACTCCCTCTGTGCCCCCATATAGTAGTTAAGCCAACACTTTATAGGGATTCTTTGGTCTTGGTCTTTGGTTTTGGTCTTTGAATTAAGGGTAAATTCATTGAAGGTGGCAACAACTGTTATTAAATTTTTTTGGCTGAAAATTTTGTGATGATGAAAAATAACAATAATAAATGAAATTGATAATTGAGACTGTAAAAACTTACCATTACATACTATTCCTGGGTACGTAGATATGTAGATACGTAGATATCTGACAACTGGTGTCAGACAGTTATGTAGATTTGTAATTTATTTCTATTGAAAAATCTCAAATATTCCAGTACTTATCAGCTGCTGTATATCCTGCAGGAAGTGGTGTATTCTTTCCAGTCTGACACAGTGCTCTCTGCTGCCACCTCTGTCTGTGACAGGCAATGTCCTTCTGCTAAGGTAATGTCTCCCTAGCCTGTGCTTTTATACAGGACCATGTGGATGTGACTTAATCAGCACTGTGCATCTTTCAGTCCTCGTCATGTAAACACTGTCTCATGAGGGATTTCGGGCACATTGTCTGCGGACCCGGCTCTCATCCTGCCAAAAAATCTGTGTTTGAGTTTGTCCGTGGTCCAGTCTTAGGTATGAGTGAAGGTTACGCATGATGTCTAAATGGGAGCCACTGACTGAAGATTGATTAACTTTTCTCCGCAGAACATGGAAAGTAAAATTACTGTCACCTTTTGAGTCAATTTCTCCTCTAGGCTTAATATAGAAGGTGCATGACCTGTCTGCTGAGCGCACTACACTTGACTTATAACTTCCCGTACAATACTTAACACTCTCTGTAACTGGATTCTAAATGAACTCTGTCGACAAGTGTTTCTACTCTATAAGCTGCAGTAAGATGGGTGGCATGGGGTCCAATTGAAGAGATTATTAAAGGGGTTTTCTGATTTTATTAATAAATAAACTACAGTGTGCGGGGGCTATAAATTATAGACGGTGGATGTCAATTAAAAAAAAAAAAAGATTACACATAAAATAAAAGCTGCAAAATAGACTCTCTTTAATTGACATGCGTCAAAAGTTTAGAAGTGTGCCACTCCCCAGCGAAGACACTTGGGGGCCCTCAGTTTAATGATATTCCCTCCCCTCAGTGACTTGCCTCCATTAGATTTAAGCAGGGCCGCATCACTGAGGGGAGAAGATATTGTTACCTCGGGCGGCTCTGGGCCCACCATCAGTGCATTCAGCGGGCCGGTGCGCAAGAAGAAAAGGGGCTCAGCACACAAACTTAGCCTTTTAAAAAAGGGACCTCACAACCGGCATTACCGTGCCGTTGCCAACTGAGTAAAAAATTGCTGTCACAGGAGCCGGCCATCACACTTGACTCCTGATGCCGCTGGAGTGTATGGCCAGCCTCCTGCAGGCACTGGCGCCAGAGCAAACGCAAGTGCCAATGGCATCCCTGGCAACCAGTTTGGCCGGTTGCTGGGAGCGAGCCGACAGCGTCTCTGGCCAATCGGCACAGGTGTGCTACATTGATGTTAACTGACTGGCGTCCGGCACCACGAGTGAGCTTGTGTACGAGGTCTAGGGCTGGAGTCTCAGCCCCAGTCATGCTCTGGTGCTGGGACTCCAGTCTCCATAAGTATACTCCTCACTATGTCCTCATTGCCTGCGATAGAGCCTCATTCCTGAGTGTCACTAACCTCAGGCTGTTTGTATCCTGGTTGTGTATTCCCTGGTTTCTATGACTTTGTCTTGACTTTCTCACGATTCTCCCCGCCTTCTGATTTGTACAGCTTTGACCAATAGTTTCTGACCCGGCTAGATGACTCTGAGTTTATTGTGTTTGTTTGTTCTGTCTTTGTCTCTGTGTTACACTCATCTAGGTTAGGGACCATCGCCCAGTTACCCACTGCCGCCTAGGGCAGATAGTGGTAAGCAGGTAGGGACAGCGGAGCGGGTGCCAGCGCAGAGCCTCACCTGTCTTGTGTCCAACCTAACAATTACAATATTTTAGATGGTACATTCGCTTTAAACCAGAGAACCCCTTTATAACTGGTTGCAATGAAGGAGTCTGTCTCTGGATCATGCTGCCTGTGGCTCGTACCATCTGGCAGGCTGCCTTTTATGCTGGATTAAGGAATTTGACTTTTCTACTTATTCATTTGTTGTGATATGTGACAACAGACGAAAAGTTCTGTTCACATTCCATGAAAATACTATTTCCTGATCTCGTGCAATGCTTTTGGCCATAAGTCAATTTACCAAATATGGTTCTCCAGTAAAAGTTAGTTGAAAGAAGTTTTGGGATATTTAGATGAAGGAATAAATGAGATGTTTCTCTCTGGCAGTGAAATGAGTGTATGGAGCTGTGTAATAGAAAGTGTAAGGTCAGCAGAGAATTCCAATGTCTTACATGAATCAAGCCGCCTAACTTCCTCAGTCTCCTGATTTATCTCCCTCATTATGGTCCATTGATCCATTATGCTGCTTGCATTGCCTTCAGCACAGTGAGCTATGGAAAATTGCTTTACGCCATTACAATAATAAGACAGAGTTACATTCATCCATGGTGGATCAAATCATCACTCTCCACCTTAGCATTTCCTTATCTTTTCTTCTTCATTTGGATGTGACAGAACAGTTCTATGTGGTTTATGATATTGTATCTCATATTCTACTTATAGAATAGCAGTATACTATCTCCAGTGGGATCTGGGCTGTTGTCACTGGGTAAATCCGCACATCTACTGTCATGGGGGATTAACAAAATGTGAAAGGGCTGACTTAGTCCTGTGCACGATGACTTTGTGAAAAGTAAAATAAAGATGATAACTGAAGTGTGATTCTTTATAGGAAGTGACAAGTACTTTAGTAGTACTTACCTCCGGCTCCGGCCTTTACTTGTGACTTAGCATCAATTCTGCTTTACTCTTTGTGGGTTTTGCAGGTTATATAAAGATGTGCCAATATGGCTGACAAATTACTATAGAATCACAGTAGGTTTATAAAACTAGGCCATGAATTCCAGGAAGAGAATTACAGAAAACATAGCTTTAAAGTGTACCATTTGTTGCATTTTTTTTTGCCATTTTTTTTTTAAAGAACGCTCTTTGTTATGTAACAATTCAGTCAGTATAATGTCGCTGTGTGATTACAGAGTTTTTAGTGCTGTGTGACAGGAGAACTGACCATGCAATGCAAGCAGAGCATGCAAGTTTTATAAATTCTTTACCATCTGTCATTGTTGCATGCAGCAGGTGTGCTGGTAGACAGCACAACAATGCCAAAAGTTGTGAGGTGTGTTTCCATAGGCTGCATTAAAACTTCTGCATATTTTGTGGACCTACAGACAGTGAATGGCTTTCCTGGATTGTTTCACCACCCAGCATGGTGTATCAACATCATGCCGGCAGTAGGGAAACTCAGGGACGTAACTAGAAAGGATTGGGCCCCATAGCAAACTTTTGATTGGTCCCCTCCTTTCCCCCATCCCACTGTAGGTAATTCCACTGCTTGTTAGACCCCCGCCCAGTTGATAGAATATGTTAGGCATTTCCCCCAGTAGATAGTGCCCCCCATGGAAGACATCCCCCCTTTTCTCCCCCATGATAAGCATCTCCCCTAGTGTCCCCCATGGTAGACATCTCCCCTTTTCTCCCCCATGGTGGACATCTCACCTTGTCTCCCCCATGGTGGGCATCTCATCTCATATCCGCCCTGTACATGGTGTCCCCCAAAATAGGCATCTCCCCTATTATACTACTCCCCAAGTACATAGTGTCCCCCATGTTAGGCATCTACCTCAGTAGTATGATGACATCTCAGGAGGTCCAGTGTATTGCAGCGATGGGCCCACTGATGTTGTTGGCCCCGTAGCAGCTGCAATGGCTACTACAGTAGTAGTTACGCCACTGGGGAAACTGTTTGAATCTCCGTGGCAGTGTAATGACACAGCCACGCGGCTGTGTCACTACAGTGCTGCGAAGAAGTAAAAAAAAAAATGCAAGCGCAATATCAAAATTGGCCTATTCTCAAAGGGTTAAATTAAACTTATACCTATAAGAACAATTAAATGTTTCTTATTTATGTTAAAATGAAGGCACTCGTCTCTGAATATCCTGATCAGAAAACATGTTAATATCGGCCACTTGACGTCACAGTCAAGGTCTCTCCAATTCCATAGAAAACATACACCATGTTTTATGATTCTATCACTTACACGTGCCTGTGACATTTGTCTCAAAGAGATTAAATTACCCCCCATCCCCCGGGTCATTTATTTTATTTGTCAACTGGTTTTCATCAGTTCTTCATTTGCATTAACAGTACAACTAGTTATAGTCTATAGTTCCTGACACATGACTAAGTGCCCTGAGTAACGTCTGACACTTGACCTAAAATAAAGTGATCTGCAGAAGGGACTAGGAATGAATCACCATCCGCACTGCTATTATTACTCATGTGACTCTACAAGTACAGGAACAGACCAGTTCCCATTTCACCATTAATGGAACCCTTACAACTTCTTTTTTAATCATGCACTTTTTAGCCCTAGGTTTTACTACTCCTATTGCTGTACACTTAAAGGGATACTTAAAATTAATGGGACTCCATAATTAATCCGCAACCTACAGAGCATGCCTGCAAATTTTCCTGAATACAAAAATCAGAAATTTGCATTCAACCACTTTTACACTCATTGCAACCTTGTTTGGAAGAAGCGTGTATAAGAAGGGCTTTCTTATAAAACACATGCGTTAAAGGGGCTGTCCAGAATTAAAGATATAGGGCTGCTTTCTTTTTCCGCTTCTCCCTTTGTTTCGCTCAGTTCCTCTGAAGTTAAAGGGATTATCCAGCGAAAATCTTTTTCTTTCAAATCAACTGGTGTCAGAAAGTTATATAGATTTATTTGTATTAAAAAAATCTCTAGTCTTCCCCTTCTTATCAGCTGCTGAATGTCCTGCAGGAAAAGTTGTTTTATTTTCAGTCTGACACAGTGCTCTCTGCTGACATCTCTGGCCGAGACAGGAACTGTGCGGAACAGGAGAGGTTTTCTATGAGGATTCATAGAAAACCGAGACAGAGTTCCTGTCTCGGCCAGAGATGTCAGCAGAAAGCACTGTGTCAGACTGAAAATAAACCAACATTTCCTGCAGGACATACAGCAGCTAATAACTATGGGTAGACTTGAGATTTTTTAATAGAAGCAATTTACAAATCTATATAACTTTCTGATATCGGTTGATTTGAAAGAAAAAGATTTTCGCTGGACAACCCCTTTAATGGAGTTGTAATATCACTCACAACCCAAGGACAGGTGAAACTCTGTTATTTGGAAAAACAGCCATGTTTTTCTAATCCTGGACAACCTCTTCAAGGGGATTTTCATCTTTCAACTACATTCAATGGACAACAATGAATACAATCATTCTGTTAGTTGACAAAGCCCCAGTGATGTTCTGTCCATAGATATCACTATTCTTACAAAAGATGTTTTATCAATACAACAGTGCTACAGCATACAGTCACACAACAGTTTTCTTTATAAATCAACAAGGGTTGTGATCGCAAGCAGTTTTGCATAATACTCTCTTTATTTTTTTTATGTTTAAATCAATGTTCTCCATATGGCCACTTGGTGTCTCCCTTTATTGTGCATGTGTACAGCTGCTGTATGTAGCAGAGAATCCTGGGGGTACTTGCATTGTATGGTCAACTCTCCTGTTACACAGCACCAAAACCTCTGTAAGCACACAGTGACAATACAGACTGAATTGTTACATAATAAAGAGCATTGTCTTCTGGTAAGCTTCAGAGCTGATAATAGAATTAGCAAAAGTTAATAATATAATAAGCCTAAGTTAATTGCTGGACTGGGACTGGGACTTCCTGTGTTTGGTCTCTTTTTATGAACAGAGAAAAGACTCAATATCAGCACAAAGGGAGCATGGAGTTTGCCCATATCTATAACACTGATTTAAACATAGACTACTTAAAAAAAAAAGTGAGGTACACTTTACTTTAGTTGTAGATTCGTAATAGAAAAGATTTTTTTTTTCCCAGAAAAGTTTTATTCTCCCATTGTTGATGCAGTGTCTATATAGTTCCATATATATAAAGTAGAACAGGGAGGTAATTTGTATACCAAGGTTATAACTGTATCCTGGGGACTTAGTACCGAACATAACATGCACTGTAAGAAAATACTTTGAAATGTATACCTGCAGATATCCCTCTATTTTACTATCAGTATGCATTGCCTTCTAGCTTATTTTCTACTCATGTAAAAAAAAAAAACTAATCCCAGCTCAGTGAGCATGTCTCTTAGATTTATTGTTTCTTCCTCATGAAAACAATTTGAAGTGGATTTCAGGCCATAAAAGGTAGCGGGGTCACGTAAGTACAAGTGAACTCCTCGGCAAGTAATTAATGATATGGTGGCAGCACCGAAAGCTTTTTGGGAAAGGGGCTTGAGTCAGGTTGTACGGCACCTGGCACATACCCGGCATATGGCACAGAGTGCTGGGTGTAAAATGCAGAATAAATAGGTTTATTTTCATGCTATATATTAAAAGAAGGATATGTTACAAAAGTTTGGTTTGGCAGGTTTGCCAAACTTAAACTTGAAGTTGGGAAGCGCACTCAAATAACTAAACGATTCCAGCCATTTAGCTATTTTAGTGTGGTTCAAAAAATCCGCTCATCAATACTGACCTGTCCACGATGTCCCCGATGTCTTTCTTGTCCGGTGTCCTCGCAGCAAAATCCTGTTCAGCTAATCACTGACTTAGACAGGACAGCGCTGCCGCCAGTGATTGGCTTGAAACAAGAGTGATAGCCCAGCTGTGGTCCTGTCCCGTCTTATTCAGTGTTTGGCCTAACGGGCTGTAGGCAGACCCAGAGAAGAACACCAGGGGACCTTGAGTAGGTAAGAAAACTTTTTTTTTTTTTTTTTTTTTGTAGGTAAGTTGATTTCCTGGGAAATTGGCCCTGGTGTGCTCCTAAGACCTGATGTGAATGAAAATAGTCTTTGTATGACACTGCAGAATAAATTGCAGCATTCTGCAGGGAATGCAATGATGATGGAGGAGCCGGTGGGCTGTGTAGGTGGATACATTATAAGGCTATGTTCACACTGCGTATGAATCCGTCCATAGATCGTACGCCGCCGTACATGTGCGGCTGAAACTACGGGCGTGGGAAAAATAGACATGTGGCCGGATGTGTACGAACCGCGAACATAAGCCCGTAGGACAGTTCTGCTTCCCTAGCTTGTTTTGAAGCGATCTGAGGCAGGTCATTTACTTGGAAATCTTCGCCCAGCCCAATAAAACTCACAGAACCTTTTGGATCGAAAAATCAAGTTCAATTTGGCTGAAATAAGTACTTTGTACGGGACCGCATGGAAATCCGCGGCCGTGAGTTTCAACATTTCCGTCCTCAAACAATGGTCTTGTTCACTTTTCACGGCGCCGTATACGATCCGGCCGTAAGCTCATATGTAGTGTGCATTGTGCAGGCGTATATCGTATACTTTCAAGCGAACGCATCAACCTCAAAACTACGTGCGTATATTCGCGGTTCGCACTACGGACGGAATCATACGCAGTGTAAACATAGCCTTAGGGTAGTTGTCTGCAGTGGTCATGGTATAATTTTGAGGTGAACTTGATGGAATTTTTTTAACTGTACTATGTAACTATCATATGTGGCTTTTGGTTTAGACATGCAAAATGCTACCAGAACAAGGTGTTTTAGTTTGATTAGTAGGTAATGTAAATAGTTTATTAGTATGTGATCATTATTATTATTTAAAAAGAGTATTTAGTGGTATGATATATGTATTATTTAATTGTTTGTTATTATTGTAATGTTTTATGTTAAAAAAAAATAATGATAATATATATATATATATATATTTATTTATTTTTTTTTATATATATATATATATATATATATATATATATATATATATATATATACAGTATATAAATTATTATATTTTTTTTTTTATAAAAGTGAGGGCCCCACTCAAGGTCCAGGCACAGGGCAAGGTTGTGTGCTTGAAGCTACTGTATACATGGCCAAAGTGCTTTAAGTATGTACTTTGTACTACCGTATGTAGCATGTACTGTAGAGACATTTACAGTGAAGCCTCTTCAAAAAATACAATTAAAAACTTATCTTGTGCAGGGTGGGGGTCTTTTCAAAGAAAATGGTCACTATGAATAACTAGTGTTAAGCAGTGGCGTCGCTAGGCAGTTTTATTCGGGGCTCATGCCCCGAATAAAATGCCTGCTGCCCCGGATCTCTTCTGCCCCGCTCTTGCGAGCCAGATGCGGCTCTTTTGGTGGCCGCATCCGGCTCGCAGATTGCCGCTGCTGCTCTCCTCCTCCTCACCTACTGGCCGCCCGCAGCACCCGGACACGCTCCTCCATCCAATCAGCGGAGACCGGGAGTGTGGGGCCGCTGTGGTGGGCCGTGGTGCACGTATCCAATCAATGCGTGCGCCACGGCCCACCGCAGCGGCCCCACGCTCCCGCCCTGAGTTGATTGAGTTGTAGGAGCACCTCCGGCCGCTACGGTAGGTGAGGCGGATAGCAGCAGCCGCGATCAAGAAGGAGGTGAGCAGGCACGGGGGGAGAGAAACGGGCGAGAAGCACAGGGGGAAAGAAGCAAGGGGGGAGAGAAACGGGAGAAAAGCATGGGGGAGAGAAACAGGGGAGAAAGCATGGGGGAGAGAAACAGGGGAGAAAAGCATGGGGGAGAGAAAGAGGGGAGAAAAGCATGGGGGAGAGAAAGAGGGGAGAAAAGCATGGGGGAGAGAAAGAGGGGAGAAAAGCATGGGGGAGAGAAAGAGGGGAGAAAGTAACAGAGGAGAGAAATGGAGGAGAGAAACAGGAGAGATAACCATGGGGAGAGAAACAGGGGAGAGAAAGAGGGGAGAAAAGCATGGGGGAGAGGAAGAGGGGAGAAAAGCATGGGGGAGAGAAAGAGGGGAAAAAAGCATGGGGGAGAGAAACGGGAGAAAAGCATGGGGGAGAGAAAGGGGAGAAAAGCATGGGGGAGAGAAAGAGGGGAGAAAAGCATGGAGGAGAGAAAGGGGAGAAAGCATGAGGGAGAGAAACAGGGGAGAAAAGCATGGGGGAGAGAAACAGGGGAGAAAAGCATGGAGGAGAAAAGCATGGGGGAGAGAAACGGGAGAAAAGCATGGGGGAGAGAAACAGGGGAGAAAGTAACAGAGGAGAGAAATGGGGGAGAGAAACAGGAGAGATAACCATGGGGGAGAGAAACAGGGGAGAAAAGCATGGGGGAGAGAAAGAGGGGATAAAAGCATGGGGGAGAGAAACAGGGGAGAAAGCATGGGGGAGAGAAACAGGGGAGAAAGCATGGGGGAGAGAAACCGGGGAGAAAGCATGGGGGAGAGAAACAGGGGAGAAAGCATGGGGGAGAGAAAAATGGGGGAGAGAAACAGGGGAGATAAGCATGGAGGAGAGAAACAGGGGAGAAAAGCATGGGGGAGAGAAATGGGAGAAAAGCATGGGGGAGAGAAAGGGGAGAGAAATGGGGGAGAGAAACTCAGAGGGCCCGGGCCCCGGATGTTTTAGGACCCTAGCAACGCCCCTGGTGTTAAGTGGACTTGAGGAAACTGTCCGGGTTCAGCAACTCCAAACCCAAACCCTTGGAATTTGATTTCTGGCATCTGAAGAAGTTGGATGCCGCCCTAGGGAGTCCTGGAAAACAGAGATACAGCCTATGGCCTATGATTGTATCCATATTTTCCTGGCAGCCTTAGGACTGCATCCAACTTCTTCAGACGCCAGGAATCAAATGAAGAGGGTTTAGGTTTGAAGTTGCTGAAGTCCACTCAACATTATATATAATGTATGGTGTGGTCCATTTATGTGATCAAGGTCTGGTCTGGATAAGGGGGGGAGGGGGCGATAATTTTTGGAACGGCTTCACTGTATCATGTTGCAGACAGCATTGCTAGTCTGCCCTCCTTGTTTACAAATGTCCCTAACATAAGAATCCGACTTCATCAACACAAAATGATTCCAAACATTTGCCATCATTTTACTCCAAGACAACGTTCCATTAAACACTTGTGAGCTATTTCCCCTGTAAATGATGTACGGGTATGTTTTATTGGTGGATTCCCTAAGTAGTGCTTGCTGAAGGGAGTGTTTGGCACATCCTATATGCTAATAGATGCAGAATATCAGAGAGCTGCCAATTAGCTACGAAGGCGAAAGCAAAATGGTTTTATACTGTCTTCAAGCTACAGTATATGAAGCCCTGCTGAATCAGTATGCTACACACACCAGAACGCAGCATATAAGAGCTAACTAAGAGCAAACTAAGCTCTGAGGTGCTGTATAGCTAATATATATATATATATATATATATATATATATATATATATATATATATATATAAAATGCTTCTTCTAATACCACATGAAGGGCCTTCACTGTAAAATTGGGATTATTAAAAAAAAAAATTATATTATCTAATTCCTTATCCTCCGACTGGCAATGTGTCACAGAGATAAAGTGCTGGACTATTACTACTTCTGGACATCTTATATTACTGATGACATGCCTGCCTGGCCGATGCTTATGTGGCAGAAACACTGTTGTCATTGATATTTACCTGGTTAACATAATAGTGACTTGGGGGTCACTTCCCGGTGGAGACCCTTATACTTACCCCGTGCACGGAGTCCCGCTCCTGGAGCCGCATCCATTGCCGAGGTATCGCCATTCAGAGAATGAATGGATCCGTCATTCTCTATGAGCGTCGGACTTATCTCTGATGAGCACGCGTTGGGCTTCCGACGGCGATATCTCGGCAACGGGAGCGGGACTTCATGCACGGGGTAAGTATAAGGGTCTCCACCGGGGGGTCAGCCGAGACGGTGGGACCGGTTCCCTTTACGGAACCGTCTTTTTGAGGTCACCTTAATGTGGTAAGATGGTACATTCTCTTTGATTAAATGGTTTGCTAAGAACCTCATTTTTTTAAATAAATAATTAAATTTTTTAAAACAGGATTATGACAAAGGAAGTATATAACATGAACCATGACACTTGCAGGTTGCTGCAGCATTTTTTCTGAGATTGCCAAGATTGCCTTGGAGACTTATAGGCCAGGCAATGCTTCCTGGCTAAAAGAACTCAATGAAACTCCCCTCTAGAAGGAAGAAATAGTGGTTCTCTAGTGCCACTAATAGCTGTCATCTTCCCTTTTAAATCAATGCTCAACCCCTTAAAGAACCTTAAACTATATTAGGTGCAGTGTCCTACAACCCATGTGTCACTGCTAAAGGTATATATGTATATGTAGATTGACACTGCAAGGTAATCTGAGGATGTTCATGTCTCTCAGCATTTTGGTTACTAGATTTGGCTATATACTGTTCTATTACTGTAAGCATGCTGAAGGGAAGTAACCATGTGTATACTGTCTGGCACCGGCAGTTGACTGGTCGACCAATCCCTGTAAAGGTCACTTGACAGAAAGGTACTCTCCACCAATAGTAAAGGATACAAGTAGAGGGGGAGAGGGTCATGTATTCAGAGAGTAGTACAAGTTAGTTCATGCTAAGTGTGTCCTACAAAAGCCTTGGGCCAGTGAGAGTCTTCCCGCTTTGTGACCATCCAGCCAAAGCCCACATTCAGATCCCAAAATTATTTCCTGATCCTGCCAATTTTCCAGTGTTCCAGACTACTAGCCATGTCAGGCTAGTACACCTCAAGTGCGGCTACCGCCAAGAAGGGACCACAACCTATCCACTCTTAGGGGCTTTCCCGTTCTCTCCACACCCTACATTCCCCAGGAGCTGTGGTCTACAGATAGTGGTTTATAGAAGAACATATTCACCGATGACAACGTACCCTCTGCAAACCTAAGGGTAATCCCAATGGCTGGTTTTACCTTAACTGGGGCTTGTACTACTGGACGTGTCAATGTCACTTAACACCCTTGCCCAGCAATAGACAAATCAGTATAGCCATGAGTACAAGTTGTGTCTTTGACTCAAAAGTGGTTAAAGCCCCTAGAGCAGAGTACTGCAATAAGGTCTCTGTAGGGTGTGATCACTACAGAGAAAACTGTCTCATTAGCTAGGCCAACCTCACCATTTCAGAGGCAATGAACTATAGTAGTATAATTCTAATAATGTAGCTATAACCAATATAGACTTGGATGCTGAAGGAATTGGGAAGAACAGAATTAATGGGGTACCAGAGTACTAGTATTTTGGAAAATATAAGCCATTCTATGATGTGATATAGACAGATATTATAAAACTGGATGTACGCTTTACACATGTAAGATTATGGGGATTTATACAATAGGGAGCTCAGTACAGCTTAAATCAATACATATCAGACTATGATCATTGTAATAAATAATACAGAGTATTGCTTTGGTGCAGTATAAGAGATTATAATAAAAAAAAAACAATGGCAGTTGCTGTATCTCTAGTCTTTTGGACATGGCCACCTCTGCACTCCTAGCAGGACTCCACATAATGAATTTGGAATGAGCTGATGCAATTCAATTGAGAAACCTATTTATTCTCACTTACTCTGCTGACACTGTAGAGGAAAACAGATTAAATGTCTTTTGAAAAAAGGAAAGCAGTTTTACTTCTGCTCGCCTACACCGGAACTCAGACGTGCGAGAGGAATTAATATGAGACAGAGTAGGCTGTGATCTATCCAGTGGATGCTGACATTTAGAAGGATCAATACGTACGTCACCAGTCGTGTTATGGACAGCTACAGCTTCTGCGGCAATTAGAGAATATAATTTAATAAAACTTTGAAGCAATCTATTATTATATTAAAAATAAGTACACCAAAGAAGTATCCATTTATAGTGATTTTCATTCAGATCCAATAAAGTTTTTATTTCTTGAAAATAACCTCCATGCCATTCTGCCGTGGTGCCACCAGGGGGCTCCCTAGATCTAAATTGTTATGAATCCTTAAAAAACTACATATATATGAAAGTTCAGATGTAAACTTTGAAGAATTTTACATAACTCTTCCTTTCTTTCTTCCTTTCATTAAAACGTGCAGTACTTCCAGCTGTAACTGTATTTCTCAGTTTAAAGGGGCTGAAACACATGGTACTTCCAGCTTCTACAATGTTTCTCAGTTTAAAGGGTCTGTCTCATTGCAAAGCAAGAATTGTCTTATCAGCATAGAGTGTACATGTATAGCTAGCCATGTCTTTCCCCTAAAAAAGAAAAATCAGCTAGGGGTTTCAGCAGTGTTGGACTGGCCCACCAGAGGACCGGAGAATCCTCCGGTGGGCTCCCAGCTTTAGAACCTGCACAAACACTGACTGACATGTCGTTTCTCACTGGTTCTTCATTGGCGGGCCCCCAGGGTTATTTCCTCTGGTGGGCCCCAGATACACCAGTCCGACACCGGGTTTCAGGAGCCAAACAAATGGACGTTAGTTGATCTAGTATTTATATTATTCAGGTTTCTTGAATCTGAGTTGTGCATTGTGGGAGCTCACATGACAATTACATAGAGTTAAAATAATCAATCAGATCATATGTCTGGCTGTAGAGGATACGTAAAGGGATTTTCCTTCAAATAAAATCCATAACTTTATTGACAAGGGTTTACCATTAAAGAGGAACTATCAGCAGGTTAGATTTGGCTTTGTTCCCCTTTAATGGTAATCCCTTGGCAATAAATAAGTGATGGATTTTATTTGAAGGAAAATCCCTATTACGCACAGGACACAGAGGAGTTAGATATGTCTCGTACCTTCCTCCTCTGCACCGTTCCTGTGCTGTTAGCAGTGTAATCCTCAGTTCGGAGCACCGATAGGAGCACATCCATGGCCCCAGAGAGTGAGCCGACAGCGCTTTATGGAGGAATAAATTCTTACTTATGTAAGGTATGGAACTGAATATATGTACAAAGTCAAGCAAAGTATTCAAATGTAGGTTGTATTGAAGGGTTAGTCCGATTGAATTTGAAAACCAAAAACCAAAAAAGAAAGATATACAGATTTGTAAATTACTCCAGTCTCCCAGTGCTTATCAGCTGCTGTATGTCCTGCAGGAAGTGGTGTATTCTTTCCAGTCTGACACAGTGCTCTCTGCTGCCACCTCTGTCCATGACAGGAACTGTCCAGAGTAGGAGAAGTTTTTTAACGGGATTTGCTATTGATCTTGACAATTCTTGACATGGACAGAGGTGGCAGCAGAGAACACTGTGTCAGACTGGAAAGAATACACCACTTCCTGCAGAACATACAGCAGCTGATAAGTACTGGGAGGCTTGAGATTTTTTAAATAGGAATAAATTAAAAATCTAAATAACCTTCTGACATCAGTTGATTTAAAAGAAAAAAAAGGGACCATGCTTGGGATCACAAGATATCAATTCACATTTGACTTAATTAACTACAATTTTATGGTTTGCTCTAAATGAGTCATATGTCCACCTAGAGAAATGAGCTATAATTTGTTTAGCAATAAAAGAAAATCAGTTTCATCTGCATGTTATTAAATCTGATATATTAACTAAATGTCCTAGATCAATTAGTTAGTCACGGCTTAATTTTATGCAAATTTCCATTTAGCAAAGAGGAAGAAGCCGGAATGTAAATTGAGTTTAAAATATCACCACTGTATAATGTGTCTGAATTGTAAGGTAATGTAGCAAAAGAAGAAAGCTAAGCTTTGCACTGTTCTTCTCCTCTGATCATCTGTCTAGTCATCTAAAAAGATTTAATGCTAATTCTTTTTCTGATCTTTTTGCTGTTCTGATATCAATAACTACAGGTCACTGCCCCCTGGTCCTTCTTATATGGTAATTTGAGATGGTGATTATTGAACCTGCCACATTCCCTCCAGGGGCGGTCTTGGCATTTCTGGGGCCCCAAGCAAAGTCATGTCTGGGGCCCCCCCATGCCCCCCCTCCTCGACATGCGCTGCCCCCCCCCAGTAGTCCTCTTATAACCCTCCTACCATCATACAGAGATTACATATCACCTCAAAACTGCTCTGAACAAAACAGGAAGATATTACCAATGATTCCATAACATAATACTGCCACACCATGACCCCTATCACTACAGACCCTATAAAAGAGTGCAGTTACATCCAGTGACTTACAGGAGGTGTCTTCTCTGATCAGCGTCTTTTACTTTTTTTTCTTTCTCTCTCCATCCAGCGTGAGCCACCTTGAAGTCTTCTCCTGGCTGTGAATCTTCCCTCCAGAATCTGTCAGAGAAATATTTTAGGCTCCAACACATACAGTAGTTAGGTCCCCTCTACGTCTATATAGTAGTTACGCCCCTCTGTGCCCCCACAGATTAAAGGTGTCCCTCTGCTCCCACTTAATAATGAGGTATGTTCTGTGCCCCAGTATAGTAGTGAGGCATATAGGCACTTCTGTGCAGTCCCAATGTAATTAAGACCGCTGTGTGCTGCCCCCAGTTATATAGACCCCTTGTGCGCTGCCGACAGTAGTAAATACCACTTGTGTGCTGCCCCCAGTAGTATATACCTCTTGTGTGCTGTCCCCAGTGGTATATAGACCCCCCTGTGTGCTCCCGCAGTTATATATAGACCTGTGTGATCACCCAGTTATACATAGCCCCCCTGTGTGCTCCCCCAGTATACTATATAGACCCCCTGGGTGCTGCTCCCAGTCGTATATCCCCCGTGTGCTCCCCCCAGTTGTATATACCCCCCGTGTGCTGCCCTCAGTTGTATATACCCCGTGTGCTGCCCCCAGTTTTATATACCCCCTGTGTGCTCCCCCACTTGTATATAGCCTCCCTGTGAGCTCCCCCACTTGTATATAGCCCCCCTGTGTGCTCCCCCCTATATAGCCCCCCTGTGAGCTCCCCCACTTGTATATAGCCCCCTGTGAGCTCCCCCACTTGTATATAGCCCCCTGTGTGCTCCCGTTTATATAGCCCCCCTGTGCGTACCCCCCGTTTATATAGCCCCCGTGCACTCCCCCACTTATATAGAGCCCCCCTGTGTGCTCCCGTTTATATAGCCCCCCTGTGCGCTCCCCCGTTTATATAGACCCCCACTGTGTGCTCCCCCCATTTATGAAGCCCCCCTGTGCGCTCCCCCGTTTATATAGCCCCCCTGTGCACTCCCCCCATTTATATAGCCCCCTGTGCGCTCCCCCCGTTTATATAGCCCCCCTGTGTGCTTCCACCGTTTATATAGCCCCCCTGTGCGCTCCCCCGTTTATATAGCCCCCTGTGCGCTCCCCCCGTTTATATAACCCCCTGTGCGCTCCCCCCGTTTATATAGCCCCCTGTGCGCTCCCCCCGTTTATATAGCCCCTGTGCGCTCCCCCCATTTATATAGCCCCCCTGTGCGCTCCTCCCGTTTATATAGCCCCCCTGTGCGCTCCCCCGTTTATATAGCCCCCTGTGCGCTCCCCCCGTTTATATAGCCCCCTGTGCACTCCCCCCATTTATATAGCCCCCTGTGCGCTCCCCCCGTTTATATAGCCCCCCTGTGTGCTCCCACCGTTTATATAGCCCCCCTGTGCGCTCCCCCGTTTATATAGCCCCCTGTGCGCTCCCCCCGTTTATATAGCCCCCTGTGCGCTCCCCCCGTTTATATAGCCCCTGTGCGCTCCCCCCATTTATATAGCCCCCCTGTGCGCTCCTCCCGTTTATATAGCCCCCTGTGCGCTCCCCCCGTTTATATAGCCCCCCTGTGCGCTCCCCCCGTTTTATATAGGCCCCCACTGTGTGCTCTACCTCCTATATAGTATATAACACAAAAAAAAACAAAAACATTTTTACTCACCTGGGACTGGCATCTCCTCTTCTCTTCTCGTCTCTTCTCTTCCCTCTTGTGGCCGCGGGAAGTGTTTCCCCTGCGGTCACATAAGGCCGCTCTCCCGTTGTCATGGCACCGGCGCTCCAGTGACGCGTCGAGCAACGACACCAGAGACACAGAGCGGCCTCTTGTGACCGCAGGGAAAACACTTCCTGCGGCCACAAGAGTGACTGACAGGGAGGGAGCCAATGGCTCCTGCCTTGTCAGTGCCGCTGCTGCCTGTAACTATGTGCGCTCGTTACGAGCGCACATAGTTAGCCGCAGCGGTCTTGGGCACCAGAGCGGGGCCTCCCTGGATGTCGGGGGCCCCACGCAATTGCGTGGGATGTGTGGTGCCCAAGACCGCTACTGATTCCCTCATGCCCCGCTCTCATATACTGCTACCCTGCTTAGTTATTCGGTTGTAGTCCAAAAGCTCTTATACCAATGATTCCATCTCATATAAAGTAAAGTAGTAACACTTCCTCTATATAAATGGGACAAAGTCGCGGGCCAACTTTGATAATTATTGAAGCAAGAATAAAGCGGGAATGCAGCAGGCCTGTCAGAGCAGCATTAGGTGTTCCTGGCACTGCCAGTGGTGTGAGTCTCCCAGCACTGTGCACTATGATAGATTACATGATAAATTGCTATGATATAGTTAAACCCCAACCCATATAATAGCAAACCCAACCAAAATTGCCCCACATATTAGCCAGCCCTCCCAATAGTGCCCAAATAGTAGCCAGCCCCCCTAAGCGTCCCATAGAGTAGCCAGCCCTCCCCAATAGTCTCCTTTATAGTAGCCAGCCTACCCTGTAGTCCCATATAGTAGCTAGCCCTCCTCTGTCGTCCCATACAGTAGCCAGCCCTCCCCTGTAGTATCATATAGTAGCCAGCCCTCCCCATATTCTCTTATAAAGTAGCCAGCCTTCCTACATAGTCTCTTATTTAGTAGCCAGCCCTCCCCAATAGTCTCTTTTATAGTAGCCAGTCATCCCCTATAGTGCCAAAATAGTAGCCAGCCCTCCAAGTGTCCTATATAGTATCCAGCCCTCACCTGTAGTCTCACATACTAGCCAGCCCTCCCAGTAGTGCACAAATAGTAGCCAGCCCCCCAAGTGTTCCATATAGTAGCCAGCCCTCCCCAGTAGTCTCATATAGTAGCCAGTCCTCCCCAATAGTCTCCTTTATAGTAGCCAGCCCCCCCTAATAGTCTCATATAGTAGCCAGCCCTCCCCAATAGTCTCATATAGTAGCCAGGCCTCCCCCATAGTCTCATATGGTAGCCAGCCTTCCCCCATAGTCTCTTGTATAGTAACCATGGCAAGCCAGATGTAATTCAAACTCTGAATTGCCTGGTGGGCCAAAATTAGTGGCACCACAGGCCAGATTTGGCTTGTGGGCCAGAGTTTGACATGACTGCTCTATATACTGCAGAACCATATCCAATACTGGCCTGCTGCTTCCAAAATTTTTAAAAGGTTTTGGTGCTGTGTCCCAGGAGAGCTGACCATACAATGCAAGCACCCTAAGGATTCTATGCTACTCATACAATTACCAAGCAAGCATTTGTGCAAAAATTGTGCAACTTTTTGTGGGGGTCTATGTCACAATTGCCAAATGGGCATGGTAAGGTGCTGAGTGGCCTTGATCCAGAATTACTACCAGGTAATCACATTGAACAGCAGCATATCTGTGTCTGACCATCTTTCCTAATAACCAATGTACTAGTGAATGCCCTTCTTGCCCATTCCAAGGTTGTCCTTGCTCATGTGCCAAGTAATGAAGAACAAAGAAAGTCATAATTTTCACTGCCAGCTGAAAATAGAAACGTGATGGATTGTAGGTCAGGAGTTGTCATGGTTAGAGAGATGTTTTGGTTAGCCCAAACCTCTACCAGCAGATATAATGTAGATATTACTATATTTCTTACTGTAAAACACGTAAAGTAGCAAAAAGGAAGAAAAAAAAAATCTGCAAAAGTTCTTCCTAATATAAATACTTCTATAAACTCATTTATGTTTTTGGGTCTTTATCTACTATTATAGTATTATAGTGTTTTGATGCTTTTTTACTTGCACATTTTCTTAGTAACAGTTTGAGATCTGGAGTGAATAGCTCACAATTCACAGCCCGGTGTCATTCCATTATGAAATGCTTACTGTTTGCATACATAATGACTTCACATTTGACAGGCCTTTTAGGAAAGATTGATGTTACTCATGGAAAAGTCTGCAGCAAAGTTTACATGCTGATATGTAAAACAGGGGAGGATATTTGATTTTATGAGACAATGTTTTGGCATCTGTTCCATCTTCCATCATTTTAGTATTCTACATTTAATCATGAATTAAGATATATTTATATTTAGCCGTACTTTGCTTAAAGGGAAACCGTCACCATGAAAATGCTACCTAAGCTATCGACATCATGTTTTAGAGCAGGAAGAGCTGAGCAGATTGATATATATATTTTTGGGAAAAGGTTCAGTATAACTTGTCATTTATTGATTGAAAAACCTGATGTTTCCATGCTAAAGAGTCCAGTAGGTGATCCTAACACTTGGTGACACCGCCCACAGGACTCCTCAGAACACAGAATGAACAAAGATTTCAATGAACATATTACAAGTTATACTGAATCTTTTCCCACAAAGATATATATCAATCTGCTCAGATCGTCCTGCTATATAACATGATGGTGATAGATCCATTAACATTGTATTGCATGTTATAGAGTAGGAGGAGCTGAGCAGATTGATATGCAGTTTTGTAAGAAAAGATTCAGCAGAACTTGATCCAAATCCCTGCTGAGAGACTTAGATCAATAAATTACAATTTCTAATGAATCTTTTCCCACAAAACTATATTGATTTGCTCAATCACATGTTGCCCATAGAAAGAAGTGCATTTTCTTTAAAGTGTACTAATTATTTAAACAAACGACATGTCAGAGGTTTGTATCAGTGGTGGGTCCGGATGTGAGACCCCCGCCGATAACTCAAACAAAGTAGCTGACATGCTCAGCAGCGTGCACTTCATCCCAGCTCTAAACTGTGAATACAAACAGCCTATGTTATAATGGAAGCCTACGAGACTTCAGGTATACAGAATTGTCAGAAGTTCCATAGACTTCCATTATAACTCTGCAGGCTGCTTGTATTAGCAGCCTATAGCAGAGAAGAAGTGACAGAGCACGCTGCTTAGCACGTCTACCTCTTCACTATAATGATTGGCCAGGTTCTCAGTGTGGTGAGCCCCCAGGATGATGTTGTAGGGTGGACGGACGGTCACTTGTTAGATGGAAGTGTGATGCCACTACTGTGGTGGATGGCCGAGATACAGCCGGACATCAAGGGTTTGTCACGTGGCGTCAATGCCTGTCGGGCACACAGGTGTGATGGCACGCCTGCTTTTAAGGAGTGAGGCCGGTTGTACCCTTTTCCCCTGTGGTCGGTATCCTGTCGGGTTGCTTCCGGGTCCCTTGGGATAGTGTAGTCACAGGTGGCCAGAGAGATGTAATGACCCTCCCAAGTAATGGTAGGACCCCCCACCCACAGAAAGGGGAAATGTCCCAAGGTTGCGGTGTAAATGCTGTGCAGGTGGTGATGAATAATCACAGACTCTATGGATAACGTTGACTTGATTTACTACTTGTAAATGTGCAGCAGGTAATATAATAGATCTTGACATATACTTGATACAGTTTCAATAAATACTCGAACATAGAACCACCAGATCTGTGTGATAAGTGCTGAGTAGGATGTAGAAGAGTTGATATGGTTGTACTGAGGTAGCATAGTAGAGAGAAGGGTGTCGTGAAAGTATCAACCCAAGTAGTAATGTGTTCTGCCGGGATGTTGGAGTGTATAGAAGAATACTTGTAGAAGAAGAAGAATGAAAAAACCTGTGCCTGTGTTTTGAGTTTCCATATAGTCTTCACACCACCTTATGCCCACTAGCTTTGGCTGAACCGTACTAATGGGTGACACAGGCCCTGAACCTTGTTACCTGGGATGAGCAGAGTTCTGGGGGGTTTCCTGCTGACACTTGCGCTGCGAGATGAGGTTCATAGACTTTCCAGTAACTTTGCTCAACTCAGATCAGTTCCTAGCTCTTGGGCTCTTTAGTGGACACTGTCCTGCACTGGGGTTACTCCTAGTCCTCGGTGTTGGTTGACGTGATCTGTTGGCTAGTCCTCTCCTGAAGGGCTTAGCACTGCATCACTTAGCGTTCGGGTGCTTCAAGAAAGAATTTTGTAAGAGGTGATTGTCCTGCGTCCTACCCATGTGGGGTACTGACTAAGACTAAGACTTTGGGGGGGCCAAGTAGAACCACTATGGAGAGGTATCTGAGCTGTGTCCTTTCTCCACCGAAGCTCAACTAAGACTACGTTTTCCAGGCTGCCTTATGGCTGCATCCAACTTCTTCAGCAGCCAACGTTAATGAAATTCAGATGAGCCTGAGTGTGCTCAAAGTTTGCTCAACTCTAATCATCATATCATACTTAAACTTTATTTGGATATATTTTCATTACTATATGATGTCTGTTTTTATTTAAAGTTATATTGTCATTGTCGCTTCATTTAATCAGTTAACAGTGTCAACTAGGCGGGGCTTCACAGCAGTTGAGTCCCATCCCATCTGGCTAGAGGGATGGCCCAATTGTCACAAAGCCCCTCCTAGTTGACACTGTTCACCAAATAAATTAAATAATGTTGTAGCAGGAAGAAGACAAAGACAAGTGTTATATAGATGTATATTGAATATGCAGCATCTAAGCTTGTGGATGGTGTGGGGAACCGCACATAGAGTAAGAGGAGGGGGTGAAAGTATCACTTTAATGCCATCTGCCATTTGCTATTTTTGGCGTTGTCCTGATCACCAACTTGTAAATTTTTGGTGACTTTCTAATGAATGAATGCATTATATATATATATATATATATATATATATATATATACTGTATATACAGTGTAGATTGGTCTGGCACTTTTTGTGCTGTAGAGATGTATAATAATATTAATAGAAAGCACTCAAAGTATCCTAAATACACAAACAAGTGTGCTGTACTGGGCTTCTATTATTGAGTTATCAGCTTTGTACTGAATCGGTTTCCTAGCTTGACATCTAAAAAGAACATAGAAACCAAAAATTTATATCATTGGTGTACACTAAATATCAGCTGTTTGCGGCTTAATAGAAACTGTTGAATCAGCAGCGATAAGCCTGGGAGCGATCAAGCTGCATCAGTGTATGCGGTATCCCTCTCATTTACTGGCTGACAGGGTCTGGAAAACTGCTCTTTCTATCTGATGATGGGATATTTGCTGATCTCCTACAGCTTTGGATTGGATTACTGTGAGCTCATACTGGTAAGCCTAAGAAGATGTCTGATGCTATCAGAAGTCCTCACTATTTCTAAGAATAGTGGGAAGTTGTCCTTTCTAAATACAATCATTGTCAAATTTTGAGGTAGGAATGTAAAAAACATTTAAAATAATGTTCTACCAGCTTTAGTGGCTTACTTGTATAGTAAGAATCGATCATGGATGTACTGTATGTATCTGTAATATCTATGTAGTAGAGTGACCAAATCCGCTTGATCCTAATGCCAATCTATACGGCCAATGAAGTGCTACCCCTCCGAAAAAAAGGCTAGGGCTTATTTTCAGGGTAGGGCTCATTTTCAGAGAAACACAGCATACCTCTACAGGGTATATGGTAGAGTGCTATACTGTATGTTCCACTGTTCTTAGGCTCCTACACTGTAAGTTCCCCTGTAGTTAGACCTCCATACTGTATACCTTCCCCCTTCTCTGTTGTTTTCCCCCCATATTGTATACTCCCCCTCTGCAGTAACACCCCCCTTAATGTATACCTCCCTCCCCCTCTGTAGTTGTTCCCGCATACTGTATACCTCCCTCCCCTCCTCTGTAGTTGTTCCCGCATACTGTATACCTCCCTCCCCCTCTGTAGTTGTTCCACCATACTGTATACCTCCCTCCCCCTCTGTAGTTGTTCCACCATACTGTATACTTCCCTCCCCCTCTGTGGTTATCCCCCCATACTGTTTACATCTTCCCTATGGAATAAGGCCCCCATACTGTATACCTCCCTCCCCACTCTGCAGTTGTTCCTCGATACTGTATAACCCCCCCCCCCCCGTAGTTGTTTCCCCATACTGTATACATCCTCTCTGCAGTTAGCCCCCATATTGTATACCTCCCCCTTCTGTAGTTGTTCCCCCATACTGTATACATCCCCCTCTTGAGTAAGGCCTCCATAGTGTATACCCCCTCCCTTCTCTGTAGTTCTTCCCCCATACTTTGTACCTCCCCTCCTCTGTAGTTGTTCCCCCATACTGTATACCTCCCTCCCCCCTCTGTAGTTGTTTCCCCCATACTGTATACATCCTCTCTGCAGGTAGCCCCCATACTGTATACATCCCCCTTCTGTATTTTTTCCCCCATACTGTATACATCCCCCTCTTCAGTAAGGCCATACTGATACTTCCCTCCCCCCTCTGTAGTTCCTCCCCCCATACTGTATAAATTACTCACGTACCCTACGTACCCCCATATCCACTGTCCCCTTCTGGGCATTTTATTACCCCTCCTGCCTCCCCTGCAGCTTGTAATACTCCAGAAAGCCTGCAATATAAAGCTAGGTCTTATTTCCAGAGAAACATGGTAGTACCCACGGGAGGTGGTTATACTACTCATATCTCGTATAAGTACTGTGTTGTCTGGGAAATTTGAACATTGAATGCAATAAATCTACTGGAAGAGAAATAGGTGAGAGAAGCCAGCTCTATACAGATCATACAGTGAGTGCCCCCCAGGGGGGGAGATAGAAGGTGCAATGCTGGACGGACATATTGTTCATTTGTGAACCCGATAGTCTACTAAATGTTTGCCGGGAAATTGGATCTAATTCTTCCATAATTTCATTAAAAAAACATGAATTTCCAGTGTCCTTGTTTCTCCGAGACATAAACTGATGGTGGATATGACATTTGTATTGTATATACAATGTATCCCAATGTCACTTCATAATCACTCATGTGAGTGCACATATATGAACAAGTCTACTGACTTTTTGTAGTCTTCAAAAACGACTTGTTTTCATTACGGCTGTGTGAACAGACACTGACAGTGTATTGCGATTGCACTAGACCAGTACTTGCGGACTCATAGGAAATGACCTGTGATAAGGCGGCTGTGTACATAGCAATGTAACATGGACGCCACAGGAAGAAACTTCAAGTTCTTTTAATCAGCTGCGTTTTTTCCCCCCGAATTCTGACATTGTAATTGAGATTTATATCTATGGCAGCCGATTGTGTACATTTTTGAAGGCGGTAAGAAGAAAGTGGATAACAAAACATTTTTTTTAAGATTTTTCTAATTATTGTATTTTTCCTAAAATGTGTCTGTGTGTTTATATGTTCATGCGTATTGTGTTATTAAGTCACTGATACCAGATACTCAAGTCCTGCTCAAGTCCAATTGTTCGGCATTTAATTACCGGTGGCTGAAGAAGTTGGATGCAGCCCTAGGGAGTCCTGGAAAACATGGATACAGCCATAGGCTATGTTTATCCAATGTACTTGGCCGTTAAACAACAGGGTGCAACAACGGCACTGCTTAATTGCATAGCAGTCTATGGAACCAGGGCCGTAGTGTATACACCCTATGGTTCTCTGCAGCCACACAAAATAATTGACAGGTCTATTTTGTGCGGCCGCTATCCAGTGAACAGAGGCCATACAACATAGCCTGTGCTCACAGTGTGAAGTATGGCTCCCTGCCATACTTTACATTGTCTGCTATGGTAAATTGGAGTGTGGGCATACCCGAATGTGCCCACATTCCAATTAAAATTAAGTGATGTTCATCCGCCTGATACTGCGGTATCATCTTAATGAACATGTCTGACATCAGCCTTTGTTTTATATGCCCGTGTCAAACAATGGCCAATGTACTTACAGTGTCTGAACATGGCCATAGGCTGTAACCACGTTTTCTCGGGCTCCTTAGGGCGGCATCTAACTACTTCAGTCACTGGTATTCAAATACCAAACAATCGGACTCGATCAGACTTTGTAAAATAAAAGGTGGGATCTGATTGGTTGCTAGGGGCAACTAAGCCAGTTTCACTTTACACCATGTTTGATAAATCTCCCCCATTGTGTCTCTCTGCTGCTACTGTTATACATCTTGTCGGGATGAAGTTGAAGCCTTGTGTTATTGCAAGTGTTGGTGTCTTTCCAAGCCCCACTTGGTGCCGCTGGGCATATCTCACATAACGCAATAGTTTGTCCGTCAGTTCTTTCTTCTGACCAGCCCCTGTCCAACTCATACACAGGAACGTTCATGGTTGAGTGTTCTTGTATTCTCTATGGGATAGATTTTCCATCACCCTAGCTAGATTTTCCATTACCATCATTATCTGTCATTGGACAGTCAGGAGATTCCATACATCTTAGATTGGCAGATGAATCTACTGTGAGAGACAGGTTTGGCCGACTAAAGTCTAAGGTGTATGGGGACCTTTAGGATTTTTAACGACTAACGATAAACGATTGCAAAAGAGATTGTTTATCGTTCACCAGAAATCGTTCACCATATTACACAGAATGACGATCATTACTACGATCGTTATTGCCATCGTTACTATGATCGTTTACTCCTTCTGATCCCAGCAAAACAATGAACAATTTGCAATTACACTGAACGATTAGTGAACAAATGCGGAACTTAAGCAAACGAATGTGGAATTACAGCGAACGATTAATGATAATTTTAGGTTCAGATCGAAATCAACGATCAACGGCATACGAACCATTTTTCAATCGTTGCCTGCAATTACACAGAACGATTATCGTTTAAATGCGAACGATATAACGATTTTTCACACGATAATCATCCCGTGTAATAGGGCCCTTAGGATGCTATTTCTGAATTATACAGTAAGAAAAGAAATGGTATGTGATTAGCTATAAATGAGGTCTTCCACTAGATCTTTGGGCTTAATGATTGTGTCAGCGCCTATAGCAGTCCTCCTGTATTCTGGGGTGCCAGCCCAAACCTGCACGTACTGAATAAAAACATACTTCAATAAAGGCAATGATACAAATGGTATAAATTCATAACTACTGCAAGGAAAGAGGCAGCTGCTAGTATGAACCAGATAAGTTTTCAGCTCTCCAATGTAACAGTTGGATTTGTTGCTATGAGGATCTGCTCCACTTTTACTCTGCTCTAGTTTTGATAAGTCCCCTAAGTGTTTCATACACCGCCGATTTACTTCATGGCCATCTAGGATCTGTCATCTGTCCGTTTCCAGGTTTAGCATGATAAATGGTTACCATACTTAGTTACTGCTATTAAAGGAACAGGAAACATGAATACTTAACAAAAATTGTCTAACAATTATTTCCTTAAAGGGAAACCGTCACCATGTAAATGCTGCCTAAGCTATCGACATCCTGATATAGAGCAGAAGGAGCTGAGCAGATTGATGTATATATGGGAAAAGATTCAATATAACTTGTAATTTATTGATAGTAATTTCTGATGTTTCCATGCTAAAGAGTCCAGTCCATTGAGTGACACCGCCCACTGGACTCCTTAGCATAGAATGATCTGGGATTTCAGTCAACAAGTTACAAGTTATACAGAATTTTTCCCACAAAGATATATATCAATCTGCTCAGTTCTTCCTGCTCTATAATATGATGCCAATAGATTAGATGACATTATCTTGGTGACAGGTTCCCTTTGATCAAGCAGTATTTTGATCTCTGCAAATAGTGAAACTTGCACAGTGAAATGTCATACAATGTTCCCATATACATCCTATATATTCCTTATGGTCTATGGTCTCCAGGATCTTTGTTTAAAGGGGAACTCTGGGCAGCTGAAAAAATAACATTCACTTACCTCCCAGGCCCCAGCACTGGCGCCCGCATTCCACTGCCCCATTCCTCAGCCACTTCCTGGTCTAGCAATAGGACTTCGGACTTTTTTTTTTTTTCACCTACCTCCTCCGGAGGTATTATGAAAATAGTGGTCCTGCCTGGAGTTCTCCTTTAATAGAAACCTTTGTTAGTTTCTTCCAGTATCTGTGCTGGTCATGTGATGGACCCACAGGTGCATGACTGGTTGTAGTCATAGTGCATAGTCAGACAATGTTTCCATTAACATAGAAACATTGATCTGGGAAACCACCGGGAATCGATATATATAACAATTTTTGGACTTTTTATAAACCTTAAGTAACTTTTTTTTATACAAAGAATAACATTTGTTAGAGTTATTAGCCGAAACTGGACTACTCCCATAAAGGGAACCCTCCAGGCTGGTCATGCTCTCCCCATTGAGTTCCCCTTAATACCCACTGCTTTTCCCATAATAGGAGACAAATAATCTGAGGCCCTGACCCTTTTGCTCAGCCCCATCCTCTGGTTCATCTACTATCAGACAATAGAAGAACTCAGCAGCGCTCCCTGCAGGATTTCAACAAGACCGTCTCCAGCGCATGCTGATAATCCTGTAGACTGAAACACAGCGAGGAGGCTTATCTCTGGTTAACTTTTATTATTTATCATGGTTTATTGTTGCCTAATTTTATTAGTCTACACCAAACAAAAACATATGGTGTATCTATTTATTCCAAGGTGCTTGAATTGTTTTTTTCTATATTTAAAGCCAACATACAACTGTGTTACAAACTGCATACTCTGCATTGTATGGCGGTTGTCGTTTATCGGTTGCTATGATGAAGAATTACATTATTTTTTTAAATCTTGAATGAATGGTTTGCATATATTACCATTGCTCCCCAATGCCGCTTGCCTGTTTGTGTAACCTTTTTTTCAAGTAATTGTTCTGGAGCTCCAAGTTCTGTAAATAGTGGAGCGGCGGCATTGTCCGTATGAAGGAGGCTGGATGCTATTCAGGTGATGAGGTAGAACAAGAATAATGATAGGAGGCAAGCATGGTAAACACATCCAGACAGAGAAAAACCCATCTGGAGCTGCCACGTTGTAATGCCACTTATATAGGCCATAGAGAACTAGGAATATATATGAAACTAACTCCAAACCATGTTCGATCTATTTATTTATTTTTTTTCCTGATCTATATCATTTTCTTTTTGCTTTGTACAGGGGGAGACCGGGAGCGAATGACTGCAAACCATGAGACATACCTTCTTATGGCCAGTACGCAGAATGACATGGAAGACTGGGTAAAGTCTATCCGAAGAGTCATATGGGCACCATTCGGTGGAGGTGAGTTTGCATTCCTTGGGCATTAGAATAATATTTGGGAGTATCAATTCAGCAAAGAAAACGATGGATCCAGCGTTCAATGTGTACTTTTTTCCAGAAATTTAAATATTTGGCAAGACACCATTCACACTCCACCAGATATACCTCTATGCGTTTCGGGCGCATGTGTTTTTTGATACGTAATCTCTGTTAACCCTTTAGTTATACACACAAATTTACACACCTTGCATGTTAAAAGAGAAAAACATGGTACTAAGAACCTATTGTATGCAGGACATAGTAGCAAGTATAATATATATATATATATATATATATATATATATATATATATATATATATATATATATATATATATACAGGGGCGTAGCTAAAGGCTGATGGGCCCTGGTGCAAAATTTTAGCTTGGGGCCCCCCATCTCACCCGATCAGGCAAAGTCCTATCTAACGTTATATCCAATTACTCTAATGTGCCACCATGTTCTAATGCCCTGTCACTGCCTCCACCTCATGTACTGCACTACTGCCCCCTATAGATAATGGACTGTACTTTGTCATTGTCTAATCATTGTATTCCAATCTTTGACTCTACAGCTGAAAAACTACAACTCTCATCATGAACTGCCAGTTGGAAACGATGGGGGTTGTAGTGCTGCAACCTGAAGAGCCACATGCTGCAAAACTACAACTCCCATTATAAACTGTCAGCAGGGCATGATGAAGTTTGAACTTCTGCAACCTGGAGAAGTCACCTGATATCACCTGCAGTCCTATGTAACACCACAGATAACAGTGATATCCCTCTGAGTACAGATAATGTAGTAGTCATCTGCAGTCCTATGTAACACCACAGATAACGCAGTGATATCTCTGAGTACAGATAATGTAGTAGATGTCACCTGCAGTCCTATGTAACACCACAGATAACACAGTGATATCTCTGAGTACAGATCATGTAGTAGATGTCCCCTGCAGTCCTATGTAACACCACAGATAACACAGTGATATCTCTGAGTACAGATCATGTAGTAGATGTCCCCTGCAGTCCTATGTAACACCACAGATAACACAGTGATATCTCTGAGTACAGATAATGTAGATGCAGCACAAGCTGGAGCTCAACGCGGTAAAGATACGGCCATAGGACATAGCTTGGGCCGCCAAGGCAGATGTCTGGAGGAGGCGGCGCTGGTACTTGCTGTCATCTGATTAGGTAAGAGGCCCAATCAGATGACAGCATGTGCCAGCGGGCGCAGCGGGACAGATTAGCGCAGTGCTTCCCAACCTTTTCCACCTCGGGGCACCCCTACTAAATGATGTTCTACAAAATAAGAAAACCGTCATACAGTGACTCACAGGTGACGTCTTCTTTGATCTGAGGCGTCACTTTCCCTTTTCCTCTCCATCCGACCCAGTCCTCCAAGATGATTCCTTCCAGATACGTTTCATCCCCTTAGAACCTGCGAGACAAACAATTTAGGCTCCGCACATTTCTAGCAACTTCCTTCCCTTCCTCCCTCCTGTAGGCTCCCATAGTAACTGCACTGTTTGGTGTAATGTGTAGTAAAGTGAGTAGGAATGTGGGATGCCCCCTGTATGTAGGATCCCCTGCTGTGCCCCCATGAGCTAATAATGGCCCCAGAGGTGCCCCCATACAATAATAATGCCCCCAGAGGTGCCCCATACAATAATAATGCCCCCAGAGGTGCCCCCATGAACAAATAATGGCCCTAGAGGTGCCCTCATGAGCTAATAATGCCCCCAGAGGTGCCCCCATGGACTAATAATGCCCCCAGAGGTGCCCCCATGAACTAATAATGCCCCCAGAGGTGCCCCCATCAACTAATAATGCCCCCAGATGTGCCCCCATGAGCTAATAATGCCCCCAGAGGTGCCGCCATGAGCTAATAATGCCCCCAGAGGTGCCCCCATGAACTAATAATGCCCCCAGAGGTGCCCCCATGAACTAATAATGCCTCCAGAGGTGCCCCCATGAACTAATAATGCCCCCAGAGTTGCCCCCTATGAACTAATAACGCCCCCAGAGGTGCCCCCATGAGCTAATAGTTCCCCCAGAGGTGCCCCCATGAACTAATAATGCCCCCAGAGGTGCCCCCATGAGCTAATAGTGCCCCCAGAGGTGCCCCCATGAACTAATAATGCCCCCAGAGGTGCCCCCATATACTAATAATGCCCCCAGAGGTGCCCCCATGAGCTAATAATGCCCCCAGAGGTGCCCCCATCAACTAATAATGCCCCCAGAGGTGCCCCCATGAGCTAATAATGCCCCCAGAGGTGCCCCCATGAGCTAATAATGCCCCCAGAGGTGGCCCCCATGAACTAATAACGCCCACAGAGTTGCCCCCATGAACTAATAATGCCCCCAGAGGTGCCCCCATACAATAATAATGCCCCCAGAGGTGCCCCCATACAATAATAATGCCCCCAGAGGTGCCCCCATATACTAATAATGCCCCCAGAGGTGCCCCCATATACTAATAATGCCCCCAGAGGTGCCCCCATACAATAATGATGCCCCCAGAGGTGCCCCCAAGAACTAATAATGCCCCCAGAGGTGCCCCCATACAATAATAATGCCCCCAGAGGTGCCCTCAAGAACTAATAATGCCCCCATAGGTGCCCCCATACAATAATAATGCCCCCAGAGGTGCCCCCATACAATAATCATGCCCCCAGAGGTGCCCTCAAGAACTAATAATGCCCCCAGAGGTGCCCCTAAAAAAACAAACATCCTACTCACCTAATCCGCGCTGTGCAGGCAGCAGCTCTCCTCCTCCTCTTCGGGCTCCATCTTGCGAGCCGCAGGGACGGGACTTCCGGCAGGCGTGATGACGTCACATCATCACGCCTGCCGGACGGGCACATGATCACGGCCCGGCCTCCCATAGGCTGCTGGTATGAAGTGCCGGCAGCCTATGGGAGAGAATACAGGAGGAGGACGCTGACAGGTCCTTCTCCTGTATTCTGATCGCTGTAATGTTCCGCCTGCTCACTGTGCGGGCAGAACATCAAAGCGATCTGTGCATCCCGAGAAGCTGCGCGGCCGCAGCTTCTCGGTATGCTTAAAGTGACAGTGTCACAAGTGGCAAGGGGGGGCCGTGCGGGCCCCCCTAGCGTAGGGGCCCGGTCGCCATGGCGACCCCGGCGACCCCTATAGCTACGCCACTGTATATATATATATATAACTCGTACATTGAAAACACGCATTCCTGGAACATCTGAATGATGTAAGTAACAGCTCAGACAGGAACAGGTCAGGTGCGTTTTTGCATTTCTACAGAAACATAGTGAACAGCTGGATAGTTGCCGTATTTATGCAAGTGCAATGCTATACAGAATTCATGTCAGTCATGTGAAGTCCAGGGTCATTTCTTATTTACTTTGCTAGTGAAAGATGTGCATTGAACAGGTTCTAAAATTGCAAAACTTTCTTCTATATTACTACAATAAAAAGAGGAAGGTCAATGCATTGTGGATCACTGGACTACTGGAGTCCTTGAAGGGGCATTTTCGATTGATGCACAGAATAGGCCAGTAATGTCTTATCAGCAGGGTACTGATATCCATAACTCCATGGCTATGTTCACCCAACGTCAAAAAAAAGAGAAAAGATGTCCGCCTTTTCTATTTAAAAAGACGTCCGTTAATGTCACAATGTAATTGACTTCAATGCAATGCATTAAAGTCAATGGAATGACGGACGTCCAATGCACATAGTGTAATAAATAACGGACATTGTCTGAGCAGGCGCTAAAATAATGATCATGAAAATTATTTTGGACGTCTATTACAAACAGTGGACCTTATTTTTTAGTTGTTCACACAGTTTTTCTTTTTTTCACCGTTCTTTGATAATTTGATAAATGCTGGCGCCATTTGATTCATGTGTGATTTTAAAGAGAGTGTACCTCCTTTTTCAGAATGGTGCTGACGGAAAGGAAATGACAATATCACTTTAATGACCACTGAACATAAAGTAGTTGAAAAAGTGTCCCCCAAACATTTAACAGCAATAATAAATGCAGTGAAATTGTTACGTATCAAACGTTGGCGCTTGAATGGACAGAAATATGGAGAGTTTACAATAGTAACCCCCCTATGAATGTCTGAAAGAAGTTGTCTCAATTCATCATTGTATAGTGGCGGAGCCAGATTACTGCAGTGCAGCCTCCATTGAAGTGAATAAGTGCTGCTCTAGAGCTGCTCTGCAGTAACCTGGCATACCCAGTGAATGAAGCCTGCTTATGGCTAGTGTTTAGCAGACCTATTAAACTGTTTGGGTGTCAGGATTGTACTTGGTAAAACCACACTCACGAGCTCTGGTCGCCGGTTACGATCATGGCGGCAAAATGTACGTGCACAATAGTTATTTTCTTGTATCATTTTATTAGTGTAAACACGGTGTGATTCTGTTTTGGCATTTATATTGATTTAGGTTAACTCCCTACTCATTGTCTGGGAAGATTTCTTCCAGCAGGTATACAGTTAACACCTTGCCTTGGATAATGACTGACAGCCTGGTCCGCCTGTGAAATCTTGTTTCTCTGCTCCAATCGTCTCTGAGACCGGGACCTGGTTTCAGATAAAGCTCAGTCATTTCCTAAGCCTGATGCCTGCTATAGGTTACACTTGTTGTACCTGTCTCTGGCTTTCTGCTCCTGTGTATTCCTGTGTACTCCTGTTATACCTGACCTCGGCTTGCTTTTGACTATTTTTTGGCTCTGTGATTCTGATCAATATTTTGATTCTCCTGGTTCTGACCCATCTTTATTATCATCTTTTGTCTTGTCTCACGTGTCACCCTATTTCAGTGCAGGGAATGTCACCTTGTTGTCTGCCATCATTTAGGGTGGTCTAGTGGCAAGTAGGCAGGGACAGTGGGAGTGGGACAGTGTCAGGGCTTCACCTGTCTGTGTGAGTGTTTCCTTGTGTGCCCTAAACTGTCCTGACATTGGGTCTGTCAACATTGTCCGAACCTGAATGCTCGATGTCTGATTCCGGACGGCTGCAGACGTTGGATTCTGCCCTAGGGAGTCCTGGAAAACATGGATGGAGCCATAGGTTATTAGCTGTATCTGGGATTTCCTGGCAGCCCTAGAGTTGCATACAACTTCTGCATCTGCCGGGAATCAAACACCGAGCATTCAGGTTCGGAGAACGTTGTCAGAGCCAAACAGTTTGATAGGTCCGCTCACCGCTACTTAAAACCATTCTTTTGGTCTGTTCACACGTACAGACTCGCTGCGTATTTATCGCTGTGAGTTTCTCGCACATAAATCCACAGCGATACTGATTGCTATCAAGTCAATGTATGTGTATTCTCACTGCGTGTTTGGTGCGATTTTTACATGCGAGTTTTGATTTTCACATGATTTTCACAGGCAAGTTCAACACCACAAAAAACGCAGCTACTTTAATGCGAGTTTGATGCGAGTTCTGTGCGAGTTTTACGCAGCGAGTCTGTACATGTGAACAGACCCTTAGTGTGTATGCTCTGACAAACAGCTGGTCAGTGATCGGACAGTAATGACCCATCAAGACAGTAAAATTGCTTAAAAACTCTTTAATCAAATCAGCTTAATACCTACTGTGTCTGTAAAAAATCTACTTCCAATACCAAAGTTGGTGTGATAAGACACTATCCAGTGTCTAAATATTAAAGTGTCGGGGTTCCAATGTAAAATGTTTTTATGTGACATAGTTCTTATGGGGCACAGAGGAAGTGATCATAGTACAACTTGTGCATCCTCTATTTTTATGGTCCTGCATTTACTTCAGCAGATAATGCAAAATTCTGATTTGCCTGCAGTAATACAGGAAAGAAAGAATAGCTACCTCCAGGTATCACGCATAGTGTCGATATAATTTTTCATTTCTATTTCTTTTTGTCATTTTGTGACAAGGACAGATAGATGCAGATATTTGCATATGGATCATTGATCACTGTGCACTCAGACAAGTGACAGAATCCCTTTTTCCTGCTCTAGCATTAGCTTATGTAAATGTATAACAGCAGCAGAACTTTATTGGTCCATTGAGATCAGCGATATCTATATGAAAAGTCCATAGTGTGCCAACAAGCTTCAGTGTTCTGTTAATAACATTTAAAGGGGTTGTTCACCAGAAAAAAAATTCTTTCAAATCATCTGGTGCCAGAGATTTGTAAATGCCTGCTTGTCCTCTGGCAGCTTCTCCTGCTCTGGGCTGGCCTCCTGGAGGATTAGGCTCCCTCGAGTGGCAGACATGCATCTGTCCACCTGTATTTATAAGCTCAGCCCACAGGCTCTGGAGTCTTCTGGCATGTTCCTCTTTGGGTATATATGGTCTCCACCTCCTCACCTCTTTGCTCAGTTGTTCTCTAGCTATCTTGATCTTCTAGCTATTTGGATCTATGTCCATTCTCAGTTTCAGTTTAGCTGCAGTCTGAACTACGTCCTAACCACAGAGGAAGAGCAACTAGTCCTGGATTCCAGCACTTCTTCAGTTTTTCAGGTAGTCACTAAGGTCCTTCTCTGAGGGTAGCGACCTGGGAATTTCCCGCAGTGAAGTCCATTCTGCCTTGCAGTGGGGGCAGTGGTGGAATATGGGAGCTCCTTTGGCTTTGCTCCTCGGTAAGGAACATCAGCACATCCAAGGAATCCACCTCCTCGTGTTTGGTTCATCCATTACAAGCCGGTGCCGCGGTCCTTTTTTGAACCATTGCCGGGTTCCCGTGTTTATTGCCGGGCACCGGCCCAAGCTGAAGCACTGGAGGCCGGCCCGCCCCCAGTGGGAGGAAACCCTTGCCCCTCTGTGATGCAGCTCAAGTTTTTTTTTAATTTATTGGATGGATTTATTTATGTTTTGATAAACATTTTTTTATACATTTTTTATACATAGCTGCTTTCTCTTTGACTTATTTACTCATAATAATTCAACTTTTATTTTTCCTGTAAGGCTTAGAAGGTGAAAGAAGCAAAATGACCTTTTTCTATAGCAAAATCCTTTCCTCTGTACTCTGGTACTTTACTTCTGACAGGCAGTAAGAAAACTCTTAGCAAAGCTGACAGCACAGTAGGGGTGAGGAGGGGGATTACTATTGCTCAATCATCACATTTTGTCCTGGCACACGTTAGGTACATACCATTCACTAATAATGTACACTTATGTGTGACTAAACAGATGTATTCAGGCATTATTTCAGGCATTTCAAGCCACACACAAAAAAAAAAATACTAACCAGCATGCACCAAAAAGGTAAATGACCCCCCCCAAAAAATGCACCCTGCACATTGCAGTTGGACAATTAGTAAATTTTTAGTTATCATGCTGTAAAACAAAGCTGTACTTACCAGAAATCCAGGTCCAGTCTCCTGACGCTTTTTAGCTTGTGCTGGATGAAAAAAAAAAAGAGACTAAACACATGAAGTCCAGACAGTATATATCACAGTTACTGCTGATTTAGATTTTGAAAGCTATAACAACAGTGACACTTTAAGTCATTCCTGATATGGTTTATGCCTGACACCCGCAACCATTTTGTAGCCCATCTTTGGACCGGTTCTATTTTATGAATATCCTTTTTGTAGGTGAGGTCTGGGCATAGTATTCCATATGTGGTCTCACCAGAGCTCTGAGCAGGATCACAATCTCCTTCTTTGTACCGGGTATACCTCTAGCTATATAGCCCAGCATACGATTAGCTTGCCGTACTGCTTGGCTGCACCGGTGACTCATTTTAAGGCTAGGTTCACACACCCTCTTTATTTGGCCATTCAATGGACGTCTTTTTGGGAATCCATCATTTTGAGGCCAAAAAATATTTGTTATTTTGAAATCACGGCAGCGATTGATAAAATAACGGACATTATTTGGCCTCAAAATGAGGGATGTCCAACAGCCAAATTAAGACGTTGTGTGTGAACCTAGCCTAAGACTGTCATAGATCACTACCCCTAAATCCTTCTCTTATGAAGTCTTTGTCAATGCAGAACTCCAAACCAGAGTTTTTTTTATGCTTTGTATGATTCTGTAGAGATGTATTTTTTTTGCATGTTGAAAAACGTTGAACGACAACGATCAGCCGACACTGTGCATGTCGGCTGATCATTGACTTTAATTACACAAAGTGATTATCGGTCACAATGGCCAATAATCAGCTGAAAACGACCGATAATCGTTTTGTGTCCCTGTCTCTCTTCATTTCTCTCTTTTAGGATTTCCTTTCTTATTATCTTAGGATAGATATATGTTTATCCCGGACAATGTTAGATTATGGTTGGGTTGACCTTATCCAATGGTGAGAGAAGTAAAAAATCACAAATTGTAGTCCAAACATGTCCAAACAAGTCCAAAGTATGTGTACCATAATTTTTACGTTTTTGCACACCCAAAGGGGTGCAAATTATTTAGTAAATAACATGTAGTCTACATTATTTTTTATAGTCAACAGTTGACGACCTTGGTAGTTTTATAGCCACAGATTACCTTGTGTAATAAATCCAACTGGCTGTAACTATCATACACTAGCTATACCTTGCATCTGCTGTCTTTAGAATTCTTTTCTCCTGACAGCGGAATGCTCTTTAAGGCTACATCTGTTACATGGACAGCAGCGGGTTTATTAGTGACCCAGT
Organism: Dendropsophus ebraccatus; assembly: GCF_027789765.1. Taxonomy (NCBI): domain Eukaryota; kingdom Metazoa; phylum Chordata; class Amphibia; order Anura; family Hylidae; genus Dendropsophus; species Dendropsophus ebraccatus. The sequence continues at coordinate 113,529,252 of NC_091460.1, forward strand.
GTTTAGTGTATGGCAGGCCTGCATGCTATGTGAGCTGGCAACCCTATTAATCATTAACTACATGATTAAATTAATGTTTGCTCGCTCCTGCTGGGGGTGAAGACTTGTATCTAGAACATAATTTCTTTTCTTCTTGTTACCTGAACAAACACCACCACCAAAGTCACTTAGGACATTACAGGGGTATTTGCATACTAAGTGCCCTAATGCATTATGGAAGCCTGGATCATTCTATGCCGCAGAGAATTTATTGAGAAGTGAACATGTTATGAATGTACATTGGTGTGTTACGAAACTGGTGTGTCACATAGGGAGGAGGTAATTCGGATCAGTCAAAGGGTTTCTCAACAATAGTAAAGATAATAAGAAAAGCCAATGATGGAGGATTATAGTGATTCCGATGTGTTCATCTATAAGTGGGAAAGTATGAGAACACTGTATCAAAGCCTAAAATCAGAAGAGTAAACTGTGTAACATTAGACTCTGTAACAATGTTCTACGTTATAACTATAGACACAGGGGGAGATTTATCAAACATGGTGTAAAGTAGATCTGGCTCAGTTGCCCCTAGCAACCAATCAGATTTTTCCTTTAATTACTTACAGGTTTTTTTTTTAAATGTAAAGTGGAATCTGATTGGTCACTAGGGGCAATTGTGCCAATTCTTCTTTACACCATGTTTGATAAATCTCCCCCACAGTCCACTACAGTCTAAGTCCTTATTCACGGGTTCAGTGATTTTTCAGGTCCGCATATAGGTCCGCTATTTGTACTCCATAATCCATGAAAATGGTCCGATCAGATAGATTTAATCCATGTTTTTCACGAATGTGACATCAATGACGTCCTTAAAAAACACGGATCCGATGGCTTCTCACAATCCGCATTAGGGCATGTCCTAATTTTTTCACAGATTGCAGATCCGTGAAAAGCAGAATGTGTGAATAGCACAATAGAAATCAATGGGCACTAAGTAGACCTGTTGTTTAAGCTGACCAATGATTGCGGATCTGCACTTTGCGGGACATGTGAATAAGGCCTTAGAAATAATGTTCTGTAGGCCAAGAAACAGTCCACTACAGACTAAAGGCCTTTTACACGGGCCGATTATCGTCAAGGAGCGTTCCTAGAAATGCTCGTTGAGCCTATAATCGACCCATGTAAAAGTTGCAGTAACCAACTTTTGTGTGACACTAAAAATCATTGTAAACAGGACATGGGTGGCCAATTTCAATGTATTTAATTGGCCACACAAACGGTGCATGGGAGATTCCTAACATATTTCTACATAACATAATTTACCAAAATGACTCCTTAACCAGGAAAACCACAGAAGTCTTCGCCCCGAGATGTCTCACTTGTAATCTCTTGTCCACTGCCTGTTGTTAGAAGAATTCTGTCTCTAGTAACAGTAACAACAAGATGGGAACTAGCAATTGGGGTGGGGTTTAGCTATAGTTTTGTGCAGGAGAAGAAGTAGTGGAGCCTGAGCTAAGTACCTGCAAGTAGTAAGCCTGTCCAGGAGATTTGTAGGGGGGTCCTGAAAGATAAATTGTGGTGTCCCACCATGGGTGCTGCGAGTCTGTACACCCCTCGCAAAAGCCTGTACTCAAAGTAAAGTTGTAATGAAGTTGTGCCTAAGTTTTGCCACTAGATGTCGCTAGTATATGTATTTGTACTTGTATAGTGCACAGCTGTAGTGAGCATGGGGTTATTGTTTATTTGTGATGTGTGCAACAATAAGAGCCCTTCTTTTTCTCCACCTATCTCTATTCTCTTCTTTTTCTGTGCTTTCTTCTCCACTAGAAAGTTTTCACATGGGGAGAGGAATTACACACCCACACTTAGTCAGTCTCATCAAAGTCTTGATAGAGGGAGGAAGCAAGACAAGATGGTCCCTGCTGTAGTTCAGCTGGGCCCTGGCTCTGCCAGGTCCCCTGTCAGTGACAGAAGAACAAGTCCAGTGTAGTCTGGTCTTGAGTGTGGTAGTAGACTGATGCACATGGGAAACACAGAGACCCTTTCTTCTCAACCAACCCTTCTTTGATCTATGCAGTGCTAAACCACTCAAGCGAGGTCAAGTAAAGGATCATCCCAAACCACGCCGAGAACATCTCTAAAGGTGCAGGTTAGTATCTTAAAGCTAGAGTAACTGATCCAGATAGAGCTAAGTTGCTAGAAGCCTAGATACTCTATCTCGCAGAGCAAGAGTACCAAGTACTCTTGGCCACCTTGCTCAACTCAGGTAACATGGACTGGGGCTTGTGTCACCTTGTCAGGACGGGTCACCCGACACGGGCAGTAGGTGGTATCACGACAGAGGTCGAAACACGGGCACAAGTATACTTCAACTCTCAAGTATTCTCAAGTATTCTACTTGTTCTTCTAAAGTTCCGGCAGAGCACATTTTTAAACTGGGTTGGAACTCTCACAACCTACTCCTCTCCACTACTGTGAACTCTCACAACCTACTCTTCTTCACTATTCTGAACTCTCTACTCTCCTCAGCACACAACCAAGCCAGCACTATTAGTCTACCTCGGAATTGTTGTCAGCTGGTGTATTAAGTGTTCCTTCTGTAAAGGAGAGTTTATTTATGATAACGAGACTCAGTGGTTATTCCTCTAGCACCTACACAGTAGTTACACCATCCTTGGGTCATCTCCCCTTTCTGTGGGTGGCGGTACCGACAGTCCAGGTGGGTCACAACTCCACTCCACACCGTGATAAGTACCCAAGGGAACCCCTCACAGCCCGGCAGGTCACCAATCACAGGGAAAGGGTATAGCCAACCATTCTCAAATAAAAGCAGGTGTGCCTCCATACCTGTATGCCCACAGGGCACTGGCGTCACGACAACCTACCATTTGGCTAAGCAATAGTCCAACCAACCACCACAGTAGTGGCATCACACAGCACCATCTGGCAAGTGACAGGTCGAGCAGGCGCCACAAAATCAAGCCTTTCTCTAATCTTAGCCGGTGTTCAGTTCATTCCTTCCTCCACATGTCATCTGTAGTGGTACATCCCCCTGCACAATGTCAGCCTGTGTAGTTCAGCACACTATTAACAGCACTATGTCATGGGATAGCAGAGAGGTTGGCCAGGCAAATAAAGGGATGAAAGTTCCTGTGTGTGTACTACTTGCAAACGCCCCAGCTCTGTTCCCACTCACCTAAAATGGAGAGAATAAGAAATAACTGTGTACCATGGAGGTTATTCTTAAGAGCCCAGTGACAGCAGTGAGGGCACTAAAATTACCTTTTCACCACTCTGAAAGGTTAAACCATTTCGGTGCTCTCAGCATCATCATGAATGATGATGACGGAGGTTCTAAATTAAATTATTTTTCCCCTATCCACAGGATATGGGAAAGTAGGAGATCATGGGGGGTCTGACCTCTGTAACCCCCGCCGTGGGCTGAGGTATTAATAGAACCTTGGGTACAACTGCTCACCTGCAGCTTTATTCATCCCTATGAAGGGACGGAAAGAGCCAAGTACACCGGGAGAGCACTCTACTCGGCTCTTTCTGTCTGCTCTATAGGGAAGAATAGAGCCGCAGGTCACGTCTCGCAGCTCTATTCATAACAGAGCCGACGGGGCACGATACGAAGATCCGCGGGGGGTACAGAGGTCGGATCCCCCGTGGTTTCCTACTTTTCCGCTATAATGTGGATTGGGGAAAAGTGAATTTTTCCTGGAATACCTCTTTAAATATACTTTGCCTACACTAAGGATTGTGGGCCGACCAGTGTGCATCCCAGCTACTACATACGTGGCCGAACTGGACTTCTCTTAGGTGTTGTTGGAACATCTTTTCCTATTGGTTATGTCTCTTTGTCATGTCAAAAGTTTTTTTCTAACAATGGAAAGACGAATATCCATCCTTAGCCAAGATCGACTAATTCTTATAGCTTCCTCTGGTAAAGTGTATCACACTGTGTAATACAGCTCTCCCCTTGAATCCCATGCAAAAAAAAAATCCAAAATGTTCTTCTCTTTTCCATTATTCTTCCACAGCTATTTCTTTACTTTATTATATACTTGCGGCTTTATTTAAAAGAAAAAACTTTTCTTCAAAATTTTCCCTGTGTTATCTAAACAGCAAGAATTCTTTCTCAGAAAAAAAAAAAACTCCACAGAATTGCAGAAGAAGTGAAAAGCAGTAGAGGTTATTTGAAGAAGGACTGACGGAGGAGGACTGCACCTTTAATAATCACTAAGCTGTCACACGTGATGCCTGCTTGAAGTCAACTCAAAGTCAGAGCCTGGGATTTCATTGCTCCTGCTGCCTGGGATACTTGTTTACTCCTTTCCGTCCTCCTTCGCAGAAGTTTAGAGCTGCACCTGCTGCATGCACAGCACCTGCGGCACATCAAACCAAGGCCAGAGGGCGGTATTCTAAGGTATAGCTTCTCTTCTGCTAACTTGAAGAACAGAAAACTTTTCTTCCAGCAAGCCTGGGAACGAGTATGGATCACTTGCACTCTCATAAGATCTAATAATAGTGCGGTGGGCACATTTTCACACTTGGCATTGTTCTGCGCAGTTCTTGGAGGATTTGGAAAGCAGCTTCTTATAGACTAGAAGTGACGTCTCTTCTTTTTGTCGACTCTTTCCATAAAGACTGTGGATGTTGTAGACGTGAAGCGATGAGCACCGCCAGACATGTGATCAGAAGATGAGTAATTTCTCCTGAACCTGTTTTGTAACCTTTCAAGGCTGACAGAAAGATATGATGAAAATAAGCAAAAGGGGCAAACAATAGCTCCTCGGTGACATTAAACTGAAAATCTGTGGGCCGCAGAATGATTCATAGGTCTCATCTAAATGCTAGAGGTACAGAACATCTCTAGTCCCCTCCGCAGCTGGCACCTGTATGATGCTGGAAGAGCGAAATGCAGCAGCCTCTTCACTCGCTTCCCTATCAACCAACTCATTCATTCCCAAAACAACCTACAGGAAAATAAAAAGGTGCTTTAGCTTCCGGAGAGGTATGTCCACATTAGTATATTAGGAGCTTTATATGCATTCAGCCATGTTTACTCTTTAGAATGTATATACCTTATTCATGGAAGTAAAACTGTAATTCTATAACATTCAGGTGATGGGGTAAACTTAACTGCAGTCCTATGTAAAACGTCACTCACTGTGATATCATAAGTTGTTTTTGTGCTAAAACACTATGTAGCAAGGTTAGTTTTTTTTCTCTCTAAGATCTTCAAAGTCTCTCTAAGAGTCTGTGTGTGTGTGTGTGTGTGTGTGTCTGTGTGTGTGTGTGTGTGTGTGTGTCTGTGTGTGTGTGTGTGTGTGTCTGTCTGTCTGTGTGTGTGCGCCTTTTTTTAGCACTCTTTAAAGGGATACTCCGGAGAAAAAACATTCAGATCAGCTGGTGTCAGAAAGTAATATACATTTGTTATTTACTTCTATTTAAAGGGAAACTATCAGCAGGTTAGATGAATCTCCCTTTTGTGCATGTGGAGTTCTGAGGATGAAGGTAAATCTCTTACCTTTATCATCTGTTCTGCTTCCATGCTGTTTGTAGTTCCAGCATCTAGAAGGCCATTTGGAGCACTGGTGGTGGGGCTACTGGCCATAGAGCATTGATCCACCCCTGGCTAGTCTGCTCCTCCTAATGATTATCAGTGGAACAGACCAGTAAGAGACTTACCTTCATCCTCATCTCCCTTTGTGCAATGGGAAGCTATCAGTAGGTTAGATTTGTTTAAAAAAAATCTCAAGTCTTCCAGTACTTATCAGCTGCTGGATGTCCTACAGGAAGTGGTGTATTCTTTCCAGTCTGACACTGTCCAGAGGAGAAGAGGTTTTCTATGGGAATCTGCTACTGCTCTGGCCAGCGTCTGATTTTTAAATAGAAGTAAATTACAAATCTATATAACTTTCTGACACCAGTGGATTTGAAAGTAAAGTATTCACTGGAGTTTCCCTTTAAGGAGTTTCTTTTTAGTTTTTCATACTAAGCAACAGCACAAGTTTAGGTAAGAGATTTTGGAATATTACAGAACAATGCCTATTTCTATCCATAACTCCTCCTTCATTTTACCTTCTGCTCTGATCGCTGACTTTCAGTCCACCGATAAAATCTGTCTTGAAGGAGGCAGAGATTTATAGCTCACTGAAGGATTAGGTTACAGCTGCTGCTGCTACTACTAGAAGTCTATGGAGAGAGGAGGAAGCTTCTATAGAGAGAGGTACATACATTCAGAGATGCTGCTGTGGCATTTAGTCAGTGTTCTATGTTACCCCAGTGCTGGCTTCACAGCCTAAACTGCTTATTACTACTGTATAATGTCCTTAATGCTTCTGCTGTTTCTGATATAGTATAGTATACCACAGATAGGGAGGCAGGATTTTCCCTTGTATATTGTTGTTTGTATGGGAGACATCATAGTAGTAGTCTTCACCCACTTTGGAGCTAAAACTGACAGATTGCAGAGGGGAAAACTGCTGATAAATGCAGGATATGGTGGAATCCACTGTCATGTGCATGTGCCCATAGAGTACAATAGATCCTATGGTGTCCACAATTATAGATAGTAGGGGCTATTTATGAAGCTTATAGTAAGATTCTCTTTGCTGCCCATAGCACCCAATCAGATCTTACCTTTAATTTTACCAGAGCAATATAAGAAATGAAAGTTAGGTTGTGATTGGTTGCCACAGACAAAAAAATCTTACAGTATGACAACTTGATAAATCCCCCTCCCTAGTACTCTTTTCTGTTGCCTATATTTTATATAATTTTCCTTCTATTGGGATCCAATACTATTGTAAAGAAAACAGAGAAGTGCCAAGCAAAAACACTTGTGTAAATGAGTAAATGAGAGCAGAATCCAAAGTCGTCTTTGTGGATCAGTTCTTATATTCGTTTTCTTAGGTGTCCCTTTTATTTTTTGTCATGTTATCTAAATTCCAATTCAAGGAACGGCTAAGTGAAAGCTTGCATCAAAGCGGAGTGGGCTTGCTGAGCGGTGACCTTTTCGAACAGGTGAAAAGAAAACATCCAGCAATTACGGTGTGCAAATATAAAGCAGCCTTTGAAAGGATGCGGAGAGAAGCCAAGCTCCCTCCAAGCCTAAGAGCAAGCACTTGTGCATACTCCATTCAGCTGTGAATAGGGGCAACCAGTGGCAGTCATAGCTCACACAAATAGAGACAGCAACAGTGAATCTCACCAGAAATAAATTGATCTCTGCTATATGTTAAAAAACATATACTTCAAAACTTCAAAAACTTGCTCCACCATCTACAATGCAGTATACTGACATCGTAGACACATGGCTTTGTTTTGCATGATGGTATCAGTGTGCAATATGTGTGGTGTTACAGGAAGAGAATACAGTGTGCAATATGTGTGGTGTTACAGGTAGAGAATACAGCGTGCTGTGTGGTGTTACAGGTAGAAAATACAGTGTGCTGTGTGGTGTTACAGGTAGAGAATACAACAATCTGTGTGGTGTTACAGGTAGAGAATACAGTGTGCTGTGTGGTGTTACAGGTAGAGAATACAGCGTGCTGTGTGGTGTTACAGGTAGAGAATACAGTGTGCTGTGTGGTATTACAGGTAGAGAATACAGCATGCTGTGTGGTGTTACAGGTAGAGAATACAGCGTGCTGTGTGGTGTTACAGGTAGAGAATACAGTGCGCTGTGTGGTGTTACAGTTAGAGAATACAGCGTGCTGTGTGGTGTTACAGGTAGAGAATACAGCGTGCTGTGTGGTGTTACAGGTAGAAAATACAGTGTGCTGTGTGGTGTTACAGGTAGAAAATACAGTGTGCTGTGTGGTGTTACAGGTAGAGAATACAACATTCTGTGTGGTGTTACAGGTAGAGAATACTGTGTGCTGTGTGGTGTTACAGGTAGAGAATACAGCATGCTGTGTGATGTTACAGGTAGAGAATACAGTGTGCTGTGTGGTGTTACAGGTAGAGAATACAGCGTGCTGTGTGGTGTTACAGGTAGAGAATACTGTGTGCTGTGTGTTGTTACAGGTAGAGAATACAGCGTGGTGTGTGTTGTTACAGGTAGAGAATACAGCGCGCTGTGTGGTGTTACAGGTAGAGAATACAGTGTGCTGTGTGGAATTACTGGTAGAGAATACAGCATGCTGTGTGGTGTTACAGGTAGAGAATACAGTGTGCTGTGTGGTGTTACAGGTAGAGAATACAGTTTGCTGTGTGGTGTTACAGGTAGAGAATACAGCATGCTGTGTGGTGTTACAGGTAGAGAATACAGCGTGCTGTGTGGTGTTACGGGTAGAGAATACAGCGTGCTGTGTGGTGTTACAGGTAGAGAATACAGTGTGCTGTGTGGAGTTACTGGTAGAGAATACAGCGTGCTGTGTGGTGATACAGGTAGAGAATACAGTTTGCTGTGTGGTGTTACAGGTAGAGAATACAGCGTGCTGTGTGTTGTTACAGGTAGAGAATACAGCGTGGTGTGTGTTGTTACAGGTAGAGAATACAGCGCGCTGTGTGGTGTTACAGGTAGAGAATACAGTGTGCTGTGTGGAATTACTGGTAGAGAATACAGCATGCTGTGTGGTGTTACAGGTAGAGAATACAGTGTGCTGTGTGGTGTTACAGGTAGAGAATACAGTTTGCTGTGTGGTGTTACAGGTAGAGAATACAGCATGCTGTGTGGTGTTACAGGTAGAGAATACAGCGTGCTGTGTGGTGTTACGGGTAGAGAATACAGCGTGCTGTGTGGTGTTACAGGTAGAGAATACAGTGTGCTGTGTGGAGTTACTAGTAGAGAATACAGCGTGCTGTGTGGTGATACAGGTAGAGAATACAGTTTGCTGTGTGGTATTACAGGTAGAGAATACAGGGTGCTGTGTGGTGTTACAGGTAGAGAATACAGCGTGCTGTGTGGTGTTACAGGTAGAGAATACAGCGTGCTGTGTGGTGTTACAGGTAGAGAATACAGCACGCTGTGTGGTGTTACAGGTAGAAAATACAGCGTGCTGTGTGGTGTCACAGGTAGAGAATACAGTGTGCTGTGTGGTGTTACAGGTAGAGAATACAAAGTTCTGTGTGGTGTTACAGGTAGAGAATACAAAGTTCTGTGTGATGTTACAGGTAGAGAATACAGCGTGCTGTGTGGTGTTACAGGTAGAGAATACAGCGTGCTGTGTGGTGTTACAGGTAGAGAATACAGCGTGCTGTGTGGTGTTACAGGTAGAGAATACAGCGTGCTGTGTGGTGTTACAGGTAGGGAATACAGCGTGCTGTGTGGTGTTACAGGTAGAAAATACAGCGTGCTATGTGGTGTACTGTGTGGTGTTACAGGTAGAGAATACAGCGTGCTGTGTGGTGTTACAGGTAGAGAATACAGCATGCTGTGTGGTGTTACAGGTAGAGAATACAGCGTGCTGTGTGGTGTTACAGGTAGAGAATACAGCGTGCTGTGTGGTGTTACAGGTAGGGAATACAGCGTGCTGTGTGGTGTTACAGGTAGAAAATACAGCGTGCTGTGTGGTGTTACAGGTAGAGAATACAGCGTGCTGTGTGGTGTTACAGGTAGAGAATACAGTGTGCTGTGTGGTGTTACAGGTAGAGAATACAGCGTGCTGTGTGGTGTTACAGGTAGAGAATACAGCGTGCTGTGTGGTGTTACAGGTAGAGAATACAGCGTGCTGTGTGGTGTTACAGGTAGAGAATACAGCGTGCTGTGGGGTGATACAGGTAGAGAATACAGCGTGCTGTGTGGTGTTACAGGTAGAGAATACAGCGTGCTGTGTGGATGGGAATACAATGAAATGATAAAGTACTGCAAATAATTCAGTAACACAATTAAACTGCAATGTGTGAACACAGCCTAGATGTTCTGCAACAGATTTGGGCAGGGAATGTGCAGGGTGGAGGACTGTGATGAACAGCTGAGGGAAAGCATTGCATTCTGGAACCTGCAGTACTGTGTACAACTGCTCAACCAGAAAGTATAGAAACACAATACAGAACAAAACCCCCCAAAACAAATGGATTTGTGGTAGTTTCAAAACTGGGATAGATAGGTAAGTAATGCTATATGCTTCTGCATAAGGTTCTACCTAGAGTTCCCCTTAAAGTAACATTTCCTCATAAAATAAATAAACTTTATTTGCTGAAATCATAATATTCCTTTATCAGAATGCAATATAAAGTTTAGCAGTAATGCAAGATAATTTTTTTATATAGTTTTTGGCTCTGTCCAAAATTTAGAGCAAGCAAAAGTTTACACTCAGAATAAACTTTTTTTTTAATTAAATGTGGGTCATATTCTACTTTCATGAACATAACACATAGTACAGACCATGCCTGTGGGAAAATGGATGTGGGGTATCTATAGTCTAGTTTATACAAGCCATACTGTGCAAGCTGTGCGAGCCACCAATAAGGGAGACCTTCCCGCAGATCTCTCTCCCTCCCCCAGTCACTCATGGAATGTGCAGAATTTGGAGACTGAGATTAACAGATTAATTTTCAGATGACTAAAGTGATTTCAGGACATTGCTGAAAATAAAATGTGCAATTACTTTCAGGGACACCACAAAAGAAAACTGCACACAATATTGGTCTTGTTTCTTAAAGCTACAGGGTACAATACAGTGGTCTCTCAAGTTACAATATGAATTGATTCCACGATTGGTTGGAAATATTGAAATGTTGAAAATATTATATCTTGAGACCAAAACTCCATGGAAATTGGTAATTGGTTTTAAAGCCCCCAAAATATCATCCAAAAACAAGAAAAAAATTAAGATTTAAAGGAAAATAAGCAGATAACTAATATGGATAAGGCACATCTTTATATACAGCAGTCAGAAAGAGCTAGTGGAGGCTGTAAATTACTTTCTATGTAGAGGACGGCAACGTTTTCAGGGTCCTGTACAGATCACATACTGTATGGTCCCAGAAAATTGACATGAAGCCACCTGTAGCATTGTATGTTGAATTAGGTCTCAACTTACAATGGTCCAGAAAGGACCATTGTATGTTGAAAATATTGTAACCTGAGGCCATTGTATGTTGAGGGATCACTGTATTGTGTTTTAACATATATTTTCAGATGTAAACAATATGTAAGTCAATCAATCTGATTATTTTTACACTGGGACATACGATACAGAGTAATAAAAATTGTTACAGACCCTAAGATATATTGGTGAAGGGTCTGCGGGAAAAGGGAAGCATATGGCGGTGGAGATCCTGGCATGGTTTAGTTGTCAGAGCTGTTTGCAGTGTTCCTGTTAATACTTAATCTGTCCTTTGCCCAGCCACTTGGTCATGGGATACAAGTTATTATTTTCCATTCAGCTGTACACACTTTTGCTACTTATGTATGCTGAAAGCCTTGGGTAAGCAGCAGACTTGTGGGACTGTTTCCATGTTTTAAAGAGCAGCTTCCCAGCCTGCTGATATAAATGATGTGCGGGTATATGTCACAGCTTGAACCTCTAGAGATCTTGATCTTCGTTGACTTGCCTGAATGGCTTTTCAAAGTCAGACGCTGAGTCAGGCTGACATCCCTGCCAAGAAAAAGGCCTTCAGTATGTTCCCATTTTACAGCGCTTAAAAAAGTACTTCTACTGGGTACAAGTGGGTTAAAAATATAATAGCTTTCGCAACTGGGAATCTGTTTATATTATCATGGGCTATTACTTTCACCACTCATATCAGTGTCGTTTTCTGTTATCATTCTGTTATCATTGTTACTGGTATTGAGGATTCCTCGCATATAGGTTCCAAAGGACTGATGAAAAGATAATGGGACATATGGCAACTATATATCTGTAGTTTGTTAACTGTGATCTTCTAGTCCTCCCAGATCTTGGTCACAAACTTATAAGGATGATGATTGCATGGTGTTTCTCTCAGAGATCTGCATAGAAATCCTTGAATCACATGATCACAGAATCACATTGCATCATGGAGGACAAACACAAGTCTATGTTCCCACGTGGATCATAGTAGGGAAAGGCTGCCATCTCGTAATAGTGACAGCCATGATCATGATCATTATTAGCAGCCGTCATTGTGAATAGATGACCGCCTTTCCCCGATATTGGATGGAACGTTCCCTTAGTGATAACATAGCTTTAAAGCGACTCTGTACCCACAATTAAACCCCCCAAAACCACTTGTACCTTCGGATAGCTGCTTTTAATCCAAGATCTGTCCTGCGGTCCGTTTGGCAGGTGATGCAGTTATTGTCATAAAAAAATAATTTAAAAATTTCAGCCCCGTGCCCTACGGGCGTATCTGTGCCCTAGCTTTGCACCACCCCCTCCCTCCTCCCCACCCTCTTAATTATTAGTAATGCAACTGGAACATTTACTTCTGTTTGAACATTGCACAGGTGTCTTAATGATCCAGCCCATGTGCTGTGGTAACACAGGTGGGGAATAGGAAGCAATCTTCCTGGAGCATTCCTAATGATGAGGAGGGACAAAGAGGTTGTGCAAAGTTAGGGCACAGGTACGTCCGGAGGGCACGGAGCTGCTTTGTCAATTGGATTCTACCACACTCACCTGTTTTTCGTGCTGGGCTGCAGATGGTTAAGCTAGTTGTGACTGACAGATCCTTCACCACTCATATGTCTTCTTTACCAGTCTGGGATCTGTGTGGCCTAGATGTCAGAGGACTAGTCCAATCATGCCCTGGACCAGGACTCTGGCATCACATAAGTATACCTGTGGCCCTCTTCTCAGTGCTTGCCATTAGTCTAATTTGCATTTGGCTGGTGTATTGCTTCTTTGGATATTCCGACCTTTGCCTTACCTTTCTGTGACTTTCCATTTCTCTGCTTGCTCGGTTCTGTATTTGCCTGCTTGGTCTTCTGACCCATTTCTGTATAACTATTCTTTAGCGATTGTTTGTTAGTCTTGTTTTGTCTCCGTCTACACTTTGAATTAGGAAGGGATCGTCGACCAGTTGTCGCTGACCACCTAGGGTCAGGCCGGCAAGTCCTGTGGGTCCTAGCGCTAGGGCTCAGTCTTGTCTTCCCTGCCTAATCACCCTTTTTTAATGAAAATAAAAACACAGGTATGTTCTGAATGCTTTTGTTGATATCTATCCAGTGATGCAACCAGCTTTGTAAGCAGTCAGCAGGTTACAGATTTGCTTTAACCACCACAGTAGCAAACACCATACAAAAACTTCTCTCCAAAAATAACTTTTTTATTACGTTATATTTACCCAAAAATGGTTTCATAACAAAATGCTCATCCCACAAACAGCAAGCCCTCATACAGCTAGGTGAATATTAAAATAAAAAATAGTGAAAAAAAGTCATACCTCAAGAAGACAAGATGGCAATAAAAAAAGAAAACAAAAAGGGTCACAAAGGTCAAAACTGGTCATTAGGGGTTTGAGTGGAGGAAGGAGGTATGAAAAGAGGTTATATGCCTGACCTGGCCGGGATACCAATATAGAAACAAAGTCCTCCAGATATAATAACATATGGAGGTATACCACAATGGTTGCTCACAGTGGAGAATGATTACTTATCACAATGTGTGTATTTTTTTTTACATTTATTATATATATATATATATATATATATATATATATATGGATTATATATATGTTTATTTTGTTTATATCACTTTATTTATTTGTTTTAGTGTTTTTTTTGTACTTTTACTTTTTATTTCATTGTCCCTATAGGAGACTTCACTATCTGATTGTCTGATTATAGGCATAAAACTTGCAGTGTATTATGCCTGTCACGTGCATCGCTGATCAGACCCTGTCTTAGGGTGTGCCATAGCTATGACACTAGAGTCCTATAGCTACCATGGGAACTCTGCAATTACTTTGCACACCCCCGATGGTGAACAGAGGAAGATTTCTTCCTCTGTTCTCCCTATAAGATGCTACAGTCATGCTGTCGGCAGCATCTAAAGGGTTAACCGCCGGGATCGAAGCGTGGCTTGCATAGGCAGAGCTTCTGTGCCCGTTTCATCCACGGACTTAACTGTACGCCCGTGAGCAGAAACGCCCCACAAAAATGGACATAGAGTTGCCACCCCGGTCCTGGACAGGTTAATTAGGATTAATTAGGATTGTTAGGATGTGATTTATAGCTTACAAGGTCTCTGAGAACTTTATACTTGTCAAAAAACAATCTTGCTATTTATGGAAACTAGTTCATCAAATAACCTTTAGCATCAGGATGAAAGGTTCTGGAAGAAGCTCTCATGTATACATCACTTGTTAGCTAAGACCCTCTCAGTAACCCAGAGTCCCAGATCACTCGTCTTGTGTACAGAAGGGTATTCTGAAAGTCATTTGTCACTTCATGGCAGGTACCAGCAGATTCCTAAGAAATCAACATTTATTCCAATGCAATCAGTGAATGCCCCCTTCAAGTAAACAATATGTTTAATGTACCGGAGTCATCAGTTTTTAGATAACCTTGCAGCCAAATACATCAATAATGCAATAAGTCCTTTAGAGACGTTTCCATTGGAATGATTCATTCTCCTCCAGTGAGTGGATTCTGTGTCTGTTTAATACATTAGATATTATAAATGATGGACTCTTTTCTATCTCTCTAGTTCTACACGCTAGCATTTACTTGGTTCCATGCAGTCATTAATCCTAGGATTCACAGGGAAGCTATTATAAAGTTCACAACTTACATTCTAATATCTTCATTTCATTAAACCCAGGCATCTTTGGTCAGAAACTTGAAGACACTGTACGATACGAGAAGCGATATGGAGCACGCCTGGCCCCCATGTTGGTGGAGCAGTGTGTGGACTTCATCCGACAGCGAGGGCTGACAGAGGAGGGATTATTTCGACTTCCTGGACAAGCTAACCTGGTGAAGGAACTACAAGATGCCTTTGACTGTGGAGAGAAGCCATCATTTGACAGGTATTGTACAGCTCAGTTTTTATCTGCTATAAAGCATTAGATGTTCAAGGATTATCCGAATTAATTCTAATTACAGAATAAGAAACTAATCAATAATCAGAAAACCTTGTCAGTTCACACAATAGAGCTTGCGGCTCCGGCCGCACACTCTATTGTGTGCAGTGGGGAATTTGGATGCAGGCGCACACTGATGCGCCTGCATCCGAATTCAGCGGCGGTAAAGATCATCCGGTCGGTACTGCAGTAACGGCTGGGATAATCTTTTCTGATGCCGGCCGTTCCGTGACCTTCTCGGAAAGGCCGGTCTCTTACAGAGTAGGAACATGGCCTAAAGCTGCATGGCTCAGCCACTAGAGATGAGCTTCCTCGAGCAAGCTCTGATTCGTCTGAACCCGAGCGTGCAGCATTGGATTAGTGGTTACTGAAGAAGTTGGAAGCAGCCCTAAGACTACCTGGAAAACATGGATACAGCCATAGGTTGTATCCATGTTTTCTAGGACTCCCTAGGACTGTATCCAACTTCTTCAGTCACCAGTAATCAAATGCTGCACGCTCGGGTTCAGACGAATCTGAGCTTGATCGAGGTTTGCTCATCTCTACGAGCCACTCATCCAGTATCTGTGTACAGATATGAAATGCCTATGAGTGCATGGAGTGTTGGGGATACTGTTGAATTAAGGAAGGAACTATTATGATTGTAAAGGTAAGGCTCCGTCCACACTAACTCTATCTTCAGTCAAGCATAATGTCCTGTCTCCTGTCCTCAGTTTGGGTGTGGGTTTTGTAACTCACTTCTATTGAAATGAATGGAGCTGAATTGTAATTCTACACACAACTGGGTGGCGCTGTTTTTTCAAGAAAGTATTTGTGCTTTTATGATATCTCTTAGTAGCTGCCTACCTCATCTTTACGGTGCCACTTTTCTTATCTCTGTATCTCCCATCGTTTTAGAGGAATTCTGCCTGATTAAAATATGTAAATTAGTTCCTTTAGTGCTCCTTGGCCCCCCAGTGCACTGATCAGCCTGACTGCCGTCTCCGATGCTCACGCCTACTTATGCATATTGAAGAATACAAAAGCAGGTCTTCCTCGTGCATGTGCAGTAGCAGCCCCTGTATAGAGACGGGCTGCTGTTTCTGTGCATGCTTAGTTCAAAAAGAAAAACCGGCATGCTTATGCATTCTTTAATATGCCCCCAGTGCACCAAAGGGTCTAATTTACATATTTTTGTTTGGTGTAATTTCTCAAAAACCACAGGACATACCGAGGTAGGAAGAGCGGGACTGGAAAGAAGAGGTAGGCCGCTACTGGGAAATATCAGCAGGTTTGTATACATGAACCTGCTCATTGTTTCGCTGTGAAGGGAACCAAGCACCTCCAAAAGGGCCATGCAGCTTTTAATGCAATGCTATAAAGCCCTCAACACTGATTCTGACCATATAACTAGTTGCTACCAGCTCTCCTCCTAGCCCCTGAAAATTTCTTTTTAAAATTTTAAAAATTTCATGCGCCACATGCTAATTACCTGTATCCAGTCATCAGGGTGGTCCTCTTCAACCAAGTAATGAAGGCTAGTGGGAGATTTCCCCTGTAATGGTGCCTCTCTGGGCCTGATTACAATTGCAGAGCTTGCATGGATGCCGATGGTTCCCTTTAAAGGGATTGCCCTGTTTAGACTCTTTCACTCCGAGAAATAACCTTGTCACAAGTCTATGCTCATTTTAACATTACTCATACACATACTCATGCATACCAATGCTATGTGGTTAAAAGCAGCTTCATTCTATAGGTGACACCTGTTTCATGCGTCGATCGTGCTTCTACTGACCAGTCAGTAGAAGCATGATCGACGCGCGAAACAGCTGTCACGTCTGGTACAATCAGCTAGGAACCTGCAATTCCTCCCATGTTTTTGTGTTGGAAATAAAGTTATGATTTTAACAGTGAGTGCTCTCTTTTCCATATTTTCCTCTGTTTGGACTATTACGCTTCTTAATTTTTTTTCTAAGAGTGAGCACCCCGTATGGACAATTTACCTTTGTCTAAAAAAAACTCTTTGCCATTTATAAATACATAATGGCCTTTGCAGTAGTGCCAATCACTATTTCTTTTTTCACATAACTTGATTCTATGGGCATTATAATATGTAATCCACAGTATACAAGACCTTTCTTATTTGGCAGCAACCTGAGAATTCTGCTTTATGGAAACGTAACATTTGTGCCATTCATTCTCTGTTACTGTGTAAACCTGTTGCCTTCATTATGTACGTGCCCCTGCAGCCGTCAATGGTAATAAAGACGCGTCTGACAATGAATGAGAAATTGGGAAGCTGCTCCCATACCACAATTTAATTAGTGTCGAAATGAAAATGTTGACACAGACAGATGGTCCTCCTCTCCATTATGTGGAGTCATTAAAAGGCAGATCTTGACTTCTGCTGTTGTCATGATATTGGGTTGTTATACACAAACAAAACAAGCTGTCCTTTTATTTGCTGGGGGAAAAAATCCACTAGCTTTTTATATTGTGACTAACACACTTGTTTATAACCAGGCCCAAGAAAATAAGATTGTATTGCCAGGCATTGCTGACCTGGCCAATAACTTTGTGTGTCCAGATGCATTACCAGCTTCAACAGGATCAATTTATTTTTATGCATTGACTTGTGGGAGACTTCATAAAATTCGGAAAAAAAACTAACATTGGAAAGAGTCAAGTAGATTCCAATAAATAGTTGTCATTGAACTTACTAGATGGAGGGTTCCATCTGCATGTGTACGATATGACTAATTATATCAGGTAACATTGAGACTAGTGAAAGCTGTTGGTTTATACCCAAAGTAAGAACAGTCATTATTGAAACGGTAATTTTTTAAATATGCATCAATTTTGAATTCGGCACCAGTATATGTTCGAGTCCGATCATTCAGCATTTGATTACCGGTGGCTGAAGAAGTTAGCAGCCCTAGGGAGTCCTGGAAAACATGGATACAGCCATGGGCATGAGGCTGCATCCAACTTCTTTAGCCACTGGTCAAATCCTGAAGGATTGAACTCGAGCATGGTCCAGTTGCTCTCATCTGTAGTAAGATGTAAACTTCTTTTATGGAGTTCTGTTAGTGTATTAATACATTTATTTAACCAAAGATGTTAAAGGGGTTATCCACCTAAGTGTGAAAAAATTAAATGCTAGCTGGTCTTACCCACCAAGTCCCCCTGAGTATTTTGAGCTGTCTCCTGTCTTTCTAGCTGCTGCCATTCCTGAGTTACAAGTTTTTCTAAAAGCCGATCTATAACCTAGATAGGAAACTACATTTCCCATCATGCATCTCCCTGATTTGTCCGTTTGCGCACTCGCCCCCTTAGCTTTCTTTCCTGCCCACTGCTGTCATTACTATTACACAAGACTGTTTTTTTCACTGATTTTGCATCACATCACCCCAGTGAGTATTCCATATTAGCTGATGATGTAGCGCATGGTGTAGCTATGTGATGAATAACGGGCATCTGTTTATCAGAGGTGGGAGGTAGTGTAGGTTTAGATCTCTGCTTACTGACTGTGAATGAAAACATTCTAGTTCCATCCAGATTCTAAGAACATCCATAACCCTTACAATATGCAGAGCTGAGACACAAACACAGGTACATATGCCTACATTCACTGACAGCAAGCAGTGATAGAACTATAACTTTTCATATTACAAAAACCTAGGCTCAGGGACACATGTAAGTCTATGAAAGCAGCAAAGGTCCATGGAGATGATGCAGATGATGTCTCCTGGGGGTCGGGTTACCAAGTCAATAGACAGTTAACCCAGCCCCCAGAGATAAGATCACATATCCTGTTACTACAAAGAGAGGGGGGTGAGAGGGAGCTGAGCATGGTCAGAGTGGACCCAGAGTAAAGGATTTTAGACATTCAGAGAGGATAAGAATGATTTTAAAAAAAAGCATAGAAAGGGTGCAAAATAGGTTATACATGTATATTAGACATAGGGTAGTATTGGAAAGGGGGATTGTTTAAAATATTGTTTTTGTTACCCAGAAAACCCCTTTGGACAACTCATGTCAAGTGGTAACAGATCTAGACTTCTAGCTGTTTGCATCTGGCATCTGGCAGATGGGTGGGCCCTTTAGCCAAAGCTGGTTTGATGGCAGTTAAACTAAGGTGCATCTCCCTTCCCCCCCCCCCCCCCCTTTACTTTCCCTTTTATTTAACACCTGCAACGAGGTACAAGCTTTTCAAGTCAGAGTTTTACCAGGTTAAAGTCCCAGGCATAGCCACTGATTGTGGCAGATGGAACAGAAATGTAGCCAAGAGTAACTTCCAAGAAAGCAGTCAGCATGTAGCAAACTGACAGATAAGATGACTACATAGTTAATAGACAGTCAAGGGGTCAGAACCACAAGTAGAACAACACGTACCAGTAAACAATCCAAAGAGTGAGACACTAGAAAATCCAGAAATGAGTCCAAATCAGGGTAAGAGTTCAAGTTAGAGTAGCAACAGGTAGATGAGCCAAATCAAATAATGTAACTTAAAGGGTCCCTTTAAGTTTAAATCAACAGTAGATGGGATATAAAGCAAGTTTGCACTTTACATTTTTATTTTTTTTATTTTTTTGATATCATGGAGAACACGGCACCTCCTGTGTTTAGAGTATAGTATTTATATATCTTTATATTGTTCAAAAAGTCTAAACACAGGAAGTCCAGTGTTTCCCAGGTCATCTCAGGACTCACAGAGAAGGCTGTCATGTGATTGACGGACACATTGAGCCTTGACTCTTTGTAATGGCCAGGACTTCATGTGTTTAGTCTCTTTTTTTAAACCAGCGCAAGACTAAAAATGCTGCCTTCAGGAGACTGGACCAGGATACAAGTAAGTATGGCTTTGTTGTAAAGTATGAGAACTAAAATAAATAGTAAGCGTTAGTTGCAAACTTGCTATACTGTTTATTTAGATTTTAAAAGTTATAATGACAGGGACACTTTAAAATCCACAGAAAGCATGGAAAGGATTGGGTCACTTTTAAATAGGCTGTCAGGGTTGACATATTCCAGGACAGGGGAAAAAGTGCTATGTGAGCCGCACAGGAACATTACAGAATCTGGTTGTTTAGCACAAAAAAATGAGTAAAAAGCTGATTGCAGGTGACCTTACCGCTACAACACAATGAAAGCACTAAGACTGTGTGTGCTGTGATCCTGAGTAAAGAGCCCCTATATTACCCTTAAAGGGGTAGTGCGGTGGTAAACAATTATTCACAGAATAACACACATTACAAAGTTATACAACTTTGTAATGTATATTATGTCTGTGAATGGGCCCGCGTCATCGGCCGCGTCATCGGCTGCTCGGCCGCGATTGGCTGAGCACAGTTATGCTCAGCCAAACGCGGCTGAGCAGCCGATGACGCGGCAGAGGGCGGCCGGCACTCAGGACAGACGGAGGGATTCGGCCAAAGACGACATCGCTGACTGAAGATCGGAGACGAGTCGACACGTGATAGGTATGTATAGCGCACCACACTTCCGGGTACACGGGCGGGGGTGGTGGGACACGGGGAAGGGGGTCATTCACAGACATAACATACATTACAAAGTTGTATAACTTTGTAATGTGTGTTATTCTGTGAATAATTGTTTACCGACGCACCACCCCTTTAAAGGAGATATGCCAGGATTATTCTGTCTGGCATCTGCGATGAACTGGTGAACAACTGCTTCAACCAATATTCCCTATCCCACTTGCAAACAATAAACCTATCACCAAAAAACGAATGAGGGTGAATTCAGGAGACAAAATGGCTCCAGAGCCCCTTATTCCCGTTCTTTGCCTTTCACCCCTCTTTTCCACGAATCCCTTCACCTGCCCTTATCTCACCCCAATCAACACCTGCCGTACCCTCTTAATCCCCATTTCCCCCACCACCTCCTTATCACCCCTTATGTCTGTCTTAAAGGGGAACTATTAGCAGGTTAGAGGAATCTAACCTGCTGATAGCTCCCTATTGCATACAGGGCTCTGAGGATAAAGGTATGTCTCAGTTCCCGTGCAGTTTGTACTGTAATTCTGTATCCAGCAAGGCTCTTTAGAGCACAGCCCCTTCTAATGATCATCAGTGGATCGGGTGGGTAGGTGGTCTGGGGGCGGAAGCCCTTCCCCCCACTGCACTTAACGTTGCTACCAGACACAGGATTACGCTACAAACTACACAGGAACGGCGCAGAGGATGAAGGTAAGAGACATATCTTCATTTTCAGCACCCCATGCACAATAGGGAGATACAAGCAGGTTATATTAAAATAGATAGAGACTGTAGATAGATAGATAGATAGATAGATATATAGATAGATAGATAGATGTGTGGTGACCAGTGGAGGTGATGTTGTTGTCAGTGGTATGATACAGCTTAGCCAAAGGTGGTAATGTTGTGACGCCAGTGCTATTCCTGCACACAGGTGTGATGTTGATACCTGCTTTGTAGTTGATGGCTGGCTGTATCCCCCTGAAATGGTCGGTGACCTGCCAGGTTGTGATGGGTCCCTCGGGCTCCTGTCACAGTAGTCCTAAGTGACAATTGACCCACCCGGACTATTGGTACCACCACCCACAGAAAGGGGAAGATTAACCCAAGGTGTGTGGTGGATGTGTATAGGTGCTGGTGCAGATGGAAAGGATAACTGAGTCCCAGTGAATTAAATAGAACAGTCTATGAACAATATAAACATCTTGACAGTAGATAGATAATCTGGATACAGACTTTAGTGCTTCACTGGATCTGTGCTGCAGAGATACTTGAAAGAAAGAGGTAGTGGTAGCTGTGCTTTTATAGTTGAGAGTTTAGTAGTAGTAGTAGTGGAGCAGCGTAGAGGAGAGGAGTTTGTAAAGGAAGTCCCAACCCAAAGTAGAACTATACTCTGCCGGAACTTGAGAGAAGAATACTTGAGACTTTAGGGTTGGAGATACTTGTACCCATGTTTAGACTGTGTCTGACCACCTTCTGCCCTACAGTGTTGAGTTTCCCAGCCGTGGTTACCTGGGTGAAGTTAAGCATCCAAGCCTTCCCAGTGTCACCTGCACTGCGAGATAGGATACGTAGACCCTCTGGTAGCTTTGTCCTATTCAGGCTAGTTCCTCTGTGTTTCAGGATACTGCCCTGAACTTTGTAGAGTGGTTCTCGGCATGAGCTGGGTTAATTCCCAACTTTCTCCCTCTGTAGTGTCTAGCACTGCATAGCTGAAGTAGTGGATAGGCCACCGTTTAAAACGATGTTTGGCTGCCCGTCAGTTGTCGGCTGTTGGTACATTTTTTATTTTATTAGGACTAAATGGCCTTTGGGTGTGTCTTTAATTGAAAAGTCTATTACATTTAATAGTAAAACTAGACAAAGGACGGTGAAAATAAGGAAAACCTGTGTGTTAACAACTAGAAAATAACGTCCGCAGTTTGCAAAAGACTTTAAGTCTTTTTAAATAGAAAAAGCAGACACCTTCTGTCTTTTTTTGACGTTTTGTGAACATAGCCTTAGATAGATAGATAGATAGATAGATAGATAGATAGATAGATAGATAGGTAATAGATAGATAGGAGATAGATAGATAGATAGATAGATAGATAGATAGGCACCACCGCTTATCTACTAATTTTCACAGCCAAGACTACTGAACCCTTCTAGAAGGTAGCAGTGTGAGCAATCTCCTTCTCCACTATCACCTAGTTATTCAGTCACAGGAGCGACCTACTATCATGACACATCTTAAGACATTTACACAGTGGCATTCCTATTTTCCTCTAAGAAACATCTAATGCCGTCTCTCTGTAGTATACCGGCACAATTCATGATGTTCACTAAAGGAATACAAAGCAGTTCAGGGTAATTTATGCAGCTGCAGAGACTGACTCCACCAGGACTGTATGCAGCTGCAGTCATTACAGCAGTAGAAAGAATCAGTGTGATTGATAGTCGTGGAATAGGTAAGAGAACAAAGTGCACGTACCATACAGCTCTACATACCTCCCATCTCATGTAAACAGCCTCATTGCATACAGCTCCCTTCACTGTGCAGGTGCCTCTGGAAATGCTGAAGTCTATAATGTTATATATACAAATCCCACCAAGGAGGAATTACTTGTCAGCCGCAGAAATAAAAAGAATAAAAAAGGAAATTAAATGTTACTCACAAAACTAGAAGGAAAAAAATGTCAAAACTGAAAAGTGTCACAGTAATGTAGGCGGAGAACTGGTATATACTATAACAGCTGCACACTGCATGGGTTCTTAAGTCAGATCAATTCAGGAAAACATGTCCATATTTCTTATCAGGAAATACAGACAGATTTGCTGACCCATAGGGTTGTATTGGGCGCTGATACCCTTCAGAATTTTCCCTGAAGGGTTTCAGCTCAGCAAAATAGATCAGGAAATTTTAGAACCTTTACTATTTTAGGCTATGTTCACACTGCGTATATGTCCGGCCACATATTTTCGTGGCCGGACATATATGCGGTAAACTCCGGCCGGAGATTTACGCTACTTGCGGCCGGCTACGTACGGACCGCGAACTTACGCCCGAAGTCTACTTACGCTTCCCGAGCGCCCTACGTAGCGATCTGACAGCGGTCTTTTACTTGGAAATCTTCGCCTAGCCCCGGACACCCCACAGAACCTTTTGGATCGGCACGAAAAGCTGCAAAAATGAAGAAATCACCACTACGTACGGAACCGCATGTAACGCTACGGGCGTAAGTTATGGCATTTTCGTCCGCAAACAATGGTCTGGTTCATTTTTTACGCCGCCGCGTACGATCCGGGCGTAAGTTCGTACGTAGTGTGAACTGTGCAGCCGTACTTTGTATACTTTCCATTATACGCAAACTACGTAAGTCTCCGGCCGCTTATTCACGGAACGCGCTACGGCCGGAAACTTATGTAGTGTGAACATAGCCTAAGGGCCCTATTCCACCGGACGATTATCGTTTGCATAATCGTTAACGATTAACGATCTCAAACAACGGCTATTGCGAAAGACCTGAAAACGTTCACTCATTTCCATGGAACGATAATTGTTACTTATGATCGTAATTGCGATCGTTTTTCTTCGCTATTTATTTGCTATTGCGTTCGTATCTATTGCAAACGACCGAACGATGTCTTATTCAATGCGAATGATTTGCGAACGAGCAACGATAAAAATAGGTCCAGGTCTTATAAAGCGATCAACGATTTCTCGTTCGGTCGTTAATCGTTAACTACATTTCAACCGAACGATTATCGTTTAGATTCAAACGATTTAACGATAATCTGAACGATAATCGTCCGGTGGAATAGGGCCCTTAGTCTGGTTTTCTTGGCCAGGTAATCAAGGTGGGATGTCAGTGTTGAGCGGGGTTACAGATGAGGTGTTACAGCTAGGCTGGCAACAGAACAGATAGACCTCTGTCTCAGAAGGGAGGGGGGAGGACCGAGGAGTGGAGACAGAATGGACCAGGAAGTGAGGATTTTCAGAAGAATCAGAATGTGCTGCAGACATCCTGCCCAATTCATGTAATAGAAATCTATTACACACAAGCTTAGATTATGGGTGGGGATTGAACAGGGTTAAATCTTTGCTAACCAGAGTTCCCCTTTAAAGCCCATACTACTTGTACTATACAGCACAGAGGACAAGAAAGTCTGGGGAAGACTGTGGCATAAATGTAGAGTTGTATTGCTTTTTATTATTAATTTATTATATTATTAGTTTATAGAAACAATTGAATTTTTGGAAGATTCGGCCCACTAGATCTGTATCTACAGTATTAGATGCATCCCTAAGTCCTGGAAAACATGGATACAGTCGTTCAGAGAATGTTGCCGAACATGAACAGTTCCTCTCCGTTCAACACTAATTATGATGTATACTGCAAAATGAGGCTTTGCCCCTCTGTACTCCACCCTGTCCTATGCTGGGACCTCCAGTTATTGACTGTAATCTAAAGAGAACCTAACAGTAACTGTTTAATTCCCCTGCAGTGCCACACAGAGGGGAAATGAATCATTATACGGTATAATGCCCATCTAAATCAGCTGATTTTGTACTGTAAGGCTATGTTCACGATACGGAAGTTTCGTAATAATCGCGGCCATTGTAACAGTGCTGCCTTCCAAGGAATCCCAGCCGGGGTTGTCCTTGTTTGAGATTGTAAACAAAGCCAAATAAATTGAAGACAAATGAGTTATAACACTTGGATTTGTTGAAACAACTTTACTGAAAAGTTTTTGTATCCAACAATCACTTGAAAGTGACTAACAGGAGCTCAGCTAGCAGATTTGTGCTCTGGCCACTTTAACAAGGGCTGGACTAAGGACTGGTCTCATTGGTTGAGAGGCACATGTGACCAAAGCATCTTACATTCATACATGTGACCATCTGGTGTGGCAGACACCATTACATTGCATTTCAGCAAATGAGTAGTGGTAGTACATGCAAAGAACCTATGATATCCAAACACAGTTTATAATACTAAGTAAGGAATTTTTAAGCCACACAACAACATTAGGCTAAAACACAGGTACTGGGACACTGCACACCCTCAGTGATCATGTATGGCCAGTCTGTTAAAAAAAAAAAAGTGTGTATATAAAACACTTAGAGAGAGAGTGTATATAAAACACATACATATAGGGAAGGAAAGAGAAGGTAAAGATTTAAATTATGCAAAACAATTTGCTGCCCTACTGAAACAGTGCATCATCCATATTAGAGGCTCAGGGGCTCAGGTAATGTACCTCATTGGTATACATGGCTTAGCACATACCTCGGCTTCTGCACATTATGAGCAGCCTTCCAGCTCAGCACAATTTCACTATCTGTAAATCAGACTAATTGGTGTCTTACTAAGGAATTTCACAAATTAAATGTGGGAGTGCAGTGTAATTCTGCAGGCGGAATCCTTCCTCCTACAGTAATAGACACACATTTTCAAGATTGTTTTCAGTTTTTTTCTTTTCTTTTCTTATTTTACTAGATTGTCTTGAGGGATTTTAACATTTCAAGTGTAATCCTGTGAAACACCAAACCGAGCCCGAATATAAAGCTCAATTTACAAGTTTATTTTACCTATAATGGAACCTTGATAACAGCCATTGCTGCCTTGAAGGATACAGTATATATACTATGGCATTCTTTTTATTTTACTGCTGTGGTGGTTAAAAACTTAGGCTGGTATCCGTGTTAGGTTGGGTGCACAACACATGGGGGGGGGGGGTGTATCAAGACCAAAGTACTTGTACACTGGTCTTAAATCAGGCCCCGCCCCCTTTTCCCTCACCCAAATTCTTGCCACACCATCAGTGTATTGGCAGTGTGAAGTCAGTGGTGCAAACTCTTTTAACTCTCTTTCCCACTTTGATGCCCATTTTTATGCCAACCACTGAGTATTTTTGGCTGTTTTCAACCACATTACCAACTACATTAATATAATTTTTCAACAAATTTTATTATTATTATTACTTCTGAACTAAAATTCAACATAATACCAGTAAATACAGCACCCAGAATGGAACATTATCCATAAATGAGTATACAATACTTGGATGAAAACAAGTAAATTCAATAAGGCAAATGCCTGACAAATATAATAATACACAGTATGCTGGTCATAGCACAACAATCCCTCCTGGCTAGCTGCATCACAATGTATAAAACAACCTGCCAGGTAATACATAGTAAAGACAGCACATAACCCATGTGAGGAAAAACATCAAACATCAATTATGTATCTCTTACATTGTTCTGTGCAGCTCATCCAGAGATATCCTCCTGAATAACACAGACAATAAGTAGTCCTCTACATTATGTGCATGAGCTCAGTAGTCCTGGATATTTATGAGAAGCAGGAATCTTCGCTCATCAGCTGGCAATTGGCAGTTATCTATCCATGCTGTGTATAGGCAGTCAGCTTTCAATCAGCAGCTGGAGGGCAGGGGGAGGGGTGTGGCAAGAATAGTATTCTCCTGCATATTAGGAGAACGGCTGAACTGAACGATGTAATTAATACACCGATTTGTTCAGCATTTATATCAATAGTTTATGCTGCCCTCATTTAAGGCGGCATAAACCTAGTGACGGATTCCCTTTAAATTATTGTGTAGGGCATTTAGCGACATCTGAATATTTGGGCAAAATGTGACATAACAGGGTAAAGAAGGAGTTCTAAGAAATGCCACCTTATATTTTTATGTGCCTTTTTATACTGTTATTACATCTTTTGACTTTTTTGGACTGGCCCACCAGAGGACTGGCGGATCCTCCAGTGGGCCCCCAGCAATTGCAAACACATGCACACTGACTCTGACTATCCCGGGCCAGTGTGTGCCACCTCTCCCAAAACTGAAGGCGCAAGCTATCATCTGACTGAGCCCTGAGATCATCACGGTTAGACTCTTTGGGTGCGTTTACACAGAAAGATTTATCTGACAGGTTTTGGAAGCCAAAGCCAGGATTGAATTTGAAAAGAGGATAGATCCTAGTGTTTCCATTATGACCTGATCCCTGTTTATAGTCTGTTCCTGGTTTTGGCTTCAAAGATCCGTCAGATAAATCTGTCTGTGTAAACACACCATTTGGGTGATATTTTACGGAACAATTATCGTTCGAAAAATCATTAAATCGTTTGGATTTGAACGATAATCGTTTAGTGTAATAGCAGAGAAGGATTAATCGTCCAAAGAGAAATCGTTGGTCGTTTATTAGAATTTGGACCTATTTGTTCGCAAATCGTTCACATGTAATAAGAAGTCGTTCGCTGAAGCGCTACCACAGGACGAACGCGATAACGATCATAAGTAGCGATCATCGTTCCGGGTAATTGGGTAAACGATTTCAGGTCGTTCGCCATAGCGGTCGTTTGAGTTAGTTTATCGTTAATCGTTGATCTTAAAAAAATCGCTTCGTGTGATTGGGCCCTTACTCTGGTGTCACCTTTCTTTTTTACATGAACGGGGCTCATCGTTTCTGTGCCACTTGCCTTACAACAGTCCTTTTAGCCAGCAGGTAACTTCATTAGGTCTCCACAGTTTCTCTCCCAGGTTCAATAAAGGTCACAAAGGAAAACTGGCTGCCGCTCTCCATTACTTTACAATGGATTTGTGACGATTTCCTTTAGGGCTGGAGGTTATTGGCCACTCGGCAGAGATTTGTGACTACAAGTACACAGTATAACACAGTGTGCCTCAACTGTGACCTGCTGTGCCAAAGTAATTGATGTTTCTAAAGTCTTGTTGAGGGCGAGGGGTGGAAACTAAGTAATGAGCTCTGACAAGCCTTCCATACAATGTTCAGAGCGCTGTGATAATGTGTGAGAATAGCACCACCCTAAGGGGAGCAGCCGGAAAAGAAGCAGGAAGCTTTTATCCACCTACATACAGGATTGCACTGGTGAAATGACAGTATATTTACAAAGGCAAAGTGCTAATATACTGTATGTATTTGCTGTGTAAAAAAACAACATAAAAACAACATAAAACATTATTGGTTTTACACATAATCTCCAATATTATGATGTGTTCTTTCAATAGGTTTAGCGACCTGATCCTATAACGCTGTATTTTGGCATTTGGTCAAGTATAGCTCAGTGAGTAAAGGACAATAGATTCTATAGTTAGATCTTTTTTTCTTTTATAACCATAAAATGTTACATTATCAACTTCCCTTCAAGGAGATAGAAATTTGCTGTGAGATTCTGCCATCTGGTGGTAATTCAGGCAACTACATGTCCTTAATGTCTCACCATTTAGATCAGTGTTCCCCAACTCCAGTGCTCAGGGACCACCAACAAGTCATGTTTCAGCAAGTTCGCTCAGCAATACTAGTCAATCTCCTTCTATTTTATGCTTATTCGTAGGTTTCCAGCACTGCAGTCATGCACTTAGATGTGGTGGGGCTTACATTAGGGGTAATAGTAACCACAGAATATTAGTTATATGCTGCTCCAACAATGCAAGGGGGTCATGGCAGCCAGAGGTTCAATGGAGCCCCCCAGGTCTTCATCTTTTTGCCCTTATTAAGCAGGGCCTAGTAGGATAAATATCAATGGTACACCAACAGGCCTAGTAATACATTTTCCCCAGTAACAATGCAAATTTATGGGGAAAAAAAATCTAAAACAATAAAAATTGTATTGACTCAAACTATGAAATGGATGGTTCTCAGAATACTTTGAAAATACAAAATAAATAAGGTGTATAGCTGTAGGGGATGCAGAGGAAACAACTGCACATGGGACCTGGTGCTTCTAATTGCTCAAATACCCCCAGCCATATAATGGGCTGTGTCTCATGCCACACCTAATAAAGGGGCCAGAAATGCATTGTTTTATATAAGACCTGAATAAAATGTTCACATATCTGTACTGGACCTGCTGTATGAGCCTCTTTTGGTATCTATCCTGAGGGCTATACAGACCATATTGGCCCCCATCACTGCTGCATGATCCGCACCAGTACTATAAGGAGCACATAGTAGGAGGTGATCCTATTCCAGATTTTGTATTAGGGTCCATTTTAGTTTATGTCTCTATCCTACACCCATGCAATATTTGCACCAGTTTTCCCCCAACCATTACGTCAGCTATAGTACTGCGGTCATCTTTCTTATGTAATGTAGATGACATAGTTGGTTGAAGCTTCAGTCTGTGCCTTCTCTGTAGCATCACTTATGGTCCCATGTGCACAAAGGACGACTGCAGCAAGCTCACCTACTGTACTTGTCATAACAAACAAATAAGACCACAGAAGGTTCTGCATCACTTGTCCAGATTACTGCTTTCTCGTCTGATATTCTCTCTAACTCAATGTGAACTAGAATGAAAATACAAATGTACCTGGAGTTGTAAACAGTCCAATACTAGCAAATTAAGAAGAGTACAACTGATTTAGAAACATTTGCTTTTATTTACTTAAAGGGGAACTTTTGTTGAAAACAGTGGCATAGCTACCATACATAGAAACATAGAAGATTGTCGGCAGAAAAAGACCACTGGGTCCATCTAGTCCGCCCTTTTAGTATTTTCTTCCTTATTATCTTAGGATAGATATATGTCTATCCCAGGCGTGTTTAAATTCTGTTATTGTAGATTTACCAACCACCTCTGCTGGAAGTTTGTTCCAGGTATCTACCACTCTTTCAGTAAAATAATATTTTCTTACATTGCTTCTGATCTTTCCCCCAACTAACCTCTCACTGTGTCCTCTTGTTCTTGAGCTCAGTTTTTTACTAAAAACACTCCTCTCTTGAACCTTATTTAGTCCCTTAACATACTTAAAGGTTTCAATCATGTCCCCCCTTTCCCGTCTTTCCTCCAGACTATACAGATTCAAATCCTTAAGTCTTTCCTGATATGGTTTATGCCTCACACCTTCCACCATTTTTGTAGCTCGTCTTTGGACCCGTTCTATTTTATCAATGTCCTTTTTTAGGTGAGGTCTCCAGAACTGGACACAGTATTCCAGATGTGGCCTCACCAGAGCTCTATACAGCGGGATCACAATCTCCCTCTTCCTACTGGTTATACCTCTAGCTATACACCCCAGCATACGATTTGCTTTCCCCACAGCCTGGTTGCACTGGTGACTCATTTTAAGGCTTTCAGAAATCATTACCCCTAAATCCTTCTCTTCTGAAGTCTTTTCCAACACAGTACTGCCGATGTGATACTCGGATAGAGGATTCCTCCTCCCCAAGTGCATTATTTTACATTTGGAAACGTTGAACTTCAATTTCCACTGTTTGGACCACGTATCTAGCAAAGCTAAATCATTTTCCATATTACTGACACCTCCAGGAATATCCACCCTATTGCACACTTTTGTGTCGTCAGCAAACAGACAAACTTTACCTATCAACCCTTCTCCTATGTCACTTACAAACATATTAAAAAGAATAGGACCCAGAACAGACCCTTGTGGCACACCACTTGTAACCAGTCTCTGCTCAGAATATACACCATTAACAACAACCCTCTGATATCTCTCCTTCAGCCAACCACAAATCCACTGAAC
Organism: Dendropsophus ebraccatus; assembly: GCF_027789765.1. NCBI lineage: Eukaryota > Metazoa > Chordata > Amphibia > Anura > Hylidae > Dendropsophus > Dendropsophus ebraccatus. The sequence goes on from NC_091460.1 coordinate 113,560,190, forward strand.
TATCCAGGGATTTAGTCCAATTTTCTCCAACTTCTCTATCAGCTCTTTATGGGGAACTGTATCAAAAGCTTTGCTGAAGTCCAGATAGGCGATATCCACAGCACCACCTTCATCCAGCACTTTTGTGGCATAATCAAAGAAATCAATGAGATTAGTCTGACATGATCGGCCCTCAGTAAAGCCATGCTGGTTTGGATCCATCAAATTGTTGATTCTTAGGTGATCCATTATCTTCTTTTTTAGAAGAGTTTCCATCATTTTCACTACTACAGATGTCAGGCTCACTGGCCTGTAGTTACTGGGCTCTTCTCTATTCCCCTTCTTGTGGATTGGTATAACATTGGCTGTTCTCCAATCATCGGGGACATCTCCTGTTAGCAGGGATTGGTTATACAGATCTGTCAGGGGGGCAGCAATCACAGATCTGAGTTCTTTAAGAACCCTGGGATGGATCCCATCTGGACCCATCGCCTTATTCAGCTTTAAACGGGCAAGTTCCTCTGCAACTTCAGCCTCTGAAAATACTGGAGCCGAACCCATATAGCTGGAGGCAATGTTGTGTCCAACCATCCTGTGATTGTGAAGGCCGCCTTCTGAAAACACTGAGCAGAAGTAACTATTCAAATAGTCAGCGACCGCCTTATACAGGTAGGGTAGGCAGTTGTTATGGGGCCATTGCAGGAGAGGGGCCCAGGAGAGAAGGTAAGAGCGTGTGTCTTTCTGCTTGACCCCTTATGTACTGCAATTTGTAGGTGACCCAGTGTTTACTTACATGCTGCAACACAAAAAAGGGTTAACAAGCAGAAGACAAGGAGATCTGCTCCGATAACCCCTGACCTCTGTTCTCCAGCTGTGCCATCAAGTAGGAAAATGTGCAGGGATCCTGCAGAGGTCAGGGGTTATCAGGGGTAAAGTAGATATAACCTTGTCTTCTGAACATTGGGTCACTTACACACTGCAGTACATAAGGGATTAAACAGAAGGTAGTCTGCTCCTGCACCCGTGTATTTAACCATAAGGGCTCCTAATGTTCCCTTATAGGTAAAAACAGTGGACTGACAGAAAAAGCAGCCATTGGCTCTCTGCCAGTCACTCTCGCGGCTGCAGCCAGGATTCTGCCTCTGGCCACAAGAGATTTTATTTTTTGGCCACATCACAGAGCATATACTGTGTGTATATATATATATATATATATATATATATATATATATATATGCGCAGTGCTTTGTGTTGTGCGTAGTGGAGGGGGCCCCTTAAAATTTTTTGCTATGGGGCCCCGTGAATCCGAGCTATGCCCCTGGTTGAAATGTTTTTTTCTTTCAAATAAAATGGATTCAGAAAGTTATATAAATTTTTAATTTACTTCTATTTAAAAATCTTAAGTCCTCCAGCACTTATCAGCTGCTATATGTTCTGCAGGAAGTGTTGTATTCTTTCCAGTCTGACACTGTGCTCTCAGCTGCCACCTCTGTCTGTGACAGGAACTGTCCTGAGCAGTAGCAAATCCCCATAGAAAACCTCTACTGCTCTGGACAGTGGTGGCAGCAGAGAGCACTGCGTCAGACTGGAAAGAATACACCACTTCCTGCAGGACATACAGTAACTGATAAGTACTGGAAGACTTGAGATTTCTAAATAGAAGTAAATTACAAATCTATATAACATTCAGACATCAATTGATTTGAAAGAGAGAGAAAAGAAATGGCCAGAGTTTCCCTTTAATGTTGCAGATCCCATACTGTTCATCCGTCACTAGGAACATGCTTATAGAGAAATGACTAATGCACTGGTTTATTTCATCTGACATGAAGGTAAATGCAGACAAAGAGGAAAATGAAAAAGCTTGTTTCCTAAGCATAATAGAGAATTGATATATTAAGCTATGGCGCAGCTCCGACAGTATGCAATGGATTTGCAGACTGATGCTTCTGTCTGAGCAGTAACCACGTCCTTCTTTTCTGTTATCTACAGTAATACAGATGTCCACACTGTAGCCTCCCTTCTGAAGCTGTACCTGCGCGAGCTGCCAGAGCCTGTCATCCCATATTCAAAGTATGAAGATTTCCTCTCATGTGCAAAACAGCTGAGCAAGGAGGAGGAAGCAGTAAGTAACCTGAGAATGGATGGAGGCCCAATCACCATGTTCATCAAATCCTTCCCTAATCCTTATTTTAGCTTTGATACATTTGAAAAAAACATTAAGAAATCAACATGGATTGTGATCGCAAGCAGTTTTGCAAATACATTGATACCTTGGTTTAAGAGTAACTTGGATTGAGTGTTTTGCAAGAAGAGCTCACAGTTTTCCAAAATTGTAATTTGGTTTAAGAGCTCCCTGTACTGGGATGGAGGGCAAGTGGGGGAGGGACATGGTCTGCATAGTGGGGTCTACAGCAGGAAGTCTCCCTCACCTTCCAAATCATAGCAGATCCACTTCAGGCTGGGGCTTGCATAAGGGGACAGGACTGTGGAGGTAATCTCTTCATAGCTATAACCCCTCTTTCCTCGGACAGAGATTGCTGCATGTATGTGCCCACATCTGCCCTGCTCTTTCCTTCATGCTCCCTGCAGTCTCTGCCAGCCCTTGTGTTTCCCATCATCTCCATTCCTGCTATAATGTGCCTGCACTCACACTCAGCCATTCACACTGCTGCTATAATATGCCTGCACTTACACTCAGCTATACACACTGCTGCTATAATGTGCCTGCACTCACACTCAGCCAATCACACTGCTGTATAGAAAAGTTTCCGTCTCTGTCCTCCTGCACAGCTCTGTGATTCTCACTTCCTGATTGGTCCATGCTAAATACACACCCCATTCCCATTGCTGTCATGTGACCACACAGACCTCTGACAGCAGCCCTCCTTCTCTATTCTAGCCTGTTGTACTACACTATTGCATTATAGGGATCTGCAATTCCATTCTGTATCTACAAATTGCTGCTGTATTTTCAGGTTTATGTACTTACCATACATTATACTCCACATGCTGAATACTATACTGTACAGTAACTTATAATATCACATGTCCAGCTTTCTAAATGTTTGTTTTATCTGTTCTACATGTTATTCAGAATTTTTTTAAAAAATCATTATTTATGGGGTGTGGAACCAATTTCAATGATTTCTTATGAACAATTTGCTTTGTTTAAGAGTGGATTTGGATTACAAGCATGGTCCCGGAACAAATTATGTTTATAATCCAAGGCAACACTTGTATTTTTAAGTTTTCTATACAGTGGTACCTCGGTTCTTGAACTTAATTGGTTCCAGAAGGCAGTTTGAGAACCGTGCAGTGTCTTCCCATAGGAAATAATGTAAATGTGTTTATTGGTTCCAGCACCCACCAATAATTACCTACAGTACCCATATATTACATTGAGAAGTGCCCAGTTTAATCTCCACAGTACAGAACTGCACTATATACTGTAGAGGACATTACAGAGCAGCACTATATACTGTACAGTACATTACAAGCCAGCCCTATACTGTACAGTACATTATACACACGAAACATTCAACAATACCAGAAATTATAGTACAGTACAGTCCCCCCCATCCTAACACTGTAACAGATGGGAGATGGTGGTGCACTGACTGTACTACTACTGTACTGTATATGCACTACAGCAGTCTTATACAGCACTGTACTGAATGTAAAACTTCGCCAGTGCTAAACTCACCAGGTACAACCCACCACCCATGCTCAAAAAAACGCTCAGATACCGAGTACTTCAAGACTGGTGGCCCCAAAAGTGTTTGAGAACAAAAGAAAACTTTTCTTGAGTTCCAAGCCGTTTGAGAAGCGAGGTACCACTGTAGTCAAATCAATGTCAAACATATGGCCATTCCTCTAACCTCAGGAATACATTCACCAGGCCAACACCATTAAGTGTAAACTAACATTTATACAGGTTCCTTAGAGTCCTATTTCACGGAGTGATTTTTAACAATTATCGGCTAACAATAAACGATCACAAATGAGATTGTTTATCATTAACCTGAAATCGTTCACCATATTACACAGAACGATGGTCGTTAGTTACGATCGTTACTACAATCGTTATTGCGATCGTTACTGTGATTGCTTGTTCCTTTTGATCCCAGCAAAACAATGAACAATGTGCAATTACACTGAACGATTAGTGAAAAAATGCGGAATTTGAGCGAACGAATGTGGAATTAAAGCGAACGATAAGCGAACGATTAACAATAATTTTATATTCAGATCTAAATCAACGATCAACGACATTCGAACGATTTTTTGATCGTTGCCTGCAATTACACAGAACGATTATCTTTTAAAGCGCAACTATAAAATATTTTGACCATTCAGTTTTAGCTAGCTTAGGTCATGATAAGACTTTTTGCAATATACATTAATAACCTAAAATGAACAGTTTTTTAAATACAGAAGGCTGATTATCCCCTTACAGCTCTCTCTGGCTCTGACTTATTTCTGCATTCCTGCTGGACACGCCCCCTCCCTGGAGATCCGTCCTGAGTGTACGGACTGTGACAGGAGGATCAGATAACAGTCCTGACACACAGAGAGAAACATAAACAAAACCTCCTCCCCCCCCTCCTAGCAGCACGTTCTCCCCCCTCCCCTCACAGAGGTGACTAAGCAGAGCTGAGGGTGTTGTGTGTGAGGAGCAGCGCAGGGAAAGAGCTGGATGGAGGCACAAGTGTATCAGTGCCACCATGACTCCAATGTACTGCATGAGGGAGAGTGGGTGAGTCACTGAGGGGAGGACTACAAGTCCCAGCACAACACAGCTGTAGTCCTTCCATAGTACATATAACATTCACTATCAGATGTCTGCAACAGGTGCCGCCACCTCCATGGCTGATATTATCCTACAGTGTAATGAGAGCAGATGACTGTATCTAATCCCAATGTGTGTGATACCATCTGCTGGGGCTCTGTATCTAATCTTACATTGTGATACTGTATGTTGGGGCTGTATCTGATCCTCCTATGTGTGATACATCTGCTAAGGTGCTGGTCAGTGAATGGAGGGATGCAGCCAGGGAGATGAGGAATAGGCCACGCCCACTTTCTCTCAGCCAGAAGAAAAATTCATTTATTCTCCTGAGCCAAACAACAGGGGATATCTCAGCGATCGTACATGCTATCAACGCAGTTTAGGGCTCTTTTTAAAGGGTAACACATGGGCTTTCTATTTAAGGAATTTCATTTTTTGGCTACTGAAATTATAGTTACGCTTTAAATTCAAACGATATTACGATTTTTCGCACGATAATTGTCCCATGCAATAGGGCCACAGGGAGGTGCAGGGGGCTGCCCAGGTGATCGCTAGATTGTCCAGGCAGCCCATAGGGGATAGTGGTGGTCTGCTGCCGCCGCTCCTATTCCACGGAGGGACAGCAGCAGATCTCTGTTATCACAGTCGCTTTTCTTTCAACATGGTTGAAAGAGAAATGACATCAACATCAATGATCGTTGCCTTCTCTTCCACGGCACGATTATTGGCCGTAACAACCAATATCGGACTAACACGGCCGATAATCGTTCCGTGGAATAGGACCTTCACACTTAAACTTAATGGTGTTGGCCCAGTGGATGTATTCCCGAGATTAGAGGGGCAAGTAGGAGGAACGTTTGAAGGATCATATCATCCCAAGACTGTGGAGGATCAGTGCTTGAAATTGGCAAAGATCTGATCAGATACCCCAGGTTTGAATCTCTTATGTCAGGCAAACAGTTTGCTCTCCATTTTTTTATATTTTTAAATGCTTTGCTTTTATATCGGAGGAGTTCTGAACTCCCATACCAGACAAAACAATAATAAAAAAAAGTACCGTATCTCCACGTAGTGATATGAGCAGGGACATGAGCACCGAATTGAGTAATTGACTATTGTCGGATAAGAGGTGGTCCGGTTGTCATGACTCATGTAATGTAGTGAGGTATTTGATGGAGATTTAGGAAAAGACAGCTAGGATAACAGTGTGTGGGGAGAGGATTATTAAGTTTTATCTGATTACTTACAAGCATCAGCCATGATATGTAATTGAAGGTTGTTGTTGGATTTCTTCATGAATCACTGATGTAGAGATTATGCGCAATTACAGTATAGAGGAGAAGCGAGGAAACCATTGACACCCTCACAATGTCGTTTCACAGTTTTATGAGAAAACCCTTCATAATAATGTTCATTTTCCCTTGCAGGGAGTGGCTGAACTAGTGAAGCAAGTGAAAAGCCTTCCGGCAGTAAATTACAATCTATTGAAGTATATCTGTAGGTAAGATTCTTATGTAGTGCCTGAATAAAAAGTGTGATTTCCACAAGCTATCCTATACTTTTTGGGTTTCCATTAAGCGTTTAACATTACATATTACCTACTTTAAATGTAAAAGTGACAACAGAGTGCAGCGTGATGCAAGGTGGTTGGTAATGCAAGATGCCTGGGATACACATATGAACAAGGGTATGCAGGATATATAAAAGGATATACAAGCAGACAAAGGGGCGTATTACACGGCACTTTATACTATGTAAGCGAGCTATGATCTGCTCTATGACCCTGTGCTGCACGGATATTGTTAGCGGTGTCTGTGCAGTCCGGCTTATATAGAAAATAATAAAGTTATACTCACCTCTCTAGGCTCCTGCGGTGTCCTGCTGTCTTTCCCCTGCTCATTACAGCCACCGCTGGCACCTTCTTTGCAGTGACTGTCCGAATGGGACAGCACTGCGGCCAGTGATTAGCTGAGTGGTCTGTCACTGCACAGACAGGTTAGAAAGTGTCAGCGGCAGCTGCAGTGAGCAGGGGAAAAGCAGGAGGACACCGGGGGAGCCTGGAGAGGTAAGTCTAACTTTATTATTTTGTATACTCTTTCATCAGCTGCTGACTGTACTCCTATTACATGTAGCAATGCATGGCCAGTGGACGATCATTTTAAAGCTTGCTGCAAGACAATAATCAGCTGATCGATGTCTTTATTCCATAGGGTGATATCTGCCCGATTCTGCCGGATTGGGCAGATGATTGCCCCATGTAATAGGACCATATGTAGACCAGGTAGTATTTTTCTATGTTTTTCTGTAAGAGAAGGACGGTTTTCTGTGTCTTCTTTGATATCGCTGAAAGACAAGTGTTTATGGTAATTCTTTATTACCTACAACAGGTGTGAGCAGTCTGTCAGATTGGACTAGATGGGATACTGTACACCTGTACACTATACATGGGCTGCACTGTAACCCATCTATTATCTCTTCTCAGTTTGAATCTTATATTCCAGGTTTTTGGATGAAGTTCAGTCCTATGCTGGGGTAAATAAGATGAGTGTACAGAACCTGGCTACAGTATTTGGTCCCAACATTTTGCGTCCTAAGGTGGAGGATCCCATGACTATAATGGAAGGTAAGGTAAATGTATACATTTTACAGTGTGGTCAACATTACTTCGTGGTAAATATATTTAGTTTATTACTTAGTTTTTTATGAAATTCAGTGAGAAAACTTAATTAAATGGCTTAGATTTCTGTTAGACACACATATTGCATGCTAGCATTTTTTCTTGTTTTTATTCCTGGTGTTCTATCCCCTGTTTTGTTTCTTGTTTTTGTTTTGGTTCGTTTGTTTTTCATTACAAGTCATGTTATTCCAGAAATTCTATAGAAAAATTGGGTACAAAATGCCAGAAAAACACCAATATGCTAATAGACATTATGTGAAATCATGCTCTACAAAGGGGCATTCGGCTTGTAATAGGGACTGTAAGTAGCATTGGGTCTCTGGTTGGGTTTTGGAACTTTGGTTAGTGGATATATGTGAATTTAACGGTGAGGGAACCTCTATTGAAGACGAAGGCTAAGGGAAACCCTAATGACTATCTAATGTATGTTAGAACGGGCAATGGAGTGGCCAGTGGTCTCTGACTAAGAACTTGTAAATTGGTAGCTTGTAACTTGTTTGTGTGGAATTATACAAAGGTATAGTTGCTAAAAAATAAAAAGGGGCATTCACCATCAAGCATATCCCTAACATGCTATGTGAGATTATGTTTTATTAGCTTCATAATACAAAATAATTGCTTATACCTAAATCTAAAGAGTTACTGTTATTTAAAATAACTTTCAAAGTTCCATCAGACATGTTATCCACTCCCTGGCAGGTTGAAGAAACAACTTTTTCCCTTCATCATAGTCTATGAAGAAAAAGTGCTGAATCTTTGGCCGGCCAGGGTATGGATCGCACATGGCCGCCGCAATCTCTTCCTAGCCGCATAACGGCAGGTCTCAGAAGTATAACCCACTGAAATTAACTCTTCTATACCTTGTATATCTGATTTTTAGCCTCTACCAGTAAACATTCACTACAACCACAGGCTATATCCACGTTTTCCTAGACTACCTAAGGCTGCATCCAACTTCTTCAACCGCCGGTGTTCAAATGCAGAACGTTCTGATTGGAGTTTGTCTCATCTTTAATAACAATATATATTACATCCTAAGCAACTGATTAAAAAAATTGACATACAGTATATTACATTGTTTGCAGTAGTAACCCCTCTGCTGTTCCTTGTTCTGCCAATTCCTGGTGGACCCACAAGTTGATTTTCTGTCCTTCTTATCAGGTGCCTCGATTATTTTTTACATTTAAAAAACATTAACAGTAGTGCAAAGAAATTCATATTAATTTGGATCTATGTAGTGCTATTTTTCTCACTACATATACAGGCTTATAGAAGTGCATATAGAAAATATATGAAGCACAACTATTAATTAAAAAAGGAAAAAATGTAAGAAAACTGTAGAAGGAAAATTAGATCCTATAGCTGTACTTATTAGTGAGATCTCTGGAGCTGGGTGTGAGGGATTGCTTTCTAAACAGGTCAGTGGAGGAATACAGGAGAAGGAAGCTGTGGTAACTAGTAGGTTAACAAGGACCAGACTACAATGCATCCCTGGCAAATACAGCTGCTACCTGGTCACATAATCACACTATATATATATATATATATATATATATATATATATATATATATTTATTTGTTTACATGGTATAAAGGAGTAAGTGTCTCATGGGCCAGCAGCCAGTAAGCAGCTGTTTACAGACCACTTTCTTATTCCGCAGGAAGCTGATCATGATCTTTGGCCAAAAGGTCACTTGAGCGCACACACAGTTGCCAAGCTATATGTTGCAACCAGTCTAAATATACCAATGGTGGTGAACTGTTATACATGGTGTAACCTGAATTACTTTCACTCTCCAACAGGTACCGTGGTGGTTCAGCAGTTAATGGCAGTGATGATAAGCGAACACGAAATACTGTTCCCCAAGGATGGAGATGCCCAAATTGGACAAGAGCTGAGCAACAACAATAACGAATTACAAAAGAAAATGATTTTAGGCCAAATACAAAACAAAGAGAACAATAATACAAAAGAATTAGCAGTGAGACGTTGTTCATGGGAGAAATCTGACTCTCCACAAAGGTCCAGTGTTGATAATGGTTCCCCCACTGGACTCTCAGGAAGTAAATCCAATAGCCCAAGGAATAGTATTCACAAACTTGATGTTACCCGAAGTCCACCACTCATGGTGAAAAAAAATCCAGCATTCAATAAGGGTAGTGGAATTGTTACCAATGGTTCCTTCAGTAGCTCAGTGGAAGTACACGACAAGCATCACTCATTACCTAATGGTACCTTACAGGCCAGGAGAACCTCTTCTCTAAAGAGCTCGGGAACAAAAATGGGCACCCACAGTGTACAAAACGGAGCAGTCAAAATGGGAGTGTGCAGTACAGACACCATGAGCAATGCTTTGAACAGTCGGACCACAAGTTGGCTGCCCAATGGGTACGTCACATTGAGAGATAACAAACAGAGAGACTCCACTGGCGAATCGGTGCAACATCACAGGTTGTCTACGTACGATAATGTCCAGCAACAATTCTCCATGGTAAACTCTGATGACAAGCAAAGCATAGACAGTGCAACATGGTCTACATCATCATGTGAGATATCCCTTCCTGAAAACTCCAACTCCTGCCGCTCTTCTACTACAACTTGCCCAGAGCAGGACTTTTACAGCGGGAACTTTGAAGACCCGGTTTTAGATGGGCCTGTCAATGAAGATATTAACAACCCAGCAGACTTTGAGACCAAATTTGACAGAAGAAGTGCAGGGGGTCGCAGTAGCCGGGCAACTAGTAGCAGTGACAACAGTGAGACTTTTGTAGTGAGTAACTCAACCAATCACAGCGCATTGCACAGCCTTGTGTCCAGTTTAAAGCAGGAAATGACAAAACAAAAAACAGAGTTCGAGACAAGAATAAAAAGGTATTATTTCTATTATGTATATGATCAATATAATATGGCCCAGATTATCTTGTAGAAATATACAAACCATTCAACCATGATCACTTTGCATTTTCCCTTTTTTTTTTTTTGAGGGAGAGTTTGGGTTCATCTGAACTGAACCTAAAACGAACTGCTAAATGATTGCAGGCATTTAGCTGTTTTAGTGCCGAGTTCGTAACGAATCTCGGCTTGTAGGATTCGATTTGTTTTTCTAGAAGCTAAAACAGGGAAGGCCAATATGGCTGTGCATGCTGATACAAAATATCATTCATTACAAAACAATTGTTGTAGCTTTGAAGCTCTAACTTCTGGTTTACTAAAATATGGGCATCTTTGCAATTTAGATTGCATAAATATCACAGAGATAGCCCATGCAGATGCTATGGGGCCATTAGACAGAATTAGCCAGGCTGGTCTCATTCACTTTCCAACTATGTGACAAAATCCCAGGAACTGGATTATTAAGGCCGTATTAGCCCAGTATTTCAGAGCAAGCAAGCGCCAACCTGTCTGGTCAGCGGTCACTTACTCCTTGTTACCGAATCGTTTGCTTTGCTATTACATGCACAGATATCGAGTGGGGGGTGTTTTCCATGTAGGCCTCTGAATCATGCTGCTCATCTGTAACTTTTAATCTAGAATGTTTAGAAATAACACTTTTCAAAATGTGGCCCATGGGGTGGATGAGCTGATCACCCGAGCTCCTACTTCTGATACACCAACAAACAGCAAACAGGGCTTTACCAAATTGCAATAAAGCCATATAGGGGACGATTCATCAAAGGGTGAGAAATATACACTGTTGTAAACTGCCTGTAGCAACCAATCACAGCTCAGCTTTCAGCTCTGGTGAAATGAAAGAGGAGCTGTGATTGGTTGCTGTGAGCAGTTTACACCAGTGTATATTTCTCACCCTTTGGTAAATCTGGGCCATAATGTATTAGATACATCTTAAAAAACATACACAGTAATACCTCTGTTCTGGAAGACTATTCTAAAACTGAGCAATTTTAAAACTTTCACATTATATGGGTCAGGTGCAAAGCACCAAGCCCACAGAGTGTAAAAGAGTTAAGTGGTGAAGCAATAGCTCTACGTCTATATAGTAGTTACGCCCCTCTGTGCCCCCACAGATTAAAGGTGTCCCTGTGCTCCCACTTAATAATTAGGTATGTTCTGTGCCCCAGTATAGTAGTGAGGCATATAGGCACTTCTGTGCAGTCCCAATGTAATTAAGACCGCTGTGTGCTGCCCCCAGTTATATAGACCCCTTGTGCGCTGCCGACAGTAGTAAATACCACTTGTGTGCTGCCCCCAGTAGTATATACCTCTTGTGTGCTGTCCCCAGTGGTATATAGACCCCCCTGTGTGCTCCCGCAGTTATATATAGACCTGTGTGATCCCCCAGTTATACATAGCCCCCCTGTGTGCTCCCCCAGTATACTATATAGACCCCCTGTGTGCTCCCCCAGTATACTATATAGACCCCCTTTGTGCTGCTCCCAGTCGTATATACCCCGTGTGCTCCCCCCAGTTGTATATACCCCCCGTGTGCTGCCCCCAGTTGTATATACCCCCTGTGTGCTGCCCCCAGTTTTATATACCCCCTGTGTGCTCCCCCACTTGTATATAAACTCCCTGTGAGCTCCCCCACTTGTATATAGCCCCCCTGTGTGCTCCCCCCTTATATAGCCCCCCTGTGAGCTCCCCCACTTGTATATAGCCCCCTTTGAGCTCCCCACTTGTATATAGCCCCCTGTGAGCTCCCCCACTTGTATATAGCCCCCTGTGTGCTCCCGTTTATATAGCCCCCCTGTGCGCTCCCCCCGTTTATATAGCCCCCGTGCACTCCCCCACTTGTATAGAGCCCCCCTGTGTGCTCCCCTGTTTATATAGCCCCCCTGTGCGCTCCCCCGTTTATATAGACCCCCACTGTGTGCTCCCCTGTTTATATAGCCCCCCTGTGCGCTCCTCCCATTTTATGTAGGCCCCCACTGTGTGCTCTACCTCTTATATAGTATATAACACAAAAAAAAAAAAAAAAAAAAAAAAAAAAAAACATTTTTACTCACCTGGGACCGGCATCTCCTCTTCTCTTCTCGTCTCTTCTCTTCCCTCTTATGGCTGCGGGAAGTGTTTCCCCTGCGGTTACAAGAGGCCGCTCTTCCGTTGTCATGGCATCGGCGCTCCAGTGACGCCTCGAGCGCCGGCACCAGAGACACAGAGCGGCCTCTTGTGACCGCAGGGAAAACACTTCCTGCGGCCACAAGAGTGACTGACAGGGAGGGAGCCAATGGCTCCTGCCCTGTCAGTGCCGCTGCTGCCTGTAACTATGTGCGCTCGTTAGCCGCAGCGGTCTTGGGCACCAGAGCGGGGCCCCCCTGGATGCCGGGGGCCCCACGCAACTGCGTGGGATGCTTGGTGCCCAAGACCGCTACTGCTCAAGGGGTGCCATTCTCTGGATGCCACCCACCCACCCGTTTAGAGCAGGGATTGCAATCATTATGATAGGAATCCCTGCTTCTGTAAACTTTGGTGCCAAGACAGCTTTGATACCTGTCAGCTGAACAATAGTTCACCCAACAGTTATCAACATTGATTTTGTTCAGATACCGAACTAAGCTTCAGGGGACAATGTGGTTTGAACAAAGAGGTGTTCAGGAACTGAGGTATTACAGTATTTGATTGGCTCTCTATAATAGAAAATATTAGGTCACAAAAGGGTTTGCTGCGCACTTGGTAGATGGGGGCTATAGAATGTCAAAACATATGTCAAAACCTTCATCGCTCCCTATGATGGCCACAACCCATCAGGAAATTATCACATAAAAGTTGTGTAAGGAGACTGGTGGAGTAAACCCAATAAAGCATATGACACACTATTGCAGTTCATCATTTTTTCATGCACTTTATTGGCTGATCCGCTTATAAGTCTCCTGAAAGTCCAAAATGTGGAAGGAGAAACGTGTTGAGGCAGTTTGATAGCGAGACATGTCTTGCTTCTAACTCTAACTCATTGCTAATTTGTCTGATGGGTAAATTATACTTTTATCAAGAGAACAAAATTCAGGTGCGCTAGGGACAGCCAATGGTTGAAGTGGACAGTTTACCCTTTTGTGACCTTTTTTTTCCATTACTGAAAGCCCATCAAATATATGTTTTTAGGGTATATCTAATAAATTATATGTTTTAATTAGGGTTTATTGTAATTTGGTATACACTTAATTTAATACCTATGATAGTATGTGGAGCTACTGTACAAACAGCTACTGTATTTACCCTGCAGTGGCCACTATGGATGAAACATAGAATTACATTGAGGCCAACCAGCTGAATGGCTTTCAGTGCAATACAAAATGGCTTAAACAGGTATTCCCATCTTAAAGGGATATTTTGCTCAAACATAACTTTCCATATGTTGCTGCCCATGGGGAGACTAATAATTCATTATGTACTTTTTAGTATTTATTCAGTCTCCTCCCCCCAGTTCTAAGCTGCTGCATTCTGCTGAAGACACAAAAACCTGCGTGTGAGCTTTCGGATGTCAGTTGGTTGGTTGCATCTTTTGAGCTGACCATAAAATCATTGCTCGCAAATCTTGCCATGTACACATCATTCGTTTGTAATTACGATAGTTCATATACCATACTATACAAACTATCATAATTACGATCATAACTAACCACTATCTGTGTGTATTATGGTGAATGATTTCAGGTCATTTGCAACCACTTACTGGAGAAAACAAACAATCGCTTTGTCTAATAGGACCCTTAATGACCACATTTTCTTGTTTTGTCTTCAGCCTGGAACAAAGAAATCTAACTCTGGAGACAGAAGTGCTTTCCTTGCACGAGGAACTGGAACAAGAAAAGAAAAAATACACAATGGTGGAAATTAAAATGAGGAATGCAGAGCGTGCAAAAGAGGACGCTGAGAAAAGAAACGATATGTTGCAGAAGGAGATGGAGCAATTTTTCTCAACCTTTGGAGACCTTACAGTTGAACCTCGTAGACCAGAAAGAGGGAACACAATATGGATTCAGTAAAGTGGCCCAAAGTATATCAGACAGTGAGATGTAGCTGGGAGGGTATACGGGTGGCTGGTCACCTGATATTCCTATCACTTGGTACTCTCTAAGGAAGACGGAGACTACAACTAACCCACATCTTAAGCAGTATCCACCTAACAGAGTCTGCTCTATTATTACATGCTCCATAAATGCTACTGTCAAGTGTTACAACTGGATGTGTGTACATAGTTAAAAAAAAAAAGTGTTATGTTATAAAAGCAGAATTGTATTCCAAGAATTATAATAATGCAAGTATTGTATTTAAACTGGCAAATTGATATGTTGTTGCAGTCGAGCTTTATATGAAGTCTATATATACCCTTGCACTTAAACATAATACAATATTTTTGCGCATTGTGCTACCATCAGCTTATTTTGTATATTAATTGTTGATTCCCATGTTGACAGGGAATAAACGGACAAAAAAAACATAGGATGATACTTTGTGAATTTGATGTTTGTGCCAACCAACTTGCCTATGACCAAAAGAAAGTGTACAGAATTTTATAAAGCATTACAGCAAGACCGGTCACGCCTGAGTCTTTTTTTTTTTTTTATAGATTCTTATTATTGTACCTGTATTAAAAAAATATATATTTGTTGGTGATAAATAATATCAGGTTGTTTCACACTTGGGTTTAAGGGCCACTTGGGTTTAAAGGGAAACTAAGAGCAGTTTAGAAGAAAGTAACCTGTTGTTATGTCCCTATTGTGCATTGGACCCTGAGGGTGAAAGTACATTTTTTTTATGTTCATCCTCTGCACAATTTCCTTGATATTAGAAGTTTAATCCATATGCTAATTAAGCGCTTTTGTGCACTAGGTGGAGCTACCACCCCCAGTGCATCGGCCGAGAGGCAGTGCCTAATTAGAATAAAGTATTGTATTGCCCTCCAAAAGTTATACAAATCTCCAATATACACTTTAATTACGGGAAATGCTTATAAACTGCTTTTTTCACTGCACTTACTACTACATCAAGGCTTCACTTCTTGTATAACATGGTGATGTCGCTTCCTGGATAACATGGTGATGTCACTTCCTGGATAACATGGTGATGTCACTTCCTGTATAACATGGTGATGTCACTTCCTGGATAACATGGTGATGTCACGACAAGACTCCCAGAGCTGTGCGGGCTGTGGCTGCTGGAGAGGATGATGTCAGGGGGATGCTCAGTGTCCCTCCAGTGCCCTGTACCCCCCTGCCATCATCCTCTCCAGCAGCCATAGCCTGCATAGCTCTGGGAGTCGGGTCGTGACATCACCATGTTATCCAGGAAGTGAAGCCTTGCTGCAGTAGTAAGTGCAGGGAAAAAAGCACTTTATAAGCATTTCCTGTAATAAGTCTATATTGGTGATTTGTATAACTTTTGGGGGTCAATACAATATTTTAATATAAATGTTCGCCGGACTTCTCCTTTAAACGCGTAATAGCACGGAAGTGGTTGGAGAGGCTGTCAGCCATAGGCTGTATCAATGTTTTCCAGGACTCCCTAGGACTTTCCAACCATAGCCGGGGGAAGTCAAATGCCGAGTATTCAGGTTGGGAGAACGCTGCCGAACCAAAACAGTTCGGTCTCTCCACTAAACACTACTGATTAGCTATAAACCGCTACACAATAAACGGAGACGAAATCCATTCACTATGTAGTGCACCACCAAACAGCTGATCGGCATGGGGGCCAGATGTCAGCACCCCACCAGTCAGTTACTGATGAGCTATCCTGTGGATAGTCCCTAGACACAATTTGCCTGGAAAACCCCTTTAATGCTAAATTTGTAACTGAGCCCCCTTTCTTCAAGAGGAAAAGAATGTAATTATGGCTGATCAGTCATCTCAATCATTATCTGCAAACACTACAACTCCCAGCATTTACTGACAGTCTGCAGCCCTCAGGATATGTTGGGATTTGAAGCACAAGTGAACAGACAATTGTATACCGAGTAAGAGGAAAGGTACCGTGCGGTGTCCAAATACTGGCTAGCAGGAGTGGTACTGTGCAGAAGCCAAATACAGGGTGAAAGGAGTGATGCTGTGCAGTGTCCACATACAGGGTAAGAGTAGTGGTACTGTGCAGTGCTCACATACAGGGTAAGAGAAGTGGTACTGTGCAGTGTCCACATATAGGGTAAGAGTAGTGGTACTGTGCAGTGTCCACATACAGGGTAAGAGTAGTGGTACTGTGCAGTGTCCACATACAGGGTAAGAGTAGTGGTACTGTGCAGTGCTCACATACAGTACATGGTAAGAGTAGTGGTACCATGCTTTGCCCACATACAGACAAGCAGTATTTACTAGGCATGGTGCCCCAAAAGTATTCCCAACCCATGATATAGGCGCGTAAATGTAATTCTCATCACTTGGACTTTCAAATTCAATTCTGATCCTAGGCTTAAGGCCCCATTCCACAGGCCGACTGTGAGGAGCAAATGAGTGCTGTCAGCGCTCGTTTGCTCCTCATTCCACGCTCGCTGCCACAGCCATTACACGCGGCGGCAGCGAGCGGGTGAGTGTGGGAGGATCCGCGGGGGGGCTGCCCAGGTAATCACTAGATCATCCGGGCAGCCCATAGAGGATAGTGGCGGTCTACTGCACCGCTTCTATTCCACGGAGCAATGGCAGCAGATCACTGCTATCACAGTCGTTTGATTTTCAACATGTTTGAAAGACAAACAACAGCAACGATCAGCCGACAGGGATGATGTCGGCTGATCGTTGCCTTCTATTCCACGGGACGATTATAGTCCGTAACGGATAGAGATGAGCAAACTGCTCGGACTTTTGGTCCGAAAGCAGTTTGCTCTCTCATCATGCCTTTGATCCCGACCGCATACTTGCGCTCATGGGAATATGCGGCCAGGATATTCCAGGGAATTCGCAAGTATGCGGCCAGGATCAAAGGCATGATGAGGGAGCGCTGATAACGGCCAATATCGGCCGAATAGGGACGATAATTGTTCCGTGGAATACGGCCTTTAGAGTACCAGAGTAATACACACACCAGATTGAGACCCCAAGTGTTATATGGACTTTCAAAGTAATAGACAACCCTGACTAGGACCTCTCCAATATAATACAGTCCCAGTGACAGATCATAATGAGAGCTGTTCAGGCAGAACACCACCCTACAGTATATTGTCCTAACTATTGCACACCAGCCCATTTCTGCAGCTGCTGTCTGCCCTTTATAGACGCTATAGCCTGTATAATAAAGAGCAAGCGCACTGCCCACTAACATGTTTTACCAGTCTGTGTCAGCTTTACTTCATAAATTCGGTGCAGACCAGTGAACGGTGTGATTGTGTTATAAAACTCATGTTATAATGTCTATTATGGGCAGAAGTGTTTACTAGGAGATTAGAAATGGGCTAGTGTGCAGTCTCCACATTCAGGGTAATAGTAGTGGTATAGTGAGGGCTCTATACAGTATGATGGTGTGTCCAGAGATTTATCACCTATATGCTCAGATCATGGAGATATGCAGCAGACCATAGAATTAAAGGGGATCTATCAGCCGGTTAGACGAATCTACAGTAAAAGTGAACAGTAACGGCTGAAGGTAAGAGACATATCTTAATCCTCGGCACCCCGTGCACTATAGGGAGTTATCAGAAGGTAAGATTTGTCTAAACTGCTGATAGTTTCCCTTTAAGTGCTAAGGCTGATAGCTATTAAAACCTAACAATAGGAAATAATCTGGTGAAATTTAGCAGATATATATATATATATATATATATATATATAGTATCTCATTAACCACTTCCTGCATACGGACATTCATAAAGTCAATGCGGGTGATTTGGTCAGGGAGTGGGGGGAGGGGATTAACAAAATTCCCTTATTTATCAAACCTGTCACACTGAGAAAATGTGGGGTATGCAAAACATCAAAAAGAGTATTTAAACTTTTTGCCCACTGAAGAGAACTAAAAACTTAATATTTAAAGTATATTTCTATTCCCAGGACACAGTTTGATGGATCGTAGTGTTGTTTCAAGTCAGATTCCATTCCAGCAGTCTTCAGGCATAGAACTTTAGCATTTTGATCATGTATAATACAAAGGCCATACTACTGTACTGTAATGTACAATATTGTCACACTCATTTAAAGGGGTTATCCAGCGAAAATCTTTTTCTTTCAAGTCAACTGGTGTTAGAAAGTTATATAGATTTGTAATTTACTTTTATTAAAAAATCCCAAGTCTTCTCATACTTATCAGCTGCTGTATGTGGATATGGATGTTGGACTCATCACTGGTAATTAGCATAATGCGCACGCAGAGCTTTCGGCGGCGATTTCCCAGCGGCAAGACCGG
Source organism: Dendropsophus ebraccatus (assembly GCF_027789765.1). Taxonomy (NCBI): domain Eukaryota; kingdom Metazoa; phylum Chordata; class Amphibia; order Anura; family Hylidae; genus Dendropsophus; species Dendropsophus ebraccatus. The sequence goes on from NC_091460.1 coordinate 113,578,922, forward strand.
GTCCAGGAGCGGGGCGTCATGGAAGGGGTAAGTTTATGGGGCTCCACCGGGGGGGGTCGGGCGAGCTCTTCCCCCGCAACTGGGGTGACAAGTTATCTTTAACTTTTAAGGAAGTACACTGAGTTCCTTTAGGTAACGGTAGATTGGGGTAGTGTCATTAAAAAAAAATGCTTTTAATATATATAGCCAATCCATTATGCATAAAATAAATGAAGCAATCATCTGGTGTTTGCTTAGAAGATCCTAGCACTATTTCGCCCTAAAGGATGCATCGCCCGCTCCCTTTCTTTTTATTATTGTGGCAACTTTAAAGAGGGAGCAGATTCACTACTCCAATATAAAAAGGGGATGGTGCCAACATGAACTGGGGTATCCTCTTATCAAATTTTCCCTGAGGCAGTCAATCATTTTTCATAAGGTAGAACTACCCAAATTTCACAAACCAAGATTTGTTACAGAACCAAATTTTTGGCAAAGTTCATAACCAGTGCAAGTCACTTTGCACAGCCTGCATAGATGCAGTTACTGCATATGCCAAGTGTTTCTTCCTCCTCCAGCTTCTTTTGTGTATATTTACTTATCTCAGCATGTTTTGTTCCATTGTTGCTGTTGGAAACAAAAAAAACAGCAATGTTGGAAAGAAAACATGCTAAAATAAGTAAAGTTACATCAAAATAGCTGGCAGGGGAGAAAGCAATCAACATTCAAAGTGATTGCATTTATGCAAAGGTAGCATACAGAAAACTATCTGTATGCAACTGCTTAATCCCCTAAAATAATGTAAATTCTATTATTTTAAGAGATTAAGCAGTTGCATACAGTTACCAATACTGTGTGTGCCAATTACTTTCTGTCCCACCAGCTTCTTTTGTGTATATTCACTTATGAAAGCATATTTTCATTCCTGTGTTGCTGTTTTTTCCTTTCCAACAGCAACATTGGAACAAAAACACACTGTTTTAATTTAGTACATTTAAGGTTTGTTTGGGGCAAACACTTTGCTTCAAAGTTCGGCAAACCTTTTAAAAAAGTTTGCTGATCGCTATTTGTTATATATCCAAAAATGAGGCAAAGCTTCTCTTTGTTAAAATAAAACACAGGAACATTTGGTTCTCGATTCAAATGTTTTAGATTTATTTTCAATCACATACATATAGTTCTATTCATATACAGTCATTTTAAAATATCGCGTGCCTTTTTGATTTGTTTTGTGTGCCTTTTTATTACAAAAAACATCAGGATGAGTTTCTGTGTGCTGTTAATATCTGATATGATTGTTTCAAAAAGTTTTATTTTCAGGATTTGGCAAACTGTAAAATAAAATGGCAATCAGGAGAAATGCAAATTCGGAAAGAAATGGCACAAGTCTCATTCTCACATCGGAACAAAATGATTCACAGACGGTACAAAATAAAACAAATTGCTAGTATTATCACAAAAATGACATCAAGTCTCAGCAGTCTGAACCCCCCTCCCTTAGCTCTAATTGTCCACATTTTACCAAGATAAAATGGCTATGTAATAAATACAAGAGGCATTGCTTTATAGTCAGCACCGGCTTAGAGGTTACAATGCAGAAAGTTTGGTCAAGCATATCCAAGTGCATTACTGCTGGCCTAAAATAATCCTAATGCTTAATGCATAAAGCTCGGTCTAATACAGCGCACATACTACGTTATGAACGGTTCTGTACAGGTTGTCAAGGAGGTTTAAAGACATTCTCAGGCATCAAGATGCAGATGAATTTGCCATCTCTTTTTGAAGGTATAATTTGTATCTAGAAAAGTCAATAGGCTGCAGGTGTACAGAAGCGACCGCACAAAAAGATCTAAAAAAAAAGGCAAGTTGATATGTAGTGAATCGGTTGTAAGAAGAAAGTCCACCCTTTACACCATTTATCCATACTCCAACAATATACAGGTTTTAGCGTGTTGGGTTTAAATCAAACCTGCCGCAATGTACAAGATCTTGTGTAATTGGTTGAATGTATCAAAACTGGTTGGGTACATGTGAGCAGGATTATGATAGACCTACAGACCTGGCTATATTTTCACTCTGGATCTACAATGTTCTAAAGTCACGCTATATCTATATTTGTTTTTGTTTGTTTTTATTAAAAGGGTTATCCATTTCGGTAAAATACATGTTCATCCCCCCCTCCTGGAGATGAATAATTTGTTCCATACTTGTTATTGTGTTTTCAGTCTCCTTCCCCCAGTTTTGAGCTGCTACTTCCTGCTGAAGACACAGAAAACTGTGTGTTAGCTGTTCACCAAAATCTCTGCTCTGATCTCCCTCCTATTCCCTCCCTTACGAGACAATGTAAAAACGTGTTTCTGTTTCTGTGATATCAGGAGGGTTAATCACAGTGAGGTCACCAGCAACTTGACCTCAAATTACCCCTCCCGACATTACAGAGTGCAGAGACAGACGGCCAGGGACACTGTTTACATGACCTGAATAAAAAGGTAGTGGGGAGAAAAGAGATCAGAGCGGAGACAGAGTGAACAGCTGACACACAGTTTTCTGTGTCTTAAGCAGAAAGCAGCAGCTCAAAACTGGGGGAAAAAGACTGAAAAGATAATTACAAGTATGGAACAAATTTTTAGTCTCCAGGAGGGGGGTGATTCCATGTGTACTTTACCTGAGCGGAATACCCCTTTAATCCACTCAGCTCCTTCTGCTCTAACACATGATGGCGATAGCTTAGATAGCATTTTCATGGTGACAGGTTCCCTTTATTATCTCAATAATTGTTTTATCAATTTCTGGAACGAAATCTGGCCTAAAAATCCACACAATATTTCATACAGGATGTGGGTACAGAACAGATGTGTAGGATTTTAATATGCAATAATAGAAGGTGGCCAATATGGTCCCTCAAAACAAAGCATAAACTCTTATTGCTTCAGAAATATTTGAAGAATCTAAGCTTCTGCTATGAAGAGAGTTTGTAATTGTTCGTTACACATTTTGATCTCCTAAGACCTTTATTTTACACAGTGCTTTGCGAATGTGAAGAACAGTTTGACGAGAAAACACATGGTACCTTTCATGTATTTGTCTGCACTTCCATAACATAGAAAAATGCTCTTATTCTCTGGTGCAAAGTCTGAAATATGCTTTTCAAAGCCCCTGAAGTCTTGCGGGCTATGAGGCCTCCTTGCCGCCTCTCCATTCCTACCCCTGCTTGGTTGACAGTCCGCTGGAAGCTAAGCCCTGTCAATCAAGCAGTAATGGGGATGGACAGAGGAGGGAAGAGGCATCCCAGCCCTCAGCAGAGTTACTAATAGTAATACTCATAGTATAAACAAGACCAAAGCATGTACTCCAGTTGTTTGCCACATTGGCAATAGTATATCTGCCCCATTGTGGTAGAGGGCCCCCTACTTCCTCCACCTTAAAATTGTAATTTTCAAATGGGTAAATCTGACCCCTATCCTATAAATAAATGAAATGCTATTCTGGAAAAATCGAGACTGCTCACTTTTATGGACTTGTAACATGCAAAGCGTTTTAAAAATTATGCAAAATCTTTTAATAAAGAAACTCGTCTTTAGAGTAAGGCTGGGTTCACACTACTTTTTTTTCATCCGTTTTTTGCAAAAAAAAAAAAAAAAGGATGAAAAAAACAGATGCATGTGTGTGCATCCGTTTTGGTCCGTTTTTCCACTGAATTCCATTATTTAAAAAAAAAAAAAAACTGATCAAAACTGATGTTTTTTTAATGTACACAAAACATAGTCGACCTTATTTTTGTGTCTGTTAAAAAAACAGGTCCGCTTTGATCCGTTTTTTTATAATGGAATTCAATGGAAAAACGGATCAAAACGGCTGAACACACATGCATCCGTTTTTTTCCGTACGTTTTTCATCCATTTTTTTGCAAAGTAAGATGAACTCATTTTATATAGCATATCCATTAAGGATTGGTTACCATTTCTAAGCGCATTGTAATTTTAACTATTACATAGTTAGCCATGCAAAGTTACTGTAAGCGCAATCTGTAGTTAGTATGCAATGAAGAACATCATTGAGGGATACTGTATTCATAGCATTACTGGCCAGAAGTCCCAATGTGCTACATGTATGAATGGACTGTTGTAAGATCAGTGCTAGAAGATCAATATGGAATACACACAATCATACCGGATGGCGGGCTGTATTCTGTGTATATGTGAATGTGAAATTCAATAGACACAGTGAACCAAAGCTAAATGACGGTAAAAGATGCACCATATGTTCCATACAAGGCTGGTTTTCACTGCAGACGGATCTTTTTTCCTTTTAATTTATTATCCAGCGTTAAAAAAACATCATGACTCTTGTATCTAGTTCAGGTGTGGTTTACAATTATGCTCCATTCACTTCAATTGCAAAACCCGACCCAAACTGGAGACAAGAGCTTTCTTTGGAAAAAAAAAGTGGCCATGTTTTTCTAATGGTGGATAACCCCTTTAATTTTGACTAGGTTACCTAACTTCTTACTTAAAAACCTAAACACCATTTATAATTTTAGGTACCAGCTTTGGGATAATGAAAGTATTTAATTATCTTTTTTTCTATATTATCATGTCACGTTTACTGATTCAACACACATTACAGATTTGTCCATGTCTACTCAGGACACACACATCTTGTAGTGTTCATGTAGAACAAGTGGTAATAATTGGTCTGTTGAGAAATGTTAAGAAGTCAGATATTATACCAAATACTTGTGTGTTAGAGATGGAGCATGCTCAAGTTAGATGGTTCACCATTTGAATACCGGTCGCTGAAGAAGTTGGATGCAGCCTTAGGGAGTCCTAGAAAACATGAATACATCCTATGGCCTATGGCTGTATCCATGTTTTCCTGGACTCCCTAGGGCTGCATCCAACTTCTTCAGCCAACGGTATTAGAATGCCGAACGATTGGACCCAAGCATGCTCAAGTTGCGCTCATCTCTATTGTACATTTAATGTTATGAGTTGGATGTTTCATGCTTTTGGGTAGAGCATGATCAAGTATATCAGGAAAAGAGTTGTGCATATAAGTGGATTTGCTGTGGATATAAGTTTTCATTTTCAGAATACTCCAGGAGCATTTGTCCAGTGTATATATAGGTCCTTATTAACCAACAAAGGCTAAAAAAGTAATTTAGGAATCTGTGGCACTCATATTGATAAGTTGTTACATTTCTTTCTGCTGCATGGAACGTACAGGCCGTGTGCTAGTCCATAAGGGCGAAATTCAGTTCAAAAGTAGCCCATGGGCAATCGATGTCACTGTATGCCATTATGCTTGCATTATACCACAACCACTGATATCCCAACTCTTGACCTACTTGCAAGGGTCCAGGAGCTCTGGTCTTCTCCCACTCATTGGTGTGACTTAAAATATTAGTGCACACTCTGTAATTCTATTACTGACATTTCTTACGTTCATAATGTCATTTGTTAAATGACCCGCTCCCTGCAAGCACTAGCCAACTGCACTGACATCTTATTCTGTCTGCAAAAAAAAAAAAAAAAAAAAACTGGTACATTTCCAGTTATTACTGTATCATTCCATAGATAATTGTATTAAAAAAGTACATTTTGGACTACATGCTAAATATTATCCAAGCCCCAAGTAGGAGTGATGCATGAATATACGCTGCCCTAAAGGCACCTTTAAAATGATAAGGCCTTGGTCTTTGGTAGCTGTGAACACACTTCGCAAGTAAAATGAGCAAATTAAAAGAACAGCTTATTATACATTCTTAAGTTTGTTTATTTTCCTTAGTAACTCAGAGTTAAGGCTGGGCTATGAAATGTAATGCACTGTTCCTCAACTACAGTCTTCAAGGACCATCAAGAAGTCATGATTTCAGGATATTCCATATAAAGAACATGTGGTGATACCTGATGCACCGACACCAATTATATCCCCAGTAAAACACTAAGGGTGGTATTACATGGCCCAATATGCCAGGTAAGCTAGGTCGGTGACCACCGATGGCTTGATTCTCACGCAGCAAGGCATCCTTAATGATGTTATATAGAAAATAATGAAGATGTATACTTACCTGTCGATGCTCCCCCCAGTGTCCTGCTGCCTTTTCCCCACTGACCGGAGCTGCCTCTAACTAAGCTTGATCGAACATGGGGAAAAGCTAAGTTCGATCGAACTCGAACCTAGGCGGACCTTCCCCGCATTTGATTGTTGATGTCTTCATGGTCCGTGCTAAAGGAGGAGACATCCCCGGGACAGCCTGAAATCCCATGATTCAGCCTAGGTAATAGACTGTATCCCGGAATTCCAGGTGGTCCCCAGGATGTCTCCTTCCGGACCGTGAAGGCATCAGCAATCAAACGCGGAAGGTCCGGCTATGTTCCAGGTTGATCAAACCTAGCTTTTCCCGATGTTCAATCAAGCCTACTTCTAACCCATCGCAGAAGTGAGGAAAGTATACATCTATACACTGAGTACCATTCTCGCCAGCCATCAGCCACGCACCTCCTATTACACTAAGCGATGCGTGGTCATCAGCCAATGATTTTAACACATGTTGAAAGACAACAATCAGCTGATGTTTGTCTCTCTTCGGATGATCATTGACTTTAACTTTATTACACAGAATGATACCTGCTCGAATCGGCCTGATTCAGTGGATAATCGCTATAATAGGGCCCCAAGGAAGTCCTAAACGCATACCCTGTTGTTGGTCCATGAGGACTGGAGTTGGAGAACACTGATTTAATGGATCGTGGGTGAACACATCATCAACACTCCGATCAGTACTAAACGGCAAATACAATGAACATAAACCTGATGATTTTGTGTAACTATCTTTCAATGTAGCAATGTCATGGAAAAAAAGTTCTAATTGACACAATATACAAGATCTAGTCCCACTGAATCACCTTACATGTACCTGCTTGGTTATGAAGTAGGTGTGAAATATGAATATTAAAGAGATTCTGTCAGTAGGTTTATGCTGTCCTATCTAAGGGTAGAATAAACTAGTGATAGAGAACCTGAACAGAATGATGTATCACTTACATTGTTCTGTACAGCTGATACAGAGATCTCCTCCTGAATAACATGGACAATAAGCAGTCCTCTCCATTATGTGCATGAGCCAAGTAGTCCTCAATATTCATGAGAAGCAGAAAACTCCACCCTCTGGCTGCTGATTGGCACTTATCTTTCTGTGCCGTATATAGGCAGTCAGCTGTCAATCAGCAGCTGGAGGGTGTGGGGAGGGGTGTGGCAAGAATCCTATTCTCCTGCATATTAGAAGAACGGCTGATAAGAATGACGTAAGTAATACACCGATCTGTTCAGCATTTCTGTCACTAGTTTATGCTGCCTTCATTTAAGGCAGCAAAAACCAAGTGACAGATTCCCTTTAAAAAGGAAAATGAAGATATAGGTGACAATCTAAAGAATAGTAGGTTTATAAAGCTCATAAGAAAATGTTTTGACACCGGAAAAAAAAGGCAAATTAACCCACCCAATAAAATGATGTCATTTATGTGTCAAACATGCTTATTTATTAATATACCATATCTTTAAATTAGTCGGAGCTCTATTTTCTGCTTAACTTTAAATCCCCTATATAGCCAGAAAAGAAATAAAACCTGCCTGCAGACACCAGTATGAGACACCTAAGAATACTGGCTTATTATTCATTTCAGTGACTAAATTAAACATAATATCCTCCCAACCACCCTCTGGGGGTAACGGCAGGCTGCCAAAATGTTATCACTTAGCACTCTGACTCATTAGGGAATTAAATGAAAAGCTCAATGTAATAAAAAAACATCTCTGATGACTGGATAAATTGAAATTCGTTACCACAGAGTTTTGCACCCATCTACATATTTTTTTTTTTTAAACTCAAAATCGTTTTAAGTTGTATATATATATATATATATATATATATATATATATATATATATATAAATATATATATATATATATATATATATATATTGTACATAAAGGTTAGATGGATACTGTAGTGTTGAGTGGCCGATCTAACGTTAGATACTTATATATAGGGACTTCAATCATTGCATTAAAGTGGTATTGCGCTCAAAAATACCCCATTAAAGCGACTCTGTACCCACAATCTGCTTCCCCAAACCGTTTCTTCTGTCAGATAGCTGCTTTTAATCCAAGATCTGTACTGGGGTCCGTTCGGCAGGTGATGCAGTTATTGTCCTAAGAAAACAACTTTTAAACTTGCAGCCCTGTTTCAAATTGGCGTGGCCTTAAGTGGCTGCGCATTAGACTGGCACCGGCTTCCAGCCCTCCTCTCCGCCCTCTTCACCTTTAGGAATGTCCCTGGGCAGAACCTTTACTATTTCTCACTTGTCTGAACACTGCACAGGTGCCTTAACGATTCAACACATGTGCAGCATTCTCACATTGCAGAAAACCAGCCTGGGGCATTCCTAATAGGGAGGAGGGCGGGGAGGAGGGACAGAGAGGTGGTGCCAGCCTAATGCACAGACACTCTAGACCACGCCAATTTGACACAGGGCTGCAAGTTTAAAAGTTGTTGTTTAGGACAATAACTACATCACCTGCCGAACGGACCCCAGGACAGATCTTAGATGAAAAGCAGCTATCCGAAAGTTCCAAGCGGTTTGGTGAGGGCAAATTGTGGGTACAGCTTTAAATGAAAACCTATATATGAGACAGATGATGGGCACCTAGAAATTTAAGTATTTCCAATCCAATGCAAATGAAATTAATATTACAAATCTAGGATATTAAAGAATATTGCATTAGCATATGGCAGGTGTTTGCCCATTGTCTTCCTTTATTATTCCTATTTGTAGAGCAATGAACATAATTATGGAAAGAACTACACAAAACGTGTTCAACATGAGAAAACACAATTTTCCATTTAATGAACAATGTAAACAATGTATTATTTGTCTTTTCACTTCATTCCTATAACATAGTAGTTAAGTCAGTACACATAGAATGCAATAGCTGTCATGAAAAATGAATAAGTTTCTCAGGAGTGCAATGTTAAATTCCTTTAAATGAAGCACAGGGATATAGAAAGACATTAGCTGCAAGACAATAGTAAGCTGGTAAGCTGGGTGATATGATTAAAAAAAATGAGTTCCATAAACCTATAACCGAGGCTGGCAGAGAGTGAAGCACACAACCGCATGCTTTATCCTGGCTATATCTAGAGATCCATGGGCGTCTCAACGCTGAGACCCCAACCAATCAAAACCCAAGCCCCAAACCGATCCATACCCAAGCCTATATTCTGTTACACATGGAAAATAATGTAAGTAATAATGTAATAATTTGTAAGATTTTTATTAAGGCAGACATTGACAATCTTATTAAAATGGGGGGAAACTTTTTCCTTATGACTTCAACAACTACTAGAGATGAGCGCAACTTGATCATACTCAAGTCTGATTGTTCAGCATTTGAATACTGATGGCTGAAGTAGTTGGATGCAGCCCTAGGGAGCCTGGGAAACATGGATAAAGTCATAGGTAGAGATGAGTGAACCTGGAGCATGCTCGAGTCGATCCAAACCCGAGCTTTCGGCATTTGATTAGCAGTGGCTTCTGAACTTGGATAAAGCCCTAAGGCTATGTGGAAAACATGGATATAGTCATTGGCTGTATCCATGTTTTCCAGACAACCCTAGAGCTTTATCTAAGTTCTGCAGCCCCCGCTAATCAAACACCGAACGTTCAGGTTCAAATCGACTCGAACCCGAACCCAGTTTGCTCATCTCTAGTCATAGGCCATGGGCTGTATCCATGTTTTCCATCTTCTAGGACTGCATCCAACTTCTGCAGCCACCGGTATTCAAAAGCCGAATGACTGGACGCAAGCATGCTTGAGTCCCGCTCATCTCATAAAAAAAAAAAAAATTCTATTATTTTTGCCCAGTGTTGTACTTGGCCCAGATTTGTTGGCTTTTATCAAAATTTTCAGTAAAAATCCTGGAATCACATGAAAAAAGTAAAATAAAATCAGTGCAAAATTTATGTGTGGAGGAAGCCCGAGTATTTTGCATCAGTACTTGAAAACTGAAAAACCATGAGTGCAACCTACATAGAAACATAAGTAATAGAAAGATTTGTACCTTTTCCATGTTTAGGACTCCTGGTTTTGTCTTATATATACTGATGGAAAATACTGAGCCCAATACTAAAAGCAACCTTAATTGTAGACTGCTGCTAGGCCTGGAATACATGTGTGTAATCCACTTGTCCATTCCTTTGGCCTTAATTACATGTTCTGTGTACGGGCTGTATATACGGTCAGTGTGCAACTGAATGGAGTTTAGAGTTCCTGGCATCATGATTCATTATGATGCCGGGAGCTCTGAATCAATCAACAGATGCCCATGTTTCATTAGGTATCATAATCATAATAATACATGATGCTGGGAACTCCAAACTCCATTTAACAGCACACCGACCGTTTATACGGACCTTACAGGGAACGTGGATATCTGGTGTCTCTTCCTCTTTTTACCACACTAGGTATACAGTTAGCTATTAACAACTGCTTCATAGGGCAGCATTTATAAGGCTTTTATCTTTAGCCTTTCCCAATGACGACATCTGTACCTTCCCGATAAATACAAAAAAAGGTATAAAACTAAATAGACCATTAACATTAATATAATATGAGAAGTTAAAAAGACTCCATGGGGGAGATTTATCAAACATGGTGTAAAGTGAAACTGGCTCAGTTGCCCCTAGCAACCAATCAGATTCCACCTTTCATTCCTCACAGACTCTTTGGAAAATGAAAGGTGGAATCTGATTGGTTGCTAGGGGCAACTGAGCCAGTTTCACTTTACACCATGTTTGATAAATCCCCCCCCCCCATGTATTTTAATGCCAGTTGTTAAATGTAACCCCTGTGTTTCCCATATCTATTAGTCTATATATGAAATCTGTTTTTGCACCTGTAACTTTCTTGTGTAGGTCACCGGAGACATTATTATTGGACAGTGAGTAATATCACACAGTAGCGCCATTGCACTAAGCAGGCATACATTGCTTTAGATTGTCACTATAGTCTGAGTAGCTGCTCCATGTAGAGTGTTAAAGGGGTTATCCAGTATTAGAAAAACATGGCCACTTTCTTACAGTTCAGGTGTGGTTTTTCAATTAAACTCTATTCACTTCAATGGAACTGTGTTGCAAAACCTATACCCAAACTGGAGACAAGAATGATGCTGTTTCTGGAAGAAAGTGGCCATGTTTTTCTAATGCTGGATAACCCCTTTAAGGTACATGTTATTGGTTATGTTCTGCACCTGAGGCTTTACCTTTTTCCCATTAGGTCTCATGTATTGTATATACAAACCAATCACATCCAAAGATACATTGGGCCCTACTAGATCTTTACATTCCTTAGGTTTATGTGTGGACATATGTAATAATGCATATGTTTCACAATATCTCAGATATACAGTAAGGTTAAATGCCAGCACCATTGTAAAGAATATGTAATTCAGTGTTTGGGTACACAAAGTCATATATTTATGTTGTACGCCATGCTGCCCACAATAAAATGATAATACACAGGCATGGCACCAGCCTGGTTCCTCTAGACAGGGGTTTTGAGTGATTAAAGTTTATTTCGCAGATGTATATACTCAGTCCACAAAATGCCAACAACTAACAAAACAATGTTCAATCAATAAACAGGAAAAGACTCTCAAGTGTTATTCTCCTGAGGATTAAAACATACAACATAGCAATGATACATTTCATCCCTGATGCGTAATACACAAATTATACTGCAAGAAATCATGGTCCTTATGTATGACTATTAATGTAAAAAAAAAGGGGAGGAGGTGCCCACTGCAACCAATCAAGTCACTGCTTATATTTTCTGAGGAATCTGATTGGCTGCTATGGGCAAGGCCTCCTCCTTTGGTCTTAACAAAATTTTATTGGTGACTCTCACCATGTTTTCAGTTCCGATCATTGACCTAAAGTCACTTCCAGTCAGCTCCATTCTCACCATTTCTTTCAAAATGCACTTCACTTGAAAAAAAAAAAAGATGGCTATCCCAAAAAATACCTAAACCTATGAAAAAAAATGTACAATGTCACAATACCATAAGCCACTTAAAAGTTAACTCTCTACAGCAGGTGTGACATCAAACCTTTGCACCACTTTCGGGTTACTGCAAATGCCAACGTTATTTCTACTCCTGTCCCTTACGAAGAAAAGAAAAACTAAAATATACAGTTGTATACAAGTTAACTTTACCTCAACTGCTGGTTTAATTCAGCACATCTGGTCAGAAATAAAAAATATTGTGCATGTAAAAAAATAAATAGCTATCCGAACCGTGAAGAAGTGTTTGGAGAGTTCGTGCCGTCGCATGATCCGCATGATTTTTTTTATTTTTTATTTTTCACTGCTTTCATCATGCTCCCGTTCTGCTAGAGATGCTTTCTGGTCATAGAATACAAAGTTTGCTTCTCTTTTTTTTTTCTTTTTTTTATCATAAATCGACAAATGTATGAACTTAACAGATTACATACAGTACTAGCGTTATTTTACAGCGATAATTCATGTAGCTAACACAAAACAGGCCCTTTAATACTCTATATACTGCTCTATGTAATAACTACTGTACAGTTTGTGTTTTCCTCTTTTTAATAATATACATATATGCTTGCATGTATACAGTACATCTGATGTACAAGTGTGAGATTATCTACATCCATCTACCTGGAGAGATGGAAGGGTTTCAAACAGATATTCAAACAATTCCGATGAGAAAAATTACGTACGGTACACGCATACGTTCACACGGACACGCGCACGCTTCAATGGTTACTGCACATTGTTGTCATGTCATGATGAGAAAAGATAACTGGATCTTGCTGGTTTTGCAGCCATTCATTTTACAATGTATGCAAAGAGATTTTTTTTTTTTTAATAATCCTTTTTTTTCTTGCAATAAGCATAACCAGAAGACCAAAGCGGAGCAACTATAAGTTAAATATACATTTGAGCTTAGCTTCATGACATAACTCTGTAGGAGAAGCAGGCTAGAAGGGAAATAAGTTAACTTTCTACTTCCTTTCTTTCCTTTCTTGTAATTCTATAGATATATTGATTCTTTTTCCAATCGCATCATCGTCTGAAGAAGGTGGGGTTTCTCAGGCAGGCGGCTAGTCACCTGCAACAACCGAGGGCTCCAGCAGAAGCTTCCAGGCTGCTATCTGTATCGGATGCCAGGGTTTGGTCGGTGGACATGGAGGATATATCATTGACAGATGAGGACGGAGGGAGGCTCTCGCTGCTGTTCACTGCTGCACCTGTGCTAAGAAAATGAACAACAAAGCAATATAACCTTAGTAAATTAAGTCAAATAGCCTTTCTAAAAACAGCGCCGCTCATGGCTAGCGGTTGTATCTGGTATTGCAACTTGGAAAGGGCAAAGCTGCAATACCATCCACATCCTGTTGACCGTTGTGGCACTGTTAGTACAGAAAAGCAGCCAGGTTATTTTTTTTTCCAACAATCCTTTTAAAGCACAGTATGGAACAATAACTAGGATGGGTTTAGACAATGCACGTGAAGGATTAAAAGGAAACGATTGCGATGGTGTTTGATGCCATTTCAGCTTTTGGTAGGTGTACATCCGTAAGGGTTATGGTTTATAGTGAAAACCAACAATGTGCTTTCTTCAGCCAAATAAAAGGATACTGTAGTTGCAAGATATTAGCAAACAAATCTTTTGAACCAAGATTAGTTTCGAACTTTGCAAAGAGTTTGGTTCAAACTATTTGCAAAGTTTAGAACAAATTTGTAAAGATGGCGGTAACATATCTTAAAAAAAAAAAAATTAGCATGCTCACCTGTCTGCTCTCCCCCAGTGTCCTCCTCCAGGTCTCCGGTGTCTCCAGCCGCCTCAAGCTCCCTCAGCCAATCACTGACTGGACGGGACAGCACTGAGGCCAGTCATTGGCTGGGCAGGCTGTCACTATTGTCTCAAAAGTAACAACCTGCGCAGCTAGGAATTCTGGAAGTTGCGGGGACACCGGAAACTGGAGAAGGAGGAAACGGAGGGCGCATGGACAGGTGAGTATAAATGAACAAACTTTGTGAAATGCACTGCAACAGCTAAATGCCTGCAATCGTTTAGCTGTTTTTGTGCAGTTTGTTTAAGGTTCAGTTTGGACAAACTCAGACTTTAAATTTTGGCGAACCTGCCAAACCGAACTTTGAAAAGTTTACTCATCTCTTGAGTTTTCTTGAGTGGTAAATAACACCAGTTAATACTGAATAATGCCATAGAGAAAAACATATTTTACAGAATATAGCACATGAATGACAGTGGAACTTATGTACTCGTGTACATATCACATCCTACGATCAGGGACCTCAAGTATGTGACCCTGGGAACCTCTGCTAAATGGACAGGCGTTCTCTGTACTTGGTCTTTAAGATAAAAGTTTTAAAATGTAGCATTCTGCAAATATAAAAGTACCAGCCAACCACCATTAGAGACCACTTGTTACATGAATGAACACCCCCAAATGATCTTGCTCTCTGCCGCTGCTCACCGCAGAGCGCTGCAATGAATACTCATAAGGAGACATGCTGTAGGAGCCAGAAAGCATAGTATTAAGAGCTACAATCCTTATAAAGATGTATGAAATTCTGTAGCACTAAAGACAACAAAGTGTGAAATGGTGGTAATTTATTTTAATTCTAGACCACAAGTCAAAACTTTGCGTCTTTGCAGGAATGGTACAAAGAAAAGGAAGGATCTCTATCTAAATTTTAACATTTCCAGCAATTTCCACACAAGATGGATATGCTTAAGACTACGCATATGTGATCTGCTGTTAATACAGACAATTATACAAAGCGTGGAGTGTACTTAGAATACATTATGTCCCCATATCCCGCACGGCCATTCTATTTTGAGCCTGAAGTTTTGAACAGTTGAGTTTGATGATTAGCGCAGTTTGAAAAACTTGCCATCACTGACTGCAGAAGAGCCTCTACAGCAGGGGTCTCAAACTCGCGGCCCTCCAGCTGTTGCAAAACTACGATTCTTATTCGCTTTGGCTGTCCAGGCATGATGGGAATTGTAGTTTTGCAACAGCTGGTGGGCCGCGAGTTTGAGACCCCTGCTCTACAGCCTCACCCGTATGCATAATTATATCGCTGCAGTGTTGTACATCATTTACCCGGATTGATGACACTGAATCCAACAAATACACTTTTGTTGTTTTTAAACTGTATAAACAGCGCGCCACTTTCTATATGCCTCACGCCCATATCCTATCCTCAGCATGTTAAAACAATTATAAAGTGACAGTTCCTCAGAAGCTGCATAAATATAATGGCAATGTGGCAACATTTCTGTATGTGACACAATCCGGACTGCTCTACTCACTTACTAATATAGTACATGGCTATTTCTGAAATTTATGTAAAAATCCTTTTACAGGGAATGTCATCACTCAGACCTGACCATTCAACATGGTGCATGTAGCTTATCCGTCCATGTTGCAGAAAATGTGTAAACTTACTATGACCAAGTGTCAAAGAGGAGTTGTGGCTCTCCAGCCGTGCCGCACTCTGTCACACCTCGTCCTCTTCCTCCCTTTTGAATAATAATTTCATTTCGGCCTCCGTTCCTGCACCACTAATGACGCGCACATCCTGTGTCCTAAACTCATTAAGTGCCCTAGCGAGGAAGAACAGTGCATGCACATTGACAAAAGTAAGCTTCATTGCTCAGCATGCACGTGCTGCTCTTCCTCGCTATGGTGCTTGAATGAGTTTTGGGTGCAGGATATGCTTGTCATCAGCAGCGCTGGAACTAAAGGCCAATATGAAATAATTTTTTAAAAGGAGGAGGAAGGCGGAACCAAGAAGAAGGCGTGACAGAGCGTGGCACGGTCGGAGAGCTGCAACTCCTCTTGGACACTTGATCACACTGTGATTGCACATTTTCTGCTACATGGACGGAAAAGCTACAGGTACCATGTTGAATAGGGTGCTGTGACCTATATAACACTGTCAGCAACTCTATGTTCAACAAATGTCGTTTTGCGGCTGTCTTTTTGGACAGCTGTCATTTTGATGTCAAGAGACAACAGTAATTATCAAGAGACGCTGTCTATTTTTTTTTTTTATCAAAATACCGGCCATGCTAACAGACAGCGGCAAAACAAACATTGTGTGAACATAGCCTAAAAATCTAAAAGCTGACCATACACTTCATTTATCTGTTGGCTGAATGCTCATACAGATGACAGCTACAGATGTGTCCAGCCTAACATTTTCTTTAGTTAAAAGTTATACTGTATGTCAGGTTAAATATTTTTACAAATATATTCATTTCACAAACTTGCCTCCTTCTCCTCATATAAGCCATCAAAATGGTCATTAAGCCCTGATTTGCTAGATTGGCATTTTTTTGGCCATGCATCAGCCCGTCTAAATTATTTCTTAGACTTGGTCTCAAATCATGCACATTTGCATTCCAAAGAACTGCTGCAGCACAAGCAAAGTTTTGAAGATGGAAAACAGAAGCTCGGAGATTCAAGCAAAGAAAATGGATAGAGTCATAAGGCTGTGTGGAAAACATTGATACAGCCATACTGGGTTCACACACACAGTATATTTCAGGCAGTATTTGGTCCTCATGTCAAGTCCGCATAGCAACCAAAACCAGGAGTGGATTGAAAACACAGAAAGGCTCTGTTCATACAATGTTGTAATTGAGTGGATGGCCGCCATATGACAGTAAATAAGGGCCATTATTTCAATATAACAGCCGTTGTTCTAAAATAACAGCAAATATTTGCCATTAAATGGCGGCCATCCACTCAATTTCTACATTGTGTGAACAGATCCTTTCTGTGTTTTCAATCCACTCCTGGTTTTGGTTGCTATGCGGACTTGACATGAGGACCAAATACTGCCTGAAATATACTGTGTGTGAACCCAGCCATAGGCTGTATCCATGTTTTCCTGGACTCCCTAGTTGTGCATCCAACTTCTTTAGTCATTGGTAATCAAACGCAGAGTGTTCAGCTTTGGAAGAACCCGAGCATGATCAAGATTAGAGTTGATCGAACCTTGTGAAATCCTAGGTTCGAACGAACTCGAACATTCACAAACCTGCCGCATTTGATTGCTGATGCCTTCCCGATCCGTGGGGAAGGAGGAGACTGCCTGAGCACCGCCTGGAATTCTGGGATTTAGCCTAGGTAATAGGTTCGTGAATGTTTGAACCTAGGATTTCCCGAGGTTCGATCGACTCTTATCAAGATTCCCTCATCTATTCTCAACTACTCTTTAGATGTTCCTCCCTAAAATTATGTTGTATAACAAAATAGTTTGGTGTTCTTTTAGAGTGCTATTACATGGAATGATTATTAACCAATCAGGAAAATATTGCCCTGGGTGTTAGGCCAAGCTTTTAACTAACGAACCAGCAAATGCTTTTTTGTTGGCCACACAATTACCTGTATAATAGAGTATTATATATGGTTGATAAATGATGAAAGCCAAGGGCCACACGAATGATCCAGTGATCCATGGTAACCGCAGAATAGTGGAGTTGTGTGATAGACTCCTTAACCAAGCACCAATTTACGAGATTGGCACTCAATTAGAGCACGCATTGGCCTGCCTAAAAATGCCCTAAACATCACAGATTTGACCTTCCAGATATAAATATACATATATTATAATTAATGAAAAATTTTGATTGTACACACTACACAGGTTCTTTGACTTGGTTGTTAGTACTATTGGCTATAGTAATGCCAGACCAAGTTTTTTTGGAGTCAGGTTATGTTTCCCCTATGAAATAGGCGCAGAGACTTCAAGCGAATTCTGCCATGCGGCCTCTGCTTGAAGTTCCGCCCATCCCATAGACTCAATGATATTTGCTGACAAACTCCTCCGCCCGCTCAAATAATTGACATGTCAATTCTTTGGACGGACAGTGGAATTCGGCAGAATTCTCTTGAAGTCTCCGCTCCTATTCTGCAGTGGGAACATACCCTAATTTTTTTAAGTAAACCTAGCTGGCAGCACAAGGTTATTATTTTAAGCTAACCTGTCACCAAGACAATGCTATGAATCTATCAGCATCATGTTATACAGCAGGAAGAACTAAGCAGATTGATATATATCTTTTTGGCAAAAGATTCAGTATAAATAATTTAATGATTGACATCCCTGATCGGTCAGGGTTGAGGAGTTTAGTAAACAGTGTCACTCAATGGACTGGACTCTTTTACATGGAAAGATCAGAGATTTGATCAATAAATTACAAGTTAGGCTATGTTCACACTTAGTAAGAGACCGGCCGTACCATGACCCGTCCAGGTCATGGAACGGCCGGTCTCTGAAAAGATATCTCGGCCGGATGATCTTATGGGCCGCAGAGTTCTGATGCGGGCGCATCAGTGTGCGCCCGCATCAGAACTCCCCACAGCACACTATAGAGCGTGCGTCCGGAGCCGCTCGCTCTATTGTGTGAACTGACCGGGTTTTCTGTATTTTCTGTATTCAGTGAATAGCTGCCGCAGAAAACTGATGTCAGCGGGCCGTGATTTCCGCGGCACTTACGTAGTGTGAACATAGCCTTATTCTGAATCCTTTTCCATAAAGCTATATATCAATCTGCTCAGCTCCTTCTGCTCTACAACATGATCCCAATAGCTCAGGTAGCATTTTTATGGTGAAAGGTTTCTTTTAATAAATGGACATTAAGGGTAGCTTCACACGTACCGACTTGCAGCGTTAATAACGCTGCGAGTCGGCCAGGTCCTGGCAGATCACTTTCACTACATACACGCAGCAGTCTGAACGACCACTGCGTGTATGTAATTCTGCCAGCCGCTTAACCCCTTCAGTTGCCGCCCGGCTCCCACTCTGTATACATTACCTGTCCTCGCTGCATGGGGTCCCGGCATACTGCTCTCCCGCCCGGCCAATCAGTGGCTGCAGCAGGGCAACACACTGATTGGCCAAGCGGGGGAGCAGTACGTCGGGACCCCGTGCAGCGAGGACAGGTAATGTATACAGAGCGGGAGCCGGGCGGCAACAGAAGGGGTTAAGCGGCCGGCAGAATTACATACACGCAGTGGTCGTTCAGACTGCTGCGTGTATGTAGTGAAAGTGATCTGCCAGGACCTAGCCGACTCGGAGCGTTATTAAAGCTGCGAGTCGGTACGTGTGAAGCTACCCTTATGCATCACAAAAGGATTGTCATAAATAATAATACATACTCAGGCTGTGTTTACACTGTGTTTTTGCAGTTCGTTTAACGTATCTGTTTTTATATGGTCACTTTTAATATACTGTACACAAAAATGTGGTCAACCACGTTTTTGTGTATGCTAAAAAAAAAAGTAAAAAAAATGCAGCTGTTTTGATCCCTTTTTTTTATAATGCAAGTCAATAGAAAAACAGATCCAAACCAATTGCAC
The DNA here is from genome assembly GCF_027789765.1 of Dendropsophus ebraccatus. Taxonomy (NCBI): domain Eukaryota; kingdom Metazoa; phylum Chordata; class Amphibia; order Anura; family Hylidae; genus Dendropsophus; species Dendropsophus ebraccatus. Next base: position 113,598,391 of record NC_091460.1, read on the forward strand.
ACAATTGCATCCGTTTTTTTTTTTTAAATACAATGTATACGTTACACAGACTGCAAAAACGTGGTGTGAACCCAGCCTAAATGCTTGGATAAAAGTAAGCGTACATACAGTATGTATAGCTAACTGTAGTCATTCTCTGTGGTAAAGGATTGTAAAAACTAGAAATAAACATCATTGGCAATATAATTATTTTTTGGCTAAGAAGAACTACTAATAGGGTGCTCCCATAAACACTCTCTTGTCAGGCTCTTTAAAATTTCATTATGAAATCATGAAGGCGTGTTTTAATTGGCTGAATGGGGGAATTAGTATGCGTGCACACCTCTGGAAGAGAATTCACCGAGCACAATGGAGGAGACACGCAGACCACACAGGGCATCAGCTAAATAACACACAGCGTGCAATAATTCCTCTAGTCAAACAGAAATGCACTGTGCTATATATTTGGAAGCCGGTGTGTAAGAACTGTACTTTTTCTAATGTTTTAGCTCATTTAGCTTTGATGCCGCAGCACTGAAAAAAAAATGGCGGAAAACTTCACTACCTCCCGCAAATGCTGGGTACTCAAGGGTAAATCCAGTAGGTGTGTAGTGGCTAGAAAAAAAAAGTGCCAATAAATTAAAATGTCCTTGGTAACAGTTCTGCGAGTCCTCGCTCATTAGTAATAAGCTAGCATCTTGTACAGTAGCTTGTGGAGAACAACTTTGACTGCTCTAGGGGTGAAGCTGGCACCATTACCATCGCTAACATAGAGACCGATGAAGTGCTCGGTGTCAGCCGGAATACAAATAAGATGCTTCACAATCTAAGTGGTTTTCTTGTGGTTTTCCCACAGACGTGAGATTTTTACTTGTTCCTGCAACTAAGGACTATAAGTACATTATATAACTCACTAAAGGGAACAGCCACATGTTTTTGCAATCAACAGCCAGGGTGGATAATAGAGGCGCGATTAAGATTTCACTACTCATGCTCCAAAAAAAAAAAACTAACCAAAAAAAAAAAAAGTAAGTATATAGTTCGAGTAACAAACCACATTTAAATCAAAGGGGAGACTTGGGTGTTTAAATAAGTGCCCCCTGCTTGGCAGAGCAGAGGGTGCCTAGTCAATGTTACTTTTTTTTTATTTTTTTTATCTAATTTCATCCCTTGAAGGGATGCTTAAACAAAATATCTGAAAATTAGAACAAAAAGATGTTATAAGTTTCTGCGGCTGGCAGGAGATATATAAGTTATTTGGCCACCTTTGACCGAGCACCCCGATGCTCAATTGAGCCCTATGCCCAAGCCTGAGTATGCTTGTTCAACACTAATAAACGGATTTTTATGTTTAAACGGATGAAAAAACAGATGCATTTGTCTGCATCCATTTTGATCTGTTTTTCCATTGACATTAATTATAAAAAAAAAAGGGGGGGGGGTCAAAAAAGCATCCTTTTTTTTAGTGTACACAAAATTGTGTTAGACTAAGTTTTTGTGTATGTCAAAAAAACTGATGTGTTTTGATTAGAGATGAGCTAACCGGGTTCGGGTTCGAGTCCATCCGAACCCAAACGTTCGGTATTTGATTAGCTGGGGCTGCTGAAGTTGGATAAAGCTCTAAGGTTGTCTGGAAAACATGGATACAGCCAATGACTATATCCATGTTTTCCACATAGCCTTAGGGCTTTATCCAACTTCAGCAGCCACCGCTAATCAAATGTCGATCGTTCGGGTTCGGATGGACTCGAACCCGAACCCGGTTCGCTCATAGTTTTGATCCATTTTTTTTATAATGGAAGTCAATGGAAAAAAGGACCAAAATGGATGTACAAAAATGCATCCGTTTTTCCATCCGTTTTTTGCCAAAATCGATTAAAACAAATTTAGTGTAAACCCAGCCTATTTTAGATAATTTATATATATAATTTCCTCTTGGATTGTGTACAAATTCCAGAATAATATAACATGCATCTTTTATGGAAATTAACAAAGAGATCTAGATGGCTTACGCAAGAACAAATCGTTAGAGGTCAACCATCATGTGTATTGAAATGAAGGCATAAGGTGCCAAGCATATGCAGTATACCAGGAAGAATATGCAGAACTACTAAATCAGACCAGAGTGCATACTATAATGACTTAATGTTTTTTTTGGATGTACAATATATAAACACTTACATAGTGCTCGTCTTTAATATACTATAAAACACATTGTTCTAGGGAACCTGACCACAGTGACTTCTCTACTAGAAAATGTGATAAATGGCCCATGTCCAGGAAATGTACATGCTGTTCACTCAGCAGTACTCTGACATAAATTAAGATATATGAATATAGTAACATAGTTACAACCATTGCAGATAGAAAAGACACACCAGTCTGGAGTACACCCAGTAAATGCGCTCTAAAAACAAGATCCATTAAAAATGCACAATGCCGCACTTATCATTTTTTATAAATCTTGTATATCCTTGGGCAAAATATTAGCAAATTAAATATCTCGGCATATCCTAGCATAACTTTCAGATGCATGTACTATAGTTAATAAAATTAAAGCTTAAAGCGACTCTGTACCCACAATCTGATTCCTCCCCCCCCCCCCAACTGCTTGTACCTTCAGATAGCTGATTTTAATCCAAGATCTGTCCTGGGGTCCGTTCGGCAGGTGATGCAGTTATTGTCCTAAAAAACAACTTTTAAACGTGCAGCCCTGTGTCAAATTTATGTGGCCTAGAGTGTGTGTGCCCTAGGATTACGACGCCCCTCCATCCCTCCTCCCCATTAGAAATGCCCCCAGGCAGGATTTTTCCTATTTCTCACCTGTCTGAACATTGCACAGGTGCCTTAACGATCCAACACATGTGCTGTGTTCAGACAAGAGATGAATCGGAGAAATTGTTCCAGGGGAGTTCCTAATGATGTAGGGGGAAGAGGCGGTGCAGGCCTATGGCACAGACACTCTAGGTCACACCAATTAGATACAGGGCTGCAATTTTAAAAGTTGCTTTTCACCTGCCGAATGGACCCAAGGACAGATCTTGGATGAAAAGCAGCTATCTGCTTGTGGGGGTCAGATTATGGGAATGAGTCTCTTTAAATGGGCACTGTCATAAAAAAAAAACTTTGATATGTCTAAGAGACATATCAACAATTTTGGAGAATGAGCCAGGACAAGTCCATCTAGTCTGCCCTTGTTTTAGTTACTTTCTAGGCCATCTTAGGCTAGATATATGTTTATCCCAGGCAGGTTTAGATTCATTTATGATAGACTTACCTACCACATCTGCTGGAAGTTTATTCCAAGCATCTACTACTCTTTCAGTAAAGTAATATTTTTCTGTTGTTTCTGACCTTTCTCCCAATTAACCTCAGATTCTGCCCCCTTGTTCTTGTGGGTTTTTTTTTAATTAAAAACACTTCCCATCTAAAATTCCTTTAGTCCTTTAAAATATTTAAAGGTTTCCATCATGTTTCCCCTTTCCTCCTCCACACTATACAGATTTAGATTCTTAAGTCTTTCCTTTTAATGCTTAAAACCATCCACCATTTTTGTAGCCCATCTTTGGGCCCCTTCTATTTTATCAATATCTTTCTGTAGGTGAGATCTCCAGAATTGGACACAGTATTCCAGATGTGTTGTCACTAGAGCTCTATACAGCGGGATCACAATCTCCCTCTTCCTACTGGTTATACCTCTAGCTATACAGCCCAGCATACAATTAGCTTTCCCTACCACCTAGTTGCACTGGTGACTCATTTTAAGTCTGTCAGAAATAACTACCCTTAAATCCTTCTCTTCTGAAATCTTTGCTAATATGATACTTTTGTGAAGGCTTAACTTATGCTTGATTTGAAATTTGTAATTTACTTACTTGTAATTTACTATTTAAAAATCTCCAGTCTTCCAGTACTTATCAGCTGCTTTATGTTCTACAGGAAGTGGTGTATTCTGTCTTGTCTGACATAATGCCCTCTGCTGCCACCTTTGTCCATAGGAGGAACTGTCCAGATCAGTAGTAAGTCCCCATAGAAAACCTCTCCTGCTCTGGACAGTTCCTGTCATGGACAGAGGTGGTAGCAGAGAGCACCATGTCAGATCATAAAGAATACACCACTTCCTGCAGGACATACAGCAGTTGATAAGTACTGGAAGACGGGAGATTTTTAAATTTAGGTAAATTACAAATCTCTGGCCTCAGGGGATTTTAACGGAAAAAAACATTTTGTTAAAAAAAATCCTAATGTTATTAAGAGATTATAGATGAAAGGGTGTTACGCAGTTCTATCTTTACACCAGATCTACCATAGGACTTTTCTCATAAGCAATAAGCAATAAGAAAAGTAAAGAATGAATGGCCAGATTCCTGAGCAGACTGTGCTGAACGGCAAGAATATTTAGCACATTAGGTCAGGTACATTTATTCAGTGCAATACAGTGGGCTTGGCAGAGAGACAGGAGTGGATAGAGTGACATGGGTCCTGCACTGTGGGGAGGAATTGTAAAGCATACAGCTGACAGTATCAAAAAGGAAAGACTTCAATAGTTATTTATGAAAGTTAAAGGAGACAAGTAGTGGCATTGCCATAGCAACTGATCAGAAAAATCTTTGAATTTTGATTGGTTCCTATGTATACCAATGCTTTGTGTACAAAGTGTGCTAATTGTGCTGTCAAAACAACATTATATTGTGCTCAGAAGATGGACATATGATATTTCAGATACATCACAAAGTGATTAGCATGGTATCACTGAAAACATATTGCAAAAGGGCATCTAAATGAATTGACAGTCTTGAATACAAATCTCCTACTGTTTTTTGTCTACAACTCCTAATTAGTCCTATGTGTCTCCATGGTAACAGACTACAAACAAATGCTGTGTTGTATGATCCTTCAATCAATCTACTAGTGGATATGTTTGTAAGAAGTGTAGGACAGATAAAAGGGAGAGTTACTGCAGGATCAGACTACACAGGGTTATTTGTAGTCTGTTACCAAGGAGACGGAGAGCTCAACATAGACCCTGTCCCTGCTCATCGCATCAATGTCTACTTACTAATTTTGCAGCTAATAAAACAAATATTCTAGTGTTATCAATGGAGAAACTATTGCTATTTACAAAGAGTACCTGAAGGAGAAGGCTGTCCTTTTACTACACCATTTTTAGTTTTTTCTTCAAAGTTCATAACTTCCTTATAGATGAGCTCTGCAAAAAAACAATGTTTACAGGTATTAATCCTTTAATTAATTTCACTTTAAAGTTTTCTATATTTTCACTTCATTACATAAACTACTTTTCCTTCTGCTTTACTGTATGCACTGAATACAACAGAATCTGTGAGTTGTTCTGCTTCATTAAAAAAAAAAATTACCTTAGAAAGAAATCTACAGGATTTTGTGAAGAATGGGGATTTGCTATTATACACATATATACAAAAATTCTTATGCACACATATACATGCACATACATAAAAAAAACTTCACACACACAGTACATATATTCACACACATATCCCCACTGTGAGATATACATACATTCCCATACACACACTGTGACAGGTATACAAACATACAGAAATATACATACACACATTTCATACACACATGCATATGGTTTACACACAAGGTGACAGACTGCGACATGTATACTTACCTTCTATGCTGCAATTGTCACACAGAGTGGCCTGGTCGCAACAGCTGCTACCAGTACTGGAACTGTAAAAAAAAGACCCCCTATGCCCCCTCTCTTTTCTCTCTTAAAGGGAAACTATCAGCAGGTTAGATGAATCTGAGACACTGAGAATAAAGGTCTGTCTCTTACCTTCATCCTGTGCACAATTTCCGTGTATTTAGTATTTATATACACAGGCTAATCCGGTACTATGGAGCACTCAGGACTACTGCCCCCAGAGCACTGATTCACCCTTGGCCGGCTCGCCCCTCCTAATGAATGTCAAAAGAGCAGACCGAATCTGTGCTCTGGGGGTGGTAGCCCCCTCCTCCCCCCTATATTAGCCTGTGGATATAATTACAAACTACACAGAAACAGGGCTGAGGATGAAGTATAAAGACTTACCTTCACCCATAGGACCCCTTGCACAAAAGGGACATATCAGCAGGTTAGATTTGTCAAACCTGCTGATAGTTTCCCTTTAAGTTCCACATACACCTTCAAAAGCTGACTGACTGGCAGCTTATCTCTCCTGAAACAAAGAGGTCAGGTTCCTATCACCACCAACATCATTTATTGGGAGAGCCCCATACACCTTAGAGTGATGGCTGGTATGGCTAACTAAAGCCTAATTTGTATGGGACCTTGACTCCACTGCTGCAATGTACAATTCATACATTTTAACCACCTTTGTGTACAATCTTTAATATATCTATGGATACATGTACATATGATATCAGTATCATAAGTATCATAAGAATCAGCATGTCAACTGCTCAACTATACACTGCTCAACTATACATAGTGCTGCCACACAGTTAGCAGAGCTGTTCTCTGGGGACTATATAGAAATACACAGAGCCCCTGCAGAGCTTTTGTGTGTGCAGCTCCATGGGGTTTTCATGTGGTCATGAATTACAATGCCTGGTTTCCTTATAATCCGCCATAATACTGCATCTAATAGAACCTGCTATTGTTTTTGATAGAATCACATGGACAGTAGGGGCCCTACATCTCTCAAAGGTGGTATCAAGCTGATAAATAGCCATGGACATAAAGACTTGCTTAATCTTCTTAAAGTGACTATGTCAGTAGGTTTGTGCTGGCCTAAAAACTAGTGACAAAGAAGCTGAACAGAATGATGTTTCACTTACATTGTTCTGTGCAGCTGATTTGGAGATATAGCCCTGAAAAACATGGAAATAAGTAGTCCTGCATTATGTGCATGAGCCCAGTAGTCCTGGATATTCATGAGCACCATCAAACGCCGCCCACTGGCTGCTGATTGGCAGTTATCTATTTAAGCTGTGTATTGGTAAACTGTCAATTAGCAGCTGGGGGCGGGGGAAGTGTTTCGGCAGGAATCCCATTCTCCTGCATATTAGGAGAACAGAATTATGTAAGTAATACACTGATCTGTTCTCTTTAACTGTCTACTTTTAGAGCAGATACAAACCAGATACAAACTAGTTCTGTCCAGTAGCTACAACCTTCTTTCTTTCTACATACATTTTATTTTATTTTTTTCAGTTCATGGATCACATTCACACAATGTTTTCTGAGGCGAAACCTTAATATTATTGGCTTTTATTGGATGTTTTTTGATATTTTTTATTTTTATTTTAACACAATGTCCGCATATTGAGCTCAACAGTATCGTACCTTTCCATTCTTCAATCGTATGTTCCCTTTCATCCAGCTGCTTGTCATAAATCTGAGGAGGTGGCTATAAAATGTAAAAGAATATAAAAGGTAAATGACATTTACACATCTTAAAGCATTTCTTTATTATTAAATGACATCTATGACACATGACCCCTGTGGTTTCCATAATCATGCCATGCTACAAGATTATTGGGTGGGTCTAGTTAGACGGAAACTCTGGGCAATCCCCTTTAGGAAATACATTGATAAGTAGAACTTGTTTTTAGTGTAAGATCCAGTGACTGCACAAAGACAGCTTGTTCTTAACTATCCTGACAAATGATCTGAGTGATATACCAATATTCTCCCCCCATGCAGCTGGCCTTATTTTCTGAAGCAACACACACTTTTCCCCACAGATTTGTATGTGCTGAAGAAGTGGCGCATGGGCTCTATCAATATGGCACTTGGCCTGAATGCCACACTTTTCCATGTAATTATTCCAGACAATTTCTGTAAATACATTGATAGCTCTGCCTGAATATATTCAGGGGAAAAAAAAAAAAAAAAAAAAAAAAAAAAAAAAATATATATATATATATATATATATATATATATATATATATATATACATTTTATCAATATCTAAACTAGGGATGGTCCGAACCCGAACTCTCGGTAATGATTCCCGCTGTCTGCCCGCTCCGTGCAGCGGGTGGATCCAGTGGGAGGACCGCCTGGAAAACTGGGATAGGCCATAGGCTGTATCCCAGTTTTCCAGGCGGTCCTCCCGCTGTATCCACCCGCTCCACGGAGCGGGCAGAAAGCGGGAATCTGATGCCAAGCGTTCAGGTTCATACAAACCCGAACCTCGGAGGGTTCGGACCATCCCTAATCTAAACCAAGCATTTTGTAACATACAGTCTGCTAAGCTTTGAACCTCTTAAGCTACATATATTAGGTCCTTTCAGGACACATTTTGTTTTGGCCGGTTGACAAACATTCTTTTGGACGGTCTTCATTTCTAACTCAAATAATGGCCAATATTTCCAAACAGTGCCAGTTATTTGTGGAATAACGGACGTTATTTGGGCTAGAAATGACGGATACTCAAAAGTCAGGCAGCCAAAAAATGGATGTTGTGTGCTTGTGGCCAAATACTGTATCCTGCCGTATACACTACATCAGGGGTATGTATCAAGGAAATTAAGGAAATTCCTTAGTGTATACCACCTACCTATACCTATGGCAGAAGCTATTTACTGGCATCCGTTCTACATAGTGACCTTAGCTGGAAAAAGTATAACGCACAGAGTCTAACAAATTATGATTAGAGGTAAGTGAACCTCGAGCATGTTCAGGATTGTCCAAAACCAAAACCAAAGTTGGATACAGCCCTAGGGAGTCCTGAAAAACATGGATACAATCTATGGACTCTGGCTGTATCCATGTTTTCCAGGCAGCCTTAGGGCTGCATCAAACTTCTTCAGCCACCACTAATGAATTGCTGCACGCTCGAGGTTTGCCCATCTCTATGATATAAACCTAATAGTCATGAAATGAATTATACCAAGTATGAGAACATCATGGAAAATCCAGGTAACATGACGTTTGCTATGCCAGCCTAATAACTGATATATACAGTATCATGTTGGACAGTGTTTCCCAACTTTAAGCCTCAAGTACCACCAACAAGTTATGTTTCCAGGATGTCCATGGTATTTCACGGATCATAATGTGAGTGCATCATGAGTTGACTAAGTGTTCTATCTACAGTATGGCATATCCTTAAATAATGATTAGTTGGAGGTCCTAGGAGTCCACTACCATTCCTATAGAGTCGCAACTGACAACATTTACAAGCAATGACTATTACATGGAAAGATGACAGAACATACAATACATACAGGTACATAACAGCGCACAAATCAACTAACAAAAAAACAATGACCTTTTTTAAATTTTACAACTATTGATGCCTCTTTGGGTAGACCGGTCTCCCAGCAAGTAGCTAATGGAATATCATGGATCAGCTATCATTGGAGGGGCAAACCACTGTGCAATAGTTCCCTGTTAGCGAACAAGGAGTACTATCCATATGCCCTAATAGGAGATACAGATATGCACTTATTCCTATTGCCGGCTTTTTTTTATGATTCCCAGTATGTATTAGAAAGTTTTAGTTAAGTTAAAGTTTTTTTGATTTTGTTAACTGTCCCCATAATAGTATGAGGCAATAATAATTGACAAGTCTCGCTTACAATGTCTTTTTTATGGATACCCACAATGAAAATATCCACAATATTCCCTTACAACTAAATTATTCAAATCTATTTTTATGCTTTTTTAACATGTGTGAAAAGTGATCTTCAGTTGTGTTTTTTACTTCCTTGTAGCATGTTTTATAGCAAGCGATACAATTTATAATGATGCTGCTATAACTCCCCATATACTGAAAGGCTTCAGGATATTTTCAGCCAGTATTCTGAACACGCTTACTATAAGCATAACTATAACCTAAAGCCTCAATACTGCATCTCTTTAATCCATAAAACATCAATAATTCTTCCTCCTCCTTCTTCCCTACACATTTTTCATAGTAAGCAGCCTCTTATAACTGTAAGGGAAAGGTCCTCGCACTGGTAGATTTTTTTTTTTTTGAACATGTGGATGTCCATAAGGCTTTTATATAAAAAATTAAAAAAAAAAAAAAAAAATAGCAATAACCCTGTGTTAGCCTATAATGCATTTGGAAAGTGTTAAGACCCTTTCACTTTTTTTACATTTTGTTTTTTTGGTCTTTTGCTACAACAAAAGAAAAATCCCCCGCCCCATCTTTCTGTATTCTATATCTTATAATGACAAACTGCAAACAGAAAGTTAGAAATATTTGCAAATTAATTGAAAAGGAAAAACTAAAATATAAAATTGACATAAGAATGCGATCCTTTAGGCCCCTTTCACATGTCCGTGGCCATTCTATGGTCAGGAAACACTGATTAGGAAACCTTTCAGGAGGCTTCAGGAAACCATCAGTGTTTCTTGACTGCAAAAACGGAGGATAAAAAAATCATTTACAGCGCCACATTAACTGTATGCGCTCCTGATTGGGAGCACTCACAGTTAAAGAGCCAGGTTAGCACCCAGGAACCCCTGTCCTGGTGCTAGCACACAGTACATCCACAATTCCAGACAGTTTCCGGATGCACATCTGGAGCTGTCTGGAATTCCGGATTCCCTTATAAGGTTCTATGGGTCTATGGGTACTCATTATGCCAATTATTAAATCACTGCTTCAGTGATTTCCTATGGGCATCAGACTCATCTCTGCTCATTTGCATAATGAGTGTGCAGAGGAATGACAGAAATTTCCTGGTGACAGGACTGGCATCAGGAGTGGGATAAGCAGGTGGGGGGGGGGGAGCAGGTAAGTATGGGGGGAGGGCTCTATCCAGAGGTGGGGTGGGTTCAGGTAATTTCATTTTATGAATTTCTTTTTGCAATAAAAATGACATTAATTAACCGTATTTTATTTATAACAAGAAACAATATAACAATGAGAAACAATATACCCCAGCATGCGGCATTTGATTACTGGTGGCTGCAGAAGTTAGATGCAGTATCCATGTTTCCCAGACAGCCTTAGGACTGCATCCAACTTTTTCAGCCACCGGTAATCAAATGCCATATGCTTGGATGAACCCCAGCTTGAGGTTTGCTCATCTCTAATAATTACTGTTTCTAGAAATGCCAGAGATCAGCCAATGAACGAGCAAATATTCAGCAGCTGATCAATTTTTTTGTGCGGCCATTATATTTATATCATCATTTAGCCGTACAACTCTCTGTCTAAGCAGACAGTATAACCTCATATATAACCATCATAATGCATGTAAATGGCCGCACAAATGACTCAAATTTTTTGTGTGGCCCAGCCGCAAGACTGGTCGAGCCTTGTGAAGACTCTGCAAACGAACCTCACATTAGGCTGGTAGAATTAAACATGTCTAATCCTTTTGTTTGTGGAAAGACAAGCCACTGCCCTTTTCTATACATTAAAGGTCCCCATACACTTTCAATAATTCTTCCCCAAACAGAGGAACGTTTGGCATGGCCGAGTGTTCGTGTATTCTCTATGGAGAGGGGTAAGCAACAGCCAGAGAGCACTCACTGCAGCTTATCTCTCTTGAAACAAAGGGGTCGGTTGTGATAATCCATCACACTTGACCCCTATAACCACTGAAATCATCTGTCAGTGGTTGTTTGAGAGTGCCCCATACATCTTAGATTGATAGCCAAATCCACCAGGAGGGGTCGGCCATCTAAAGTCTAAGCTGTATTGGGACCTTAAGAGCTACAGAAGAGCAAGATCAAATTTCTCATCTTCTGAGTCCAAACACATCTGACCCAATGCTTATCGTATTGGTTATCAAAATGGTTCAATAGGTAGTCTGAAGGACTCCTTAAAGTGAATTTGTTTTGTTTTAATCTGAAAATATCCTCAAATCTATGTTCATTAACTAACATTCTTTATTGCAGTGGAAGATCTGTTTTCCAAGAGTTGCATTAAAAATTCAACATTTAAAAAGGCGCTCAGGAGATTACTATATACTGTTTATACATTAAACCCAATCATAAGGATGTAAGTAACCTGTGTTTAACAGTAGCTGTAAACTGCAATATAATGATCAAAGATAAGCTGTAGATCCGAAGAAATACTAAAACTAAAGTACTAAAAAAAAACTAAATTTGTTCTGCTAAATGTACAGTATGTGAACATCATGCATAGGGGTATTTTCTATGCCCATAACATTTAAAAAAAAACTAAGTATTACATATTACATGGTATGACTGTGTCCTGCTTAACTAATATTACAGCCTGAGTCTATAATTCAACATTGAACAAATTGCATTTTTACAAACGTAGAATATAACCTTTTCATTATTCTGTGTTTTGACTGATTGTCCATTCCATCTCTCCCTCACAGGGTCCTGAGGCTGAAAATGGAGGAGAATGGGTTGGGTAAGTGAACGAAATCATATAATGCATAACACAAAACTCTGCAGCTTTGGGGCAATATACATTTGATTGTATTACTTATTTTCACTGGTCTGTAAACTATTTTCTGGGTTTTTTTTTTTTGTTTTTTGTTTTTTTTTACTTTTCATGTCAAAATGGTAACACTTAAACTAGGAACATAAAAACACTTGCAATGACTGCTGGGGCTCAGACCAATCTTTCCCACCTTGCTTACAATAGAGTTTCTAGTATAGTACCTCCCAGACACAGATAAAGAGGCCAGAGCCTCAGCCCTTTGCTAAAACAATTGTCCTTATAGTCTATGCTCAAGAAGGGGAGAATAAAAAAGGAGACTATATATACATCATATTATAGAGCATTGATTGAATAGTTTATAGATAAAAATGTAATGTAGAAAAAACGTACAGATGTAAGTTCAGGATATAACTCTGATTACTTGTATATTTATAGATGTTTATACGGCCTGTTTATTTTACAGTAGACACCTACAACAATTCACACTTCAATATAGCGGCAAAATACAAGTAGGTCTATTAATAATAGCAGAGGGGTGGTGCCCTCTCAGAACTATGCCCCTCTACAGTACCAGCACAGGAAAATAACATTTGTCAATATCACAGGGTCTCCCACTGAGAATTACCTGTAAGGGTTTGGCACTTACACAGCAATAATGATAAATAATCACAAAGCAGTGCCTTCTGCTCCACTAACTGGAATTAAAGTGTACCTGTCACCATTTTTTTTTTCAACAGAGGTTGTGATCGCAAGCAGTTTTGCAATATACTCTTTAAGGCTATGTTCACACTACGTAAAAGTACGGCCGTTGTTGCCATTCGCAACAATGGCCGTACTTTGTGCGGGGTGGAACAAAACCTCTACTTCAATAGGATCCCGGCCAGAGCATATACACATCGTATACGCTCCGGCCGGGATCCTGTGCGCGCCGCAAATAACTGACATGGCTCTGGCTCCGGCCGCTTGCTTCATTGTGTGCTGTGGGAGGTTCTGATGCGGGCGCGCTCTGATGTGCTCACATCAGAACCCTGCGGCCGGAAAGATCATTCGATGATCCGGGCAGAGACCGGCCGCTCGTTCACAGTTTTCAATGTTAAAAACAATGTTATACATGTGGCCAAACTGTGCTCCATGCCCACTCCGTGTCGATATTTGGTCTTTTCTCTGTTCAAAATAAGAGACCAGACACAGGAAGTCCCAGTCCTTTGTACACTCACACAAGAAAAGACACCTGTTTATCATGCAGGTTGTATATCAACCAATGGCAATAACTTAGGAAAATCATATTATTAACTTTAACTAATTATATTATGAGCTCTGCAATTTACCAGGAGACAATGCTCTCTGTTATGTAATAATTCAGTCGGTATAATATCACTGTGTGGTTACAGACGTTTTGGTGCTGTGTGACAGGAGAGCTGACTATACAATGCAAGCACCCCCAGGATTCCCTGCTACTGAATACCGACGTGGAACAGCTGTACACATGCGCAGTAAAGGGAGACACCTAGTGGCCATATGTATAACACTGATTTAAAAATAAAAAACGTAACAAAATAAATAAATAAGTAGAGCATACTGCTTGCCATCACAACCCCTGTTGACGTCTTAATTTTATTTTTATTTTTTCGCAACACTGCCTCTTTAACACTTAAAGTGTTACTGTAAAATGCTTAACAATGGTTCCCTGGGGTTTATGACCTAGCCAGAATTTTACCAGAAAACAGCAGCAGCATATAGCAATGGCAAACTGATCTCAGGTTCATGGAAATACACACATTCATATATGTGCCACACAGTCTACTTGTTTCTATGTGCCTATAATTTAGTGTTAGTAAATAATTCAATATAAAAGGACAAATAACAAAGAAGAGAAAATACTACTTGGATCGCTGCGGCGCTGCACATCAAAGAACCTTGAATAAAAATGAGTTTCTGAGAAACTATTCTCTCCGTATCACGGCTGATGTGACATTTATAAATCATTGTAGATGTACGAGAAGGAATGATGGCTAGATCAGTGAGAGTCTCTGGAAAATCTTTATACTCGGTTCTAGTTTTTGTTGCAGACATCTAAAGTATTTATGCTGAACAATAGGGCCGCTTTTAAAATGCGATATTTGAAAGTTTGGAAAAGACTGTCAATGCTTGGAAGAGGAAAATTCCAATATCGGAGTTATTTCATTTTTCAGCACCATGGGCTCCTCTTCTCTGACTGATGGGATAGGAGAAATACATCTACACATTTACCAAGGAAGTTTTTACAATAAGGTAAGATTGTGTAAGAACCATGCATGTTAATTTACATGAAAAACTGCTTGGGGAATAAAAATTCAGGTATGTAGGTACTGTATGACCATGATCCTGCCCTGCCTCTGCCGGCTGAAAATTTTTTCAAAAGCCGGACTTCTCCTTAAATACTCCCTCCTGCTGTATATGCCCCCTCCCCCTGCAGTATTCTTGTATAGTTGACCTAATAGTATATGTTAATATTACAACTGATATTGTAAGTTATTTTCAGGTCTAAACCTGAGATTTAAAGCAAATGTACCATCAGTACATTCACTTTAAGCCTCGCACATGGATAGAACAGCGCCGGCAAGGGGGCGCTGGCCCACCCCCATTGGGAGGAAACTTCCAGTCCTTTTATGACGTATCAATGGAGCCGTGTCATAGAGGGGTGGGGGGTTTTCTCCCACTGGGCGTGGGGCGGCCCCCTCCAGTGCTTCTCCCCCGGCCAGTGCCCAGGAATAGAACTGCGCCGTATGCAGGAACCAGGTCACGCTTAAAAAAAAAGGACCGCAACACCAGCTTCCTGGCGCCGTTCTATCCATGTGCCAAACTTAAAGCGAATATACTAATGGTACATTTGCTTTAAATCTCAAATTTAGACCTGAAAATAACTTACAATATCAGTTGTAATATTAACATGTACTATTAGATCAACTATACAAGAATACTGTGGGGGAAGGGGGGGGTATACAGTAGGAGGGGGTATTTAAGGAGAAGTCCAGCTTTTTAAAAAAAAAAAAAAAAATTAGCTGGCAGTGACTGGGGCTGGACAGCGCTGCAGTCACTGATTGGCTGACGGGGCTATCCATCAACCGGGTTGGGTATTTTTACCAGAGTCCTGATGACAATGGCTTCTGGTGGGGGTCCCAGTGCCTTCCAGGGCACGGGGAGAGGTAAGTAGTGGTTGTTTATTATTTTCCACCCTGCCGGCTGACACATTTTAAAAACACTGGACTTCTCACTTAAAGAGGTTTTCCAGGGAAACAATCACAGGATAGCAATTAATAGTTGATCGGCGGGGTTCCTGACTTCACCGCTCATCTACAGTTCAGTGCTCACACAACAGTGAAAACTAAGCTCTTTGGCCTTGGCTCCTATTTACTTCAATAAAAGCCAAGGCTACAGTAATCTGATGCCACGACTACACAGGGAAAAGAGCCAACTGCTTGTGGTTCCGTCCTCACAAGAGTGTAGGCACTATTGTAGGAAGTCAGGTATTGGCACCCTGCTGATCAACTATCTTGTGGATAGGCTATCAATTTTATCTGGGACAATCCCTTTAAAGCTAAACCAGATGCAGATTGGCAAGAATTTACAACTCACCTGGTTTGTGCAAAAATAGGTGACTTTTTGATGATCTGTGCCCTCCTTACCCGATGGGTGTACAAAGGTCGTGGCAGGCAAGGAGCGGGCTATGACCTCCTCCTGTGTCCAATGTGTCATGCAAGCAAACAGGCATTGTGGAGATCTATACTAGCTCGGATACGGCATAGATTTCCAATGCTAACAGCCTCAGGTGTGCTGGGTTTATTGGGGGGCATGCCT
Source organism: Dendropsophus ebraccatus (assembly GCF_027789765.1). Taxonomy (NCBI): domain Eukaryota; kingdom Metazoa; phylum Chordata; class Amphibia; order Anura; family Hylidae; genus Dendropsophus; species Dendropsophus ebraccatus. The sequence continues at coordinate 113,614,581 of NC_091460.1, forward strand.
CTCTCAATATATCTGGTGCGGGATACATGGGTGGGGTATTAGCTAAGCTTGACATACAGCTGGTCTTGTTAAATCTCCCCCATAAACTTCATTCATGTAATGCACATGGATAAATATCTGGAATTATATAGGCACTAGATTGTCTAGATAGTCTAGATTGTGGCGCTTTTGTCATTTTTGCAGTAGCATAGTTTACAGATGGAAAAGAAGTAATAGAAGAACATGGTCCTTAAGATTCTACATACAGTAATTGATGTTATTCTTGAAAATAACAGGGCATTATATAATCTGTAGAATAATTCACATTAACCAAGAAAAATTGGTGAGATAGGGCTTCACGTACATTACCAGTATATCTGGGCTGCCTAATGGGCAATAGATTACAAGAGGGACTATATATACAGATTCATATTGTATATTCTTCTTCTAGACCATTACTATCAATGCCTATACCACAGTGAGAAGCTATCTCAATTACACAAACATTTACTGTCTTGTAACCAGTAAGTAAATGTAGTAGGACAAAGTTTTACTAAAAACATACTGAACACAAGTTATAAATTATTGTTAACCAATTTCCTACTTCCTTAAAGGGATACTTCAAAAATTGTTTCCAAATCACCTGATGTCAGAAAGTTACACATCTGTAATTTACTTCTGTTTAAAATTTTCTAATATTACAATACTTATCAACTGCTGTATGTCCTACAGGAAGTAGTGTTTTCTTTCCAGTCTGACACAGAGCTCTCTGCTGCCACTTCTGTCTGTGACAAGAACTGTCCAGAGCAGTAGCTAATTCTCATAATAAACCTTTACTGCTCTGGACAGTTCCTGTCACAGACAGAGGGAGCAGCAGAAAGCACTGTGTCATACTGGAAAGAATACACCACTTCATGCAGGACATAAAGCAGCTGATAAGTACTGCAAGAATTGATATTTTTAAATAAAAGTAATTAACTGTTCCTGTCACTGACAGAGATGGCAGCCGAGAGCATTTTGTTACACTCGAAAGAAAACACCACTTCTGGAGGACATAAAGCAGCTGTTAAGTACTGGAAGACTTGAGATTTTTAAATAGAAGTATTTAACAAATTTGTGTAACTTTCTGACACCAGTTGAACTAAGTGAATTTTTATTTTATAAAACTGCAACTTTATTTAGCACTACAGAATAAATGCTAAATAATAAAAAATAAGAGCACTGTAACACTTTATATCCCTAATAATGTGGATGTGAAATATTAGTTTCTATTAAGAAAAAATTGTATGTTTTGAAACGGGACAGTAATGATATTCTAAAATGAGTAAAGAAATTAATTTACAGCAACAACTGGGCAGAATTCATCGGCTGCCCACAGTCTTGAAATTTCTAGCCTAAAGACACTGGGGGAGATTTATCAAACATGGTGTAAAATGAAACAGGCTCAGTTGCCCCTAGCAACCAATCAGATTCCACCTTTCATTCCTCACAGACTCTTTTGAAAATAAAAGGTGGAATCTGATTGGTTGGTAGGGGCAACTGAGCCAGTTTCACTTTACACCATGTTTGATAAATCTCCCCCATATTATAGATTTATGTAAAGTAATTGGTGCGTTTTAAAGATTTAAATGATTAAACAATAACATCTATGGAAAGACAAATAGGAGACACATTAGGAATTATTCTTTAGTTAAATATAGTCTTGATTTTAGTGTCTGCCTCTCAAATACAAACCTTTGTATCTCCATGGAAACAGACCACAAACAAACTCTGTGTAGTCTCATCCTCATTTCATTGCCTCTGTTCCTTTCCTACTGTCTATAACTAATAATAGTAATACACTACAAACCCTTCGCACATCAGAAAATCATTGAAGTGAAGTGAAATAAAATGCATTATTTAAGACTTCCAAGTAGGGATGGTCCGAATTTGCCGAGGTTCGGGTTCGTATGAACCCGAACGCTCGGCATCAGATTCCCGCTGTCTGCCCGCTCCGTGCAGCGGGTGGATACAGCGGGAGGACCGCCTGGAAAACTGGGATACAGCCTATGGTTATGGCTGTATCGCAGTTTTCCAGGCGGTCCTCCCGCTATATCCACCCTCTCCACGGAGCGGGCAGACAGCGGGAATCATTACCGAGAGTTCGGGTTCATACGAACCCGAACCGAACCAGGTTTGGACCATCCATACTTCCAAGTAAGCCCTAAACTTACTACAGGCCATTATTAGATCAACGAGAGTCCCTTAGCACCTTCTCAGGTTAGCTGTTTATCTGTGTGTATACTGTTGTTATTCCGTCATATATAGTCATTAAAGTGATAGTGCCCCCCCCCCTTACTCTAGCTTCATGTGATAGGTGGACAGTGTCAACTAGGCGCCTTACGGCAATTGGCCCTCTCTCTTTCTGCCTAACTGACGTAAAGCCGTAAAGTGACATTGTCCACTGATGAAATGAAGTGATTTTAGAACAGAAAGAAAACACAGACAAGACAGGTATATGTGCAGCATCTTAGCTTGAGGATGGTGTGGAGAACTGAACACAGAGTAAGGGGGTGACAATATCACTTTAATTGCTCTGCCCTCTGTTGACTCTAACCCAGCCTATACAACAAAGTGCCAACCTCTTATGACTGCACTAATACCCAGATTTCAAGATTTTTAAAAATAATAAAACCTGATATAAATATGTGATGTGATTATGTTATTATTGAACATTCTAGATATCCCATTGAAAACTACAGTATATTAAAGCGGCACTATCAGCAGGTTCGGGCCAGTGAACGTGCTGATATAAGCCAGACGCTATTGACCGCAGTGCCGCTGTTCATACTCTTGTGGGGTCCGGTACTGGGCAGATTTTGGATGATTGTTGATATGCTAATTTGCGGGTTCCGAGCATTTTGGGCGTTCCCCGTCTGGCTGGAGCACCCGCTCGGCCCGCCTAGCCTGCCCTCCCGGCCCGCCCACTATGCATATTCATATTTGCATAGTTAGGCTGCTTGTTACTGCGCATGTGCAGGGAGCAGCCCGTAACAAGCGGCCTAACTATGCGTATATGAATATGCATAGTGGGCGGGCGGGCCGGGAGGGCAAGCTAGGCAGGCCGAGCGGGTGCTCCGGCCGGACAGGGAACACCCCAAATGCTTGGAACACGCTAATTAGCATATCAGCAATAATGCAAAATCTGCCCAGTACCGGACCCCACAAGAGTATGAACAGCGGCACTGCGGTCTTAAGGTAAATAGCGGCTGGCTTATATCAGCACGTTCACTGGCCCGAACCTGCTTGCTTGCAATATACTCCTTTTTACATTTTCTATGTTTAAATCAACGTTACACATATGATCAAACTGTGGTCCATGTTCCCTCTGTGGCAATTGTGTTTTCTCTACAGAAACACAGGACGTCCCAGTCCTTTGTGCTCAAACAAGGAAAAACACCTGTTCATTATGCAGGTTGTATATTAGCTGAGGGCAATTACTGAGGCTAATTATATTATTAACTTTTACTAATTATATTATAAGGTTTGCATGCTTACCAGAAGACAATTCTTTTTGTTATGTAATAAATCAGTTAGTATAATGTCACTGAGTGGTTACAGAGGTTTTGGTGCTGAATGACAGGAGAGCTGACCATACAGTGCAAGCACTCCCAGGATTCTCTGGTACTGAATGTGGGCGTGCAGCAGCTGTATATATGTGCAGTGAAGGGAGACACCTAGTGGCTATATATATAACATTGATATAAACACATAAAACTTTTTCTTTTTAAATAAACAGAGTACACCGCAAAACTCCCTGGTTGATTAAAAAAAAACAAAAATTAAATTTCAACTGAATTCTAGTTAAGAATCTAAGCAAAAACAAGTTCCAGAAGCAACACTCAGTCGTGTGTCTCATGATGATCTGTTTGTGTGACATTTATGTAATGAACACTCTCATTTATTTCAGTGCTATGTGCTAAAAATATAATGTAATGCCATCTGTGTAGGCTGCAAAGGCAATAATGAGATGAGACGGGGACCAAGGGACCACATTCATCCAAGTCTCGTCCTGTGTGCTGTCTCGTTTTTTTTTTTGCCTAGGAAAATATATTCCATCACTTGAGGAAACCGTATTCAAAGCTTTTCTATGTTCTCTATAAAATGCGTCACCTTTGATGTCCTGCTGATCCCATTTATTGAAATGTCACACACACATTTTACACTACGAGGGGTCATCTAGACATTTGAATCCCTCCGTAACATACAAACATTTTACGCTCTTTTGTTTGCTGCTGTCACATTTCACTAAGGGATTTCGTGATGTTTACAGCTACATGCTATAATTGCCATGATTCAGCGAGAGTTTTCTCAGAAATGGCTCTCCTCTGTATAACTTAAAGGGGTACTCCAGAGAAATGTATTAATTTATTTCAAATAAACTGGTGTCAGAAAGTTTATGCAGATTTGTAAATTACGTCTATTCAAAAATCTCCAGTCTTTCAGTACTTATCAGCAGCTGTATGTTCTGCAGTAAGTGGGGTATTCTTTCCAGTCTGACACATTGCTCCCTGCTGCCACCTCTGGCCATGGCAGCAGCAAATCTCCATAGAAAATTTCTACTGCTCTGGACAGTTCCTGTCAGAAACAGAGGTGGCAGCAGAGAGCATTGTGTCAGATTGGAAAGAATACATCACTTCCTGCAGGACATACAGCAGCTGAAAAGTGCTGGAAAACTTGAATTTTTTTTTTTAAATGAAATCAATTTTAAAATTTTTATACATTTCTGGCACCAGTTAATGTAAATGTTTTTTCCCTCTGGAGTATCCCTTCAATAAAGAGACAGACTTCTTATTCAGTAGATTAAAACAAATTTGTGGAAACATCTCCTATAGAACCACAATGGCTGCCATAATGGATGACCCCTAATTTACACATAGGTTTTGCAATGGCAACTGAAGGGTATAGAACACTATAGACTTTGTGGGGTTTGTACTGTAAGTTCTCATGTTTGTTTCTTTGGGTTTGAGGTTAGAATTAGTTCCAATGATGACACGGACGAGACATTCTCTATGCAGTGCTACAGAATATGTCAGTGCTATAGAAATAAAAAACAGCGAAAAGACAACCTCTTTTTATATATACCTCACCTGATCACTATTGTTTCTGTCTTCAGCTTGTTATCACCAGAGGAGGCTACAATACAATACAAACCGGTATTCCCTTGAATGACCACCCATGTAAGGTTGGGTTCACACTACGTTTTTGCAATCCGTTTTTTCCATCCGTTTTTCCATTGAATTCAATTATTTAAAAAAACGGATCAAAACGGATCGTTTTTTTTAACGGGCACAAAAATGAGGTTGACTACGTTTTTACATACGTATAAGTACGTTTTTGTGCAGACTAAGTATGAGACCGTCCGTTCCGTGACCTTGCCGGGTCACACAACGGCCGGTCTCTGAAAAGATCATCCCTGAAAAGATTATCTTTAATGCCGCAGAGTCCTGATGCGGGCGCATTTGTGCGCACCCACATCAGAAACCCCCACAGCACACTATGGAGCGTACGGCCGGAGCCTCTCGCTCCACAGTGTGCACTGACAGGGTTTTCTGCGGCCGCTATTCAATGAATAGCGGCTGCAGAAAACTGACATGTCAGTTGTTTGCGGTGCCGTGAGGGATCCCGGACGGAGCATATTCTATGTGTATACGCTCCACCAGGATCCCATAGACGGCAAGGTAACGTATATTTTCGTAATATCCACGGCCGTTGTACAACGACTGTGGTTTTACAAAAATATACGTTGTGTGAACATAGCCTTATAATGGAATTCAATGGAAAAACAGATCAAAACAGATGCACACACATTTATCCATTTTTTACATGTTTTTTTTTTTTTTTTAAACGGATAAAAAAACCTAGCCTAACAGATGGGGACTAATAGATCTTAATAGATATATAGATGAAAGCCAGTGTTTCTGCTCATTGCTGTGTATATTCCCAATTATAAACGACATGATCTTGTAGACTACAGATAGTTCCTCCTGGTAACACTTTCAGTCAGATACTTAAGCAAACAAAGCCAACCTAATAAAACCATGATGCTAGATTACAGATACATAGTATCATGTGTTGGTAATGGCCCTGGTGGCCGGTCTATATCTACTGATTCTTTACAAAGGAGAATACAAAGTCTTACCGCTTCAACTTCCGCAGGGTCATACCAAACATTTATGTAGGGGTGTTGTAGTGCCTCATCCACTGATATCCTCTTTGCTGGGTCAATCACTAGCATCTTTGATAGGAGGTCTCTTGCTTGGCTGGCTGAATGAGAAACAATGGCAGCAATATGATTTCAGTCATTGATATGGACAAATAGATGAATATGGACGTGATAATGTAACAACAGTACAAGAAGATTTAGTATTGGGAACAGTGACCCAATTTTCATAATTTTGCCCCCATACGTAATTTAAGTGGTGTATTCTTTCAAGTCTGACACAGTGCTCTCTGCTGTCCCCTCTGTCCATGTCAGGAACTGTCCAGAGCAGCAGCAGAACCCCATCGAAAACCTTTCCTGCTCTCCAGACTGGAAAGAATACACCATTTCCTGCAGGACATACAGCAGCTGATAAGTACTTGAAGACTTGAGATTTTTTTTAATAGGATCAAATTACAAATCTCTGGCACCAGTTGATTTAAAAGAATTTTTTTTTTTTTTGCTGAACTACTCTTTTAACCATTTAGGGTGCTGTGGGAGGGGAGTAGGGTTGGCGAGAAGGCTGTGATGAAGGGCTAAGTAATGCATTCTGGGAAAAGATGTACCAAGTAACTGCTCAACCAGTAAGTAGTGTGAGAGAAGAGTGAGAACTAGAAACCCACACAAATGGATGTTGGTGGTTTTAGAACTGGAGTTGTCAGATATACAATGCTATAGGCTTCTGCCACATTCTTTTTTAACCTGACATCGGAGTACCCCTTTAAAGCCTTATTTGAAAGAAAACTGAGCTTAGGGAGATCAGTAAAAAAATCCAATGGATTACTCGTTCATGAATCTCCATTGATACATTGCCCCCCAGCCCCCCCCCCAAAAAAAAATGCAATAAAAGGGGGGCAGAATCCTACTCCACACCGACGCTTAGCTTTGGTATTTCCCTTTTCATGTCATTAAACTCACAACTGAGTTAGACTTTGACGTATAGGGGCCACCCCCTGATCTCCTCACTAGGAGCCGCCCCCTGGCAACAGGTTTCCTTCCCAGAAGGGATATCTGGCTATTCCCTGGTTTTGAGACTCCACAGACCCCTTTTTTTTAGCATTTGGAAGAAAACTGGAGGCATGGGGATAGGATTTTTATTGCTAACGTAAAAAAAATGTGCTTCTACCTCATTTGGTTTACCTAACAAGGTGCCTCCAGTGAGTACTTTGTAAGCTTTCAGTTTAACCAAGTGACAGTCTGGCCCACAGGGGGTTAAGTTAACCCCCTGGTGGCCAGAGTGCTTTGTTGGGGGGGGGGGGTAAAATAATACTTACCACTGCGGTCTTCAAGCGGCTGCAGCACTCCCTCCCCATGGGGTTAAGGGCATCCAAGCAACACAAGGTACTTGGCTGAGCATCGGGCTCAATTGAGCACCCCGATGTCCGACTGAGCATGCTCGCTCATCACAGTGTATCTCATTCATACAGAACATCTGCTGTACAATAATGATGGTGTCATACATTTTATACACCTACCTTTGAGTTTATTATGCTCAGAATCTGCTGGAAATAGAGAATCTGGAAAAAGTTTTGGGAAGGTGAGACCAGCGTATTTGGGCCGATTTTCCACATAATTCCGAACTGTTGGCTGGAGTTTTTTCATGAACTCTGGACAGGGTGTTCCCAGTTGCTCTATGACTTTATTCCACTGATCAATGTCTGAACATATGTTAAGGAGTAAACTGCATTCTCTCTTCTTACTGCTAATAGGCAACACCCAGCCCCCTAAGGAGGTCTTACTTACATGCTCCGTGCGTGGTCAGAATATGCTGACAGTGTGCAACGGAATGGAGTACAGAGTTCACTGCATCATTGTTCATTATGATGCCGGGAGCTTCAAAATTGTTTAAATCTTCGCACTACTGTTAGAATGTGAAGATTTAATTAGTTTTGGGCCTATGGCATCATAACCAATCATGATGTCTGGAAATTCCGAACTCCGTTCCGTTGTACACCGTCCATATATACTACAGGATAGTAAAATAATACATTTGTATTTTCAGTAACATGTCTGTTATATCCACAATTTATTTTATTCTTGCTGTCATCGCTTCTCACTGTTAGGCTATGTTCACATACAGTCAGACTGATTATACAATCAGACACTGCATTGCAGCTCGTTGTATACGGAGCTGGGAAACTGCAGACCGGTCTCTGTGCAAATGCTGAGCCCGTTCATTGTCCGAAGTGCCTACAGTGAGCACATCAGCAGCAGGAATAGAAGAGGAAGCAATGAAATAGGGGCCTGTTCAGATGAGTGGCATTTTCTTCATGTGGATAGCTGGGTCATCACTTACCTGGGGAAGAGATAGCCCCAGGATGTACTACGGGAAGAAGGGAAGCTAGCCATTACAGTGTGATGCTCTAGGCGATTTTTCTGTGAAACCTTGGGTCCTGGCATTCATGTGGATGTTTAGTTGACAGGTATCACTGATCTAGGGGCGTAATTCAAAATGGCTGGGCCCCATAGCAAACTTTTGATTGCCCCCCCCCCCCACCTCCTGACTGACCACTAATCTGTCAAGTCCAGTCATATGTGCATGACTGCAAATGCTCCTCAGGAGTGCTTGTAGATAAAGGGATATTTGCAGAACCCAGGAGGGCTGCTGAGCCATCTGGTGCTGAAAATGATGGCAGCTCAGGGGGCCTAGTGTATTGCAGGAGTGGGCCACCGGGCCCCTTGATGCGGCGCTCCCCTGTACTGATCTAAGCATTGCTGCAACCCAAGTACACCCCTTCGTGGCCTGAATGCAGGAGCTCTCTTGCCACTCTGCCCATGCAGGGACAGCCACACACTGGGTCATCTCATCTAAGGACCTGACAGGTCTGATCATTGGGAATGATAACTTACCATTTATGTACTGTATGTGCAATGGGTCGGTTATGACCAACGTTTTGGAGAGACAACTGTTAATTTTATTGGGGGGACTCTTGCGTTCATAGGTGTGGGGTTCTATAAACAGCATACATGTATAGATAGACCCTAAAAGGTTACAGGCACAGGCACTCTGTGTTTCAGTATATTCCCCTAAAGGACTATAAGCACAGGCACTTAAGGTGTCTTTGTTACACTTTGTAGCCACTTTCTTTCCTGTTTGGCTGTTTCCAGGTCACGGCACGGCATATTGCAGGCCTGCCCAGCCAATCAGCGGCTTCAGAGGAGTCCTGTCTCAGTCACTGATTGGCTGGGCAGGTCTGCAATGTAACAGTCCCAGCATGCAAAATCCTTGTAATATCAAAAGAGGAAATGTGTATGGAAGAAAGGGACAGTTATGGCCTAATAGGGAAAGGTTCCTGTGTGGGGCACCCCTATGGGGGGGGGGGTTACTCTATTTGCCAAGTATGGTGCATTAGGGTGGTTTTTCAGGGAACGTACCTAGTGGCTCATTCTCACACCTATATACTTTCCTACTGCAATCCATCTGTTCTCTGCCTAGTTCCTGCTCTCTACCTAGTTCCTGTTTTCTACTACTAGTTCCTGCTCTATAACTAGTTCCTGCTCTCTACCTAGTTCCTGTTTTCTACTACTAGTTCCTGCTCTCTATCTAGTTCCTGTTCTCTACCTAGTTCCTGTTTTCTACCTAGTTCCTGCTCTATACCTAGTTCCTGTTTTCTACTACTAGTTCCTGCTCTCTATCTAGTTCCTGCTCTCTACCTAGTTCCTGTTTTCTACCTAGTTCCTGTTTTCTACTACTAGTTCCTGCTTTCTAACTAGTTCCTGCTCTCTACCTAGTTACTGTTTTCTACTACTAGTTCCTGCTCTCTATTTAGTTCCTGCTCTCTACCTAGTTCCTGTTTTCTACCTAGTTCCTGCTCTCTACCTAGTTCCTGTTTTCTACTACTAGTTCCTGCTCTCTATCTAGTTCCTGCTCTCTACCTAGTTCCTGTTTTCTACCTATTTCCTGCTCTCTACCTAGTTCTTGTTTTCTACTACTAGTTCCTATTTTCTACCTAGTTCCTGTTTTCTACCTAGTTCCTGTTCTCTACCTGGTTCCTGCTCTCTACCTAGTTCCTGCTCTCTACCTAGTTCCTGTTTTCTACCTAGTTCCTGCTCTCTACCTAGTTCTTGTTTTCTACCTACTTCCTGTTTTCTACCTACTTCCTGTTTTCTACTACTAGTTCCTGCTCTCTACCTAGTTCCTGTTTTCTACTACTAGTTCCTGCTCTCTACCTAGTTCCTGCTCTCTACCTGGTTCCTGTTTTCTACCTAGTTCCTGTTTTCTACTACTAGTTCCTGCTTTCTAACTAGTTCCTGCTCTCTACCTAGTTACTGTTTTCTACTACTAGTTCCTGCTCTCTATTTAGTTCCTGCTCTCTACCTAGTTCCTGTTTTCTACCTAGTTCCTGCTCTCTACCTAGTTCTTGTTTTCTACCTAGTTCCTGTTTTATACCTAGTTCCTGTTCTCTACCTGGTTCCTGCTCTCTACCTAGTTCCTGCTCTCTACCTAGTTCCTGTTTTCTACCTAGTTCCTGCTCTCTACCTAGTTCTTGTTTTCTACCTAGTTCCTGTTTTCTACCTAGTTCCTGTTCTCTACCTGGTTCCTGCTCTCTACCTAGTTCCTGCTCTCTACCTAGTTCCTGTTTTCTACCTAGTTCCTGCTCTCTACCTAGTTCTTGTTTTCTACCTACTTCCTGTTTTCTACCTACTTCCTGTTTTCTACTACTAGTTCCTGCTCTCTACCTAGTTCCTGTTTTCTACTACTAGTTCCTGCTCTCTACCTAGTTCCTGCTCTCTACCTGGTTCCTGTTTTCTACCTAGTTCCTGTTTTCTACTACTAGTTCCTGCTTTCTAACTAGTTCCTGCTCTCTACCTAGTTACTGTTTTCTACTACTAGTTCCTGCTCTCTATTTAGTTCCTGCTCTCTACCTAGTTCCTGTTTTCTACCTAGTTCCTGCTCTCTACCTAGTTCTTGTCTTCTACCTACTTCCTGTTTTCTACCTACTTCCTGTTTTCTACTACTAGTTCCTGCTCTCTACCTAGTTCCTGTTTTCTACTACTAGTTCCTGCTCTCTACCTAGTTCCTGCTCTCTACCTAGTTCCTGTTTTCTACCTAGTTCCTGTTTTCTACTACTAGTTCCTGCTTTCTAACTAGTTCCTGCTCTCTACCTAGTTACTGTTTTCTACTACTAGTTCCTGCTCTCTATTTAGTTCCTGCTCTCTACCTAATTCCTGTTTTCTACCTAGTTCTTGCTCTCTACCTAGTTCCTGTTTTCTACTACTAGTTCCTGCTCTCTATCTAGTTCCTGCTCTCTACCTAGTTCCTGTTTTCTACCTAGTTCCTGCTCTCTACCTAGTTCTTGTTTTCTACTACTAGTTCCTGTTTTCTACCTAGTTCCTGTTTTATACCTAGTTCCTGTTCTCTACCTGGTTCCTGCTCTCTACCTAGTTCCTGCTCTCTACCTAGTTCCTGTTTTCTACCTAGTTCCTGCTCTCTACCTAGTTCTTGTTTTCTACCTACTTCCTGTTTTCTACTACTAGTTCCTGCTCTCTACCTAGTTCCTGTTTTCTACTACTAGTTCCTGCTCTCTACCTAGTTCCTGCTCTCTACCTGGTTCCTGTTTTCTACCTAGTTCCTGCTCTCTAGCTAGTTCCTGTTTTCTACCTAGTTCCTGCTCTCTACCCAATTCCTGTTTTCTACCTAGTTCCTGCTCTCTACCTAGTTCGCTTTCTATCTAGTTCCTGTTTTCTACTACTAGTTCCTGCTCTCTACCTAGTTCCTGCTCTCTACCTAGTTCCTGTTTTCTACCTAGTTCCTGTTTTCTACTACTAGTTCCTGCTTTCTAACTAGTTCCTGCTCTCTACCTAGTTACTGTTTTCTACTACTAGTTCCTGCTCTCTATTTAGTTCCTGCTCTCTACCTAATTCCTGTTTTCTACCTAGTTCTTGCTCTCTACCTAGTTCCTGTTTTCTACTACTAGTTCCTGCTCTCTATCTAGTTCCTGCTCTCTACCTAGTTCCTGTTTTCTACCTAGTTCCTGCTCTCTACCTAGTTCTTGTTTTCTACTACTAGTTCCTGTTTTCTACCTAGTTCCTGTTTTATACCTAGTTCCTGTTCTCTACCTGGTTCCTGCTCTCTACCTAGTTCCTGCTCTCTACCTAGTTCCTGTTTTCTACCTAGTTCCTGCTCTCTACCTAGTTCTTGTTTTCTACCTACTTCCTGTTTTCTACTACTAGTTCCTGCTCTCTACCTAGTTCCTGTTTTCTACTACTAGTTCCTGCTCTCTACCTAGTTCCTGCTCTCTACCTGGTTCCTGTTTTCTACCTAGTTCCTGCTCTCTAGCTAGTTCCTGTTTTCTACCTAGTTCCTGCTCTCTACCCAATTCCTGTTTTCTACCTAGTTCCTGCTCTCTACCTAGTTCGCTTTCTATCTAGTTCCTGTTTTCTACTACTAGTTCCTGCTCTCTACCTAGTTCCTGCTCTCTACCTGGTTCCTGCTCTCTACCTAGTTCCTGCTCTCTACCCAGTTCTTGTTTTCTACCTACTTCCGGTTTTCTATCTAGTTCCTGCTCTCTACCTAGTTCCTGTTTTATACCTAGTTCCTGCTTTCTATCTAGTTCCTGTTTTCTACCTAGTTCCTGCTCTCTACCTAGTTCCTGCTCTCTACCTAGTTCCTGCTCTCTACCTAGTTCCTGCTTTCTATCTAGTTCCTGTTTTCTACTACTAGTTCCTGCTCTCTACCTAGTTCCTGTTTTCTACCTAGTTCCTGTTTTCTTCCTAGTTCCTGTTTTCTTCCTAGTTCCTGCTCTCTACCTAGTTCCTGCTCTCTACCTAGTTCCTGTTCTCTATTTAGTTCAGGTACTATATTGTTTGTGTTCAAGCATTGTATAGCTGTGTATTATTCTGACTTGGGTCAGATTTTATTGCAATGCTAGTAAAAGGAACATTTAGGTTCCTATTTTTTTCAGTTCAGGAATAGTTTGAGGAACAATATAAAGGTACTTACTTGGCCTCTAATTTTTCAGATTCATTCATGGTAGCCCACCTACTGCTAATGTCTTGGGTCATATTAAAAAGGGGTTGTTCGCAAAAAAATCTTTCAAATTAACTGGTGTCAGAAAGTGCCAGAGATCTGTAATTTATTGCTTTAAAAAATAATCTAAAGTTTTCCAATACTTATTAGCTGTTGAATATCCAGCAGGAAGTGGTGTATTTTCTCCAAACTGACACCGTACTCTCTGCTGCCACTTCTGTCCATGTCAGGAACTGTCCAGAGCAGTAGCAAATCCCCATAGAAAACCTCTACAGCTCTCCAGACTGGAAAGAATACCACTTCCTGCAGGACCTACAGCAGCTGATATTGGAAGACTTAAGACTTTTTGACAGAAGAAAATTACAAATCCCTGGCACTGGATGATTTGAAGTAAAAAAATTTTGGTGAACAATCCCTTTAAAGTCCTGACTGGTATTCAAGATATATCTCTATAATGGATTGCCTTGTTCTGGTGAGCCCTACATTTATTAAAGGGGAACTATGGTTAATCTGAACTTGTCTGTAGCTGGTTTCTATTACATCAATTGTGTCATCTGTCTGCAGCACATCCTGACTCACACCCTGAAGCTGCTGAAAATCCTTACTTCCTGGTCCACTCTGTCTCCACTCCTCTGTCCTCCCCCTCCCTTCTGAGACAGTGGTCACATGATCTCTCTTCTGTTACCAGGCAAACTGTAAAACCTCATCTGTAACCTTACCCTCCACTGACATGACACAGAGATCACCTGGAAGGGAAACAACATCCTCTCCTGAGTAGTATGGGGAAAGGAGACACTGTTATTTCAAGATAGATAGACACTGTGTTTACACACATCACGCATGCTCGGAGATGTAGTTTCCCGGCCAGGTTACATGATAGAAAACTGAGAATCTGGGGTAGGAGCAGCGTAAACAAATCAAAAATGTTTCAATCATGGGGGGGGCGGTGAGCGCACATATATGCTTTTCGTGCATTTTATTTTTTTATGAGATTGCTGGAGAATGCCGTGAAATTGTAGGCAAAACCTGCTTTAGAGTATGGGCAGTCTAATGCTAGTCTGCCACTGTACAAGAGGGACTTGGGCAAGGAGAAGCCATTCTTCATAAAGCCTAGAAGAATGAGATCAGACACTGACCACATCTATGAAATCTTATTACTGACCTTGGGACAGTCTGAGATTTGGTAAAAGTGACAGTCATTGGGAAATTTTGAGAACTTGAGAGAATTAACATTTTTAAGAATTTTCAACCCCTATTATTAAGGGAAGTAAAATTTATCATATGACATACATAAGTAGACTTCCAATCTTAACACTCTGAGAGCACCTGTTCGAATACAGTAGTTGTGCGTCTAAAAGAGGAAAATTACCTTTTCCTGTAAAATCAAAATATATCATTAGAAACATTTTTATACAATTCAATTTTCAACTGCAGAAGTCCTAAAAAAATGTTATTTAATGCATAAACAGCCTCTTTTTCAATAACTGTTGTTGTTCTGTCCTTCTGAAACTCTTAACATATGAACATGAAACGAAATGGCAAGACGAGGCAGATGCAGAGAAATCTGTTCAGCGTGATATTCCAAACATTTGTAAGAAGATATGGTGTGAGTGCCCTGCAATAGTAAAATCTCCAGATCTATTAGTGCAATGACAGCACAAAGACAATTGCACACTGTGCTTCTTAAGGCCACAAGACAGGTATGAAATATTTCTTTAATAATATAGAATAAAACAAAGGTCCTGAAGAGAATAACTCATAAGCGCTGATTAAATATTTAAACATCATGAGACGCAATATTTAAAAAAAATGCATTTAAGAAATATGACTCTGTTCCAGCAGGAATGTTTAACATTAAATATATATAACTTGTTTAAGACTAGGTGTACACGTTTGATATAGTCATACAGTATATACGACACGGTTTCCTTCACATAAATGATACATATTTACTTTGTGAGCCCGATAAGTAGATAATCTTTAAAGATGCAGTGTCCCGAAAAGTTTTTTTTAAGAAATCAGAAGGGGTCGTGATCACAAGCAGTTTTGCAATATACTTGCTTTTTCTTTTTTAATTTTCTTTAATTAAATCAATGTTATACATATGGCCACTAGGTGTCTCTTTTCACTGCGCATGTGTACAGCGGCTGTGTGTCCACATTCAGTAGCAGAGAATCCTGGGGGTGCTTGCATTGTGTGGTCAGCTCTCCTGTAACAGCACTAGAACCTCTGTAACCACACAGTGACATTATACTGACTGAATTGTTGTATAACAAAGAGCATTGTCTTCTGGTAAGCTGCAGAGCTGATAATATAATCAGCAAAAGTTAATCATGTAATTAGCCAAAGATAACTGATATACAACCTGCATGATGGACAGATGTCTTCCCTTGTGTGAGCGCACAAAGGACTGAGACTTCCTGTGCTTGGGCTCTTATTTTAAACAGAGATAAGACCAAATAGGAGCATGGGGCACAGTTTGGCCATATGTATAACTTTGAATTAAACATAGAAAACTTAAAAGAAAGTAAAGTGAGTATATTTCACTAGCAGCTGGCAATGTTATCTTTGGCTGGTCTCCTTGAGATCAGCGATCTGTTTCTCTTAATACACAGTTTAGTCCGTAATTGGACTATTCACAAAGTCTGTATATTAACAGATCCTCAATCTGCAAAAATTACTGACAAGCTCTAGTACGGCACATATTGTCTCATAGAAGTCAAAGCGAGCGTCTGTAATTTTACAAGATCCCTAATTTTTACAGATGTAAAAAAAAATACAGACGAGTAAGAATTTCAAACCATTCCCACTTATTTAACTTGCCGATTTGCAAAAAATACGGATTCAGTCCGGATGCGTTATGGATAAAATTTTTGTGGATGAAGATTGCAAACAATTGCAGACATCATATACAGTCCTAAAAAATACTGAACTTGTGAATGTAGCCTTAAAAAATAGTAAATAGTGAACTAACTGGTCTGAGACAGACATGTTGTGCTCTACTATTTGACCAGTAGATGGAGCCCTTACTATTTAAGTATGCATTGTGCCTGGCTGCAAGAATGGATGTATGTGGGAGGAAGCGGTTGCCAAGACACACACGAAAAGCCGGATATATTAACCTTGAGCTCTGAAACTCTGCTGATGAACTGAGGCACTTCAACAGAAGTCTATCTCTCCCAGACAACATTAGCTAGAGGATTACAGTGCACCTGCAGGACAAGAACAATCTGCTTACATAGACAATGGAGTGTGCTTCATCGATCTGGCCCTGGAATCTGTTATATATATTAGCACGAAGAAACAAGTGGTTGAGAAGCTGAAATGTTCTCCATTTTGGTTTTTAATTGCATAGATGTTATCTAGCTTTTATATATGATTAGAGACAGTCCTATATGTGCACTAGCATCTAATACACAATCCGTGGTACAGTGTCTCTAGATGTGTACATGGAACAACATTTCACTGTCCAGCCCATCATATGTATAGCAACCAGACGCTGATGGAAGATCCTGAAGTCTTAATCTCTGTGATGGGAATACCCCTTTACAATATTTTTTTTAGATTACATTTTTGTATTTTCATTTTTTTTGCTCCTCACATTCTAGAACTCCTTCATTTTTCCATAAAAAATTGGCTTATTTTTTGCTAAACTAAATTTACTTTTTAATGACACCTTTTATTTTGCTACAAAATGCATGGCGAGATGGGAAAAAATTCCATGTAGTGTAAAACTGAAAAAATTACTTTTTGGTAATTTTGAGGGCTTTTATTTTTACGCAGTTTAATTTACTGACTTTACTTTCACCAATATTCTATTTATATTGGTTTCATTTTATCTTCCAACCTAAAAAATTATTCAAATATTTTCCAAAAAATGAATAGGCCTAAAACAGTCCTGTTCAGACCCTTTTATTTTTCCATCTATAGAGCTATATGAGGGCTCATTTTTTTGTGCCATGGTCTGTTGGTACCACTTTGGTCTGGATCAAACTTTTTTTATAATTTTTTTTTTTTTTAGCAAAAATTCACACTTTTGTCACTTGGATTTTTTTTTTACTCCATTCACCATATGCGATCAGTGATATTATATCTTAATAGTTAGAGCAATTACGCACGCAGAAATATAATATATGCTTATTTGATTATTTATTATTATGATTATACTTTTTATTGTTTTGAAATATGGGAAAGGGGGTTGATTTAAAGTTTTATTATGGGAGGGTTTTTTTTTTAATTCAACATACGTTTATTGTTCATTTTATCACATAACATTTTAAGACCCCATAGGGAACTATTGTAAGGAAACTTTTGATTCTTTATACTTTCTCATAGGAAACCTAGGATCAGTATTATTTGTGATCGACTGATAGATACTGCAGAAGAAGCCTCTATCAGTTGATCAGGCCGCAAAGCCCACACATATATGTATGAGGTTTGCGGCCTTCGGAGCCAGTGGTGATTGGGACCAGTAGGAGGACCAAATGTAGGTACAGGATTTAAACCCCTTAGAGTCCGTTTTCAGATATGAAAGTGGGATCTAAGGAGTTAATTCATGCCAACACAGAGATCGGTCGTGCATAAATCGGCAGCCCTCTGGTATACATAGTAGCAGAATGCTACCCGGGATATAAAGGGAAGTCGGTTCCTGATCTCCTTTTATAGGTTAAACATAATAATAAAGGATAATAATTATTATTTTAAGGATCTGGTCATTTCCAGTGGGAGCAGCACATTATTGGGTATTTTCAAAACGCTGACAGCGGCTGTGGCGAGGGAGCAGGACAGGTGAGTATATGTTACCGACAGGTCCCCCAGAGCCCAAACAACATGGCTAAGTACAGTATGACTTTTTCCGGACAACCCTTTTGTTTTTACTGTATGTTAAATATATGCCCACAAACAATATTCTGTTTAAAAAAAAAAAAAAAGAATATTCCATGCCAAATCTGTAATAGCTTCAATTATGCAATTGTAGAAACAAGTTATTACTAAGGTAAGTTCACAATGGTCGAATGAGTATGAATGTGGTTTATCCACATGCTGATTGATGTCGATGGCAGCTGACTAGAGATAGAAGATAAGTCATAGCCAAAAGAGTATATGAAGCAGTGGACTATCGTGCCCCTTGCCGCCCAGAGGAAACCATTTTGGAGACCTCCTATCGATCTGTGTAGAACCTGTACATGTAGTTATCATTGTCCTACAAGCCATTTTGTAACCATGCTTCTGAATAGTTACAAGAGCTGCAGGATATAATATTTTCAACACACAAAGGTCTTTCCAGGACCATTATATGAAACCATGCTCAACATACAACATGTCAGATCTGCGACACCGGTCAATGGCTGGAAGTGGAGATTTTACTAGTAAAACCCCTAGATCACTAAAAAAAAACATGCAGCGATTGGCTGTGCAATCACACCTTTTAAAGTACTGTACAGCTACTTTAAGAGGACCAGGATGAGCTGCTCCTTTGGACACTAGGGGGGAGATTAAAGAAGTCTATGGGCCAGACATATGCCAGGGAGAAGGATCAGATTCTTGCCTTCTTTCTGGCTGTAACCCCGCTCGCCTGATAGGGGTGCAGCAAGGAGGGGAGGAGGCGTGGCCTTATCCATGCGCCTCTAAGTAGATACTGTTGGGGGAAAGGGGGCGGGGCTTTATTTAGGATTGGCGTACAAGTATGCCACTCTTGGTAAATGTCCCCCTTGATGAGGGCAGCTTAATGTTATTTTTCTGCTACACTGTGTATACTATACAGTACCCGAATATGTAGAAATAATGAAAGGCCTTGCTGCATGTGTGTTAGTTATCTGGTTAGTTTTCATTAATCCTACGACATTTGGAGGGCTTTGGAACCAATGACTTTCCATGCAGTTTTCGTCACGATACATTGTGGGAGATTTATCAAGCAGTCTTACAGCAGGAAAGTTCTTCAGTACAATGGCAACCAATCACAGCTTTACCAGGGCTCATAAATGTTTGAAAGTTGAGCTCTGATTGGTTACTATGGGCAATAAAGGACATTCATACTGTTAAGGCCAGGTTTGCGCGCCTGTAGGGTTGTTCGCGGCCACAGACCCAGATATATGCAGACACTACTATGGATGAGCATCCAGAGCCATCCACAATTGCACGGATCCCGTAGGTAAATGGGGATTTTCTTGCGGCACGAATCATAACACCTATGTGTCATGTGAATGGGGCCATACAAATAAATTGCAGGTCGGCAATTATGGACAGAAATTAGTGGATGTGAGAACATACCTAACAGACCCTAAGCTTGACTTAACGGCTTAGAGTCCCCTCCTCTATGACACTTTTGGCCCAGTTGCCCCAAGGGTTAAAACTATTTTTCTTCAAAAAGATGTAACAAACTACACTAAGGGCTGTATTACACGGCCTGATCACTATAGTAAACAAGTGATCAGCGATCGTTTACTGAGCCTATTACATGGCTCCATTATCGCGCAGCAAGGGCGGTGTACATATATCGTTAGCGATGTCCGCGCAACCATGAAGTGACAAGCCATTCAGCCATTCACTAGCATCGGCAGTCTCTTCCCAGTCAGTGATTGGCTGAGCAGCCTGTCACTTCAGAGACCGATCCTGAAGTTGCACCAGCAGCTGTGAGGAGTGGGCCAAAGAGCAGAAAATACCGAGAAGAACAGAGAGGTAATGTATGAACTTATTTACAGATTTATCAGCCGCCAGCTGCGCAACGTTATTACGCGGAGTAATACGCGGTTGGCGGCTGATGATTTTAGGTCAGGACCAAAAGACACGATTAGCCGATGATCGTTGTCATCGGCTGATCGTTGTTTTTATTACGTGAAGCAATAATCTACCGATTCTGCATAATTCGGCTATCACTCTGTGTAATAGGGTCCTAACAAAGGTAACCATGCAGTGTGCAGCAGCCGCTGTTGCAGCCATGTAAAAACATGGGAGACAGTATCACTTTTAGGGTCCAGTATATGCTAATGAGCTCTTTGATTGCCATGAGGATGAGGACAGGTCTCTGCACTGCTACAGATGCCTGTTCCACCCACCTCCTTATACATATTCATTATGGGCTCTCCTGCTGATATAGGTCCCGGCCTTCTGAAATCCCAAGGTTTGGCTCTCTTTCTGCACAATTGCAGGATTTCAGGACTATGTCAGCAGTAGAGCCTACAATGAATATATATGAGGAAGCGGGAACAGAGGACAGCCTTAAACTTGTATCAGCACTGGAGACCTGTTCTCTTTCTTTTGTTTGTACTTGTGCAAATTATCAAGCAAAGTGATGAAATTCTGCATTTCTTTAAATACCTGTCTGTCTACCAGAACCATACTAGTACCCCTGGTTTATCATTTAGGAGAAGGTTTAGGTTAAAGTGACTCTGTACCCACAATCCGTCCCCCCCCCCCCCAAACCACTCGTACCTACCGATAGCTGCTTTTAATCCAAGATCTGTCCTGGGGTCCGTTCGGCAGGTGATGCAGTTATTGTCCTAAAAAAACAACTTTTAAACTGGCAGCCCTTTGCCCAGCGGCCGTGGCCTAGAATATCTGTGCCCTAACTTTGCACCACCTCTCCGTCCTTCCTCCCCACCCTCTTTATCATTAGAAACGTCCCTAGAACATTTTCTCCTGTCTGAACATTGCACAGGTGCCTTAACGATCCAGCCCATGTGCCGTGCTGACACAGGTGAGGAATAGGAGACAATCTGCCTGGAGAATGATGAGTAGGGCGGGGAGGAGGGACAGAGAGGGTGTGCCAGCCTAATGCATACACAATCTAGGCTACGGCTGCTGGGCACAGGGCTGCAAGTTTAAAAGTTGTTTTTTAGGAGAATAACCTCATCACCTGCCGAACGGACCCCAGGACAGATCTTGGATTAAAAGCATCTATCTGAAGGTACAAGCAGTTTTGGGGGGGGATCGGATTGTGGGTACAGAGTCACTTTAAGAGATCCAACCTTTTCAATTTCTGAATGGTGAATTATTGAAAGACGCTTTGGCTACTGCACAAATGTTTCAATACCATTGTGTTTGACCCACAACTATGCTTTTATCCATGGGAACCTTGAGATGTCCATGGTTGCCAGAGATTGCTGTGGGTAATAATAAGTGCATTATGTTCATCATATATTAATGACATTAGTGGAAGCAGTACGAAATAGCCCTAACACAAAGACTTGGTTTCATGAACTGCTACCTTACAGTGGTAGATGTCAAATAAGCCATAATGCAGATGAGAAATACTAAAAAGACTCTTGAAGTGTTCCCTTAGATACTGGCAGTCAGCATTATTCCTTTTTTTTTTTTTTTTTGGAAGGATACGATCAGTGCCAGGAAACAACACAGCACCTTTAATCATTTCGCCCATGATGCACCCCACAGACCACATGTCAACTGAAAACAAATAAAAATAATGAAATGAAAAAAACAGCAACAAGTCAACGGAAAACAATGCACATGAAGGGTCATCATGCAGTGCAAGCACACACAGCTAGGGGGCAGAACTTTCCTTTTTCTTCTTGTTGTAAGGAAACATCTCCATAACAGATGAGCGAACTGCCCATCTAAACAAAGTAAATCGCTTCGTTCTTGACTGTAAAGGCTGAAGATATATTTAAAAAAAAACACAATCACCTGCTGCATGGCTGCAGTGCTCTCTTCTGGCATCTTCCTCTCCCTACCTGCTCTGTAAGCAAATGCTATAGCGATGGGGGGGATTGGCCTATTGAGGTATAATGCTGCCATAGGTCACAAGAGTGATAGACAGGGTGGGAGCCAATGGCTTCTTGCCCAATCAAACACAGCACTGAATTCCAGGTCAGGTGTGGTTTGCAATAAAGCTCCATTCACTTCAATGGAACTGAGTTGCAAAAACCCAACCTCACTGGAGACAAGAGTGGTGCTGTCTCTGAAGGAAAGTGGACATGTTTTTCTAACACTGCACAACTCTTTTAGCTTTACGTACTGCTGTTTAGAAGCACATACAGTCATTTAAAGGGCCAGGCAAACTACCCGTTGGTACTTGCCCAGGTGGTGATACTGGCCTGGGCTGGCTAGCAAGACATTCTGAATTCTGGACAGTTTCTTGATGGCTATCCAAAGCAGTCCGAAATTTCAGATGCCCATATAGGCTTCTATGGAACATCCATGTTGGAATTCCAGATGAAAATAGGACCTGCTCTATATTTTTCAGAACCCTATTCCGGTGCCCAATACAACCCATGAGTCAGGAAATTTATCTGGATTTCCTGAAAATAAATCAGGATACATTTCCTGTGGCCTTAGCTACCAATGTGTGATGTGAGTGTTCTGATTTCTGGGACTCCATCAGTCAGTGCATCCCATGTGTGTCGCATATCTGGTCCTCCATGGCATCCCCATGCAGGTGTATAACGCTGTGCAATGGCTGAGCTATACTACCAAACAAATGGACGACAGAAGTTTTGAGTGTACACTGCCGAAAAGTTGATGGAGCCCCAAAGCCCAAATACTAAGCTATGCTCCACAATGGAGGCCCTACAGTCACAGTTTATATTGGCAACCATGCTAAAAAAAAGTTGCCAGCGCATATCGATTCATACTCGTTGTCAACTGGTGAGTATGTTGGCCCATTTTCCGAAACACATACATTAATTTTGCAGGGATCAATGGCATAGAAGATCATGCTATTTATTCCCGCTGAATAAATAGTGAGCATAGGGCCAAAATGTTATGGGAACATAGCCATAGCCACATACTGAGCGTGTTGCAGTGATGAGACCACAATGACCACACATTAATAACCTATACTACAAATAGCCGATCAATGTTAAGTTATCAAAAAAACCCTCTAATTCATGAAAAATATACTGACTGCATCATAAAAAAATAGGTCTTTATACACATTGGGAAAGATTTATCAAACTGGTGTAAAGTAGTATTGTCTTAGTTATCCCTAGAAACAAATCAGATTCCACTTTTCATTCTTTACAGATTCTTTGAAAAATGAAAGGTTGCTAGGGGCAACTAAGACAAGTCTACTTTACATCATGTTTGATACATCTCCCCCTTTGTGCATAATAAAACAATATAGAAACTAGAATCATATTATGGCTACTTTCTTCCAGAAAAAGCACCTCTCCCCAGTTTGGGTGTTATTTTGCAGCTCAGTCACACCAAACTTTTTTCCGCCTAATTTGAGAGCAAAATTCATGATTTTTTTCTAGATAGCTGGATAGGCAAATCAGCATTAATTTAAATGAATCAAACTTTACATGAAGCAGGGTACCAATATTATAACTGCTGTTCTTGGTTCATGATTTACTGTGACGCTTGACCTTGATTTTGACCTTCCTTCTTTTGTGCTGTTACCACACCCCTCATTCTCTGATTTTTCTTGGCTACTGATTTGCTCCTTAAAGTCATACTGTCACCTCCCTTTTCCTCACTCCATTTCAGTGGTTAACAGTGTCACCTAGGTAGGGTATCACAACATTTGTGCCCCATATTCCAGGCTGGGGAAAGAGCCCAATTGCCATGAAGCTCTGCCTAGGTGACACTGTCAACCAATACAAATAAGCGATCTTAGAGCAGAAAGAAGATACAAGATATATGCAGTATTTTATGTACAGCATCTTAACTTGTGGATGGTGCGGAGTGAGGTGGGTGACAGTATCATTTTAATCCAACTTTTCATGGAAGCAATGGGCGGTCTAATACCATACGTGAGCTGCACAGATGGGGCCTATTACTACACGGAGGCTGCAAAGAGTAGCCTAATACTATATGGAAACTGCACAGAGGGAGCCTAATACTATATGTGAGCTACATGGGGGGGGGGGGGTAATACTAATATGGGGCTGAACAGAGGGACCTAGTACTATATGGACGCTGCACAGAGGAGCCTAATATTATACATGGCTGCACAGAGGGGTCTGATACTGTATGTAGCCTGCTCAGGGAGGCCTAATATTGTACAGGGCCTGTACAAAAGACCACGGACACCATGATGTTCCTGGCTTTTTTTTTTTTTAGAAAACTGGTATATCACAAAGAGCATTGCTCATGATGACCCCTGTCCACCAACAAAATTATCTAGAATTGACATATAGGCATCAGAATTGGACCATGGAGCAATAGAAGAAGGTGGCCTGGCCTGATGAATATTTTCTTTTTACATAATGGATGTACTATAGGAAGAATGAAATATAATCCTCTGGGCAATATTCTGCTGATAAACCTTAGGTCCTTGCATTTATAGGCATGTTACTTTGACACATACCACCTACTGTACCTTAACACTGTTCTAGACCAAATATAACGTTTCATGGCAATCATATTACATAATGATAGTGGCCTTTTTCAGCAGAATAACACGCCCTGTCACACTGCAAAAATGCTTAGGAATGGTTTCCCAGATCTCAATCCAATCCAGCTTCTATGGGGTGTGCTGGAGAAAAGTCCAATCTATGGAAACCCACCTTACTGACAAGACTTAAAGGGGTTATCCTCAGGATGGGGGATATCTGATTGCTGGAACTCCACGCAATCTTGTTTAAAGGATCTGCTGTTAAAATCCTTTTGCTAGATACCATAGGACACCTTAAGGAATCTAGTGCATGTCACCATACGCAAAGGGGTATTCCACTCAAACATAGTTTTTCATATGTTTTATATACGGTGACACTAACAATTAATTGCATACTTGTTATTATCTATCCAGTCTCCTTCCCTCAGTTCTGAGCTACTGCTTTCTCTGCTAAAGATAAAAAAAAATTTGTGCATGAGCTTTTCTCTCCACCCCCCCCCCTTTCCCAGATGGCTGATGTAAACAAGTCCCTATCTGCAACTTTGTAGCAACTTTGTAATGCCAGTAGAGATAATCACAGGGAGCCCATTTGCAACTTGATCTCAGATTAACCCCCCAGCATTGCAAAAAAGATGCAAAGTTGCAGATTTAAAGCCTGCGAGGAACGTGTTTACATCATCTGTTGCAGAAGGGAAGGGGGAGGAGGGGGAGACAGAGAAAAAAGCTCACACAGATTTTTGTGTCTTCAGCAGAAAGCAGCAGCTCAGAACTGGGGGAAATAGACTGAATAGATAATAAAAAGTGAGAAAAGAATTGTTAGTCTCCCCATGGGCTGCAACATATGAAAAGTTATATTTGAGTGGAATACTCCTTTAGAGCTGTTTTTGGCATAATGGTGGGTACACAATATTAGGAAAGTGGTTTTAATGTTATAGCTGACTAGTGTATATCTGTATTCATAGTTACTCGCACTAACTTGGAATTTCTGGAATTACTTCTGTGCAAGAAGTGGAGTTTTATAATGAATAAAAGTGTTTGCACTTGAGATGTTTCATTTTCAGAGCTGTTTAGCAAATAGAGCCCTGAATATTACATATATCTGCAAAATTAATTTGCCAGAGACCTGACTGACTGCTGTGCTCATTTCAAGTTGAAATCAATATTCATAATCCATAATCTCTCACAAGAGGCAGAAATGTACAGATTTATACAGATTTATGCTTTTCTCTGCTTTAATTGTCACACTGCTATTCATATCATAAATGAACATAAAAGTAATACAGAGATATGGGACCATAGTGGAGGCTCATCATTTCCAGTCCCACGTTTGATAACCATATAAACTCCATTCTACATTTACAATGGCTAGCAACATTTTATGATGCCTGTTAAATGTTAGGGTTCAATCCAGTACATCTGAACATTCTACTTATAACGTGGTGAAAAAAAGAATCATACAGACTCCATTGATAACCACACAATGACATTATGCATTCAGGGACAAGAATATGGTAGACTAAAGGAGTCAGTTTAGATTGTACATAATGTAGATGCTGTTTATGTTAACAGTCCTGATTGATATTAGTAACTATATATCTCTAAAACAGTATATTTTGGAAATGCTTGCTCATCTGAAACACCTAGTTTTAATTAACACAACACCTTTAAGATATTATCTATGACATCCCTATAAAAAGAGGTAAGTGGGCACATCTGGCTTATCTCACTAAGAATCGAATGTTCATATACATTACAAAAGGAGAGTACAGTTGATTATGGCGTGGCTGATTCTGACAGTGTTGTTTATCCCGCCATGTTTTTAGGCCTCTCTCAGTTTGTGAATGCATTTCCTTTAGCCATGACTGGACCAAAAATGAGGACAAGTATTTCCTTTATACACTTCACTAACACTCCCTCCACCCTCCAGCTGCTAATTGACAGCTGTTTGTCTATATAAAGTATAGATAGTTAACTGCCAATCAGCAGTGGGTCCACAGAATGTGCTGGTGCTCATACATATTCAGGACTACTGAGCACATGCACATAATAAAGAGGACTATTTTCCTTGGCTTTTATTAGATAGGGCAGCATAAGCCTACTGAAAGAGTCTCTTTAACCAGGGCTGTTTTAATACATTGGTGGGCCCGGTGCACAGCCCTCAAGAGTGCCCCCCCCCCTCTTCCCTTTCAGTGCACCCCTAACACGTTATCAGAATCGGAGCTCAACACACAGTATAATGTACTGAAAGTGACCCCACACTGTATTAAGAGCCCCAATACATACAGTAGTTACCTTATAACACTATTTCCACCATACAGTGATTACATATTACATGAAAACTGCACTGAAAAAACCAGAAAGATATCACTAATAATACAATTACATAATACCGCCACACCATGACCCCTATCACTACAGATCCTATAACAGAGTGCAGTTACATCCAGTGACTCACAGGTGGCGTCTTCTCCAATCAGAGTCTGTCACATTTTCTTTTTCTCTCCCTCCAGCGTGGGCCACCTTAAAGTCTTCTCCTGGCTGTGAATCCTCTCTCTGGAATCTGCCTGAGAAACATTTTAGGCTCCGACACATCCAGTAGTTACACCCCTCTATACCCCTATATAGTAGTTACACCCCTTTGTACCCCTATATAGTAGTTACACCCCTCTGTACCCCTATATAGTAGTTACACCCCTTTGTGCCCCCATAGTTTTAAGGTGTATATAGCTCCCCCAGTTATATACAGCCCTCCTGTGCGCTCCCCCAGTAGTATATAGACCCCCCATGTTCTCCCCCAGTAGTATATAGCCCCCCTGTGCGCTCCCTCCATTAGTATATATCCCCCTGTGTGCTCCCCAGTAGTATATAACCCCCCTGTGCGCTCTCCCCAATAGTATATAGCCCCCCCTGTGCCCTCCCCAGTATTATATAGCCCCCCTGTGTGCTCCCCAGTAGTATATAGCCCCTCTGTGCGCTTCCCCTAGAAGTATATAGCCCCCTGTGGGCTCCCCAAGTTGTATATAGCCCCCCTGAGCACTCCCCCAATAGTATTTAGCCCCCCTGTTCTCCCCCAGTAGTATATAGCCCCCTTGTGCGCTCCCCCAATAGTATATAGCCCCCCTGTGATCTCCCACAATAGTATATAGACCCCCTGTGCTCCCCCAATAACATATAGCCCTCCCTGTGCGCTTCCCTAATAGCATATAAGCCCCCTGTGTGCTCCCCCAGAAGTATATAGACCCCCTATGCTCCCCCAATAGTATATGGCCTCCCCGTGCGCTCCCCCAATAGTATATAGCCCCCCGTGCGCTCCCCCAATAGTATATAGCGCCCCGTGTGCTCCCCCTCCCATATTACATTAAAAAAACAAACACTTATACTCACCTGGGTCTATGCATTCCTGTTCTCTTCACTCTTGTGGCCGCACTGCAGCGGTCACAAGTGGCCGTTCTCCCCTTTCCCTGGCGCCGGCGCTCCAGTGACGACGGGCGCCGACACCAGGGGGAGAGTTCGGCCTGTTGTGACCACAGGAAGTGCAGCTAGAAGAGTGACTGACAGGGAGGGAGCCAATGGCGCTATATTGCAATATTGCAATATTGGCAATATTGCCCAGAGGATCACAATGCCTCCAACAGCATGCCTTCTTCACATAGTGCATGCCCGGGTTAGGGGCACAAATGTGCCCATTAGCCCACGTGATGTAAAAGAAAATATGACTCTTAAGTAGTGCCAAGCAGACTTGCTGATCTGTTCAGGTTATTCAACATTCTATGAACACTGCATTTGACTCCAGGCAGCTGGAGAAGTTGGATGCTGCCCTAGGGCTGCCAGGAAACATGGACACAGCCTATGGCAAAGTTCTGGTTTGCAACATTCTCTGAATCCCAGTGGCTGGAAAAGTTGGTTGCGACCTAGGGCAGCCAGGATGGATACAGCCTAGGGCTATGTTCACACAACGTACAACTACGTCAGTAGTTCTCGCCGCAGAACTACGGTCGTAGTTTTGCGGGATGGAACAATGTCTATTGATGAATGGGATCCCGGCCGGAGCGTACACACATCGTATACGCTCCGGCCGGGAGCCCATGAGGGGCCGCAAAAAACTGACATGTCAGTTTTCTGCGGCCGGAATTCAATAAATTCTGGCTGCAGAAAGACCTGTTAGTTCACACAGTGCGGCCGCAGAAAGACCTGTTAGTTCACACAGCGGCTCCGGCCGCTCGCTTCCCTGTGTGCTATGGGAAGCTCTGATGCGGGCACACGCTGATGCGCCCACATCAGAATGCCGGTACGGCCAGTCTCTAACGGTGTGTGAACGTAGCCTATGGCTGTATCAATGTTTTCCTGGACTCCCTAGGGCGGCATCCAACTTCTGCAGCTGTCGGAAGTCAAATGTTGAGTGTTCAGGTTCTGAGAACGTTGCTGAAAAGTTCATAAAGTTCACTCAACACTACTCCAGACATGGCTACTATCTTCCACTTTTTAATGGTCAAGTTCCAGATGCTTCTGGATGTGGACAGAGGGAAGCATGTACTGCCTTGATCCATTTAGTGCACCAGCAAATCATGTTGTCATAGACTTGTACATAAGTATACTGGTAAAGTCTATACTAGCAGTACTAATATACAAATACTGTGGGCATTACACAAAAGAAGATTATACACAGTTGTTGATTTTGTATTTCCAAAGTAAATAGCTTGAGATGTAAAAATATTTATCATTTCATGAACTAAAATCTACATTTTTTAACTCTATGTTAACTGCATCATTTCATCTGTAACTGTGACAATTGCACACAAAGACCTATTTTCTTTGTAC
Organism: Dendropsophus ebraccatus; assembly: GCF_027789765.1. Taxonomy (NCBI): domain Eukaryota; kingdom Metazoa; phylum Chordata; class Amphibia; order Anura; family Hylidae; genus Dendropsophus; species Dendropsophus ebraccatus. The sequence goes on from NC_091460.1 coordinate 113,643,885, forward strand.
GATAATAAATGACGCCAGGCACTAAACACTCACTTTTACTACCTGGTTCTGTTGACCTGAATATTTGTTTTAAATGTGGACCCCGAGTAAATACATCTGCATACACAGTAGGTAATAATGGATAAGTGATAGCATTAGACTGAGAACAAGATGTGAGAGATGGTTATACAATTTCACAGTGGAATTTAGAATCGAATGCACTTGCTGGAACACATAAGGAAAGCCAAGCTGCGAGCATCAATATGGAAAACAAGATGTAGCATCTGCACAGCCATGATCTCCTCCAAATGTTGCATCTCTGAGAAGTGATACTGCATATGGATTTGATGGCAACTTGCAAAACACACCATAAATAATGAAAAATACAAGCAATAGGCATAAATAAGCAAATGGCTGTCATGGAAACCTACATATACAATTTCATGATCTGTCTTAATCCGGTTTAGATATTTTAAATATATAATAATCAGCGCCTAAGACATACATACCTTCCAACCTAGTGCTCTGTGATTGTGACTATTACACGAAAACTAATGAGGCTAGGAGACTGTAGAATGACTGATATTCTGAGAGTGAAGAGGAAAAACAGGGGTTACGCTTTCTGAGACCTGCTGAAGAAGAAAATGTTAGAGAGCAACACTAAGGATCACTTAATACGGAAGGACCTATAGAGGGGTAACTAACAGCCATGACACCATCTAGCTGGACTACTCAATGCTCTTATTGCTCAGCTTACAACTAAGGCCTGCGAACCACAGGAGGCCCTTGGTTGTGTCACTTCAGACAAAGGAACATTAATGGGGTTTGCAGAGGGGTGAAAAAAACTTGGCTGAATGGTCTATATGGCATACAGAACCCCTTTTATTCTTGAAGGGATAAGCCAGTGCTGTCTGGCCCCAGTTTAAAGCGGTACTCCAGTCATTTAAATACTTTTATATAGTGCTGGCGCAGCAAAGAAAAGAACCTTACCACACTCCCCAGTCCCCTGGGGTCCTCCTGTGGTGTTTTCAGAGTCCCCTGCTAAACGCTCCCATCGCTACTTCCAAAATGAACTCATCTCGGCATTAACAGCCTGCTCCACCAATCACTGACTAAAGCAGGACAGCGCCATGGCCATTGATTGGCTGAGTGAGTTGTCACTGTCTAGACAAGTCTGTCTCGGTAGTAGCAGTGGGAACATTCAGCCGGGGACCCGAAGGGTTCACAGGAGGAGATTGGGGGGGGGGGGGGAGCATGATTAGGTGGGAACAGGATGTCTATTATTTTCTATGAAGCACCAACACTATATCCAAAAATTTTAAATGGCTGGAGAACCCCTTCTCTCCCCATAGAGAAAACATGACCGTTTGCAACATTCTAGTGTACAGGGAGGTCAGGAGAAAACAGTCTGACACCATTGATAATATATGGCCAGCTTTAAATGGAAACTATCAGCAGGTTCGTGCAAACGATCCTGCTGACAGCTCCCCGCAGCTGTGTACCTCATCTATCCAACACCGGTCTTCTTTCCTTAGTCGGTTCTGCTGTTTTTGATAACTTTAATCAAACAGAAGTATGCAAATTAGCGTGTTCTTCAGCCCCCAGAGCGCTGTTCAGCCTGTCCGCCACCTCCTTTGCTCACACCTACCTATGAATGTTTAATTATGTATCAGCAGGACGGGCTTCACGAAGGTGTGACCGAAGGAGGTGGTGGTTGGGCTGAACAGCGCTCTGGTGGTCAAGGAACGCCTTTAGTGCTCCTAACACGCTAATACTTCTGTTTGATTAAAGTTATTGAAACCAATAACCAGGTCCAACTAAGGAAAGAAGACCGGCATCTGAAATATGGGGTATGCGGCTGCAGGGAGCTGTCAGCAGGTTCATTTGTATAGTTCCATGTTCCTACCCCCGCACAGTTGTTATAAAAAGTATCAAGTAAATGACAACTTCACAAATTAGGTGTCATTTGTCATCTTGTGATCATAAAAAAGCACATGAGGAAAGTACGTTGATGTGGTGAGTATTAAATGCTTTCATCTCTTTATGTGAATCGATGTATGTCTTTTATTATCCCAAGATAAGTGGGATAATACAACTTGTCATGTGACCCATGTCATGCGCTGTCCGGCAAACTACTGTATGTCACATGTTTACTTATTTTCTTTTTTTGTGTGTTTTTAAGTACGTTATTGCAACTTTTTTGATCATTTTGATGTTTGAGGATGGTGCTTTGTTAGTCAAGATTTGCATCTTGGCACCCTGGTGCTATATACATTACTAATGCTGTCTATTTGTGAGTTGACAAAGGGATATGACCTGTGTTGTTCATTAGACTGTGTCAAATAAAAGGGAAATCATCTGCTGTTTAGTGCTAACTTCTTCTCAGAGACCTACTGGAAACTCTCTCAGTGGAGACCCACTGGAAAAAGTACTCAATAGGAGGAGTTTGGGGACCTTGAGCTGACCTTGGGCATGCTCGGGTTCATCCGAACCTGAACGCTCTGAGTAATCAAATGCGGAGACTTTGGGTTCAGACAAAGCTGGGCGTACTTGAATTTTGTTAATCTCTATTGACCTTGTTAGGATAACATCTACCCTGACCAGTCTAGGCTTTTGGATTGGATCCGCACCCAGCATACTATCAGTCTAACACACTATAACAGTTAGGCCTATGTTTGCACAACATCTTTAAGCGAATATCCACCCATACTAGCAGTCTGGGCTGTATTCTGTACTTACAACCTCAAGTTTATTATAGGAGATTGTCCAGATAAACGAATAGACTTTTGTTATAAGTTGGTGTCAAAATTACTCATTAAGACTATGTTCCCACAACGAGAAAATGGCTGCCGTCTTTCTGGATGGCCGCCCTTTTAGCGTCAAAAAACATGATGATTGTGAACACTATTTGCGCCAACATTATTTGTACCAACTGATGACCTTCTTGCTAAAAAGATGGAAGTCATCTTTCCATTGAGGGAACATGGCCTAAGGCTGCTTTTACACAATCAGACTGCTGTTATAGGGGTAGGCCCAGACTAGCAGACAGACTGCTGTTATAGGGGTAGGCCCAGACTAGCAGACAGACTGCTGTTATAGGGGTAGGCCCAGACTAGCAGACAGACTGCTGTTATAGGGGTAGGCCCAGACTAGCAGACAGACTGCTGTTATAGGGGTAGGCCCAGACTAGCAGACAGACTGCTGTTATAGGGGTAGGCCCAGACTAGCAGACAGACTGCTGTTATAGGGGTAGGCCCAGACTAGCAGACAGACTGCTGTTATAGGGGTAGGCCCAGACTAGCAGACAGACTGCTGTTATAGGGGTAGGCCCAGACTAGCAGACAGACTGCTGTTATAGGGGTAGGCCCAGACTAGCAGACAGACTGCTGTTATAGAGGTAGGCCCAGACTAGCAGACAGACTGCTGTTATAGGGGTAGGCCCAGACTAGCAGACAGACTGCTGTTATAGGGGTAGGCCCAGACTAGCAGACAGACTGCTGTTATAGGGGTAGGCCCAGACTAGCAGACAGATTGGTGTAACAGGAGGAAAATCAGAGCTGACTAGGTGTTTTAGTACTGGGTTTGCGTGGTCTAAAGAGAAATTCTCACACTTCACACAGTGTCCAGACTACACAACCAGACTGTGGTTACAGAGGGAGGACCAGACTACACAACCAGACTGCTGTTATAGGGGGAGGTCCAGACTACACAACCAGACTGTTATTACACAGGGGAGGTCCAAACTACACAGCCACACTGTTTTTGTAGATGGCAGGTCTATTCTACACAGTCAGGCAGCTGTTATGGGTGTGTGTTTGTGTGTGTGTGTGAGGAGGGGGCGGGGGTCCAGACTACATAACCTGATTGCATTTAAAGGGGAAGGTCCATATTACACAACAGTCAGACTGCTGTTATATCAGGGGGGCGGGTTACACTGCCAGACTGCTGTTATGAGGGAAGGACCAGGGACCAGACCACACAGCCAGACTGCTTTTATAGGGTAAGGCCCAGATTACACGGCCAGAGTGTTGTAACAGGGGTAAAATCAAGGCTACACATACAGACTGCTGTTATAGGGTCAGACGGTAAACATACAGCCTGCTGTTTTTGGGTGAGGTCAAGACCACACATACAGACTGCTGTAAAAGGGGAGGACTAAAATATACAGTCAGACTGCTGTTATAGGGTAAGATGCAGACTACACAGCCAGACTGCTGCTGCTATAGAGGTAGGTTCACACTACACAGCCAGACTGCAGCTATAGAGGTAGGTCCACACTACACAGCCAGACTGCTGCTATAGAGGTAGGTCCACACTACACAGCCAGACTGCTGTTATAGAGGTAGGTCCACACTACACAGCCAGACTGCTGCTATAGAGGTAGGTTCACACTACACAGCCAGACTGCAGCTATAGAGGTAGGTTCACACTACACAGCCAGACTGCAGCTATAGAGGTAGGTCCACACTACACAGCCAGACTGCAGCTATAGAGGTAGGTCCACACTACACAGCCAGACTGCTGCTATAGAGGTAGGTCCACACTACACAGCCAGACTGCTGCTATAGAGGTAGGTCCACACTACACAGCCAGACTGCTGTTATAGAGGTAGGTCCACACTTCACAACCAGAATGTTAGTATCAGAGGTCTAGACTGCACAGACTGCTGTTATGGGGGGATTGTCCAGACTATAAAACCCAGACTGCTGTTATAGGGCGTGATCTGACACAACCAAAATGCTATGACCAGCTATTTATCATACAGCACTTTCAATTAAAAGGGTTATTCCTATATTAACTAACATAGTTAACCATGTAGGGTGAAGATAAATATTTTTCCAAATACATTCATTTAACAGACTCGCCTTCTTCACCTGATATGCCGCTCTCTCCCTCCTATTGCTAAAAGTTCATTGCCGTGTCCTATAAGTTTAACTACATTCATTGAGATGGAAGTACCCCTTTGGCCCACAATTTAAATGGGTTGACCAGACTGCTTCTTAGATTACAGCCCCTTAGACAGAAGCTGATCACTAGAGAATGTACTGCTTTGTACCCCAGTGATCAGCAGGCTATGAACAGGCAAACTTCAGGGTAAATGATTATTATAAAACACTATCCCAGCAGCCTGTTATCAATCAGATCCGGAGATATAGCCGGGGAGAGACGGCGGCAGCGCAATCCACTCCCCAGCCGGCTGCTTATTCTGTCAATATTTTCTCATAGACTTGCATTGAAAAATACTGATGGAATGAGCGGCTTATAGTTCACTCGTTTGTTGGGCTAAAATGTTTTTCATTGCCTGTCTCCTCCATTTATCAGACAAACAAGTATACAGCTAGAGAATACAGGAAATTAAAAGAAATGCTATCAAACATTCTTTAAGGTACGTTATATATTAGCTAACCTAAGATGAGATATTGAATGTTAAGATTAGTAGAGTCTATATCCTAAATAAAAGCATGATATTATAAATTACAATACCCTGTAGTATATAGGTATACAGAGATTATTACATGCAAGCATTAATGCATTGATTTCTTCAGTTAAAAGAGACAGTAGATCTAATTTTTATCTAGTTTTAACCCAATGGCGATTCTACACCTGTATACTCATGGGTATGTAGAAATTTTTTTTTTTTTTTTTGAAACACAAAAATAATACTGAGAAGAGTTAGTAAACAACAACAGATATGGTGGTTAATAATCAGACATGTAAGCTAGGTAAGTTGGAAGGTATGTTTCCATGAATACAATGAAGCTCCAGAATAGTACAAGGATACAGTCCCTTCCTGGGAAGAGGATCTTGTGGCGGACCATTTCTCCCATAATGCATCCCACAGACCATATATCCACTAGAAGTGCAGAAACAAGGCCGTTAAGATATGGAAAGAGGAAAAGGCAAGGTTAGCTAGGAAGGTAAGTTCCTGAAGCATGTGGAAAAAAGTGTAGATTGAAATGCATAAAAATCCAGTTATCCCCACCACCACAAATAAAATAAAAAGTTAGGAACATTATGAAGAGTGACGTACATGATAAAATGAACAGCATCTGCTTTAAATTCAGTCTCCAGACAAATATAGTATACAGGGCAATGTGTGGACGATAACAATGATTTAACTGTCTGCACAAAGGATCAGATCAGCCAATGATCGACTGATCGCTGGCCCTATACAAGGGCCAATCAATGGGGAGGGGTGTTCCTATAAATTTTTAATCAGTCTGTGTGAAGGTAAGAAGAATAATGCAATCACATGTGGCCAGCTTGAATATTAAAAAATAAATATTAAAAAATAAGTTTGTATGTAGAGACAGCTGTACAATGGAGAAATCAAAAAAGCCCGTAAAGTAGCAGTTCACAATTTATTTATTTTTTTATCTGAGCACCCCCCTCCCCCCGTATACACATTAGAGGTGATCGGTGTCCAGTGGATCAGCTTTGTTCCGGTCCCTGTGACTAAAGGCCGGAAGTCACACTCTCCCATGGAGAATGGAAAGCGTTACTTCTTCAATCACAGGAGACAGAAGACGGGAGGGGGGCAAATAAAAAAAAATTGTGAACTACTTTAATAATTCACCAAACTCTATCTCTAACAGATATATTTTAGACTTTCTCTACCTAAAGAAGTAATATCCTATATAAGGAGAATATATTTGGAAAAATAACAAAATGATAAAGACTAGAGATGAGCGTGGCTCGAGCATGCTCAACTCGGATCGCTCAGAAGTCCTAAGGAGTTTTGGAAAATATGAATACAGCCATAGGACATAGGCTATATCTGTTTTCTAGGACTCCCTAGGACTGCATCTAACTTCTTCAGCCACCTCTAATCAAATACCGCACGCTCATACGAACCCGGGCATAATCATCATCCTATTACCAACCAGAGAAAGGCAAATGGGGGCAACAGGAAGTTAAGTAGCATCTATTTTTTTCGCAAATAGTAAAAACAAAAGGGCAGAGACAACAAAATTGTATAGAAAACAGTTTTTTGAGCTGGCCATAGGCCCTCTGTAAGTGAGCAAGGCAAGAAGTAACCTAGCTCATAACATATCTGAGGAATAAATACTTGAGTACAAAAAAAAGTTGGTCAAGGTGCGCTGAAGCACAAAGAGGGCTGGTGAACTATACGGCAGAGGGAAATGGACAGACAACGAATTATGTGACAAGAGTGGTGACATATATCCAGAGGGAAAGCTTTTGCCATTGTCATAATGATAACAACAAAATTAGCGATGACTACACACCAAGAGCCCTAAGGTGGCGGATTCATTTGATCAGGTTTCACAAAACACTATAGTTAAATAATACAACTGGAGACTGATTTTATTAAGTCACAGAAACCATTGGCTATGAGTATTGCTGTTTTTATCTTCTCAGTCGGTCTTCATAATTGTTCCTAATGGTATTCATTTAACTTAAAAAGCAAATTATAAAAGCCAAAATAGCAGCTTAAAGGAAACTCATTGGTGTAAAGAAAAATTACCCATAAAAGCAAATAGGTGAACAGATTATAAATGCCACCTTGTAATTGTACAGATGGGGATAAGGTAAGATCTACGAGAATGAATATACTGAAGATGACAGTCAGAAAACAAGGCAATAAGCTTTAGTAAAATGATGGATGGGAAAGGATCTCCATAAAGACATGTCATTTTCTGAATTAAATTATAATGAATGTTATTAGTCTAAAAAGTGTGTTATGATGGAAAGACCGGAGCAGATTTCTTTGAGATTGCTTTTTTATTTAGTATCCCATTACGGTGCTCAAAAATATCTATGGCATGATATTAAAAAAAAAAAAAAAAAAAAAAAAAAAAAAGGAGACAAAATAGATCTAAAAGAGTAAATAATAACTGATGTCAACTAATATGTATGCATTAAGTCCACATCATCCCGTGTGTACACAATATTAAAAAAAATAATGCAGTTAAATATGAATAGCCCAGGGACTACGCAGGGACCAGCGATGTACTAACAGATGCTCTGAACTGGCATTTTGGTGACTTTCTTACACTTTATTACTATTGGATGCTGGAACTTTCATATTAATATGTACGTGGGTGTCTATCAGGTAATCTAGTACAGTACATAGGCTACATTGGTCATTCCATATCAATATTTTTACACAAAATAATTTTTTACTGGAAAATGCCATTGAGTGAACTTGCCGATTTGCCGTATGAAGAAGTTGGATGCCGCCCTAGGGAGTCCTGGAAAACATGGATATAGCCGTAGGCTATATCAATATTTTCCTGGCAGTCCTAGGACTGCATCCAACCTCACATGATGCCAGGAGTCAAATGTCGAGAGTTCGGATTCAGACAAACTTTCGGCAAGTTTGCTCAACACTACTGGCAAATAAAGCCTTTAGAGCTCCTGTATGCTATCCATATTGAACATGTTACCCCTGTACTATTGCTCAAGGTCCATACCTACACTACACTACTGTATATGGTCATGTTCATATTATGTATAACACAGGCTGGGTCACAGAATGGCCGGTGTTACTGAAGACCATCCTGGCCGATACTGCAGTACCGGCCAGATGATCTTCACTTCTGCTGAATTTGGATGCGGGTGCACCCGTGTGCACCTGCATCTGAATTCCCCGCTGCACACAATGGAGCGTGTGGCTGGAGCTGCACGCTCCATTGTGTGAATTGACAGGTTCTCTGTGGTAGCTATTCAATAAATAGCAGCCAAAGAAAACTGATTGTTTTTTGTGTGGCCGCTAGCGATTCCGGCCGGAGTGTATACCATCTGTATACACTCGGGCCGGGATTCCCTCTAGCTGCAGCACAATGTAAGTTAAGTATTAATCACGGCCGTGTTGCAAATCAGCAACAATGGCCGTGACTAATACTTAACTTACCCTGTGTGAACATGGCCTATGTCTGTATACATACATAAATATATGTAAAAAAAAAATGTATGAGGGAATCAATCTAATGAAATGAAACTCCCCTAATAGAACGTTATCATTCTTCTTGTTTTTTACCCTGCCTAGCACCCACAGTTAACCCTCAGGTTACGATCACAAGCATCCAGGAAACCCACATGTGAGTGTTACCTGTATTTCTCAGGCAGTCACAGGAATGGCATATCCTTTTCTCAGAACCCTGGACCAATGGGTATCTGATATGGGAAGGTGGGGTATTAGGGGGAATTGTAGGTGGACTTAACCTACCTAAGATCAACCTAAACCAAGGGTTTATATTAACAGGTCACTTTTTTCCCCTGAAGACTGGATCATTTTCTTTTCTCCTTGAACTTTCCAGTTTGATGCATATTTACATGTATTTATATTCACTTTACTGTATTTTACAGTATTGCATTTCCTTAAATATTGTGTCTAGGGTACAGCCTACCATTTTCCTTGTATCCCATCCCGAGAATGACTTCTGGTGCTCTGTAATAACGCGTTACTACATAGGGAGTCATCATGAAGCTAGTGCCGGCAGTCCTTGCCAAGCCAAAGTCAAGAATCTTCAGTGTGCAGTCTGACTTCACAACAATATTACTTGGTTTTAAGTCCTGCATTGGAAGGATGATACATTTAGAAAAGAAATTGGTTCAATAAGAACATTGGGGGAGATTTATCAAACATGGTGTAAAGTGAAACTGGCTCAGTTGCCCCTAGCAACCAATCAGATTCCACCTTTCATTTTCTAAAGAGTCTGTGAGGAATGAAAGGTGGAATCTGATTGGTTGCTAGGGGCAACTGGGCCAGTTTCACTTTACACCATGTTTGATAAATCTCCCCCATAGAGATTTCATGTTACATCAAACATTTCTTCCATTTCACACACACACACACACACACACACACGCACACACACACACACACACATATATATATATATATATATATATATATATATATATATATATATATATATATATATATTATTATTATTTTTTAACTATGATATATTTGTTTTTGAACTATTAGTCAACAATGTAATATGTGTCTACCCTTTGTTCATCAAAAATACTGGTTATTATGATAGGGGTGTTGTTTTGGGAGACATGCCTTCACACTTGGGAGTTATTAAAAACTCATAGCTTGCGATACTACACTGTTTACACAACCCCCATTAACCTCTATAGGAGAGACAAAAACAACATAACCACATTCTGCCTGGCTGTTTTCAGCATCCCAACCACCTCGAAGGTGAACAAAACTGGCCCTACTTTGTCAGAGCCCTCCCAACCCCCACACGCGTAGGACCCCAAGAGTGACTGGGCCATACAAATGTTGCAAAGGATTCTGCTTGTAGGTGGGGAACAGATATTACAGGGACAGCTGAAAAAACAGCTAAGAGGTCCTTATTCTGTCAGCATAGTATCTGGTGTGTGCATCACTTAAGAGACACAGATAACTGTTCTTCTTTTTCTGCCCAAGTCTCGACTGTCACAGTGCTGAATATTATGGGTACAAATTAAGTACCAGCATTAGCTTCCATATTGGCTGGGCCGATAGTTTATGGGCTAAGTGGTTGCCCTATCAGGAGTACACAATGCCAGAGTTGTTGGGTTCCATTGGAGCCTAAGTGGGAAGAATGTGGCAGGTAATGGCTGCCCAGAGACCCATAGTGACACAGTAGGACTGGGGATTACTAACAATCACTCTGAAAGCAATCCAGATCTCATAGACCTGATAGAGTATCAGGCCATGGTCCCTGGCCCTGGCACAAGACCACTAAGAAAACTGTTTGCACCACTTAAGTTTGTTCTGCAACCATCAAGTGTATTGTGCCACTATTCTGCAACCACCAAGTGTATCATGTCACTGTTGTGAAAAAGAATAGTGTTGTTCTGGTTTGTTCTGGCTCAAACACTACTTTTCCTATTCCTGTATTGGTAACAGGACTAAACATTCACATAGCAAAGGGTTCTTATTGGGTGCTTGCACATTCCAGAGGAGAAATCACTCTATCCAATGCACAATGCTGGTAGCACAGCCTGTAGTCCTCCCTTAAATAGTTTCCCCTCGACTTATAAAGCATGCTTGCAGCAATTTGGTTCTGGAGAAAAGACCAATAAATCAATGCACAGAACAACAAAGGTGATTCATAGGATTAAGAAAAAATAAGGCTGTTTTCTCAAAAAAGAGTGTAAACACCTGCATACAGGTTACAGATACCGACAGGTGTGGCACAGTTTTAGGGTATGTTCACACTGAGCAAATGTGGCGGAATCCTACTGCAGGATCCCGCCTGCCTCCGTGTGACACTGATTCTCTATGGAAGGGATCCCGCCCCTCAGCTCCTGCCCCTCAGCTCCCCGCACAAAGAATTGACATGTCAATTCTTTGAGTGGAGAGCAACGCACCAAAGGGGGGTAAGCCCTCCCATAGAGAATCAGTGTCACACTGAGGCAGGCGGGATTCTTCCACATTTGCTCAGTGTGAATATACCCTTATAGCCATATTTTCTAATTATGAACAACTTCTTTACATACATGTTGATACATTTTGTGAAATCAAAACCATAATAGCTACATTTGTGAAGTCAGTGTGCTGAGTAAAAGAGCCTCATAGGAACTCAACAGAGTTTTCCGTAACATAAAATTTCCTACGCAGTGTTTCTTTAGAAGGCTTTACAAGCAGCACAATGGCTCTTTTGTTGAAAAATCAATGAGGGTTTAATATCATTTATTGTCACTATGTTACATTTTAAGTTCCCATAAGCACCCAACTGTGTTTTTTCATGATTTACATAATTCATTTTCTATAATACATATAATCTATATCAAATAAGAATAACCACAGTTAAAGCACAGAAGACAAAGAAGGCAGGAATAGAGTTGAGCGAACTTGCCGAACTGTTTGGGTTCGGCAACCTTCTCCGAACCAGTTCGCCATGTCTTGCAAGTTCGGCAAGTCCACTCAACACCAGTTAGGAACAAATATAAGATTACTACTAACCCTGTGTATGATTCCTGCCGAGTGAAGATGTTTAATGCCACACAGCATTTGGTAAAGGAGGTAAGACATTCGCTCATGATCCAATTCCATCTGAATCACCTGACATAAGTTGGCATCCATTAACTCCATGACTAGGTAACTAGAAAACAGCATAAATCAAATAAATCTCATAAAATAAATGTTTCCCAGACACTCATGTAGAATTCCTAATAGAAAATGATATTCCTGAACTGTGAATGAAAGCATACGTGTTACCATATGCTTGAGCATGCTCAAGTACGATCATTCAGCATTTAAATACCAGTAGTTGAAGAAATTTGATGCAGCCCTATAGAGTCATGAAAAACATGGATACAGCCTATGGCCTATGGCTGTATCCATGTTTTCCAGGCAGCCCTAGGGCTACATCCACCTTCTTTAGCCACCGGTAATGAAATGCCAAACGATTTAAGTCGAGTATGCTCCAGTTGTGCTCACCTCTAATTTCTATACATCTGTATCTTAGTTTTAGGTATATTACTTGGCTTGGCTGCGTTTACCAATGCTTACTTAGACTTTTATTAGATGTTTGAAACTAATTTCACATATAGATACTCAACAACAATAAAAATCATCACAAATGCATAAAAAAAATACACATGCCTCTAACTAAAATAGGATCGCCAGCTTTGTTACTAAATAAATCGTCAATATTACTGTAGCCCTTACTTCTGTTCTTAAACTTCCTACAAGTACAACAGCATCCTGCAATCAATAGCGGGCTGATTTTATCTAATAAATGAAAGTACTTTCTCCGCCTCTGAAGATTACATTAAATTAATCAGGCATTACTTACACATCTTGGAACTCCTCAAGAGATTTTTGTGGCGTAAAGACATTTAATAAACTGATAATCTAAAAGAAGAGGGGAAACAAAGACAGGCATATGATAAGAAGGAAGATGCAATTATATTTTCATTTACAAAATCATTATGCAAATGAAAGTCTGATAACAATTTGCTGCAGTCACTCCGAAAAGGAAGGCACCAGACTTATCTTAAAGCTTAAACTTCACCTACTTCTTATGCAGTTAACAAATTGAATGTGGGCTAAGAATATTTTATCTAGAATAGTTTTCCTGCTTTAGCTTTAAGCCAGAGCAAAGTGGCAGTACCAGCAGCATAGCATTGTGCCCACCACTGGCTCTGCTATGTTTGTTTCATAGGCTGCCTTAAGAGAGGGGGGTGTACTTGAGGGGACTTCTAAGTCAGCTGGATCTTGTTAGGAATTGTTCCTCTTACCTGCTAACTGTCTTGAAGAGACACTGTTTATAGGTTTATCCTGTCCTAGCTCAGGTTAGCATAAACTAGTGACAGAGAAGCTGAATAGAATGATGTATCACTTACTTTGTTCTGTGCAGCGGATCCAGAGAGATCCCCCTAAATAATGAGGACTCTCCATATTCCTCTCCATAATGTGCGTGTGCTTAGTAGTCCTGGATATTGATGAGGACCAGCACACTCAGTCCACTGGCATTTGTCTATCTATACTGTATATGAACAGATCAACAAATGGAGAGTGGAAGAAGAGGTACAGCACAAAGCCCATTCTCTTGAAGAACGGCTGCACAGAATGATGTAAGTCATACACTGATCTGTTCAGCATTTATGTCAGTAGTTTATGCTGCCCTCATTAAAGGCAACTCGGCAACCTAAGCTATTTATGAAACTATCTAAGATTTTTTGAGATGGCTACAAGTCCTTATGGAAAAATTACTAGCAGAAGCCCCTATTGCTAACATTCTCCCAGAGCCAGTCTCATTCTAGTGTCTGGGGTCAGCATGTGCTCTGCCCAATCAGCAGCCACAGCAGTGCCCCACTTCAACCACTGATTGGCTAGACGGGCAGTGCATGTACCAACAAACATCACAGCTCTGTACAACAGGTCAAGCACCAGGAGAATGGCAGCAGGAGAGCACGGATGATAAGTATAAGGGTTTTTTTTATGTTTCCCCCTAGACTAAGCCCAAAACATTTAAATAAAAATTCCAACTTGGAATACATGTCTTTTGGTGATCTAGTCATCTATTCATCACAATTTAGCCCTTTAAAGAAATTACTTCTTTTTTTGACACTTTCAGAAACTGTCTGTTTACTTGACACCTAATCCATTCTACTCTTTCAAACGTGTCGCCGTGATAAGATAATTATGTTCTTCACTTTATCAGTTATAATGTTATGGCTGACCAGCATATATTGCTGTTCCATAGTTTATAATAGGTACGATTGATACACTAGTTTTAGTGTGAAGTACCTCACTGTACGTTATTTAGAATGCTAAGAAATCAGACCATGTTTCCAGTAAGAAAACCTTCTGTATTTCAGCCGCGAGGATTAAGGCAAACATACTTGTTCACTAAATCTTTTTATTTACCGTACATCACAAACAGCTTGGAGTCCTTTCTTCTCTCTATAATTTTCCGAGCAGCAGTGTCTGGATATGCTTTTAGTGTTCAGTTGATCAATTATTTCTTAGCAGGGTTTATTTTACAGGCTTCCTTACCTTTACAATTAAATAAATCCATATTAACACGGCACTAGCACAAGATGTGCCCCGGCTTTCAATTAATTAGTGGATAAAGGGCATTCTTTAAATAAAACAATGGATGTTACAGCACAAAACACAGCGGTTTAGATAGATAGACACCTCTAACTTACTATACTAACTTAAAGTGAATCTAAATCCCACTGAGATCCCCTCCCCAAACTGCTTTTACTGTTGGATAGCCACTTTCAATTCAAGCCCTATCCCAGGGTTTGTGCCACTGGGTTACAGAATTCGGGGATGGTGCAGGTGCAAGTGATGCTGCTTCGGGGCACAATGGTGCATGCGCTGGATTCAGTCAGCGCCGGATATGATGAGGGAGGGCAGGAAGGAAGATCTGAGAGGTGGCTCTAAGTTGCGCCTCTTTGGTGCAATGGGACAAGGCTTGGATTTAACATGGCTATCAAACGGTAAAAGCAGTTTGGGGGCGAGTGGGCGTCAATGTCAGTAGGTATGGGCCAAGATTATAACAACATTCACAAATTACGTACATTCCGTAAATATGGACAATGAGCTAGGGGACGGAGTTTGGAGTTCCCTCATCATGATGCTAGAAGCTCCGAAACTGTTTAAAGCGAATCTGTACCCAACCCTCCCTCCTCCCCAACCCTTGGTACCGTTGGATAGCTGACTTTATTATCTTCTTAAAAAAACAGGGTGGGCCTAGAGCATCCATGCCCTAGACCTGCAACACCTTTCAGTTCTCTCACCTTTTACGTCACAGGTGTGTTAGCATATTACTTGTCATATGGACAGATTTGGAGTATACAAGCACCAGGGGATGTCCATATTTTGGGGGGATATACCTAATCTTACTTTGACACTACCATATACTAGCCATGTGTAAGAAAACCTTTGAGAATGTCATGGAAAAAACATAAAAGCTAAATTAGAGGGACTCTGTCAGCTGCAATTAAGATTCCAAACTGCTGACACTGTTGGATCAGGGAGACACCTGTTACCTTTCATATATCTGTCTGTACTTTCAGAACATAGAAAAATGCTTTTATACTATAGTATGCAGAGGCTTTCCCGGGCTCCTGAAGAGCAGCAAGCTGTAACACCTCCTCCCTCTCCCATGCCTGACCCTGCTGGGACTCAGCTATCAGGTGTCAATCAAGCAGGGAGGGGGAGAAAGGAAGCATTATAGCTTACAGATATGAGGGGACTTGGAAAGGCCTCCTTGACTCATTGTACCAGAGAATAAAAGCATTTATTAGAGATGAGCGAAACTTGAGCATGCTCAAGTCCATCCAAACCCGAACTTTCAGCATTTGATTAGCGGTGGCTGCTGAAGTTGCATAAAGCCCTAAGGCTATGTGGAAAACATGGATATAGTCATTGGCTGTATCCATGTTTTCCAGACAACCTTAGAGCTTTATCCAACTTCAGTAGCCACCGCTAATCAAATACCGAACAATTGGGTTCAGATGGACTCGAGCATGCTCGAGGTTCGCTCATCTCTAGCATTTATCTACATTCTGGAAGTACAAATAGATGTATGAAAGGTACCGTGTGTCTCATTGACCTAACAGCTATCTTACAACGTCAGCAGATTGGAACATGAATTACAGCTGACAGATTCCCTTTAAATCATTATCTCTTGAGTTATTCTGACATTCTTGATCCTATGTGACCTAAGACAGAAAATGCGAACTAAAAATAAATGTCAGGAATTGTGAAAGACTGAGTTTTAATGAATGTGACTTAGGTGGATTTAAACTTATGACCTCAGCTGTAGATCGTGACATTATGTTTTGCGCACTGTTCAGTGTAGATAAGCGCTGTTTAAGAACACATGAACATTCACAATTAATCTCTGTCAAATAAATCTACGATGATGCAATGATATCATACACCTGGCTTTTACTTTATGACTAATTACTTGTAGGGGAAGCAAAGGCTGGAGACATAAGGATTATACTGCTGACAGCTGATTGTTTGGACACTGCATTGACTGGAAACTCTTCTAGAGGTTGGCTGTATGTTGTGAAGTGAACAGACTAGGAGAAGTACATGTTGCTCTTTAAAGGGTACCTATCATTACAGCAAAGTTCTGACATTGATATGTTATAGAGACATGTCAGAGGTTTGTATTGGTGGGGGTCTGGGTGCTGAGACCCCCACTGATTAGTACAAACCAGTAGATGCGCTCAACATGGCATGCTTTGCCTTTTCATCTCCGCTCTCACTGCTAAAGTAGCAGTAGACAGAATTATAATGGAGCCTATGGAACTTCCGGTAGATGCACTTACCAGAAGTTCCATAGGCTCCATTATAATTCCATGCACTGCTACTTTAGCAGTGAGAGCGGAGATAAAGAAGCAAAGCATGCCCTGTTGAGCGCATCTACTGTTGAGCGCATCTACCTGCACAATTATTGATCCATGTAAGGGTTTGGTATTTGGTATTGGTATTTAGTGATATCTGTGCAGCCCTTGCTATTTACATGAAAAATAATAAAATTTATACTTACCTATTTTCCCCCGATGTCCTGCAGCCGTTTGCTCATGTTCCCTGCTCACCACTGATGCTCCTGGCTCCATCTCTCAGTCACAGGCTACTTAACCAATTACCAGCCGATTGGCCAGTGATTGGCTGAGCGGTCTGTCACTAAAGAGAGGGCCAGAAGCATCAGTGGTGAGAAGAGAACAGAGGAAACGTCCGCAGGACACAGGGGAAGAATAGGTGAGTATAACCTTTAATATTTTTACACAGATATCAGCCGTCGGCCGCACACCACTGCTTGAGCAATGCGCGGTCAGCAGCTGATTATTTTAAACATGTTTAAAAGACAATAATCAGCCAATGATCATTTTGTTTGTCTGATTGTTGTCTATATTACACGGAGGAATAATCGGCCAAATCGGGGAGATTATTGCTCCATGTAATAGGGCCTTTAGTCTTTGTAGCAACCAGCAGTGAAACTTATAAATACTTTCAGGGAAGTATATATGAGAAATCCTTGTCTCTATTCATCTGGAAATTCTGGGGAATTGCAAATCTTTAAGGAGATGGTCAACACAAAATTCGAAAGGGGGCTGAACAATGGTTGTCATTCACAGATAATAATAGACCTATAACACACTATTGTAAGATTTTGAATCACCATTGTACTGTAGCCATCTAAAGCTATACAGTGGTAAAATATTTAACTAAATCGGGACCTTCCGAGGGTTTATTGTACTGTTTATATCAAGTATGTCATTTTAAAGTGACACTGTCACCCCCTTTGTGCATTCTGACATCTCTAAACAGGTGTAATGGGTAAATTTAGCGTTTTTCATACCTTATTTTATATCATACGTTATGGTGCTTGTTCAAGTAAAAAGTCATCTTTTATCAACTGCAGATTATGTTAAGTGGGCGGGGCCTCGCGGCATTAGCGCCACTTACCCTGCCCACAATGCCACCGCTGGCCCCGCCCCCTCACCAACCATTGGAACAGGCTGGCCTAAAGGTCTAGGCCCCACCCCTTCTAGGTTGGCCCACCAATGACCACCAAGGGGGTGGGGCCAATGTTGGCGTTGTGGGCGGGGCTATGTGGCGCTACTGCCGAGAGGCCCCACCCACTTAACACAATCTGCAGTTCATAAAAGATTACTTTTTACTTAAACAAGCACGATGACGTATGAAAACTGTGTGAAAACTGCTAAATTTACCCATTACCCCTGTGTAGAGATGTCAGAATGCACAAAAGGGGGTGACAGAGTCACTTTAAATATAAGTTGTACGGAAAAATACAGTATACAATAGCGTATTCAACAATCATACATCGCGATTTATAAAAATAAGAGCAGAAATAAATAACAATTAGATTTAACAAAGTGATGTAAAGAAAAGTGACGGTCTGTAGCGAGCGGTGAAAAAAACTTACATTTTTATGATTTACACACTTCATTAGGACCAGCTCCCTGTACGCACGTTTGGCATGTGTTTGATTCTGAAATGGCCGACTAAGTTTCTTAATGGCCACATTTCTATCAAGGACAGCATCGTAAGCAGCACTGAAAGACAGGAAGGAAAAGCACAATGAGAACCATAAATTCTGAATACTATGAGTAAAAAATATATTACTACATGTAACAAACAGGAAATAAAACACAAATCCTGAAGCTTAATATAGATAATACTCTCCACAGGAGATGCCTTGGCACTACTATCGCTGGGGAACCGGATTATGTGAACTGCCACTAATGCATCTACCCGGTCAATTAGGCCAAGAGGAAGCACGCATGACAGTGTGCGAAACAGGCTGTGAAATAAACCGTTTGCTATTTGAAGTTCACAAAGTGGTGAGTGCCTCATCTTTATACCATCTTCTGGGTACAATGGATTTTAATATAGATAATCCAAAAGAGCAAAAATGATCCCTGGTTGAGGGAGTCACAAAAAACAACTGCTTGAAGGGGAACTCCAGCCTAAATAATAAATACAGTCAGGCAGGGAGTGGAGGAAAAAGTATCAAATAAGGTATGTTTACGCTGCTGGCCTCCAGGTTCTCCCGAGTGTCAGTTGGGAGGGGCCTGCTCAGCCAGTAAGTGACTGCAGCGGTGTCCTACCCCAGTCATTTACTGGCTGAACATAACCAGGAGTTGAAGGAGGCCGGCGGGGGTCTGTGGGGGCACAGGGATGGGTAAGTATAAATTCTTTATTATATATATATATATATATATATATATATATATATATATATATACACACACATATATTAATAAGCAGGCAAAAACGAGGCATCCCATTGAAACAGATAGCTGGCAGAATGCCGAGCTAAGTCCGCGTGCGGTGGCTGTACTCGGAATTTCTGCCTGTTTTCCGTAGAGTGAACTGTACGGGAACTATTGCTGAGATGATATTGCTTTTTATATACTAGTAATGTACACCGATGGATGTGCACCATTCCGGTCCCTATGATAGAACTGTGATTACTATATCGCTGGAGCACTGTAAATTGTGTTTCCTCCGCACATAAGAGATGTACTGTATACTAGACGTCACTTGCAGTATCAGAATGTACAATCATGATCAGCGGTGGGTCACAGATTAATGTGCGTGGTAGAAACTGTTTGTCAAATCTGTCATAGGTTATTATATATATATTGTATATAGCCCCATTTCTTACAACTTGGTAATCATACAAGACTGTTCTTGTTAAATCTTCCAAGAAAAAAATATGCCAAGTTGTTTTATTCACTGTGGCATTCATTCTAAAAGGGTGCGCCAGGGTTTGGTTTTTTTCTTTGAAATCAACTGATGTCAGAAAGTTATACAGATTTGTAATTTACTTCTATTAAATCAAGTCTTCTAGTACTTATCAGCTGCTGTATGTTCTGCCATAAGTGGTGTATTCTTTCCAGTCTGACACAGTGCTCTCTGCTGCCACCTCTGTCTGTGTCAGGAACTATTCAGAGCAATAACAAATCCCCATAGAAAAACTCTCCTGCTCTGGACAGTTCTTTTCATGGACAGAGATGGCAGCAGAGAGCACTGTGTCAGACTGGAAAGAATACACCACTTCCTGTAGGCATACAGCAGCTGATAAGTACTGGAAGACATGAGATTTTTTTGATCTTTAGAACTTTTTGACACCAGTTGATTTGAAAAAAAAAAAATTCACAGGAGTTCGCCTTTAACTAATTTTAAGGTAAATTTCTTTCTGTCTAGTACTATATGTGCATGTGCAAGCGACCAATGTTACCTAATATATTGCATATATGCCTCTGTGCAAAATGTTAGCACTATAGAAATAAATGGAAAAAAAGAATTATGGCTTATTTTTTAGACAGCTACCCTACACAAGGCAAAAGTCTATGAAGCCTCGCACTACATCGTCTAGCAATGTAGAGCTAGATTATGGTTGGTTGGGATCACCTCTGTTTTGTATAGGTTTCTATGGGAACAATCCATGCCCCACCATGTGTCCTATTCATTTGCTCAGTGATGGCAAGTTTAACCTTCACTTTTTTTTTTTTGTCAATTACTGCAAGGAAGTCAATTGTTTACATCTCCTGTCTTTTACCATAGAGATGCTAGAACTACTGGATTGTTATGACAGTACATGGCAAACTAATCTAACTGCAGCTAATGGAGTGTTCATGACATTGTGCTCCTTGTATAAATGGATGGAGAGTTAGAGTAGCTGCAGTGTCACACGGTCCTTCCATAGAGAAATCATACCATGCTATGCTAATATCTGCTGCACTGCAGCAATGTAACATTTTGTGCTACTAAAGCACTGTGCATGTTATACTGAATGCTCCCAGATACATCTGTTATCACAGGGTTGGTATTAACGTCATTGGATATATTTTAGTATAAAGAAGGTAATGGAA
The DNA here is from genome assembly GCF_027789765.1 of Dendropsophus ebraccatus. Lineage (NCBI taxonomy): Eukaryota > Metazoa > Chordata > Amphibia > Anura > Hylidae > Dendropsophus > Dendropsophus ebraccatus. The sequence continues at coordinate 113,664,711 of NC_091460.1, forward strand.
CGTTATATTCCTAACTGTTCCCAGGAATAAACCCTTAGGGTGCCTTTACACAGGGAGATTTATCTGGCAGATTTTTGAAGCCAAAGCCAGGAACAGACTATAAACAGGGAACAGGTCATAAAGGAAAGATTGAGACTCTCCTCTTTTCAAATCCATTCCTGGCTTTGGCTTCAGAAATCTGTCAGATAAATCTCTCTGTGTAAAGGCACCCCTACAATCAGTGTCGGACTGGGGTACCTGGGGCCCACCAGAGGAAATGATCCTGGGGGCCCACCAAAAAAGAACCAGTGAGAAATGAAACGTCAGGCAGTGTTAGTGCAGGTTCTGAGCTGGGGGCCCACCGGAGGATTCTCCGGTCCTCCGGTGGGCCAGTCCGACACTGAAATTATCATCAGCAGCAATAAGACTTTTATTTATTTCTCAGTTATTTGCGAGGCTTCCATAATATACTCTATATTTCACACAAAAAAAAAGAATGGCAAAAGTGCACTATCATGCTTTATATATAAAAGGCTCCATACTACTACTGTAAAAACGGAAACTTGCTCTTGATTGGTTGCTGAGTAGAGATAAGCACGGCTGGAGCCTGCTCAAGTCCGATTAATTGGCATTTGAATTATTATTATTTGGCTGAAGAAGTTAGATGCAGCCCTAGGGAGTTCTGTCTGCTTGCCGGAGACTGTATCCAAGTTTTTTCCGGACTCCCTAGGGCCGCATCCAACTTCTTCAGCCACCGGTAATCAAATGCTGAAAAATCCAACTCGAGCATGCGCCAAATGCGCCCATCTCTAGTAGTCATCTAATTTGGATTATAATAATTTTGTATAACAGATCTAAAGCAATAGAAGGCAGTCTGCAACTTGTCCGCTCCATACTGGAAAATAGGTTTTATTGTATGACACCACAGTCAGGGTCGTATTTACCACTAGGCACCCGTGGTCAGGTGCCTAGGGCAGCACCTTGCAGGGGGGGCAGCTCCAGGGAGAAGGGGGAAAGAAACAACTTTTTTTTTGTTTTATTTCTTTAGACTTGCCAGTAAATCTGCTGTCTTTTCAAAGGGGGGGGGATTATGGCAGTATTGATCAGGCCTGGTGTGGCGGTGTTATCCAATCACAGTATGATGGTATCAGGGCTGGTATGGCGCTGTTATACAGTCACAGTATGGCGGTATCATGTCTGCTATGGCAGTATTATCCAGTCACAGTATGGATGTATTGGTCAGGTGTGGTATGGCTGAAACCACTGTCCCCCGGGCTCCCCAAGATGGGGCGTCATCAGGTTTAGTGCCTAGGGCAGCAGCAGCTGTTAATACAGCCCTGACCACAGTGAACCCCTTCCCTACGCAAACAGCTTTGGTGGCGACAGCTTAATTTTTCATTTCAGACTTCCATCAGTGATAACTGATATTTTTCTGTTGTATGAGGAGTTGTTTTCTTGTGGAGCAAGTTCTATTTTTTAAATTAACAAAAAACTTGTACAGTAATATATATACAGTGTTTCTCAGAAAATAAGACCTACCCTGAAAATAAGACCTAGCGTCAGTTTGCAGGCTTTTTGGAGTAAGCTTGAAATATCTGCTCTAATACACAAATAAGCCCTTGTTACAGTCAGCTGACCAGATCCCTGACACTGGGTGCTGATCATCAACCAATCAGTGCTAGACTTGTTAAGCTCCACCTGGTCAACACAAGCTGTAGGGGAGTCAGGAGGGGTAAGAAGAGGAACAGTGGGGGGCATTGAATATGGAGGAGGGGGAGGTATAAAGTATGGGGACTACCTGCAGAGGGGGATGTATACAGTAGGGTGGAACAACTACAGAGGGGTGGAGGTATACAGTATGGATTCCATATTGCAGAGGGGGATATATTCAGTATGGAACGGCTACACAGGGGAAGGGAGGTACAAGTATGGGAACTACCTGAGGGGGGAGGTATACAGTATGGGGGACAACTACAGAGGAGGAAGGGAGATATACAGTATGGGGGAAGAACTACAGAGGAAGAGGGAGTACAGTATGGGAACTACCTGCAGAGGGGAGGGTATACACTATGAGGGAAGAACTACAGAGAGGGGAGGAAGGTGTAGCATGGGTATTACCTGCAGAGGGGGATGTATACAGTAGGGGAGAACAACTACAGAGGGGTGGAGGTATACAGTATGGATTCCATACTGCAGAGGGGGATACATACAGTATGTAACAACTACAGTATGAATACTGCAGAGGGGGATACATACAGTATGTAACAACTACAGTATGAAACAAATACACAGGGGGAGGGAGGTACAAGTATGGGAACTACCTGAGGGGAGAGGTATACGGTATGGGGGACAACTACAGAGGAGGGAGGGAGATATACAGTATGAGGGAAGAACTACAGAGGGGGGAGGGAGGTATATAGTATGGGGGGCTTACTGTAGAGAGGGGAGATATAAAGTAAGGAGGGGGGAGGGAGGTATACAGTATGGGGGCCCTTACTTGGAGGAGCATGGATAACATTATAAAGCAGACTAAGCTGTGAATGAAGCAGAATCAGCAGCAGTGTGGAGAACATTATAGAGCAGTCTAAGCTGTGAATGAAGCAGAATCAGCAGCAGCATGGAGAACATTACAGAGCAGTCTACAGAGCAGTCTAAGCTGTAAATGAAGGACTCATGTAAAATGTACGGTTACAATTACTACAGCTTTTGCACTAACATTTTTTTTTTGCCTCTTTCTCCCTCTGCAGATCCCTACTGCTTCTCCTCCCTTCATCATACAGATCTACAGGCAGCATGAAACCTGATTGATTTTAGCAGTATTTCAGAGTGAATGATGAGTTTATTCCTGTATGTATATTTGGCTTGACAAGAAACCTCATAACCAATCTTATAAATATAGATCTGTATGTAAAAACGCAATCACAACTCAGCTTTCTGTAAACCAGTGCTCCCTCTTATCTTTTTTATTGTAGGCAAAGTAAATATGTTTTAATCTTTAGGAGTAACAAGACAAGTAATTTATCAAGCAGCAAAGCAGGATCGGTCAGACATCATTAATCACTGTGAATATCATATACCCAGTAAATATAGCTGAAATGAACCCAATATGGCAAATTCTCTTGTTAGTTTTTGGGTTTTTTTTAGTTTATTTTTCCTTTTTTTGCTATCCTGAATTTCTACGGATGTAAAGCTGATTAATTCAACACAGTAAAAAAAAAATCATTTTACATAATGCTTAGAGCTGAGATGTCAACGATTGTTTGTAACAGATAAATGAATTGAGTAAACTGCAAGGATGCTAAACGAGTCTTATTCTGAATTTGTCCCCTCATTTAGACTTTTACATGAATCGCTGATATTCTTAGGGGAGGCAAACAAGGTTTTATCAGTTCAGCGCTACCTCCCCACTTTTGTATACACAGACACAATGGGGCAGATTTACTATTACAAATGCAGCCAAATTCTGGCGCATGACTTGCACCAAATTTACTATGTGTTTTATATGCTATTTATAAAACAGTATACTTTTCTTTGGTGATCTACACTACAGCCACAGCCATCTGAATCTAATGAAGGTCCTCATGACCGAAACGTCATATGTATATGTAATACCTTGATTGTTTTTCCAGATAAATTTCACAAGTAACTTTGAACTGTTGTGTGGAGTACCTCTCTCTTTAGATGCTATTTATGTGGTGTTCTTGTAAAATGGGGTGGTTTGGCAATAAGTATAAAGGGTACACTCATTAAAGTTGAACCCCTGGCGTACGTCATTAAAAAGGCGCCGACTCTCACCTTTTCTGTGGCGTACGCCAGCTTAATGGGCTGCAGGTCCAAACGGCTTTATTAAGAGGAATGCTCTGCTGACTGTTTTTAGTGATCTCATAATCAGCCTATCAAGGTCAATAGTCCTTAGAGATGAGCGAACCTCATTACAGGTGGCTGAAGAAGTTGGCACAGCCCTAGAGAGTCCTTGAAAACATGGATTTAGCCTATGGCCTATTGCTGTATCTATGTTTTCCAGGCAGCCATAGGACTGAATCCAACTTCCTCAGCCATCGCTAAATATCGCACGCTCGGGTTCGGACGGACCAGAGCATGCTCAAGGGTCACTCATATCTAATTGTCATCCCATCACCAACCAGAAAAAGGCAAATGGAATCAACGGGAAGGTAAGTAGTACAGTGGTACATTGGTTCTCAAACTGCTTGGAACTCAAACTCTTGCTCAGCTTTTAAACACTTTTCGGGCACCCAGTCTTAAAGTACTTGGTATCTGAACATTTTTGCGAGCGTGGATGGTGGGTTATACCTGGTAAGTTTAGCATTGGTGAGGCTTCACATACAGTACAGTACTGTATAAGATAGCTGGAGTGCATATACAGTACAGTAGTAGTACAGTCAGTGCTCTGCCATCTCCTATCCTGTAGTGTATAAGACTGCTGGAGTGCATATACAGTACAGTGCTGGGATGGGGGTGCACTATACAGTAAAGAATTGCTGAGGAGTAAGTGACTACTAAACTATAATTGCTGGTTTTGTTGAATGTTTCTTGTGTATAATGTACTGTACAGTATAGGGCTGGCCTGTAATGTACAGAATAGTGTTGCTCTGTAATGTACTGTACAGTATATAGTGCTGCTCTGTAATGTCCTGTACAGTATTGTGCTGTTCTGTACTGTACTGTATAGATTAAACTGGGCACTTTTCAATGTAATATATAAGTATTCTAGGTAATTATTGGTGGGTGCAGGAACCAATAAACACATTTATGGGAAGACACTGCACGGTTCTCAAACTGCCTTCCAGAACTAATTAAGTTCGAGAACCGAGGTACTACTGTATATCTTTTTCCTAGCACTTTTCCTTTTTTTTACCATTTGGGTTTGAGTCACAGTGGTTAGACCAATCAGACAGTGGTGATATGTAAAGGCCACTAAAGGAAACTATGTTCTATATATTCTTTATTAACTAATAAGAAATAAAATAAGGTAAAATAAAATAATCTGTGTGTTATACCAAAGAATTATTATGAAACTAGAGTGACCTCACAGTAACTGGTATGCAATAACGCTTATGGTTACTGAACACTGCACTATAGCGGGCAATCGCTTTTGTCAGATGCTAGTGATTTTAACCCCTCCAGAAAACCTTAAATGCATCGTGACATTATTCATATGCTGAATATAACCAACTCAAGTTCTAGGGCACATTAGCATTGGAAACACATTCTGTGGCTCTACTGGATTGGAAGGCTGAGTGACTATAGGCAAAGTTTATTCTTTTCCACTAGCTTTACAGTCATATTGAAGAGAAAAAAACATTGATATTGTTATTTTTCACATTTCTTCCCTTTGGCCAATTTTAAAACATCTCAGATATCCCTTTTAAGGCTGTTTTTTATGGGTTAATGTTCTCTTGTCTGTGAAGCTATCTCTGCCTGGTGGATTTTGCAGTGTTCCATACACAGCCTTTACTTTTTTCTATACTCACATAGTAGTAAGGCTCCCATTTTATCCTCATATAGTAGAAAAGCCCCCTCAGTGCCCCCATATAGTACTTAGATCCCCTCTGTGCCCCCATATAGTACTTAAATCCCCTCTGTGCCCCCATATAGTACTTAGATCCCCTCTGTGCCCCCATATAGTACTTAGATCCCCACTGTGCCCCCATATAATACTTAGATCCCCTCTGTGCCCCTATATAGTACTTAAATCCCCTCTGTGCCCCGATATAGTAATTAGGTCCATATTAAATGTATACAATTTTAGAAAATTTTGAGCTCATCAGCAAAAATAAAATGGAAAAATTGGGCATATATGTGAATTGATACTATATACTGTCCTTTATGATACATAAATTCATACTGTATTATTTAAAGCATACCATAAAAACTGTGAACCCTATGGTTGAATATGCCAGACCCACACAGTAGTAACCATCTCTTGTCTCGTACATTTAGTTGTACTGGGGCAACTATACATTTACCTTCTGACAACCTAAGAATGAAGTCTTCTAGATCTTTCAGTAGTTGAAAGTTGAACATGCTGGTACTATGTTGAGGGATAATTTACAATATACAACTACAAATGGTATGTAGGGGGTACTGATGCACTGGTTAGGTAGTAAGGAAAACACCAGCTGCACAGAAAAGAAAGGGTTATACTAAGCACTAAACTACTGCTGCTGTTGAGATAAGAGAGAAGCCTTAATTTACCTTTTTGGGACAGTGCGGATCCTTTGGAGGATAAGGCCAGGCTCGCATATTGCAGGTACGCAGCCCAAACTTGCCCTCTTCCTCTCCAGCACATAGCAATAGCTAAGCCTGCCCCATTTCCTTTATCCTGGCTTCTGTTACTAGAGATAAATATTCCCTAACAACAAGTGGCAGACAGGAAATTGCATGGAAGTGAGACACCTAGTGGCAGATTTGCTGTATGATTTGCAGGTACAGAATGAGAAATAATCTCATTATTATTTGAAGATGGCCAAAAGACTGACTGCTTGATTTCGCATTCCCATTGCAGCTCGATTTTCTGACTATACAAACAATACATACAGGAAGTATGTTTTTCCAATATGGCTGATGCCAGTGAATATATTTTATTTTATATACATTTAAATGTAATTAATAAAATGAAAATTATTCAATTATTCAACGTAACAAAACCTTTTTTTTCTGTGAACTGTTAAGGTCCCATTGCACGGGTCAATCAGGAGGAGCAAGCGAGCGAAAACCTGTCAGATCAGCGATCGCTTGCTCCTCGTTCCCTGCTTGCTGCCATTGTTAATACACAAGCCGACAGCGAGTGGGTAAGAGCGGGGGAGGGGGGGTGCTGTCGGGACGATCTTTAGAGCCTATAGTGAATAGCGGTGATCTGCTGCCGCCACTCATATTACACAGAGCTGACCATCTTCTTTAGAGGTTTTTTTTAACATGTTGAAAGACAAGGATCAGCTGATATCGTGCATGTCGGCTGATTGTTGTTTTTTAACAGTAGCTATTACACCAAGCGATTAGAAGCCATGACAGCCAAAAATCGGCCAAATACGGCCAATATCAGCTTGGTGTAATAGGGCCTCTATGTATTCAGTTCAATAAGAATCAAATCAAGAGACTGCACACCCTATTGCAAGTTGCAGTGACAGTCCAATTCCAATCCGTGTGGTCCGGGGCAGGAGTGGGATAGCCGGCTGATCACATAAGAAATGTTTTGCTTAGAACACTTCCGAAATCCTAATGAATAAAACAATCATTGATTTACTTACCAAACAATTCCCTGAGCTCCAGAACCTATTGGCTTGAGATTCTGGTAGCGTTTCAGTACTGTGAAAGTCGAGTCTCCTACTTCCACACTGTAGAACTGGTTGTCAACTTTGCTTTTGCTCATGTTGTAATGTTTGGCAATATATGACACATCCACTTGATTACTGAATCCCTAATGGAAATAAAAATATGGCAGATCACTGTTGTGTCAATGCAAATAATGGTCTGAATTGTGCAAAAAGTCTCAATATCAATTAAAAGTTTGTTAAAACATTTATATAATAAGTAAAGAAATAATAACATAATAAACCAGCCGTAATGATACATACAATTATTAGCGTAAGGGTTCATTTACACAGAAAGATTATCTGACAGATTATCTGCCAAAGATTTGAAGCCAAAGCCAGGAATTGATTTGAAAAGAGGAGAAATCTCAGTCTTTCCTTTATGACCACATTTCTGTTCATAGTCTGTTCCTGGCTTTGGCTTCAAATCTTTGGCAGATAATCTGTCAGATAATCTTTCTGTGTAAATGGACCCTAAGGCAGACTCATTGTAGTGGAAGCAATGTGGAAAAACTACAAAGAGCTGCAAATACCATAGTATAGATAAGAAGCAATAACATTGACGCACTGAACAAAAGATCATTGCAATGAGGAAGTTACACACCCAAGAACCACTGGGCCACTGGCCATGTGAAAACAGCTTTGGGTCATTTTCATCCTTTTTTTTTCTTCTTATTTTTTCACCTTTACAGTATGCCTCTCTGGGTGGTACACAGTGTGATCATGTGACCTGTACTCTGTATGCCACTGAAACTAATGCGTCTCGCTGTTCCAGAGATAAGTGTAACTATGGGATTTAATGTCCAAAGACTTTCTTCTCTTGTGTCCCCATTATCTTATCCTTCTTTTTTTATTATTTGTCCTTCATACAAATTAGGCCGAGTCTGTGGGCTTCCTATGTCAAATGATGACCCACCCCCATCCACAAATAATTTAGGGGGAAAGGGGCATTGGCAGCTGGGGACCTAATGAAGGCACCTAGTTCTGCAGTCCACTGTCCCTACTGTCCAATTTGCCTGGACTTCTCCTCCTGCCATGTTGAAATACTGCTTAGACCCTCTGTCTATGCTGTGATCCATTACTACATGGTCAATGGGACTAGGTGGCGGCTTTTGTCAGTAATGTGCGGAGTGTCTTTGGTACCTTGCGTAACAAAAAATGGAATGGGAAGTGCTCAAAAGATGTGAGTATCCTAAAATGGTGCCAGTTAAAGCTACCGCTCATCCAACAAAAATTGTGTCTTCACACAACTTCATGGAAGGGTATGGGTGCCAGTATAATGGGTAGAAAAGTCAGTGATGAGATACCTTTTATGCGGCTTAGTAGCTGGGTTCACACTATGTATATTTCAGTCAGTATTATGGTCCTCATATTGCAACCAAAACCAGGAGTGGATTAAAAATACAGAAAGGCTCTGTTCACATAATGTTGTAATTGAGTGGATGGCCGCCATTTAATGGCAAATATTTGCTGTTATTTTAAAACAACGGCTGTTATATTGAAATAATGGCCGTTATTTACTGTTATATGGCGGCCATCCACTCAATTTCAACATTGTGTGAACAGATCCTTTGTGTTTTTAATCCACTCCTGGTTTTGGTTGCAATATGAGGACCAAAATACTGATTGAAATATACGTAGTGTGAACCCAGCCTAGGCCTGTATCCTAGCCCTATGAAAGCAGACCTTCTGTCTTTCTATTTCCATGTGGTTTCCCAAAATACAGGAGATCACGAGGATGGAGAACCTCACAGCAATGTTAAAAGGTACTCAAGAGAAATTCCTTAAAGGGGTTATCCAGTGTTAGAAAAACATGGCCACTTTGTTCCAGAGACAGCACCCCTCTTGTCTCCAGTTTGGGTGGGGTTTTGCAACTCAGTTCCATTGAAGTAAATGTAGCTTAACTGTGAACCATACCTGAACTGGAGACAAGAAAGGAGCTGTCTCTGGAAGAAAGTGGTCATGTTATTTTTTTAATGCCGGAAAACCCCTTCAAAGCCTGGCACTACTTACTTTAATTTCAGGGCTCCTCCTCTTCTCCCTCCCTCTCTGGAGGAAAGAAGAGAAAGCGTGGACATGATTAAAACCTTTAAAAATATGTTAACGAATTAAAGAAGGTTCAAGGGGGAACACTAGATGAGGTCTTTTTCTGCCGAGTTGATTTTAAAAAGTTGAGGCTGTTAGAAAAAAAAAAAAGAAGGCAAGAGGTAGTGCCTCGTGTGATAACATAAAGGTAGATGCAGTAAAGCAGGTGAACAGGTGCTCACTTTTTTGCCCCTTGGGCTTTGTGCATATCACCCAAGGTACGAGGTAAAGGTGTACCTGAATATGATATCGCCAACTGGTGAAGTGTCTTGTAACTTGATAGGGCCACCAAAGCCGGCTTGAATACATGCGGTATGTTCCCAAGAAGGAGCAAAACATACAAGGAAAAAAATGCCTGGCTGTGGGTAAATTATAATCTAGCTGCGTCAGGAAGGTGTTAAATCTGCTGCCCTTGTCCCAGTCTACACAACAAAGGTTACAATACTTCAATAGTTTATTTATGGATATTCAATTATGTCCCTTTCTTATACAGTCCCTTTAACTCATTCTTGCATGGAAGAATACATTATTTTTTTTTTATTCAAAAAGGAAGTTGTAGCCTGCACTCCCACCACATCCCTAGACTGATTTTATTTACAGCCCTTGGTGCTATACTTAAAACCAAATGACTGCACTCAGGTGAACTATCTGAAAGTCCCATTATGGAAAGTCCCTTGAGCTTGATTTATGTATGTCTATGTGTTATCTGGGAACGAGGGAATCATCCTGAAATATACCGTACTTAGCCAGCCAGAGATTAAGAACAGTACTTTTGTCTGGGAGGTGACACTAAAGAGATTCTCTTCCCAGCCAGTGTAATATAAGACTGTCAGCTGTGTCACACGGCACAAATGGGCCTCCGCGACCTTGCTTTTGTGAAAGTGCTCGTCTATTGTACATTTTCTTCTGTGAATTAATAAAAACTGTTTTTAATTTAGAAAGTAATTAAAGTTTAATTTATTTTTATTCAATAAAAATCGCTGCGTTAACAGAGAGTCATTGCCACAGCTACAGTACTAGTCTCAAGAACATAACTTCAGACCTCTACTTCTTCCCATAGGGTATATAACATGGGCATGGCTTAATATTAGACATGAGATTAGTCTCCTTTATGTACCAGATAGACACAGGCTAGTTGACCTCATTCACCAATGCCTACCCACTTTAAGGGAACCTGTCACCCCCGTGCCGGGGCAGACCCATATCCCCGCCCGAAGCCGCGTGCAAGCTCATCAGAGATGAGTCAGACGCCCATAGAGAGTGACGGCTCAGTCATTCTCTATGGGCGTCGGACTCATCTCTGGTGAGCGCGCACGCGGCTTAGGATAGGGATATCTCGGCGGCGGGATGGGCCCCGGGACCGGGACTTCATGGAAGCGGTAAGTATATGGGTCTGTACCAAGTGGTCCGCTGGGCTCTGCCCTGGCACGGGGAGTGAAAGGTTCCCTCTTATGAACTCTACAACCCTAGTGGTAAGATTAGTTCATGGTGATCACACTTTCTTAGACAACGGTTTATATACTCCCACATGCAGCATGAAAGTTCCTGGTATTGTCACTTTCCTAGGCAACTAAGTATATTTTCTACACGATAAAGGGGGTCTAAGGCAAAACTAGCCAAAGTGTCAAGTTTACCTGTTATAAAATAATTGTACTTGCGATCCCATGAAAAACTAAATGCACAAAAAGCATATAGGTTCACTCACCGATCACCCACCAATTGTTTGACACCTTTCCCACTTGTCTAAACTACCCCAAAGTCAAACTTTTACAAATGACTCCAGTTTTACATTTTGGCACCCGGCTGGAAAACTGCATCTCCCAGTATGCTTTTCACCTCAAAGCCAGCTTCTGGGTGCTCACTATTGTCTTTAGTAGCTATCCACCACTGGTTTGATCTGCATCTGCTTTGCACAGTAAACACAGTATCTATCTATCGATCTATCTATTCAACTACACAGATCGATAACCGAGAAACAACCATGTCTCCTTTCCCCTGTACTACTCAGGAGAGGCTGTTGTTTCCTTGCCCTTGGCCAGGTGATCACTGTGTGATGTCAGCGGTGGGCAGAGTTACAGATGAGGCATTACAGCTTGTCTAGCAAGAGAAGAGACAGAGATCATATTACCTCTGTCTCAGATGGGAGGGGGAGGACAGAGTTGTGGAGACAGATTGGACCAGGAAGTGAGGATTTTCAGCAGTGTCAGGGTGTGAGTCAGGAGGAGCTGCAGACAACCTGCTCAATTCATGTAATAGAAACCAAATACACACAAAGTTTAGATTATGGGTGGCAAATAAACAGGGTTAACTCTTCCTTAACCAGAGTTCTCCTTTAAACTCTCATACTGTTTAATTTCAGCAAATTTTTCCTTGGAGCCTGAGCAAGATATTATTTACCACTGGGGGCTATGTTCACACTACGTATATGTCCGGCCGCATATTTTCCGCGGCCGGACATATACGTATGAAACTCCCGCCGGGACTTTACGCAAGTTGCGGCCGGATACGTACGGAACGCAAACTTACGCCCGTAGTGTACTTATGCTTCCTGAGCGCTCTTTGTAGCGATCTGACAGCGGTCTTTTACTTGGAAATCTTCGCCTAGCCCGGACACCCCACAGAACCTTTTGGATCGGCACAAAAAGCTTGAAAAATGAAGAAATCACCACTACGTACGGGACCGCATGTTACGCTACGGGCGTAAGTTACAGCATTTCCGTCCTGAAACAATGGTCTGGTTCATTTTTTACGGCGCCGCATACGATCCGGGCGTTCGTACGTAGTGTGAACTGTGCGGCCGTAGATCGTATACTTTACATTGTACGCAAACTACGTCAGTTTCCGGCCGCTTATTCACGGAACACGCTACGGCCGGAAACTTACGTAGTGTGAACCCAGCCTTATAAAGTACTGGTGTGAACACATCTGAAATATGAAGTTCCTTATGGACATCAGTTCATTAGAAGCACCATCTATAATGAAACTGAAGAAACTTCAAAGAAGACAGACTAACTTAATAAGGTGTCTGCTATCATAATTTAGTTAGAATTAGAATAAAGCTGGGAGTGATATCACTGTTTTATGAGAATGGGCTGTAATAATATTTTGTAATAATTTATTGTGTATAGCGAGACCTCAAAGATCAGACCTAATACCGTGTACTCAGGAATTTGAAGTGAAGTGAAAATTAAAGGGGCGAGGAACATGGTAGGACTCTCAAACAGCTACTTTGTGAGGGGGTTTCTTAATAAGAGAACACAGGGTTAGTGTTTTTATGCTGACCCATTAGTGGGACAGGAAAGGATTTTTACACTACAAGACAAACGTAACTATACAGTGCTTTTTATAAGGGGATCCCGCCCTATTCTGAATCAAACAGGGATTGTCAGTAGACAAAGGGGACAGAACCATCTGAGCTCTAAGACTTGATATATTAAGTGGATTCAAAAGTAGTGCTTATCGTCTGTGTGTAATATATTTGAGGATTTTCTTGCTGATGCTGATTCTTGAGATGCTGTCCTGGAGTATCTTGGAGTGGAAAAAAAAACCCTTATAATAAAACATCAGGATGGGTTTAGGAGGGTTCGGACCTATCAGACTAATATAAATCTATGAGGAAGAGGTAGTCAATGAGAGTGGATTTGGGTAGGGCTGTTTATGTTGTGTAGCTGGACTTTTTAAAGGCAAAATGCTGAGTTTGGAGGAAAGGATGTTGTTAGGATATACTCTGGGTCACAGTTACTAGTGGAGTATTGCAGGGGTCAGTATTAGGTCCACTCTTTGTGAATATGTTTATTATTGACCTTCTTGAGGGTTACATAGTAAAGTTTTAATATTTGCAAATGACACTAAACTGAGTAAAGGAATCACCACAGAGAAGAATAATATAATATTACATATTATATAGAGATTTGGGGAAGCTGGAGGCTTGGGCAGAGAAATGGCAAATAAAGTTGGATAAATTTAAAATTATGCAGTTTAGATGAGCTAAGAAAATGTATGATTATGTGCAATATAATAAAACACTGGGTAAAAATGACAAGAACATGGCAGTGTTGGTAAACAGTAAACCCAAGTAACCAGTGCCAAGGCTAAAAAAATCTTGGGATTCCTCAAAAGACAAGAACACAGTTTTGCCTCTATATAATTCATTGAGCTAACCAAACACGGAGTATTGTGTACACTTTTGGACACCTGTATTTAAAGTGTTAAGGACATGGCTTTACAGGAGCGGGTGCAGAGGGCAACCAAGGTCATTAAGGTAATAGGTGGACTACAGTACAAAGACAGTACAGGGACCTTTTTAGTGATCTTTTTATACCTAAGCCTGTAACCAAGAATAGGGAGGCATCCTCTATGTCTAGAGGAAAGAAGGTTTACTATAATCACAGATGGAGATTCTTTACTGTAAAAGCAGTAAAAGTGTGAAACTCTCTGCCACATGATGTTGTGATGACCGACTCATTAAACAAGTTCAAGAGTATCTGAATGCTTTTCCTGAAAAAATATATTACAAGTTACAGGTTGTAGATTTCTGGAGGTGTGATGTTGATCCAGGGAATAAGGTCATGTTTTTTTGCTTTCCTCTGCATCAACACAGTAGGATTATAGGTTGAGCTTGATGGACTTTTGTCTTTTTTTCCAACCTTATCAACTATGTAACTATGTTGCCAAAAAAAAACATAAGCAGCTAGGGACAAAGTAAAATGTTTTGGCAACTCTCAGCAACACTGAACTTATAGGACGAATTATGTACATTATAAACTGTAGTCATTTTGGCAGAACATTCCAAGGTTATATTAAGGCCATGTTGGTGCAATTCTGTAACTGGTAACGTGATTAAAGCAAGTGCAGGACAGGTTGTAGATTTTAGAGCAGACCATTAAATCATGGATTAGATTTAAATCTCTATACAGTAGTCTTCAAGGAATCCCAGACCTTCTTACTGAATATGAACATTGCTTTTCATGGAGTTGATTCAAGAGCTTCATAAAAAAGGCTTGTAGGCCAGTATGTCTAGGTGTAGCTATAACCCTTCGAGAGTGACTTAAAGGGGTATTCCGGTCAGGTAAAATACATGTTGAATCATGCCCCCTTCTGAAGACTAGTATAGCGGTGTCTTGGATTACGAGCATAATTCATTCTGGGACCGAGCTTGTAATCCAAATCCACTCTTAAACCAAAGCAAATGTTCCCATAAGAAATCATTGAAATACAGACAATTGGTTCCACACCCCAAAATAATGATTTTATATTCTGAATAACATGTAAAACTAATGAAAAAAAAAAATTTAGAAACAGCTGAATATGTCATAGTATAAGTTACTGTACAGTATAGCTTTAAGAATGTGGAGTATAATGTATAGTAAGTGCATAATCCTGAAAATACAGCAGCAGTTTATAGATACAGGATGGAACTGCAGATCCCCATAATGCAGTAGCGTAGTACAACAGGCTAGAATAGAGAAGCAGGGCTGCTGTCAGAGGTCTGTGTGGTCACATTACAGCAATGGAGAAGGGGTCTGTTCAGAATGGACCAATCAGGACTGACAGAGACTGCAGGGAGCATGAAGAAATGAGCAGGACACATGTGGGCACTCTCTGTCCGGGGAGAGAGGGGATACAGCTATGAAGTGATTACCTCCACAGTCCTGTCCCCTGATGCAAGCCCCAGCCTGAAGTGGATCTGCTATGATTTGGAAGGTGAGGGAGACCTCCTGGGTCAGAGTACAGTGCTGTAGACCCCACTGTGCAGACCATGCCCCTTCGCTGTTCCCCCTCCCACCCAGTACAGGGAGATCTTAAACCAAAGCAATGCTCCTAAACCAAGTCCCAATTTTGAAAAACTGTGAGCTCTTCTTGCAAAATGGTCTTAAAGCGAATGTACCAGCAGGTACATTTGCTTTTACTTGACTCACGGATAGATCAGGGAAGCCGGTGTCGCAGTCCATTTTTTTTAACCACGGCCCGATTCCCGTGTACGGCGCCGTTCTATCCATTGATTCTAACAGAGCCGCGTCATAGAGGCCTGCCTCCAGTGCTTCAGCCCTGGCCCAGTACCCGGGAATAGAACAGCACCATACAGGGACCGGGCCACGGTTCAAAAAATGGACCGCTTCATCGGCTTCCCTGTGCCGGCGCCGATCTATCCGTGGATCATGTTAATGCGAATGTACCTAATGGTTAATCCAAGTTACTCTTAAACCAAGGTACCACTGTAATTCATTTCATTCTTGTTATAAGCTTTGCCCCTTTCTTCTGAGCCTGCTGCTTTTCGCTGAAGACACAGAAAGTATGGGACTAGTTCACTCCCCCTCCTCCTTCCTTCTGAGACTGCTCATGTAAACAGCGTCCCTGGCACTCTGCCAGGAGGGTTAATCCAGAAACTTGACCTCAGATTAACCCTCCTGGCATTACAGAGTGCAGAGACAGCTGGCAAGGGACACTGTTTACATGAGCCATCTCGGAAGAGAGGGGAAAGAGGGACATCAGAGTGGAGATGTAAAGAACAGCTCACACACAGTTTTCTCTGTCTTCAGGCCTCAGTGTCTCTGTGGGATGGCTCATGCACCTCCACTCCTCACGCTCAATCCCGACATGTCAATTCCTTCAGCAGAGAGAGACAGAAGTGGAGGCGAGCGAGCCATCCCATAAAGACATTATGTGACACTGAGGCAGGCGGGATTCCAATTCCTGTTTTACTCAGTGTGAACAGGCCTTTCAGCAGAAAGCAGCAGGCTCAAAACTGAGGGAAGGAGACTGATAAGTTAAAAACAAGTATGGAACCAACAGGCGGATGATTCAACATGTATTTTACCTAACCAGAATCCCCCTTTAATGTTGTGAATGCATATTAATATTTGTGAAGAACTTCATTATACATACATACAAGTTTCTCACAGGGCGAGGAGGGGTCTGCACATTGTATTAGTGTTTAATGTAATGAATCATTCTTTACGTACATAAATGTCAAGGAAACACAAATGGATGATACCAATGTTGAACACCATCAATCACAGAACTTTGAGCTGGAAGTAAATAACACTGTCATTTATTTGGATCCATGATGCTGTTGGATTACTGGAAAGGTGATAAATATAGAGAGCGAGAAAGAGAGCGGGACAGAGACAGAGAGAGAGGGAGCAAGGTATTGATCGAGTGTAAAAGCCAAGGACTTTAATTTTCTTTCCACTCATATCTACAGTACTACACATGCTTTTCCAAATACTGGTTAAAGAAAATGGCAAATATCGTTAAATGAGCCAGAAAGCACAGGGGCCACCATTTTTGTCATGCCACGGCCTTGAAATAAGGTAGGGGGGGGGGTATTTTCTTCCGTTACGATCCAAGGTCCTGTCATTTCCTAAGTAAATACATACTTGCAGCGGATCTTTCAGACTGCTGTGAGTATGTAAATCACCCACCCCCTTAACCCACACCCTGCCTGCACACACGTTACCCGTTCTCAATCCGACTTACCGCACAGGGTCCCGGTTTCCTGCTCTCCGGCCCAGCCAATCAGTGGCTGCAGCTAAGTAATGCACTGACTGGCTGGGCGGGAGAGCAGGAAGCTGGGACCCCATGCAGCGAACCGGATAGAAGACGGGTAATGTATGTGCAGGCGGGGTGTGGGTTACGAGGGCCTTGGATTGTAACAGATCTCACTGCAAAACTCGCAGGAAGATTTCCGCTGTGATCTATCCTGTGTCAAGCTATCCTTACTATATGTGTAAACCCATGACCCAGATTAAGTTTGCTACTGCATACATGCAAGCCAAACTCAAGTAGTCAAACAGTCACGAGATCACAGATGGGTGTCTGCCAACTGTTACTGTGTCACACAGGTGACATCAAAGTTATCATCCACCACATTATTATCAATTTCTCCCAACATGTTTCTGTTCCTGCTTTGTGAAATCATTAGGGGAGAATATTGGGGGAAATTGTTCGAACAGTCAGTGAGTAGCATGCATATAAATATGTTCCATTGTTCAACATCACAGGGGTGTCATGCACAGCCTGGCTGATATAGTATTTCCGCCAGGTGGCTTATCACTTCTCCACCAAAACAACCTCCACTGGAAGACTGGTAGACTTTTTGTTCAGCCCCTTACTCTAAATACATACAGTGGCACTTTGTATGTTGTGGTAGGTTCTAGGTGTATGATCAAGCAGCTATTACCTAGGCTGAATCCTGGAATTCCAGGCGGTACCAGGGCTGTCTCTTCCTTCCCCACAGACCGGGAAGGCATCGGGAATCAAATGCGGAAGGTTCAACAAGGTTCGAGTTCTATAGAACCTAAGATTTTGCGATGTTTGATCATCTCTAGTGGCAGATCGAGGAAGTTTTTTGTAACCACAGCTGAGTGCACTGAAATTGCAGTCGGTTTTAATAGATTTTAGCATGTTCATAAAATCAGGACTCAAGGACTGAAAAAAGAGTGCCAATATTATGCCACCTATAAAGCATCCTATAAAATTCCCTAAAGATGTATTAAAAGGGTAATTTACCTGCGATACATATTCTGCACACAGCAGAAGAGGCCATACATTACACTGCCTATTAGCAATGACAATAACAGAGTAAGGCAGCATTGCGAGCGTTATACTACTCCAGAGCTGCACTGCGGTTGCCGACATGAATTAAACACTAGTGACTTGAACTGCATTGATAGTCCTCATGTTATTCTTTGTGTATCCAACCATGGCAATCACATCTAGAACCTTACAAGGAAAGAAAGTTACAAATTGGGTGAACTTTCTAAAATGTCAAGTCCCAGGGGTGCTTGTTAAATGAATTATCGAGACATTTCTTCATAAGGCCAAATCATGACAAATACAGTAGATAATTTCTTATTCCGCAGGCGAGAACATACAGAACATGGGATAATGATAATCAATAATTTCCTTAAAGAGCTAACCTGCTTCAACATAATGTCCATGAGCTTTAAAGATGTACGGTTAGGAGCACAGAGTACACTTTACCAGAGTTCCTCCAGGATGCCCTAAGACTATTCATTACCCATTGCTGGGTAACAAACATTAGGACCCCCTTCACAGCCTTCATTGAACATACCTAATTCCATCAAGCAGTATATTGCACTTCGGACCTTTATTTTACTGGAAAACTACTATTGTTTTTTTCAGAAGTTACAGCCTCTAATTGACCTGTGTCTTGGTTCACAACATTTCCTCAGCCGCTCCGATTGCAGCCGGCAACCATTTCTCTCCCTGAATTTTAAAGTTCCAGCCAAAACAAAAAATACATAGCAGGCATAGGGGTGCTGGAACATAATTAGGAATCTAAACCTTTCAGTCCCCATGCCCCCGTAGAAGTGGATTACCGCTCCCAGACCCCCGCTGGTCTCCTGCAGCTCCTGGTCGTGCAATGACCAGGGACTAGCCAGATATCCCTCCCAGGAAGGACCTAGCAAAGGGATGGCTCTTGTAAGGAGACCACCAAAACCACCATATTAAGTGGCCCCTTCAGTCAATATCTAACTCCTCTCCCTCACTCCTCTCCCCGGTTATGTATCCTGCTTTTGTACTTTTAAACAAATTTATATACATTGGATGAAAATGAAACACAAATGTGATTTACCACCAGTGTTTCAGAAGACGTAACTCATCCCGAAACGTGATCTATCTTTCCTTCTTCAGGGAGCTGGCACAGTTTGGAAGATCTAAAAGGTCATAATTTAGCTTCTCAAATAAGATGTATCAAGTCATCCAATAAATTGCAGCAACGTGTGTTACATGATATTATTGATCACCAGAAATATGTTTTCTCAACAAATCTTATTCTACATAAAGCAAATCTATGAGAACCATATTATAGGCTGTCTTGTAGGAAACAGTACATTTTACTGTTGAATTCCAGCACAGATGCTTTTGCCAAATTCAACTTGGATAAAAGAAGGGGAAGTCTCATATAGATATCCTGCCAAATGTTGTACGAGGGAAGATTCCAATATACATTAAATAAGATAATAATAAATATTTATAGGTAGTGAGCAAACTTGCTGAACCCCATTGATTTGCATTTGACTCCCAGTGGCTGGAGAAGTTGGATGTAACTTGTAAGTTGGAGTCGTAGAAAGCATGGGTACAGCTATAGGTTGTATCCATCTTTTCCTGGCAGCCCCTATGGCTACATCCAACTTCTCCAGGATCTAATAAAGGATTAGTCATTTTGCACTTCAACATGTCTGATATTTTGTTCCTATGTGAGATACTATAAGGGTCCTATTCCACGGGCCGATGGGGGCCCGATCAATAATGTAAATGAGCGCCAATCTGCTAGATCGGCGCTCGTTTACTAGGCCTAATACGCGACCCGATAATCGTTTTGCGAGGGCTGCAGGGACATCGTTAACGATGTCCTTGCAGCCCTTGTTTAAACACCATACTTTACCTAAACATGTTGCAAGGCTTCTCCTTCGTTCCTTCTTCCTCTTGGTCCACGGCAGTCCTGGCCAGTGATTGGCTGAGCGGTCTGTCAGCTAAGACAGGCCGCTCCAAAGCTGCTGCTGTGCATGGGACCGGGAGGAAAAAGGAGCACAGAAGACCTGCAACATGGTAGGTAAAGTATGGTGCTTGTGAAATCGTCAGTCGCCCGCCACGCATCGCTATTCCACGCAGCGATGCGCGGTCGGTGCCAATGATTTTAGGTTTGAACCTAAATAAACGATCAGCCGATGACACGATCATCGGCTGATCATTGTCTCTATTCCATGGAGCAATAATCGGCTGAATCGGGTCGATTTGGCCGATTATAGCTCTGTGTATTAGGACCCTAAACCACTGACAGACAACTCTAGCCTTGACTCTGCATGGTTCTCCATTGTCACTCCCATTGTGCATACAGCAAAGTGTCATGGCCCCTTTAAACCAGCTTATGGGCAGGATACACACCCAATTTCATACTGATGGATATTCTAGGATGAGACTATCAATATGGTCATGCCGGAAAACCCTTTGGATCTAATTAGTGGAAAGAAAATGAAAAACTGGCTACCCAATATAATATCCATAGTGAACGCATCAAGTATTGACACTACTGATATAGTCCTTTTTATTAGGGTTTGCCATAAAATCAGATTTATTCTTAATCTAGAAAAGGTTTATTTTGCATTTACGTCTTTAAGTATCAGTCGACTCTGGTTTTATCTTACAGCTCACTACTTTGTCATTTCTTTCTACAGCCAGAAAAACATGGTGTGTAACTCTCATTGCAATATATCACTGACAGCCAAACAAATGAAATTAGGAAACCGTGAAATGATAGAGTGAATATTTTGGAAGGAAAAATGGAAGAACAAATTCATACGATACCTTGTTTTACCTGTAAGGAACACACACCTGACAAAAGGCAATTTTCACATCCAGGGTAGGTTCACTGCAGTTGTACAAGAAATGTCGGCTCATAAATACCTGCAATAAAAAAGTAAGCACAAATAATTAGATTGGTTTATACAGATGTATGTGGCCAATACATAGTCACAACATAGCATAGAAAATACAGAGATATTGTATGTCCTCACATTGTTCTTTATGCTTCATTGGCCAAAATAATGGGACCCAATAAAGTTCTTAAGGATGCATTACATTAAACGGAATGTGTCATCAGGAAATGACCTATTGTTTAAATCAAGTTTTTATGTTAAAGATATGTAAGAATTTTTGGTGATGTTTTTTCCATTTTCCATTTTACCGTCTATATTATAAAATAATGCTGATATCTTGCAGTTTTCATTCTCACCGCTAAGCTGAGGCTTCCTGTTCTGTCTTTAGTGATAAGAGGAGGCTGCTGTAAAGTGATCTGTGCAGCATTGCAGCGACATGTGACACTAGTAGATAGATAGCCCCAGACAATAACAGTTACCTGGGGAATGACCTCTTCAAAGGTCACAGAGTACGCTAAGTTATGTTTCACATTCACAAAATACATGTCTTGTCTACCGACGTCTAAGTCCATTAGGTTTGCTGTAAAGTATGTCACTAAATGCTGTTAAAAACAGCCCACGCAAGATGGCTGCCCCCCATACCAATCATACAAAAATGAAAAAACTTAGAGTATAGAATTAGAAAAAAAAAGGACCATATTTTAGTATCTGGCTCTAATCGGTAAAGAAAATCTTCAGTATAAAGAAGATCTGCAAAGGAGGTGGAATTCACTAAGTACTTATGATTCTGAGCTATGTTCTAAGTTATGTTCCTCAAAAAAGGTTTGTTGCCTCCTTTACCTTCCCCTATTTTAATCTTCTATAAGTGGACGCACTTCATTTAGAAAAACCCTTGGTTTGGGTTCAAATTCAAACCAAATCAGGATTTGCACTTGTGTATATAGAATAAGCTAAGACTGATCAGCACTAGTGATGAGCGAAGATCAGAAAAGTCAGCCCTCAACATTCAACTCCTGGCGTCTGGAGAAACTGGATGCCGCTCTAAGGCTGCCATGAAAAAATGGACACAGCCTATGACCAATGACTGTATCCATGGTTTCCAGAACTCCCTATGACGGCATCCAACTTCTCAAGATGGCGGAGTTGAATGCTGAGGGCTGACATTTCAGATGTTCGCTCATCATCTGTCACCACCAAACTACACGCTACATATACACGATATATGAGGTCCAGGAAGTTTAGTAAAACACTAAGGCCTCATTCACATGTTCAGGAATTTTTTAGGACTGTATATTATGTTCACAATCGTTGTCTGCAATCCGTTGAAAATGTATCCGTAGTGCATTCGCAATTTTTGTAAACATTCAAAAAAATGGGGGGCGTTACAGATATAAGTGCTTACTCTCACCCTGATCTACGCTTATATACGGGCTTACTCTCATGTTTTGTAGATCATGGATGTTATGGAGCATGAAGCTGCAGGCCAGGATCAGGGATTCCGAACGTCACGATGTCGGGAATTCTCAATGCTGGCCCGCAGCTTTACGCTTCATAACATCCGTGACCTATGAAGCGTAAGAATAAGCTCTAACATCTGTAAACTTCACAAAAAATGTGGATCTCATAGACTTCTACTGGCTAATTGTTTTGCAAATGCGGCCCCCACTAGGACATGTTCTATTATATGGAACAGTTGGAAATCAATGGGCCCTACATTGTGTAAATAAGGCCTAAAACTCAGATTCACTGTTTAAAGGGATTATCCAGCGCTACACAAACACTTTTCCCCCTCTCTTGTCTCTAGTTCAGGTGTGGTTTGCAATTAAGCTCCATTTACTTCAGTGGAACTGAGTTTGAAACCCCACCCAATGTGGAGACAAGAGAGGGGGAAAAGTGGCCATGTTTTTTGTAGCGCTGGATAACCCCGTTAACACACTAAGTCTTGCCCGCTTGGCAAGTATAGTGTAAGATAGAAAAGTCACAAATTTTTCAACAAATCAAGGCATGTACAAAAATAAGTAAAGGAATGCATATAAAGAATACAAATCAAACTATACACAGTGCTACACCGTGCTGAAAAATTACACTTGTGTTCTAATAAAAAAAAAGCTGCATGCCCATTCAGGCTATGTTCCCACAGCGTAAAAGACGCCGTTCCATGACCCGGCCGAGTCACGGAACGGACGGTCTCTGAAAAGATCATCCTGGCCGGTACTGCAGTACACATCCGTGCGCGCCCGCATCAGAACACTCTACTGCACACTATGGAGCGAGCGACCGGATCCGCTCGCTCCACATTGTGAACTGACTGAATTGCAGCCGCAGAAAACTTACATGTCAGTTGTTTGCGGTGCCGCGAGAGATCCCAGCCAGAGCGTATACTATGTGTATACACTCCGGCCGGGATTCCCAGGCAGCAATGACACATATATTTCGGTAAAAATCACGGCCAATGGCCGTGGTTGCACAATGGCTGTGGTTTTACAAAAAAATACGGTGTGTGAACATAGCCTCGAGGTGTTTTGTTCGGTGCTATAGAAGCAGAGGACACAGAATGCCAAAGTCTACCGCTCAGTGAGTGGCAATTCTTCTTCCTCCTCGGACTGGCAGTGTGCCAGGCATGAAAATTTTCACTTCTCGACCTCTCCACTGAATTAAAATGAGACATTCTGTTGGGGATTTGCTTCTTCCTGAGTCTTTATTAGATTTCCAGTGGCTGAGATTGCAGATAAGGCAGGGAAATAAATTGATCTTTTGTATGAGGACTGTGTTTTCCATCCATGATAGATTTGATGGAGACCGTGTTCCCTATTGGTGGTCAAATAATAGAGTTTTCCTTTCAACAAATTGAACTTTAGAATTGTTCTTGGGGGGGAAATATATGTGGCTGTTTTTCACAGAAAGCATGATATAGAGCAGATAAACAGTGACAAGTCATTATATAACACTATATGGTATATACTTACACCGATATATTTGATTACACAATATGTTCTCTTCTAGATAATGTGATATAAATTATACACACACTGTATACTGAGCAATAGGTAGTAGGAAAGGTATAGGGTTACTTACTATGAGCACAAGTGACAACTTCTATTGAATTTATCCTGTTCATGTATTGAATTACTTCCCTATTTTACCTTTATTGTACAGTATGTTAACATAGCCTTAAAAGGGTACTCCAGAGAAGATAATTTTTTTTCAAAAGTTATATAGATATGTAAATTACTTCTATAAAAAAAACTCAAGTCTTCCAGTATTTATCAGCTGCAGTATGTCCTGCAGGAAGTGGTGTATTCTTTCCAGTCTGACACAGTGCTCTCTGCTGCCACCTCTGTCCGGAACAGGAACTGTCCAGAGAAGGAGAGGTTTTCTATAGGGATTTACTACTGCTCTGGACAGTTCCTGACATGCGCAGAGGTGGCAGCAGAGAGCATTGTGTCAGATTGGAAAGAATACACCACTTCCTGCAGGGAATACAGCAGCTGGATGACTGGAGATTTTTAAATAAAAGTAATTTACAAATCTGTATAACTTTTTGACATACTTTTTTTTATATATTTTTTTCTCCGGAGAACCCCTTTAAATTAACAGGTTGTATAGAATAATAGAATAATATGTATATATCTTATATACATAAAATAATATGTAATATATAATAATAAACTTAATATATATAGTTATAAAAAAAAAATTAACATTCACTTAGGGAGGAGGAATCCTTTATCCGAGTATCATATTGGCTGTTCTGTGTTGGCAAAGACTTCAGAAGAGAAGGATTTAGGGGTAATGATTTCTGACAATGTTAAAATGAGTCACCAGTGCAGCCAGGCGGTAGGAAAAGCTAGTGGTATGCTGGACTGTATAGATATAGGTATAACCAGCAGGAAGAGGATAACTATGATCCCGCTGTATAGAGCTCTAGTGACATCCCATTGGGAATACTGTGACCAGTTCTGGAGACCTCACCTACAAAAAGATACTGATAAAACGGGTCAAAAGACAGACTACAAAAATGGTGGACGGTGTCAGGCATAAAACATATCAGAGGGGCATGATCAAAATCTTTAAATATGTTAAAGGACTAAATTAGGTTCAAGATGGGACTGAATAAGGTTCAAAACTGAACACAGGAACAAGGGGACACAATCTGAGATTAGTTGCGGGAAAGGTCAGAGAGGCACAAAAAATATTACTTTACTGATAGAGTAGTAGATGCTTAGAACAAACTTCCAGCAAATGTGGTAGGTAACTCAACAGTAACACAATGTAAACCTGCCTGAGAAACATATATGTTATACTGTATATATCTATCCTAGATAATAAGAATAAAAATACTAGCAGACTAGATGGACCAGGTGGTCTTTTTTCTGTCAACAATCTTCTATGTTTATATATAACGTTTAATTTAAAATGTTATATTTTATTATTAAAAAAAAACTCCACTGTGCACTTCAGTCATTTGCTAGAGGATATACGTATATTTCACCAAGGTTTTAATGAAAGAATAAGCAGGAAATATTAGGTGCCAGCTGGCTTCCATGGCTTCCAGATACTCAGTATGTGTTTAGTCCTATGATGAAAAAACACATTGCTGAACCTGTTCTGTAATTATGCTAATCGGCATTATAATTACGCTTCAGCGAATAACGAAAAAAATGTACCAACTAATGTAAACTAACCAACAATATGAATTAGCCATAATTCACAGTATTCAGGCGCCATCTGCACAGATAAAGTAGTCATTCTGCTTGGTTATTACAAATTCTGACGAGAATCAGGGTCTTTGGGGAGAATTCTGAATAATTCCTCACTGCAAGAATTTTTATTTATAGCAAAAAGAGAAATAATGGGGGAGTTTATCAACTATACAGACTGTTTGGCGGCGGAAACTAGGTAAGTATTGTGCCACCACTTAGTTGTACAAAAATTTGTGTCATGCCGACGATACGGGTATCTTGTAAAGCTGATTTACGACATGGGGATTTTCTGTATTTGTTCCTAAATTGTCTCATACACGCTCCCCACAAGGGCTAGTGTATCTCCCAGCATAAACTAAAGAATGTTTGGTGAGTACAGATGAGCACAACTTAAGCATGCTTGAGTCCTGTGTCCTATGCTGTGATCAAGGCTTAGAGCGAGCCAAAACGCGTCTAGAATCCTTCTAGAACTTGCACTTCTTTGTATGTCACGATGTTATGGAACATTTACAATAAATACCGGATTTCATTGGACTGCTGGAATATGTTTTTGTTTATCCATGTTGGAACGCCTGATTGCCCACAGGTGAGGTCCTCTGCATTCCTATTTCGATGATACGAATAGTTCCAACCACCATATTGAGCAAGGATTTTTGGAGTAGAAGCGGTAAAACCTCTTTTTCTATGCTTGAGTCCAATGGTTTAGCATTTGGGTACCGGAGGCTAAAGAAGTTGGATGTAGCCCTAGGGAGTCCTGGAAAACATGGATATAGACTATGGCCTGTGTCTGTGTCCATATTTCCAGGACTCCCTAGGGCTACATCCAACTTCTTCAGCCACCGGTAATCAAATGCCAAATGTCGGAGTCCGACATGCTGAAATTGCACTCATCTCTAGTGGTGAGTCATTTAAGTATATACCTGCAACTTTTTTTTTTTTCAAGTCCAAAAGTAGACTAGCAGTACACCCACTAATACACTGAACTTTCAATACCAGTCTATTACTCACAGTGCAGAACAGACCACACACAAAAAACACCCAAATCATATATTTCCACTCAATCACTCAAGGTTCAGATCAAGTGGAACTTGATCATTATGTTCATTTTGGGTCTTTTCTCTCTCTCTTTCATTACTTTCACCAAAGTAACTGACAATTCCTGACGCTGACTGCTTAGAGATGACTAGAACCAAAGAAGATTTCACAGAAGATTTCAAATATAAACAAAGACCACAGTTTAGTCATAAGCTGCATAATAGCTGGAAGTAGTTACCATAATGATTTGAGACTGAAACCATGCTGGGAGTTCCCTCTGGGAAAGGACAGTAAGTACAGCTTTCCTTGTAATCTGGGCATGGTTTTAATCACATGGCTGCTAAGACATTATCATGTGAAATAGCAGTCAAAAATAAAAATAAAATAAGTGCTGACTATTTTGCACGTGCGCCAAGATAAATCATGTTCATGACCTTTAGTACATATGTCCTTTCTCAAAGTGGTATTGTAGCCACGAAAAGTGCATTCAAAGTACATAAGAAGGCATACTTACCTGTAGATGAGTGAACTTCAGTTTGGCTGGCTTGACAAACTTTAAAGTAAAGTTCGTGTTCCCCCAAACGGAACCTTAAACTGCACTAAAATAGCTAAACAATTGCAGGCATTTAGCTGTTTTACTGTGGTTCATTAAGTTCACTCATGTATACTTACCTGTCCACAATCCCCCGTTGTCGTCCTCCAGGTCTCTGGTGTCCCCAGCTGATCGCTGCCCTCAGCTCGCTCAGCCAATCACTGACTAATGGTGCGTTTACACGTAACGATTATGTTGCGAATTTGCGTGATAATGATCGAATTTGAACGATAATCGTACGTGTAAACGCAGCGAATGATCAAACGACGAACAAGAAATCGTTCATTTTGATCTTTCAACATGTTCTCAAATCGTCTTCCGCAAAAAATTTGCAGATCGTTCCGTGTAAACAGTCGTCCCGAAAGTCCGTCCGCCCGCAGCCCGGCCCCCTGCCCATCCGCAGCCCGGCCCCACGCTCATCCGCAGCCCCCTGTGCCGGCTCAATCACCACCCCCGCCGCTCCGATCGTCACCCCCGCCGCCGCCCCGGCCACGAGCATACCTTACCTGCTTGGCGGGTGTTCAAAATTCCCGGCTCCCCTCTTCAGTGCATTGATTGGCTGAAGAGGGGAGTCGGGAATTTCAAACAGCTCCTCTTCAGCCAATCAAAGCTCCTCTTCAGCACTGATTGGCTGAAGAGGAGCTGTTTGAAATTCCCGGCTCCCCTCTTCAGCCAATCAATGCACGGCAGCACTGATTGGCTGAAGAGGAGCTGTTTGAAATTCCCGGCTCCCCTCTTCAGCCAATCAATGCACTGAAGAGGGGAGCCGGGAATTTCGAACACCCGCTACGCCGAGCAGGTAGGGTATGCTCGCGGCGAGGGCTATCGGAGCGGCGGCGGGGGTGGCGATCGGAGCGGCAGTGGGGGTGGTGATCGGAGCGGCAGCGGGGGTGGCGATCGGGCCGGCGGGGGTGGCGATCTTTAAACAGTCGCAAAACGATTTTTCCATATGATATATCGTACCGTCTAAACGCTGATCGTTATTTTTTTTTAAAAGTTACTCCAACATCGTTATTCGTGCGATCGGGCCAATTATCATCCCGTGTAAACGTAGCATAAGACAGAACAGTGCTGCAACCAGTGACTGACTAAGCAACATGAGACAGCCCACTCAGCCAATCAATGGGCGCTATCCCATCTCAGTCCGTGAATGGCTGAGCGAGCTAGAGGCAGTAATCCGCAGCAGACACCAGAGACCAGGAGGAGGACACTGGGGCAGTGCGCACAGGTGAGCATACCCTTTATTCTTTTTTTATTAAGTATTAAATTGTGCAGCTACAAACTCGTAAACTTTGCAAAACCTTTGGTTCAGTACCAAACCAAACTTTTTGCAAAGTTCGGAACGAATTTCACCTTATAAGATTCATTTCGCTCATCTCTACTTACCTGCCCCAATCCCCTGCAGCTGCCATTCCAATGGTGCCTAATCCCGGACTGCTTTTTGCATTTTCTACTTCTTCCCATGTGCCGTCCCTGCACGAAATGTCAGTTCAGCCAGTCAGTGGCCGAACCTAGACTGATTTTTAGAAAAACGTCCCTGTGCACCTCATAGAGCTAAAATCAGACACCTATCCTTCAGGCTTATTTGTTTAGCGGCAAACAAGTGGGCAAAAATGTACGTTTCAGCCAACTGGGCACCAAAGTATGGAAATTTCAATAAGTTAGAGCATTAAAATGTAATAAAATAAAAGTTAAAAATAAAATTTTAAATGATTTTTTTTTTATACATGAAGAAAACCACTTCCCTATGTTCTGCAGCGAGAAAAATAAATGGATTCTAAGTCAACGTCGTTGTCATCTACGAGACCTTCTCTTGAAAAGTCATTGTAAATTACATTGAAATTAGTACAAAGACAATCTACGGCTCCATTAATATATAATGAAATTCTAAAGTGCCGATTATTCAGTCACTGTAAATTTCATTTCGCCTCGGCATGCTCATTTAGGAAGTGAATTTGAAGCAGCGAAGAGTTTCTGCAGTGGGATATTAGGGTGGTCATGCATATAAAGAAATAGAGAAATCTACAAGTCCTACAATAAAAATAGAAATTTTTTTTCCCACTGACATACTAAGGGTGAACATGCTGGTACACATTACAGTAAGGCATAGGCAGCAATGCCACAAAGCTAAGGAAATACTAATGAGCCTAATAATTAATTAAGTAATTATTTTTGAGTAAGTGACTCAATGACTCCCGCAGCTTGAAAGATAAGAAATGGCGCACAACAATACTAAATGTTTATGATTATTACTTAAAAATGTGGAATGGTGTTTAGTATATTTACATTGGTTGTAATTATTCTGACTAAATATAGTGTCAAGGGGGGAGATTTATCAAACATGGTGTAAAGTAAAACTGTCTCAGTTGCCCCTAGCAACCAATCAGATTCCACTTTTCATTTTCCAAAGAGTCTGTGAGGAATGAAAGGTGGAATCTGATTGGTTGCTAGGGGCAACTGAGCCAATTTCACTTTACACCATGTTTGATAAATCTCCCCCTATGTGTCTATAGGGCAGGATTACATGAGAGGATATTGGTGGTAGATTTATAGCAAAGATCTAGTTAAGGCTACATTCACATGTTCCGTAGATTTGTCCGTAATAGCGGGTTTTCAATTATGGCCAAATTTAGGACCCATTGATTTCAATTGGGCTGTTCACACTGTCCGTATATTTACGGCAATCAACAATCTGCAAAAATTACTGACAAGCTCTAATACGGACTGTAATTGCGTCATGGATTGTATCATAGAAGTCTATGGGAGAGAGTCTGTTATTTCTGCAGCTCCGTCATTTTTACAGATGAAAAGTCCGTAATGTCACAAATCTGTAAAAAAAAAATATGGCTGGGTTCACACTGAGTTTTTGCAAACCAATTTTTTTCATCCATTTTTTGGCAAAAAAAAGGATGGAAAAAAAAACGGATGCATTTGTGTGCATCCATTTTTATCTTTTTCCATTGACTTTAATTATTAAGGGGGGGGGGGGACAGAAACAGATTGTATTTTTTTTTTACAGTGGGAAAACTGATCAAAATGGATGCACAAAAAATGCATCAGTTTTTTCATCTTTTTCATCTGTTTTTTGAAGGAAAAAAGATGGATTTCAAAAATACAGTGTGAACCCAGCCTTATCATTACCCAAAAATCCAAAAATGTAAATGAGGTACAATAGTTTGGAGTTCCAGGCCTTTCAGTGAAACGGTCCAACCACCTGCCTTTTCCAAGACACTTATATACAGTATATTTATGTATGCATAATCTAGTGACGTCTCCTTTCCCCGACCAAAGATCCTGCGCAATGTCAAGAATGAGCCAGTTACCCCATTCATAGCCAGACACATTTTTGCTACTTTTAGTACACGTGGGTTTAATAGCTATAAAGTTTTTTCTTATTCAGTTTTTAATTTTTGTGTGTGTCAGATATCAGTGATACATAAGGCTGTATACTTATAACCATATAAATATCTGTATATGTCTGTTAATATAAAACAAGCTCTCTCCTTCACCGAAAGAAGAAAAATCTGAAGCCATAAGGGCCACAGGAAAAACGTTTTCGACAAATATTCCTTTTTTTATTACAAATGCCAGCTTACTTTTCAGACTGACAGAATGTAGTTGTATTTTCTGGATCCTGTACATGGAAATTGACCTATTGGAGCTCTTGATGCCTTCATGTCACTACTGTCACATTCCTGTCTCAATAATATTCACTGTTCCTTAGGACGGTGGTTGTCACTTTCTAGGTAGCTTTATGAATGATAATGATCCAAGGCGCACTTATTATCTATGTGTCTGTATAAAGGAGAATTATTATGGGTTTTAAGGGGTAACATATTAACTAGAACTTTGGGTTCATTACTGTTATACTCCACTTGCCAGATAAATCTGTTTTTTTCCGTATCTGATATAAAATTAATTTCCACGTTTGCTCAGTCTAGTATTATACAAAAAGAAAAACCATAAAAAATGACCATAACCTGCTTGATGTGAAACTGTTGATTTATTTATATTATTAACCCTTTCCCATCATGGCGGTTTTAATTTCTGTTGCATATTTTTTTCATTTTCCTGAGTTTTTTTCTGTCCCTTTAACAGTTCAGTTTTTAAATGGTTACATTTAACGGACGCAAGAACGGGGTCAACATGGAAGTCAATCAAATAACTGATCCAAAAGGATGCACACAAATGCATAATTTTTCTCCATTAAACGGATATGTTAAACAGACTGCAAAAATGCAGTGTGAACCCAGCCTCGTAAAGAAAATTTTTATTATTTCTAATTTTCAATTTTACTATCTGTATCTGTATGTCAGAACTCACTTGTCTGGCCAGCTTCCAGCCTGCATGGAACAACGCTCTGCAGCTGTAAATTCTCCAGGCTTGCGACCACACCAAGGGAGATGCTCTAAACTGACAGGCGTACAGCCACTCTGGGCAGGGTGTGTGTCATATGGGCCAATAGGAGGGCCAGGAGGCCGCACCAATCAGCTGCAGGGGCAGCGCCCAGGAGCTTCATTTAATCCTCCTTGGAGCTGTCAGCTGCGTGAATTTTAGGTTCTGCCCGGTTACACTAGCACTCCTTGTGCTCTTAGTACATTTGTTTTTCCCTTTGGCTTGTTACCTGACTTCGGCTTTGTTTTTTGATTTTGTGCTTCGCTACTGACTGTGTTCCCTACCTCGTCTTGGCTTACTTATTTACTCTGGTTTCTGATTCTGTACTGCGCTGCTATTTCAGTATTGACCTCTGGCTTGTTTTCTGGTTTTCCTGTTGTGTTACAATTTGTAGCCTGATGTTCCTGTACTGTGTTTTGACCCAGAATGTTTGACTTCTCTCACCACTTGAGGCACCAGCACTTAGCAGTATAGGGACTGTCGCCCAGTTGTTGCTTGCAGCCAAGTGCAAGACCAGCACACAAGGCAATGGGTCAGATCAGGACTTACTCCATCACCCTTGCAGTTTTCAATCATCTTGCAGTTTTCAATTTCACCACTAAACTTAACACAAAGCTGAGACTGTGCTAATTGATTCTCCACTACACCCATCTCTCCCCCTGCTGAGTTACTTCTGGTCCTCAAATATACAAAATACCCTTAATTATGCTTATGTGATTGACATCCTTCCTCATCACTCTCAGTTCTCCTGTTCCTTCTGTGATTGCTGGGTTGTCAGGGTCCGCTCCTATCATGCCTGGGGGTGGATTCCTGACACCGCACATACAGGTCAGTAGCCCTGTAGAAGTGCTTGCTATAAGTCTTCTAGGAACATGCTATATAGATGACTCTGTTTAACTTTTCTTTATACTGACCTACACTATTGTTCTCTGACCACCATTTGTGGACTTCATAGTCCGCTGGGTTCGGACAGTTTATGTATGACCATCCGTTAGCAGGTAGGTTTGTTTGTCTTATCTTCCCTTTCTGTTAACACCTCATCTAATTGTCCCCCACTGTTTAGGGTTGGCAAGGCAAGTAGGTAGGGACAGCTGGGTGGACCTAGCACAAGGCTTGCTGTCTTTTGTTGGCCCCATTCCCCTTTGCCCATACTGCTGTGCAGTGCAGCTGACAGAGTACTTGGGAATTAGAAACCATGTTTTTTTTTTGTTTGTTTGTTTTTAAGAAAAACCATGGTGTCCTGTCTGCCATTAGTGACAGAAAGGGTTTCTGTGTGAATATAGGAATGTTTCATATTTTTTATATTAACTAACATGTAAAATAGGAATCAGCCACTTTGCACACGTTCCTTCACAGCTGTAAACTTTGGCACGGCCACTTTCCTAGACAAGCTCTCTTCTAAGACTAATTAGCTTTGATGATTGTGATGCACACATCCATTGAGGTCACAGCTTCTTTCTGTAGCCATCTAGTGATAACAATTACAAGCTCATTTAATTCACTTGTCAACTTAAAAGAATCCTTCTATCTAATCACAGGCTTCCAGGCCCTTTTTTACTGTAATTATTTTCTAATTGATTTTACATTAACAAGTCAAAGTATTCCTAGTTTCTAGTGCTCATTCATAAAATGACACACCGCCATATCTGATAGCAAAACTAATGTTTGGCCTTTTATTCGTTCCCTAGCCAATTACTGCCACAAGGCTCTACTTTCTGAACAATCATAATGATAGCTGACCAGTGTGAATGGACGAAAAGATAATGAATGATCAAACTATCACTTCTTATTGATCATCATAAGGCTGGGTTCACACTACGTATATTTCAGTCAGTATTGTGGTCCTCATATTGCAACCAAAACCAGGAGTGGATTAAAATACAGAAAGGCTCTGTTCACACAATGGTGAAATTGAGTGGATGGCCGCCATATAACAGTAAATAACGGCCATTATTTCAATATAACAGTCGTTGTTTTAAAATAACAGCAAATATTTGCCATTATATGGCGGCCATCCACTCAATTTCAACATTGTGTGAACAGATCCTTTCTGTGTTTTTAATCCACTCCTGGTTTTGGTTGCAATATGAGGACCACAATACTGACTGAAATATACGTAGTGTGAACATAGTTAATGTGCGACAAACAATAAAATATTTGTTATCAGCGTTACACGTAAATGCAGCCTTTACCTAAAATGTACTTGTCACAGTTTCTTTTTTCTTTTTAAGAAATCAGCAGGGGTTGTGATCTCAAGCAGTTTTGCAATATACTTGCCTTATAGTTTTATGTTTTATATGTTTAAATCCCTGTTATACATACGGCCAAACTGTGTTCTATGCTCATGTCGATATTTGGTCTTTTCTATGTTAAAAAAAAATAGACAAGGAAAGACACCTGTTCAACATACAGGTTGTATATCAACTAGAGATGAGCGAACGTTCGGCATTGATTAGCGGTCGCTGCTGAACTTGGATAAAGCTCTAAGGTTGTCTGGAAAACATGGATACAGCCAATGACTATATCCATGTTTTCCACATAGCCTTAGGGCTTTATCCAACTTCAGCAGCCACCGCTAATCAAATGCCGAAAGTTCGGGTTCGGCTGGACTAGAGCATGCTCAAGGTTCGCTCATCTCTAATATCAACTAATTAGCCTTATTACATAACAATTCACTTAGTATAATGTCACGGTGTGATTGCAGAGATTTTAGTGTTGTATGACAGGAGAGCTGACCATACAATGTGAGCACCACCAGGATCCTCTGCTACTGAATTTGGATGTGCATCAGCAAAGACTTGTTCTGCTCCATGCACACACACACAAATGTCTGTCAATCAATACCAGGTCATGAATAATGGAATCATCTACATGTTGTAGTTTTACATGGTCATATGGTAGCTAAAAGTGTGTGGTGCCAATAGGAGAGAAATTTTACCTGCTTTATATCCATCGTGGAAAGTTATTTGTAGAGAATAAAAATGATTGCTTTTGAAAAAAGTTTAAAAAAATTCAATTTTAAACTTTGAACAAATAACAGACTAAGGCTACATTCACAAGTTCCATACTTTTGTCTGTAATTG
The DNA here is from genome assembly GCF_027789765.1 of Dendropsophus ebraccatus. Taxonomy (NCBI): domain Eukaryota; kingdom Metazoa; phylum Chordata; class Amphibia; order Anura; family Hylidae; genus Dendropsophus; species Dendropsophus ebraccatus. The sequence goes on from NC_091460.1 coordinate 113,699,319, forward strand.
CAGATCCAAAATTATGGACAAATTTAGGACCCATTGATTTCAATTGGGCTGTTTACCCTTTGTGTATATTTACGGATCTGTAATCCACACAAAAAAAGCTCAAGTGCAGACCACATTTGTGGCACAGATTGTAGCACAGAAGCCAATGGGAATGTTCACAATTTCTGTGCATCTGTAATTTTTACAGACAAAATATCTGGAACATCGGGAAATCTGTAAAAAATATGGATGAGTAATCATCTTCCCCTTTTTTTGAACCACAAAAGATACGGATTTAGGACGCATTACAGACAAAATTTTTTGTGGATACAGTCCACAGTCATATACAGTCCTAAAAAACTACTGTACATGTGAATGTAACCTAAGGGCCCTATCACATGAGTGATAACCTGCCAGATCAGACCAATTCAGCAGATTATCGCTTGGTGCAATAGAGACAAAAATCAGCTGATGACATGGATCATTGGATGATTGTGTCTTTTGTTCCTGACCTAAGATCATCGGGTAACTGCACATCGCTACGTGTAATAGCGATGTACGGCAGACTGGTGATGGCTGTGTAAAGAAAATAATAAAGTATATATGTTACCTCTCTATGCTCTCCGGTGTCTTCCTTGCTTCTCCAAGATCCTCGCAGCTGCTGGTGCAACTTCAGAGCCAGTCTGGACTGGACCGTCGTGGGAAGTGATTGGCTGAGCGGCCTGTCACTTCAGAGAGTGGCTCTGACATTGCACCAGCAGATGCAGGGAGAAGCCAGAAAGACATCAGGGAGCGTGGACAAGTAACGGATATACTTTGTTATTACACTTTTAAAGCAAGGTCTGCATGGACATCATTAACAATATATATATATATATATATATATATATATATATATATATATATATATAATTTTTTTCAGTCTTTGCTGCATGATGGTCGTGTAATAGGTTCAGTCAATGAGCGCCGATTACAGTTGTAATCAGGCCCTCACTCTTGAATCAATCCCAGCATACACAGGTCCCAGGTATATTTAGCTGTCTAAGGCCATGTTCACACAATGTATGTGTTGTATAAATCACGTGATTTATACAACTCATACATTGTATGTGAATGAATAGAATCCCGGCCGGAGCGTATATACATAGTATACGCTCCGGCCAGGATTCCATCCGGCTGAACGAAAAACTGACATTTCAGTTTTCTGCTGCTGCTATTCATTGAATAGCGGCCGCACAGACATGTCAGTTCACATAATGTCCATGCACCCAGGCGCTTCACCAGAAATGAAGATCATCTGACTGGTACTACCGGGATGATCTTCAGTAACACCAGCCGTTCTGTGATCTGGCCGGGTGACAGAACGGCCGGTGTTATACTTAGTGTGAACATGGCCTACTGGTGTGTTTACTCAGAGAGATTTATCTGCCAGATTTTTAAAGTCAAAGCCAAGAACAGACTATAAACCGAGAACAGATGATAAAGGAAAGACTGAGATTTTTCCCTTTCTCAAATCAATTCCTGGCTTTGGCTTCAAAAATCTGTCGGATCTCTGTCTGTGTAAACACACCATTAGATCAGTAAAAGTTTGTGCAGTGGCAGATTGCTGTCTCTGATTAACCCACAATGTAGTGATTGTTTTCCGATAAATCCTTTATCCTAGATAATGATTACAATATAAGTCCAAGCATCTTTGTTAGTAGATAACAGCTATTTTCATGCAGTATGTGTCATGCTCACGTTTATGCACATACTGAATGAAAACAATAAAGAAAGAATAATTAAAAAAAAAAAAAAGGGTATGCTAAATAACTGTGAATGTACAATACCCAAAGTTCACAAACCAACCAGACTGTCGTGTCCCTTTATAAAGCTATGACCAGTTTGTACAATACAGCCATCATTACAGCTCCAAATGGAATTGGCCTCTAAGTTCACGGGTAATTTTCTGAAAGTATCTCAGCCTGACAGACAGATGTTCCATGTTAAAGAAAAGAATACAGTTATGGAATGTCATAATGTTATAGGGCAATATGACCTAGAATTAAAATCTCATTTTTTTTCCAACTTGATTTTTTTTTTTTTGCTAAAGAAGCTAAAAGAAAACCCAATTTTTTTGACACAACAGTATTGCATGCTCAGCTTTTCATTAATAATGATTGAGATGCAAATGGGAGATCAGTGTAGGTTCAACTGCTTGTATCCCACCAATCATGGCAACCGGGGTCCTGAGCCCCCCAGTATGAATGAAGTCATAGCCGAGCATGTACTCTGCTGCTCCACTCACTTTAGTCATCTCTGTCAGTCAGGAAGGTGACATGTACTATGTTATTTGTATTCAGGGAGTTATCACTGTGTTTTATCTGTGGTGTTACATAGGACTGCATGTGACATCTACTACCTTATCTGTATTCAGAGAGTTATCACTGTGTGTTACCTGTGGTGTTACATAGGACTGCATGTGACATCTACTTCCTTATCTGTATTCAGAGAGTTATCACTGTGTGTTACCTGTGGTGTTACATAGGACTGCATGTGACATCTACTACCTTATCTGTATTCAGAGAGTTATCACTGTGTGTTACCTGTGGTGTTACATAGGACTGCAGGAAACACCTACTTTCGTATCTGTATTCAGAGAGTTATCACTGTGTGTTACCTGTGGTGTTACATAGGACTGCAGGAAACGTCTACAACATTATCTGTATTCAGAGAGTTATTACTGTGTGTTATCTGTGGTGTTACATAGGACTGCATGTGACATCTACTACCTTATCTGTATTCAGAGAGTTATCACTGTGTGTTACCTGTGTTGTTACATAGGACTGCAGGAAACGTCTACAACATTATCTGTATTCAGAGAGTTATTACTGTGTGTTATCTGTGGTGTTACATAGGACTGCATGTGACATCTACTACCTTATCTGTATTCAGAGAGTTATCACTGTGTGTTACCTGTGGTGTTACATAGGACTGCATGAAACATCTACAACATTATCTGTATTCAGAGAGTTATTACTGTGTGTTACCTGTGGTGTTACACAGGACTGCATGTGATATCTACTACCTTATCTGTATTCCGAGAGTTATCACTGTGTGTTACCTGTGGTGTTACATAGGACTGCAGGAAACACCTACTTTCGTATCTGTATTCAGAGAGTTATCACTGTGTGTTACCTGTGGTGTTACATAGGACTGCAGGAAACATCTACTTCCTTATCTGTATTCAGAGAGTTATCACTGTGTGTTACCTGTGGTGTTACATAGGACTGCATGTGACATTTACTTCCTTATCTGTATTCAGAGAGTTATTACTGTGTGTTAGCTGTGGTGTTACATAGGACTGCAGGAAACATCTTCAACATTATCTGTATTTAGAGAGTTATCACTGTGTGTTACCTGTGGTGTTACATAGGACTGCAGGTGACATCTACTACCTTATCTGTATTCCGAGAGTTATCACTGTAGTGTTACCTGTGGTGTTACATAGGACTGCAGGTGACATCTACTACCTTATCTGTATTCCGAGAGTTATCACTGTAGTGTTACCTGTGATGTTACATAGGACTGCAGGTGACATCTACTACCTTATCTGTATTCCGAGAGTTATCACTGTAGTGTTACCTGTGTTGTTACATAGGACTGCAGGTGACATCTACTACCTTATCTGTATTCCGAGAGTTATCACTGTGTGTTACCTGTGGTGTTACATAGGACTGCAGGTGACATCTACTACCTTATCTGTATTCCGAGAGTTATCACTGTGTGTTACCTGTGGTGTTACATAGGACTGCGGGTGACATCTACTACCTTATCTGTATTCAGAGAGTTATCACTGTAGTGTTACCTGTGGTGTTACATAGGACTGCAGGTGACATCTACTACCTTATCTGTATTCAGAGAGTTATCACTGTAGTGTTACCTGTGGTGTTACATAGGACTGCAGGTGACATCTACTACCTTATCTGTATTCCGAGAGTTATCACTGTGTGTTACCTGTGGTGTTACATAGGACTGCAGGTGACATCTACTACCTTATCTGTATTCAGAGAGTTATCACTGTAGTGTTACACACAATTATCGGCCGTACTTGGCCAATTACCGACCGATAATCATTTGATGTAATAGGATAGGACATGTTAAAAGACCACGGTCAACCAACACGCACATTGTCGGACATACATGTGCGTGATATGTTTTTAGAGAGTAAACCGTTTGCTGCCTGTGCTGTAAAAAGTACCAGGGCCGCTTCACTGCAGTTGTCAGGCAGTCCTGTCAGTGCGTTCATCTCTCCCCCTGCTGCAGGCACGCCTCCTGCCAGATGATTGACAGCTCTCCCTAAGTGATTATAAATGTGCTTGAGCTGATGTCCCAGCAGGAAGGGCTGTCAGTCACCAGGCAGGATGGGTATTCAATGACCTACATCACCCTGCCAGCAGCTGCTGACAGCTTCTCTTTTGACAGAAGTTTCTAGTACTATTTTCCATCTATATAATACTTATGGCAGATGTGTAATGGACATTCAGGTAACAATATGAACAAGACCTAACAACTCCTTTTGGTAAAAGATGGTAGCAGACATTCGGCTGATATATAACTGTCATAAGCACCCATGAAGTCCTCACTGATCCTCCACCAACGCTACAAAAGAAGAAAAGCTTTACACATCCCAGCATCAATGGATGCCAATTTATTGTACCAGGTCCTCCGGAGCCAATAATGCCCTTTATAGTGGTGCTCCACCTTGGTCGAGGGGTATTCGTAAACCAGAGCTACCATTTACTGAGTGACCCTAGTGGGAAAAGTCTATTAATGGTGGCTTTAAGTATTTATATGAGAGTAGACAGAATATTGAAGTAACAGACTACTGTTACTGGTGTCAGAAAGTGATACAGATTTGTGATTCACTTTTATTTAAAAATCTCAAGTCTTCCAGTACTTATCAGCTTCTGTATGTCGCGCAGGAAGTGGTGTATTCTTTCCAGTCTGACACAGTGCTCTCTGCTGCCACCTCTGTCCATGTCAGGAACTGTCCAGAAATGCAGCAAATCTACATAAAAAACTTCTCCTGGACAGTTCCTGACATGGTGACAGCAGAGAGCACTGTGTCAGACTGGAAAGAATACACCACTTCCTGCAGGACATACAGCAGCTGATAAATACTGGAAGACTTGAGCTTTTTAATTAGAAGTAGATTACAAATGTATATAACTTTTTAACACCAGTTGTCAGAAAGTTATATAGATTTGTAATTTACTTCTATTTAAAAGTCTCCAGTCTTCCCATACTTATCAGCTGCTGTATGTCCTGCAGGAAGAGGTGTTTTATTTACATTCAGACACAGTGCTCTCAGCTGACATCTCTGGTCGAGACAGGAACTGTCCTGAGTAGGAGAGGTTTTCTATGGGGATTTGCTGCTGCTCTGGACAGTTCCTGACAGGGACAGAGGTTGCAGCAGAGAGCACTGTGTCAGAATGTAAATAAAACACCACTTTCTGCAGGACATACAGCAGCTGATAAGTATGGGAAGACTGGAGATTTTTAAATAGAAATAAATTACAAATCTATATAACGTTCTGACACCAGTTGATTTGAAAGAATTTTTTTTTTCCCGCTTGAAAACCCCTTTAATCCTGGCAGTATAAAACAAATCTATGCCTCCTGTTGGTCCCCACCCCCACTGCTGATAGTGCCTTCACATACACCTCCTAATCCCACTGTATAGCTCTTTTCTTCCTTGCAATGGCTGCAGGTAATTTGTCTTTCTACATCACTGTAATGCTTTCACGTGTAAATTCTGGCGTTTTCCTGCGGTCTTTATGCTACAGAAATCCCCCGACCATTTTCATATCAAAGTAAATGGCGGTGAGAGGTGTTTGAAGGTGTACGCTGAAAAGCATTCAGTGTGAAGCTTTCGCCTTCCATAACACTTTGTGGGAGAAAATGAGACCTGTCACTCCTCGCACAACTTTGCTCCCATTGATTACGCCTGGAGAAAAAAAAATGTGATCGCTGCCCAAAATGGAAGAATGAAGGTTTCATGGACGAGTGAGAAATGGATTCTATTAAGCATGGGCAGTGGTGATAAAACAATCCCATAAGTAAACAGAATATAGACGGCCATTTTTCACACTGATCCATGGAATGAAAGAGCAAATGCAAGAAGTATAGTGCGAGATGATAAATGACGGCTCCCAGCGAGTTCATAGATTGGCATTTGGTCGCACCACGCAGGAGGATGTTTAATGGGTAGAATAACTTGTGACTTTTTGTACTCAGCAACCATTCCAACAATTACAGGCAAAATGTTCAATTACGTTGTTAAAGAGGCAGTACCGCAAAATTATTTTTTTAAGAAATCAATAGGGTTTGAGATCGCAAGCAGTTTTGCAATATACTCTCTTTCTTTTCGAGGTTTAAATCAATGTTATACATATGGCCACTAGGTGTCTCCCTTCACTGCACATGTCTATAGCTGCTACACGTCCACATTCAGTATAAAAAAATCCTGGGGTTGCTCGCACTGTAGGGTCAGCTCTCCTGTCACACAGCACAAAAACCTCTGTAACCACTTAGTGACATTATACTGACTGAATTGTTGCATAACAAAGAGCATTGTCTCCTGCTGATGAGATAGTTAACCAAAGATAATTGCCCTCAGGTAATATACAACCTGCATGATGAACAGGTGTGCAGAAAGGACTGGGACTTCCTGCGTTTGGTGTTGTTGTTTTTTTTTAACAGAGAAAAGACCGAATATCGGCACAGAGGAAGCATGGACAATAGTTTGGCTATACGTATAACATTAATTTAAACATAAACCCTATTAAACCCTAATTCCATTGTTGTTTTTAATTCATTGTAAAACCTTTTTGGCCCCAAGATATAGGGATTATCGTATATATGGTTACCTACCTGCAATGTGTTTCTGAATAATCTTCAAAAAGGCATGTGTATGCTAGGCTCAGGAGGTGTGGCGGTGATTCATACCGCCATATTTATACATGCTGAGACTAAGGGCCCTATTACACGGGACGATTATCGTGCGAAAAATCGTTATATCGCTTGAATTTAAACGATAATCGTTCTGCGTAATTGCAGGCAACGATCAAAAAATCGTTCGTATGTTGTTAATCGTTGATTTAGATCTGAACCCTAAATTATCATTATTCGTTCACTAATCGTTCGCTGTAATTCCACATTTTTTGCTCAAGTTCCGCATTGGTTCACTAATCGCTCAGTGTAATTGCACATTGTTCATTGTTTTGCTGGGATCAGAAGAACTAAATGATCCTAGTAACAATCGCAATAACGATCATAATAACAATTGTAAACAACGACTATCGTTCTGGGTAATATAGTGAAGGATTTCAGGTTAATGATAAACAATCTAAATCTACAATCTACAAAATGTACAATCTACATAAGTACATCTACAAAAAGGGCTAAACATCGTATTTTTCTTATTTAGGGTGCCTTCACATGTACCGTATCGCTGCGTTTTTGGTGCGATTTTTACATGCGCGTTTTGATTTTCACATGATTTTCACGGTACGTGTGAAGCTACCCTTAGTGATTATTAGCAGTGCACAGAATTATCGGCTTCAGTGGGCATGCTCCATAAACTACTTACATCAGATGGTCATACATGCGTGCAAACATTTTTGAGAACTCTGAACAACCAAAAAAAAAAAACTTGACACAAAGACACTTTTACATATATGCTCCATTAACTTTCTGCTTACAAATACTGCTCTGAGGAAGGATTTACTGGTGGTGACATTATTTCGGATGATCTCGTGTGACTTCATACTGTGAGGATTGACAGTGACTGAAGGGTTTTTCAGTTCCAGACAATGCAGTTACAGATATATTATCCCTCACTAAGCTTAGCTGATCTCAGTGGTTTGCTCTTGGCTGATCCGGGTGCTTTCCTGGTCAGGTGATCCTGGCTGCTTATTCATGATGTTTACACTTGTTTTTCTGTACAAATCCCCATCCGCAGTGCTGCGCTTCTCTACTACGTCAGCCGGGACCAATAATTAACCCCTTAATGCAGAATAACATTTGTTGAAATGCTTGAGAATGACCAAGATTTAGCCCCCTTTCACCTATCCGTATATTCTGTCTGCAAATGCGAACCTCTTTTTCTATGGCCTCATACATGGCAAGTAGAGATGAGCGAACCACGAACATGCTTGAGTTTATCCGAACCCGATTCGGTATTTGATTAGCTGGGGCTGCTGAAGTTGGATAAAGCTCTGAGGTTATCTGGAAAACATGGATACAGCCAATGACTATATCCATGTTTTCCACATAGCCTTAGGGCTTTATCCAACTTCAGCAGCCACCGCTAATCAAATGCCGAACGATCGGGTTTGGATGAACTCAAGCATGCTCGAGGTTCGCTCATCTCTAATGGCAAGCCATTGTGCGGCCTGTAGTCGTGGCATGAATCACCTATACTCAATGAAGGGGTCCATGCTAATGCAGACAGGTATCGGACAGATGCAGGCGCACATCTATAGTCTTGCTTGTAGCTGTAGACCAACAGCTTTGTACAGGACTATGGATATGTAAATTGGGCCTTCTAGAGACCAAACGCCACCCCTAAAGTTGTAGGCTGGGTGTCTGGCGACTCAGGAATTCAGGAAGATGGGCCTGCTGCTACGCTATGGGCATGTTCACACTGAGCAAATCAGGCAGAATTCTGCGTCGAAAAGTTCCCGCCTGTCTCAGTGTGTCATTGACCCTCTATGGGAAAGTGCGTGCTCCTCTGCGTGCGCCCTTCCATTCACTCACTGCAGGACACTAAGCATGGCGGGATTCTCTGCTGCGGAATTCCGCTGCATTTGCTCAGTGTGAACATACCCTAACACAGGAAACAAGTACCAAGATGACTTGTCACCCACAATGACATAGTAAAGGACTGTGTGACTGGTTAAACTAAACACAAGAGAGTTCCTTTTAAAGGAGTCAGTGACAGAAGAAGTACCTGTCACTGACTGATCCAAGTCCCGATCAGTTTCCCTGACAAGCGGAAAAGTAATACTTACCTTCCTCTTGTCAGATCAGAGCTCTTGTCCTAGGGGAACTTATAAAGTGTTATTAATATAATGAAAATACAGTGGTGCCTTGGATTACAAGCATAATTCGTTCTGGGACTGTGCTTGTAATCCAAATCCACTCTTAAACCAAAGCAAATATTACCATAAGAAATCGTGGAAATGCAGACAATTGTTTCCACACACCCCCAAAAATAATTTATTATTCTGAATAAAATGTAAAACAAATGAAACAAACATTCACAAACAGCAGAATATGTGATATTATAAGTTACTGTGCAGTAATGGAGAGGATGGGAAACACAAGGGCGGACAGAGACTGCAGGGAGCATGAAGGAATTAGCAGGGCAGATGTGGGCACATACACGCAGTGCTCTCTGTCCGGGGAGAGAGGGGTTACAGCTATGGAGAGATTACCTCTACAGTCCTGTCCCCTGATGTAAGCCCCAGCCTGAAGTGGATCTGCTATGATTTGGAAGGTGAGGGAGACTTCCTTGGTCAGAATACAGTGCTGTAGACCCCGCTATGCAGACCATGCCCCTCCTCCACTCGCCCTCCAACCCAGTACAGGAAGCTCTTAAACCAAAGCAATGCTCTTAAACCAAGTCACAATTTAGAAAAACTGTGACTTCTTAAACCAAAACACTCTTAAACCAAGTTACTCTTAAACAAAGGTACCACTGTATATAAATAAAAAAACAATAAAAATAAAAGTTTAAACCACCCCGTTTCCCATTATGCAAATAAAAATATAAGAAAAAAAAATACATATTTGGTATCTGAATTGTCTGATCTCTTAAAGATACTATTATATACTATATATACATATATATAGAGTATATATATATATATATATATATATATATATATATATTATATACAGTATATATATATATATTATACTATAGATCGCAGCGCAAAAAAAATTAGCCGTCAACAAACCCTGTAGGTGTAAAAACAAAAGCGATATGCCTGTTAGATGGCGAGGAGTAACATTGCTTCAGCATGACCTGTGCATCAGTGACCTTTGGTCATAAAGGGGTTAATACATTCACCCCTTATATTACCTACAGCTCAAAACATCCAGCTGTTTTTTAATGACATGGAATGCTACTAAGCTAATACTCTATCATGGGCAGAGGAAAAAGGAATAAATGTAATCTCAATTTTAAGCTGTTAATGGACCCTACAACCACCACTATTTTTTGAGCTCTCCCACAATTTGTTACATTATCATTTATACTGTGGTATTTTTAAAGAACCAGGAACCAATGAGCTAATTCCTTTTGCTGACGGCTTACCACCAAGCATGTACTGCCGAATAGGTCTAGATTGTATTCAGGCGTTCCTACATCTTGTTGCACAAAAGGCCACAATATGAAGGGAAGAAGGAAGAGAGGAAAGTGTAATATGACTGAGCTGATGACTCATAATGGTAGAAAACATACAGTCATTCATTAGAAATAGGAAGTGAGCATTTCCCTTGGGGCCTCTTTATAGTAAGTATACAGAAGAGGTGAGTCATGTCCTCCAAATGGAGCCGCATACAACAAAAATTACCATGAGATGTGGAAGGAGGAAAACTAAAATTGTGTACTGCTCACTTCTAAGCTTGGCATGTAATAAAATATCCGATATAATTTCAGACTTTTAAATATGAACTAGAGGAAGCGTCATAAAGCCTTGGCTAATAAGAACGTGGCTGAAGGCGAACGAGTTTAACCTTCAGCGGTGACAGCTGAGAAGAGCCGATCCTCCAGTGCAGAACGTAAAATGAGCTGATTTCAAGCCCAATTTTAAATGATTTTCCATTACATGGCTAAAATGAGCATCCAGGACCCTGGGGGGCAGCTCCGATATTCACTGTTATTATTATTATATTTTCTGTCCATGTCACCCATGGCTAAGAAGACCCTTGATAGAGATCTTTAATAATGGTTGTTCAACGGTTTAACTGCTTACAGCGAGGTTAAGTAAAATATTGGTTAAATATTGGTAACCTATATTTCTGTTTTTCATAAAGTCATATAAAGGTTCTTAAAGTGACCTATGGTGTCCTATCTGAGGGTAGCATAAACTAGTGACAGTGAAGCTGAACAGACTGATGTATCACTTACATTGTTCTGTGCAGCTGATTCAGAGATATCCTCCTGAATAACATGGACAATAAGTATTCCCCTTATTATGTGCATGAGCTCAGTAGTCCTGGATATTCATGAGAAGCAGAAAACTCCGCCCACCAGCTACTGACTGGCAGTTATCTATCCATGCTGTGTATAGGCAGTCAACTATCAATCAGCAGCTGGAGGGCAGGGGGTGGGGGGTGGCAACAATCCTATTCTCATGCATGATAGGAAAATTAATATGGTGGTTTTGGTGGTTTCCATACAGGAGCCACCCCTTGGCTGGGCCCTTCCCAGAGGGATATCTGGCTAGTCCTGTGTTTTGAGACTCTTAAATGCGGCAGCCGACAGTGTTATGTTTAACTGGTCTCCCTGAGATCAGTTTTCTTTTTTTAATATTAGGAAAATGCCTGAACAAAATTATGCAGGTAACACACCGATCTGGTCAGCATTTCTGTCACTAGTTTATGCTGCCCTCAGTTAAGGCGGCATAAACCTAGTGACCTTCTGACCACCTACGGAAATGAAGTCACCACGGGATAGATATCAATGAAAGCATTTTTTATTTAAAAAAAAAAACACATTTGGCCTTTGAATGGTGTCAAAGAGGCGGAGCCCTAAAGCATGCCAGCCCCCTGCATAATCAGCCAGGTTCATGCTGCATTTAGTACAGTCAGGTGTAGCGGTGCTAGGGTCCATTAAAAATAGTCTCTGTCTCTTTGACACCATTCACAGTTCAAATAAAGTTTTTTTTAATGAAAATAAAAACACAGACATAGGCAACAAAAGTATGTTCTGAATGCTGTCATTGAAATCAGTGTTGTAGCCAGCTTGGTAAGATTAGAAGATTACAGATTGGCCTTAATATTTACATTTATTGCTCGTATAACGCTGACATATTCTGTCGCACTGTACATAAATTCCCATCAGTCACTGTCCACATTGAGCTCACTATCTACCATCAGTTCCCTATCACGAATACACACAAAAAAAATCCAATTTCAACATGTTATTGGAGAGCGGGATGTAGACCATGCGTGCAAGTGGAAAACATTCCAAGTTAAACAAATTCCATGCAGCGACAGGTCAGCAGTGATGACCACAGAGCTACTGTATTACTATCCATTCAACCATGCACCAGGCTTAATGCTGCCAGAGCCTTAGAGGAAATACATCACCTTTATTTTTCTATAAAGCCAGAAACTGAAACCTAGTCTTTTATATGATTTTCTGCTTATTTTCTAATTATTGAGCTTTTAAATTCTATGTGATGCTGTTCTTAGAACAGCATTTAGATATATGCTTTACAGCAGCCACATGGATAGATAAAGAGTGCCGGATGTTCTATTGAGAGCACTGTGGTCAGAGCAGAGGGGGAAGGTTGTGAGCTGTGACAAACATCTATTATCAATGGTGTGATCCTGGGTTATATGCCTCAAAATTTAAAAGGGTACTCTGACGGAAAAATAAATCAAATGAACTGGTATCAGAAAGTTGTTTAGATTTGTAATTTGTAAAAAATTTCCAGTCTTCCAGCACATTCCGACACAATGGTCTCTGCTTCCACCTCTGTCCATGTCAGGAACTGTCCATACGAGGATAAGATTTCTATGGGGATTTGCTACTGATCTGGACAGTTCCTGACATGGACAGAGGTGGCAGCAGAGAGCAGTGTGTCAGACTGGAGAGAATACACCACTTCCTGCAGAACATACAGCAGCTAATAAGTATAGGAATACTGGAAATTTTTAAATAGAAGTAAATAACAAATCTATGTGACTTTCAGAAAACAGCTGACTTGGAAGAAAAGCCCAAAGCTACTGAAGAAAGTGTATAGGCATCTTTATAGTAAAGGTGTAAACTTATATTTCATTCCTGCAGACACATTATATAAGATAGATAGATAGATAGATAGATAGATAGATAGATAGATAGATAGATAGATAGATATCCTATGATTTCCTATGCTTTCAGAGAAATCCGTTGTTGCCCACTGGCAAGCACTGAACAACAAACAAATACAATCCAATACCAGAAAACAACACAAAGCTAATGTATGGATGCCAGGTTGTGTCATTGTATCCACCACCACCAAATATTATCAGTACATCAGTAGGTAATGAAACACGCCATGATAAACTTGCCTGCTTGCATGAGAAGCATTGCCTGTTTTCAAGCAATAAAGTGAATGCATAATACATAAGGACATAAGGGAAAAACAAAAAGGAACATGAAAGTCAAGCTCGCTGTCACACTCTGCCAACATGACAACACCCACTGTCACTCTGTCAAAGAGCTACCCATGCATTACCTGTCAATCCTATGAGTGTCAGTATATAACAAGATTTGATTAAGGTACGGTACAAAAATATGACTCTGTTCACACTGGCTTCATGCCTTCAAACTGTTATAGTAGAAGTCCTCTGGTACCTGGTCAAGTGATATGTAACAGCAGCTTTCTGGTATAGGACAAATATACACAATTGTATCCCTGGGGCTTGTTCTGCAATCCAGAGTCAGGAGCAGCTGTCTAAGAGGACAAAGTGCTATAGGGCTCAGTTCTGGTATCGTATAGGTGGGACAACAGAAGATGGGGCAACATTTAAAGGGGTTGGCAGTATTGTGTATTGAGGGTATAGGGATTTGCTGCTGCTCTGGACAGTCCCGGATATGCACAGAGGTGGCAGCAGAGAGCACTGTGTCAGACCGCAAAGAATACACCACTTCCTGCAGGACATACAGCAGCTGATAAGTACTGGAAGACTGGAGATTTTTTTAAATAGAAATATATTACAAATATCTATCACTTTCTGACACCAGTTGATTTGAAAGTAAAAACAAAATCACTGGAGTACCCCTTTAAACTGGAGCACAGAACCAAGGTTCCCCGCCAATGATCACACTGTTAGCAGCTGGATGTCACTGTAGGAGGAAAGGTTTTGATGAGGCAATCTTTTTCATGGGCAACATTGCACAGTCCCTGGCCAATGTACACTGGCATGGTTTTGTCTCCTTATGTCAGGTGCAATGTTGAAACTAAAGCCTCATTCGCACGCCCATAAAATCCATCGGCAATTGCAATGAGACTATGGACCCATTCATTTGAATGGCACCGTTCACACTGTGTACCTTTTACAGGGCCATAATCCATGACGCAAAAGAAACTGACTTGTCCTAGTACCCTTATTGTATCACGGATCACTATTCACGGTGCATTGCGGACATCTATCAATGCACTTTGTAGTTCTGTCCGTAGTCACAGACATGTGAATGTAGCCTTACATTTAAAGACGGCATCTTGCAGAAGTGAGGAATAAGTAAGTGGATTCAGCCAAAAACATTTAAAAGAAGTATATAAAAACCAGTGCGAGGGCCATAAATCCAATGCTAGCAGAGTGGGGAGTAGGGGGAGGATTCATGGATCTGCCATTATGGAGCCAGATGATGGTATCCTGTAACTTCACTCCGGTTATATTTTCGAACAGCGTTCATTTTTTCCTATAATTCATATCATTCTACTTAGGCATTTTTTATTTGAAATTTGATGCTCTCCCGGACTATTACAATGACTGTGTATTGTCTTTCCCTTTTGCCCTTCCCAATATGTAAGCTCAGTAGTAAACATGTCCAATCAGATATATAGAGAGTAGTTTCATTTTATAAGTTCATGTTATGAAGCTATATGTGCTGCCTTGAAACCATTAGCTGCCGTGATATTTGTTACTGTTCTACCATAAATATAGTTAATGGAACAAGTATAAGTTTTCAAGGGTTTCTTGCATAATCTGTCAATCATATAGATGGCTGTAATGGTACCCTGTGCGGAGTACACCATGTCAGAAATCATCATCACTAACAAAAGAACTGGTTTATATGTTTTATATCTGTTTAAATAAAAATTTTCTTTGTTTACCTTCTAAGAATATTTTTTTAGGTCAGTCGGATGTGTAGCCCATCAGGAACCTTGGAGCCACAATACAGTATTTCATTATATATTGTTACTGGCAAAAGGATCTAACAAAAAGTGCAAAAATGTTAAAAGAATGCATGTGACTTATAAATAATGGCATTTATTAAAGGAAAACTCTGCACAAAAAACCTTGGCACAAAAAAATTAAGTTTAAGCAAGGGATCCTTTCCACCTTTGTGCTAGGGGCAGATTCCATCCAAAATGACCACACTCTATGACCCTGATCCACCGATAATCCATGGCTGGAGTTCCCCTTCACTTCCTGTTTTAGATAAAGCGTGAACCTGTTTTCCTACAAATCCCAGCATGCCTCTGTTTGCCTATACCTGCTCCATCCAACCTACTCAATGATGCCCACTGCAAGTATAAGAGGGCCCCGTCCCCACCTTGGATTACGTTTCAACGAGTGACAAGAAGGGTAAATTTCATGTCCCAAGATGGCAGCTAGGAAAGTGCCACAGGATATGATAAAATCTATTCTGGAAGAACTACACAACTTTCGGAGCTGAGAACAGGGTCTGAAAAAACAGTACTCATAAGCAATAACATCATATTACAGTATCATATAACTTTACATGGTGGGTGTAATGCCGGATAATCGGTTTTGCCTGGAGTTCTCCTTTAAGTTAGGAAATGCTTTTTTGATTATTTAGTGTGATAGTGTACCTAAAGAGGTTATTTGGGGAATGAAACATTTTATACATAGGCCCCCAGGGTGCTGCAAAATACATTCCATCCCAGTCCCTGATGCTCTCAGCATCTTCCTGCATTTGATCATGTGACAGCCCTGCAGGAAATGCCTGCTCAGCCAATCGCTGGCCACAGTGCTGAGTAGACACTTCCTGCAGGAGGAAAGCAAAGAGCATCAGGGATCAGGAACCATCAAAATGGAAGTGGCTGGAGCAGATTTTTCTGTTTTTACAGCACCTGGGGCATGGAAACAAAAGGAAAATAACGGCAAGGGGAAAATTATTTAAAGACCAGCATTTTACATGCCAATTTTAACTTTAAACAGGTCAGCGTAAGCTATCCCAAATATATTACAAGGTGCAGGCCTCATAAAAAAAAAACTTGTGTTCACTTTCTCTATGCCATCTACATGAATTGATAAATTCACTACCAAGTCTTTTATGTAACCTTGTGTGAGTGAAATATTCGAATATTCGATATTCGTACAAATATCTCCCGAATATTCGAATATTCGATCGAATATTCGATCCCATTAAAGTCAATGGGAACAAGTATTCGATTATTGAAAAACATCTATTCGACCACTTGGAGGTAAAAAACGGAAGCCTGGGGGATTTGAACGCTTATCCAATTTTTATCGAATATTCGGCGAACTATTCGATAATATTCGATAGATCGAATACCTTACTATTCGATCGAATATCTATTCGATCGAACAGTATTCGCTCATCACTAGTTATTATTAGAGATGAGCGAACCTCATCTGAACCCGAGCATGCGACACCTAATTACTGGTGGCTGAAGAAGCTAGATGCAGCTAGCTTTAGGGCTGCATCCAACTTCTTCAGCCACCGCTAATCAAATGTCGCACCCTCGGGGTTCAGACGAATTTGAGCATGCTTGAAGTTCACTCACCTCTAGTTCTTATGCTTTAGTTTAACAGTATGCTCAGGTTGCCAGGGAGTCCATATATGTTTTATTAAAAAGCATGTCGACCCGTAGAGGTTCAAGTCAGTAAACTGCAAGTAAATCAATGTAAAAGAGTAATTAAAACTAGATAATAAATGTAGCCTTCAAACCCAACACAGAATGGCCTTCGTACAGCATCGGCTTCACTTTCCCATTCCTGCGGCTAGTAAATTCAATTTATCTGCTTCTTCCTGTGCTGCTGCTGGATAGTAACATAATTTCTTATAACACAAACACGACTCTGCACCAAGCACCCTGGATTTTTATTGATCCAGTAGTTACCGGAGGACTAGCCATTTATATGATCATTAATCTTACTGTAATTTTTGGGTGATACAAAAGGAAAAAAAAATTTCGAAAAAATAAAATGAAGTAGCTTTCGAGACTGACTTCCAATTTCAGCCAAGTTTATATTGTGAGAACATTTCCTGCACATAAAATTAATAATATAATAAGCCCCAGGTCATAAACGGCAGATCACATGTCTCCATAATGAAACGATGAAGAACTTCTTTCCTGACAATAAATTCACAGTAAACCTGGGTTTAGAGTTTAACAATATACAGTATGAAAAGTTGAGACTTGGTTGTGTTACTAAGAGACACAGGAAACATCATCTGTTGTATATTTTACTATGCTACTAGTACAATATGTGTAATAAGGACAATGACATTATTTGACAGAGAAAAGAAAAATTTAAAAGTGAAAAGATGAATCATGACTAGAGATGAGTGAACCTTGAGCATGCTTGAGTTGATCCGAACCCAAACTTTCGGCATTTGATTAGCGGTGGCTGCTGAAGTTGGATAAAGCCCTAAGGCTATGTGGAAAACCTGGATATAGTCATTGGCTGTATCCATGTTTCCCAGACAACCTTAGGACTTTATCCAACTTCAGCAGCCCCCGCTAATCAAATACCGAACAAGCGGGTTCGGATCGACTCGAGCATGCTGGAGGTTCGCTCATCTTTAATCATGACATATAATGACTAGCGATGAACATGCTCGCTCAGCATTTGATTACTGGTGGCTAAAGAAGTTGAATACAGAGTCCTGGAAAACATGGATACAGCCATAGGCCATAGGTTGCATTCATGTTTGTCAGCCTCTAATACTAAGAGACCCAACTCGAGTGTTCTCATTTTTAATAATGACCCATTTGGGAAAGTCATGCATTAGGTATATTAAGATTATATAGCGGTAGTTAATATGCTAAAACACAAAGTATATGCAATCAAGGTGGCAACCTGTAACTGCACAACAGCTCCTGTTCACTTAAAGGAAAAGTCCACCAAAAACATTTATTAAAGTATTGTATTGCCCCCCAAAAGTTATACAAATCACCAATATACACTTATTACGGGAAATGCTTATAAAGTGCTTTTTCCCAGCACTTACTACTGCATCAAGGCTTCACTTCCTGGATAACATGGGGATGTCACTTCCTGGATAACATGGTGATGTCACAACCCGACTCCCAGAGCTGTGTGGGCTGTGGCTGCTGGAGAGGATGATGGCAGAGAGATGCTCAGTGTCCCTCCAGTGCCCTGTGTCCCTCAGTGTCCCCCTGCCATCATCCTCTCCAGCAGCCACAGCCCGCACAGCTCTGGGAGTCGGGTTGTGACATCACCATGTTATCCAGGAAGTGACATCACCATGTTACCCAGGAAGTGAAATCACCATGTTATCCAGGAAGTGAAGCCTTGATGCAGTAGTAAGTGCAGGGAAAAAAGCACTTTATAAGCATTTCCCGTAATAAGTGTATATTGGTGCTTTGTATAACTTTTGGGGGGGCAATACAATACTTTAATAAAAAATTTTGCCGGACTTCTCCTTTAAATGGAAGACGAGCAGCAGTTACCCATTAGCGCTGCTACACACTAAAGGGCGTTTAACACAGGCCGATTATAAGCCAGGAGTGTTGCAGGGAAAGTGCCACCGATGATCAACGGACTTTAAAATATATCAGCATCCGCTGCTCAACAGCACGTGTAAACAGGGTTATGTGCGTCCGATCCAGTATTGCAACATATACACATGCCTCCAATTTAGATCACAAATAATACATACTTAAATATCCAAAAATGGAAACAAGACCCCAGGTTACATCCCCCTTTCTAGTGACCGCACCCCAGCCCTGTATACAGACCTGAGACGAGAACCTTCTATATACATACCCCGTCTGTATACTGATAAGTCTCCCCTGAATATTTAGATAACCCCCCTAAAAAAAAAAACAGAAGCACTGTGCTGTATCATTCACAAATGGATGACTCTTCTGTCATTAAAGGGGTATTCCAAGTTAATGAAACAAAGGCTCAATGCCAGTATATACCATCTCTATATGATTCGTGGGGGTCTGACCTCTGGAAGCCTGAGAATGAAGGGACCACAGTGCTGATTCAATCCTGTGGTCCAGCCAAAGAGGCAGGCGGCTGGAAGCATCACTGTGCAGGGAAAAGGATTTGTAGGTGTCCCAAAGTCAGACTTCATTGATCATAATGGGAAATGTTAGCAATATGCCATCACTTTGCGGGATGGGAAAACCCATAAGATTCTCCTCTAGATGACCTAGTCTGTCACAGTAATTGATGCCATAAAATACACAAGTAAGAAAAAAATTCTGTTTATATTACTATATTATATTACTCAATATTTCTTACAATAAGATCCCCGAATTGACATATATTTATAAATTGTTAGGCATTTAACTAGACCCTTTTGGACACAGCGGATTTTATTGATCCCATTTACAGCACCTGAGTGCTACTGTTAGTGTAACGTCCCTTAGCTGGTATTCTCTAAGGGGATACACTACTCCGAAGCTGTTCTAATAGATTCTGCTAGGAAAGTGGTTTCCCTAATCAGCCCTGTTTATTACAAAGAATTATTTTATTATGATACAGTGCTGTGGAAAACACTATTGGCCCTTTATACAAAACCCATTTTTCCAAATTTCCCGCACGGAATGGTTTCTGATCTCTACAAGAATAGATTAGACAAAAGTACTTCAGTAAGCAATTTTGTGACCAATTTAAAAAACTGCTGCCGGTAGCTTAGGGGGCTTACGTAACAGAAAAGTGGGAGATTTTTTGCGCAAACCTTCTTATTTGCACAAAAATAGGTTCCTTTTTTCGGGGTGTACGCCGAGGCGTGTGTGTGTGTGTGTGTGTGTGTGCAAATGATAAATATGTCCCACAGTCAGGGCCGTATTTACCTCATGGTGCTGTGCCTAGGGCAGCACCTTGCAGGGGGGTCATTGGTATGGTGTCATTGGTAAGGTCTGGTGTGGCGGTGTTATCCAGTCACAGTATGATGGTATTGGTCTGGTCTGGTATGGCGGTGTTATCCAGTTACAGTATAGTGTCATTGGTCATGTCTGGTGTGGCAGTGTTATCCAGTCACAGTATGGTGATATTGGTCAGGTCTGGTATGGCAGTGTTATCCAGTCACAGTATGGCGGTATTGATCGGTCTGGTATGGTATAGTGGTATTGGTCAGGTCTGGTATGGCAGTGTTATCCAGTCACAGTATGGCGGTATTGGTTGGTCTGGTATGGTATAGTGGTATTGGTCAGGTCTGGTGTGGTAGTGTTATCCAGTCACAGTATGGTGATATTGGTCAGGTCTGGTATGGCAGTGTTATCCAGTCATAGTATGGCGGTATTGGTCAGGTCTGGTATGGCGGTATTGGTCAGGTCTGGTGTGGCAGTGTTAAATGTGACGCCTGGAGCTATTACCCACCAATCTACCAATGCTTTGGTGAAAATTCCTTCAGACAATATGTAGACGGCTCTAATCATTGATTCAATGTGGAATCAATTTCTTCCTCAGTAGTCATATGCTGTTTCCAGGATTATTGGCCATACGCCTATTGGTTACCGCATAAGGGTCTTGTTTCGGCTGAATGTGGTGACGTACAGTAAGTACGGCCTAAGAATAATTGGATATCAATATCTAGAAAATCATGATGCTAATTAGTGAGTGAAGATGGGGCGTCTTCAGGTTTAATGCCTAGGACAACAGCAGCTTTTGATACGGACCTGCCCATAGTGTGAACAGAGTCTTACTGCTATGAGTAAGTGCACTTACTCATTTACGTAAATTTCATGTTATGAAGTACTAGTGGTTAAGGCCCCGAAGCCTATATTGCTGGAAAGTTATTTGGGAAAGGTCACACATTTCTAATGGCACCAGTTGTAAAAGAATGATCATTAGGCAGAGCCACCATCCAACTCTACTGAACATCCTGATATAATAAAATACATATAAAAAGCCCTCTACTATAGACAGTTTCTCCCGAATAAAATCTGCATGAGCAATTGACCTTTACAAAAATGTCAGCCAGACATATAGTTTATAGGGACTATGAGAATTCATTTTGTATTGATGCAGCACCTCACCTATGATGGAGAACACGCTTACAACCAGAAATTGACATTTCAGTACCCAAGAGATGAAAGTGGCAGCTGTCGGTGTATATAAATCACGAGTAATAGTCATTGTAAAGAAGTTCTCGGCCTAAAAGAACTGCAATCGCAGCATTTAAATGCTCAAATGACAGGTGCAATTGGCGGCTCTTCAACATGATGGCGTCTAATAGACTCAGCAAGACCCTGCTATTGGAGCACCAATCAAGCTGATCTGTGCAATGCCATAATACTGGGAAAAGTTTTTTTTCTTTTTCCTCGATAGAGTTTCCTCATTCCCCCCCCCCCCCCACTGCAGATATCATAGAGAGTAATGTAGTTTCTCATAGAGGTTTAAGTCACATTTAGTCATCGTGTCACCAAATGTTATACGTAAGTGAATGACATATTAGAAATAGTTAATAACTTTTAATGTTAACCCTTTAGATTTATTCTTTTTTTGGTTTTCTAACTGTTGTTACCATAATGTAATGGTACAGCAAGGCCTATGGAACAAGCAAATTATTAGTGTTAAGATGAAGGACACAGCTTGTTTGGACCCATTGTGCTGATGAAGCGGAGGCTAAGTGTCCTCTGGATCTTCAATATTTATCCCACTCCAAGATGCGGAAGCTGGACTTCTGCGGCTAGAGGACACCAAGTTGCTCCACAAGCATGGTCCCAGTGTGAGCAGCAGTTGGTTTCCAAAAACCAGACAGAGCCGATGCAAGGCACTGGGAAACAGGCAGAGTATACATGGTCAGCAAGCTGGGTCGTCAGCAGGAGAGTCAAAGCAGTAGCAGGAATGAGACAGGCATCGTAGTCAGACAGGAAAAAAATCAGGGCAGGCAGCTTCAGAGGAAGGTCAGACAATTCTGAGTCAGCAAAAGGACAGACAAGAGGCAAGAGGTACAGACAGACATCAGGCAGGAAGTGTAGTCTGAAAGACAGGCATGGGTCAGCATACATGAAGCGTCAGCAGGATAACAGAATTGCATTTCAGCTTAGAATGCACAAATGCAACAATGCTCAGGCAGGGGAGGGGCTGCTGGAACTAGTTTAAATAGGTGCAAGTGGCTCTGGATTGGCAGACGGCAGTGAAAGGTGAAGACAAGATGCCTCTATAAATCCAGAACAGTTGCCCGCATGTGCACCACAGTGGCCAGTGGTGTAATTGCAGCAGGAGGAGGAAGAAGATGCCGGATGACACAAGCATAGAGTGGACAGGATGACACTGCCCCTGGACAGGACTATAAACTTTTTCAAAGGGTACTCCAGAGAATAACATTGTACAGTATATAAACACTGTCCACAGTACATAAAATCAATGCCATCTCAATCTGCATTTATTGACTTCAACACTCCATCAATAACCCTTCAGAACTGCCCATCAGTGTCTGTATAGAGCAACCACATCTATAACTGCAACGAGCATTCATAAATTGTCCATGAATATTAGCACAGTGCATACCAATAGTTTATCACAATTATCTGCCAATACATTTTCTATAGTGGCCAGAATTGCTCATCAATAGCTGTCAGACACATTGAATATTCTCTTGATACCCACACTGACTTTCTTAGAAATTCTCCCCAATATCAACATGTTTATCTACAAAATTGAGCATCACCAACCCCCCCCCCAACAAAAAAAATATCCATCAATCCCTATACATTTCCACCTAGAATAGTTCCCCAGAATAATATATCAATACACCAAACTCCCCATAACTTTTAATAATTTACAACTAACAATACTGCAATGAGCATATTGCATCAAGCATACAGTGGTCCATAAAGTATACGAGTCTATCATAATATGATAGAGGTTTCCTTTGTTCCTCATCAGTTATTACATTGAGCCCCCCCCCCCCAGAATTGTGTATCAATACTGATAGTCAATAAAAATTCTGCAGGTAGGTAAGTCCATCAATAAATCTAAAGAGATCTCCCACCCCCGCCCCACCCCATTTACCTACTAAGCGCTCCATTTTGACCATGACCTTGTCTGTTCAGACCTTCTGTAAGTGCAGTGCTCTTCCCATAAAGTATGGCCAAGGCTGCACTTTTGGCCATGATTCAATGCCTGAATTGTATGTTTCCTTTGCACTAGTCTTATGCTACTACTTGGTGTATGGTGATTGACAGGTTCCACCATACCCATCTGGTAGCTTCTGCTAGCCTAGTGCTGGGCTGCAGATAGTTTAGACTGAGTTTGAGTGGACAGTTTCCTTTGCTGCTCATCTCCCTTCTTTGTTAGTCTGTGTTCTGTGTGGTCTGGATGCTAGAGGACTGGTCCAATCACACCCTGGACCAGGACTCTGGCATCTCATTAGAAGTCCACTTGTGCTCTTAGAAATTGCTTGCGATAGTCTATTGTAGCTTAGGCTGGCGTTTCATATTGGATTTGATTGCATGGTATTCTGACCTCTTTGCCTGTCCTTCTTACCTGTTTTTGCCTGCTGTTCTTGTACCGTTCTGCTCTCTCCAGGTTGACCTGTATCTGCCTGACTATTCTTTGTCTGTCTCATCTTGTTCTGAGTTTCACTTACCTAGTGAAGGGAACATTGCCTAGCTATTGTAGATGACCTAGGGTCAGGCTGGCAAATAGGCAAAGAAAGTCTTGGAGAGCCTAATGTTAGGGCTCTCACTGTCTGTCCCTGTATTCCATCAAGTCCTGGGTTCCCTTACACCCATAATTATGAGTACTTACACTGAGCATCTCAGAATTGTACATCAATACTAGAAAAGTCAAAAAGGTAGAATTAGTCCATTAATATGTGAAAGAGCTCTCCACAATAACCCAGTGAGCCCCCTCTCGACTTGGTCCTCTTTACACATGAACAGTCCTCCAGGACCAGCACTAAGCTTCTCGCCTATGGAACCAATCGCCTAGATACCGGACATAAGCCTTACAGTTATTCATCCATATAGCCATCAATGTCCTTGAACTGCACACCAGCATCTGCTCTCTGTACTTGGTACTGTGCTAATAACGTTGAACTGAGATAAGCAACTTTACTGGAAATGGACTTGTCCTGAATACATAAGGCTGTTCTTCTGATGTAATATATCATGCTTGTGCTTTCTATATTGTCAGAAACAAGATACCTTTTTTACCAACCGGGCTGCAGTAAATGACCAAAACCAGTTGTCGGACAGAAAACAGATCCCTTTACTCCATTGCACAAATATGCTTGGGCTATAGGCTATGTAAAAAGACATCCATTATTGCTGCATGTTAATTGACCTCAACGCAATCCATTGAAGTCAACAGAATGACGGACGCTCAATGCACACAAATAAAACATATGCGTGTATTAAATAGCGCATCTTGTTTGCGAGGACGTCAAAATAATGATCATGACAATTATTTTCAGACGTCTTTTGCAAACAAACAATGTTATTTTTTTACTATTAAATTCAATGGACTCTTCAATTGAAGACACCCCCAAAGGACAATTAGCCCACCTAAACTAAAATAATGTGATGTACAAACAGCCATCCCTGTAATGATGGGTGCCCAAACACCAAAATGACGAACCATTTAAAGAAGAACGTTGTAGTAACATAGCCATAGGGTATCCTAACCTTGGCCTGTATATCTAACACCAACAGGTAGTTTTACATAGAGAACATTATACAGCCTACTAAGAATTCTTGTGCCATCGCAAGTCAGAGAAGAGCTGAGAAATGTAAAATAAGTCCAGGGCTATCTGCCAAGTCCTTACACCAAGGTTATAAAATTAATGCAGACGTCTACCATACATTATAATTAGAATGTAACCTCGAATAGATTGTATATTTCTTTATAACTGATGTAACTTGGTAATTCCCTCTTACATTCTGACCAGCCCTCTATGACATCCATTTATTATTTGTGACACCAACGCTTTTCATTAGAATGACTGAGTGGTTGTCACTGCCCTTGCTACTACAGAGTAACATCATTTTCTTTGTAATATAAAATCAATGAGCATATACTTCCAATAAAAAAATCACAAAATTCCTTTGTTAAACTGCTTCACGACTACATTACAGTTGTTTCTGGGGGAGATGGCGCACCTTTGGCCGAAGCTCTTATAAGCTCCTGAATGGCAGATGTCTGTCATTATGTAACAAGATATAAAATCTGAATAGTGGTCATTGATATTCACATACTATTGAGATTTTGCATATGTTATTATAAGAAATATTGTAACCACCATTGGAATAAATGGCAGCCTGGAAAAGCCTTTTATAGGAATTTGTATACCTAGCTACCATGTGGGTTGAGTTTTTGGAATTCCAACCTCAACTGAGCTACTGTGTTTTTAAAAAAATATATATATAATTATATATATATTTATTTATATATATAT
Source organism: Dendropsophus ebraccatus (assembly GCF_027789765.1). NCBI lineage: Eukaryota > Metazoa > Chordata > Amphibia > Anura > Hylidae > Dendropsophus > Dendropsophus ebraccatus. The sequence goes on from NC_091460.1 coordinate 113,724,883, forward strand.
ATATATATATATATATATATATATATATATATAATTTTATATATATATATATATATATATATATATAATTTTTTTTTTTTCTATTAAAAAAAGGCTAGGGCTTATTTTTGGGGTAGGTCTAATTCTCAGAGACACACAGTATGCCCCTACACTGTAGCCCCACTCTATACAGTAGTTAGCTGCCGTACTGTATGTCCCACTTTTGTTATGCTCCTATACTTTAAGTTCCCTTGTAGTTCCCCCATACTGTATACATCCCCTTTGAAGTAAGCCCCCCCCTTACTGTATACCTACCTCCCCCTTCTGTAGTTATTCCCCCATACTGTATACCCCACCATGCAGTTGTTCCTCATGCTGTATACCTCGCTCCCCCTCTGTAGTTGGCCCACATACCCCTCCCCCATACCGCTCCTGCTTCCCCTGCAGCTTGTGATGAGCAGGTGGGGGTGGGGCATGACAAGTCTGCCTCTGATTGGCTGATGCTCAGCACCCAGTGTCAGAAATCTGGTCAGCTGACTGTAACTAGGGCTTATTTTTAAAATAGAGCTTATATTTCAAGCCTAGTCCAAAAATCCTGCAAAATGATGCTAGGTACTTTTTCAGGGTAGGTCCTATTTTTGGACAAACAAGGTAGTACAGAAGACATGGAAACATGACTTTACGAATAACAATAATAACTGAAAAAGGGAAGATCATAAGGATTCAATGCATACTTATATAAAGGGGGTGACTAGGTGAACAGTACTCTACACGCTCCAAAAAAATCCTATCCATAACTACAGAGGGATCAGAACAGCCATCTCAAGCTGCTGCCTTAAAGTGGTAATGAGGATTGGGCAGAATATTATAGGAACGGGATGCCCATTTGGTTAATAGCACCTAACAAAGGATACAGTGGATTTATTAGTCTACTGTATTTAAAGGGCTTATCAAGCTCTGGGAGTCGGGTCGTGACATCACCATTTTATCCAGGAAGTGAAGCCTTGATGAAGTAGTAAGTGTAGGGAAAAAAAAAACTTTATAAGCATTTGCCGTAAGTGTATATTGGTAATTTCTATAACTTTGGGGGGGCAATACAATACTTTAATAAAAAATTTTCAGCGGACTTCTCCTTTAAGCTTCATTTACTTCAATGCATCTGAGTTCCAAACCCCACCCAGTCTGGAGACAAGAGTGGGGCAAAAGTGGCCATGTCTTTGTAGTACTGTATAACCCCTTTAAGAGGGGAGTGGGGGCAAAAGGGGTAAACAAAATATGAGCCTGCTGTATTCTTTGTCAGGTGTTGTAAGGTTCAGTATTTTTTGTGACCTTTGGTCTTACAGAGCAGCAGACCAGTCTTTATAATATCTTGGCCTAGATTAACAAACCACCACACTATCTATCTATGATCTATCTACGATCTATGATCTTTATATTATTATATTATATATCAGCCTGAAAACAGCTTTATATTAGGCTGGTTATGAACTAACGCTCCTAATCAGGTAAGATCCTTGTGTTACACTGTATTACAATAACACTCAGTACTGACCCTCTATAAGGACCATTATACACCATGGGGAAGAACAGATTATAAAATGAGAAAGCGAGCTGTTGGCCGTTATTTGTACTTAAATGACATGTTATGTATGGATGGAGAGAAGACGCACATTGCATTTTGCAGATACTGCAGCTTACATAGGCAGCTTATTTACCAAGTTGGCTCACAAGAAAGTGCTGCATTGCGATTAGCTGCTACTCCGAAGCTCTGCAAACTATTAACACAATACATGCCACAATCCAGCCAGCTAGGATCTTCCTGCTATTGACTGGTTGTGGAGACTCTATAACAGTATAACAGTATACTATACATACAAGTAATTAAATTGAGAGGATGTGCACTGACTTACGAGTATCTATGCATGATTTATATACGTGGCAGACTTATACATCTCTATTCACAATTGCACCATTTTGACAGTCTTCTTTTTTTAACTATATATGCTGTTTAGTATAAGCAATTTAGCCAATTGTGTTGTGAATTTTACACTTGTGTAGGTCAATTATGATCCATCCATATCAAATCAAGGGATAAGCAATGGTCCATTCGCATGTTGGCTTTAAAAAGAGACTTTTGTAAACCCGTTTGCTTCGGTCAGCATCTGTTTGCATATCAGTTTATATTCTCCCTGGTTTCTCACTTCTTCTGCTCATGCTCAATGAAAAAACATTATGATTAAGATGACTTGCAAACGGACATGAATAAAAAATACCCTCTGTTTAGATCTGTTATCATTGACTATAATGTAAAAAAAAACAACATATGTGCATGAACAATTTAAACAAATGCACTGATTTATGCATGAACAAATTTTATGTCCAACCAAAAAAAAAAAAAACGAACACTGATTTTGATTAAAACGGAAAACATGTGTCAGTGTGTTACATTGCTCTGATTTATTAATATTCTTATTACATACATGCATACCTCTACCTCCTCTTTTATTTTACTGTCTCCTGCCCTGCCTTCCTTTCCTGCCCCTTTACCCCTCCTTTGTCTAATATTTTGCTCTTATTTGCGTATTATACTTGCTCTTTGCCTTTGTGAAAACTATAAGAAAAATTGAATGTGTTGAAAACGGAGCACAACTGATGCAAAAGGAGTAATAGAAATAGAAATTCATGGGGAGTTTGATGGATCCGCTAGGTTCTGTTTCTCTGTTATCAAAAGAGAAAAGAGAAACTGAATTGTAGCTGGAGGTAAACTTCAGGTGTGAACCTAGCCTTACTGTACTATTACACGGAACGAAAATCGGTTGAATCGGCCCTATCCGGCCGATTATGGTTCCGTGTAATAAACACCACGATCAGCCGATGACAATGATCATTGACAACGATCATCGGTGATATAGGTTTGGACCTATGATTGTCGGGCGCCGACCACGCCTCGCTACGTGTAATAGCGGTGTGCGGCCGGCAGCTGAAGATATGCAAACAGAATACATTACCTATACATGCTGCAGGGCTCCTCTTGCGCTCTGCTTCTCTCCAGGTCCCGCGCGCTCCAGCTTCAGAGCGGCCTGTCTGAGCTAACAGACCACTTAGCCAATCACAGGCTGGGACCGCTGCGGCCAGTGATTGGCTGAGAGGCCTGTCAGCTAAAACAGGCTGCTCTGAAGCTGGAGCGCGCGGGACCCGGAGAGAAGCAGAGCGCAGGAGGAGCCCTGGACCATGGACAGGTAATGTATACAGTTAAAGCAAGGGCTGCAAGGACATCGGTAACAATGTCCGTGCAGCCCTTATTAAACGATTATCGGGCTGTAGGCCCAGTAAACGAGCGCCAATCTAGCAGATTATCGGGCCCTGGTCAGCCCATGTAATAGTACCCTTAGACTTCGGATGGGAATTTATCTAAATTGAATATCACAGCATTTAGGATCCACCCCTAGTTTATCTAAAAATTTGCAAACTAAAAAGTGAAATAGTTGTCCTTGGTCATCCATCACATAGGCACTACCCTTATCAACCTGCTCTCCAAAATGATCAAAAGCAGATGGGGAATGTAGCAGTATTTACTCTAGTGTCTATGTATTCCACTTTATGTCACAGTCCAGACCATTTTCTGCACTTGAGGGGATGCATTGTTGTGCTGGAGGCTGTTATGGAATCCCACCCAGGTCTATCGGCAGTCACTGCTCAAACCCTCTTATCACAAGATAAAAGCCACATACTACTCCTCCAAAGCTAATACCACTTTAATCCATATATAACAGGCTTACTGAACGCTTTCGGCCACCTAAAAATATACAAACAAATCTTTTTTACATCATCTATTGACAATGAAACATTTATTCTCTCAGTCTGCTTATCTGACATAGACCACCCCAATGATATAAATCTCCACATAATCTTCTTAAACTAAGGGAGATAATAAGTTCTTAGGAAGAGGCCGGAAATTGTCCATGGAATTCCCTCTGCAACAAAACAGGCTAGGGCCGTCTTATACAAACAGCTCGATTATTTTTATTTTGGCGCAACTAACAGTAGATTAGAAGAATCTATCCTGTTTTATGTTTCTATAGGGCCTGTGACTTTGAGTAAGGGCCCTAATACATCATTATCTGCCGAATCGGGCAGATATCACCCCGTGTAATAAAGGCAAGGATCAGCCGAGAAGCCGATCATGGTTGTCCTTCATGTTTAAAAGATCATCGCCACTGGCTGTGTCTCTCTGTAACAAGTGATGGGCGGCCAGCGGGGAACCCAGACACAAGGCAGGAAAACATCGGCAGAGTGTGCACAGTATAAAACATCTGTATTATTTTACCCTTTTGAAGCAAGGGCTGCACGAAAATCGCTAACAATGTCCACGCGATAATCGAGCCATGTATAGGCTTGGTAAGGGAGCACCAATTTAGCTCGCTTAGGCCCCGTTCCCACTGAGCAAAGGTAGCGGAATTCCGCGACGGAATTGTCCGCCGCGGAATGCCGTTAGCCTCCCGCTCATAATGGGAGTCTATGGGAGGCGTGCGCTCCTGCCCTGTCCGCGCTGAAGAATGAACATGTTCATTCTTCAGCGCGTACAGAGCAGGAGCGCGCGCCTCCCATAGACTCCCATTATGAGCGGGAGGCTAACGGCATTCCGCGGCGGACAATTCCGTCGCGGAATTCCGCTACCTTTGCTCAGTGGGAACGGGGCCTTACAGTGTAGGGTCGGGCTGTCTAATACAGCCCTAAAGGTGGTCATACACCTTCAATAACCGATGGCCGAACAATCGTTTGTCAGTTAAATCTCCCGCCTGCCGTCCATCCTCACCATGCACAGGAACGTTCGGCACGTGGGGTGGTACTTTACTTGTTAGTTCATTGATCTGCCTGCCATACTTACCTTCTCAGGGAGCATTCACATATTCTGTGATTACAGTCCATGCGCAGAGGATGTGCTACGGACTGGAATCACAGACCTCCCGGAATCATGTATCATTATGATGTCGGGAGCTACAAGACAGTTTAAGGCCATGTTCACACAATGCATGTGTTGTAGAAATCACGGCCGTTGTTGCAACTTGTAACAACAGCTGTGATTTATACAACACACACGTTGTATGCGAATTAATGGAATCCCGGCCGGAGTGTATACACATAGTATACACTGCGTCCGGAATCGCTGACATGTTCGTTTTTCATTCACTCATTGAATAGTGGCCGCAGAGAACACACAATGGAGCGTGCGGCTGTGGGCACACACTCCATTGTGCGCAGCAGCAAATTGGGATGCACGGATGCGCCCACATTCCAATTCATCAGAAGTGAAGATCATCCGACCGGTACTGCAGTACCAACGGACGGAGTCTTACACCATGTGAACATGGCCTAGATCTTCATGCTACTGTACTAATGCAGCTATAAGATCCATGATTCGGGTCCGTAACACATGAGTATCCCCCCTTACTCAACATCCCCTGCCCTATAAAATCGTAACAGCAAGTTAGATTCTTGTTTTAATATATATTGATTTTTTTTTTTTACTCAGAAGTTCTACAAATGAATTGCTTTGTAGATATTGCACTAATAAAGCAGTTCCTCTCAAGGTTAGCTGTGGCTATGGGGATCTCATCAATTACCAGGTCTGCATGAATTTGGCAAATCGCTTGTACCTCAGCTTATCCAGACTTCAATAGAGTCTCTGTGTAAAATATTCCTCTTTTATCTACTCTGGAATGTAAAATAAAAGAGGTCCATTCCGTTTTTTTTCTACTATGTCGGATTTATTTATAGATTCTGTCACCGGAAAGCTTGTACGAAATAAGCAACCATTATCAGATGCAATGAGAGCACTGTAATGCATTCTTATGTATGTAAATGTACATTTATTTATTAGGTTTTTTTGGTGGAGCTAGGAGAATTAGCATTTTTTGGAATTCAATGAATTTCCAATGTGGCTTGAAATATACTGCATGACAAAACATGAAAGTCAACAGCTAATACAATTTATATAAGAGGGAACTCCTGTTAAATTACTCACTATGGGTATTTACTAGCAAATATTTCAAACCATCTATTGGAAAGTAATAAGCACCATCATTTCTAGGCAGCATTTAAATAAGTTGCTGGAGTGAAGACCAGAGAAGACAATAGTAATTAATCACTATATACTGCGTTTCATCTGTGCTGTACCCCCGGTGGAGGAGCGGCTGGTCACTTGCTAGGTGTTGTAGTGTCACACCACTCCGGTGGTGGATGGGCGAGATACAGCTGGACTTCGAGGTGTTAATTCTTGACGCCAGTGCCAGGTAGGCACACAGGTGTGATGGCACGTCTGCTTTTATTTTATGAGCCCGCCCTGTGGTCAGTGTCCTGCCGGGTTGCTACTGGGTCCCTTGAGTTAGTGTGATCGCGGATGGCCAGAGTGGTATAGTGACCCTCCCGGATGATAGGACCCGCCACTCACAGAAAGGGGAGAATGTCCCAAGTTTACTAGTCAGTTTACTACTTGTAAATGTGCAGCAGGTAATACAGGTTCAGTTTCTTTAGTTAAAGGATACCTGACACCCCCAGTGCCGGGGTGACAGGCTCTTGACCCCCTGCTAGATCCCCCTATACTCACCTAATCAAGCCGGGTCCCGCTTCCTGATGTGGTCGGGTCACGGAGATTTCAGCTCCCGAAGCCCGGTGCGCGCACTCACAGGAGAGTCCGAGAGTTCATTCTCTATGAGCGTCGGACTCTAGGTTAGGGCACAGATACTCTAGGTCACGGCCGTTTGGCAAAGGGCTGCAAGTTTAAAAGTTGTTTTTTAGGACAATAGCTGCATCACCTGCCGAATGGACTACAGGACAGATCTTGGATTAAAAGCAGCTATCCGAAGGTACAAGCAGTTCGGGGGGACAGATTGTGGGTAAAGAGTCGCTTTAAAGCGAAAAAGCTAATGGTACATTTGCTTGAAACGATTACCCGATGAGCGTCTCCTCGTTGTCTTTATTACATGGGGTGATATCTGCCTGATTGGGCAGATAATCGCCCAATAGGGACCTTAGTCCTGGTCCCTGTATATATTCATAACTGACCAACCTACAGTATAATACAGAAGGAAAAGTGGAGAGATGGTTTCTGACAACTAAAACTGGTATAAAATATATTTCCTGTAGCATCTGTTCAGCCTGAAATGGTGGTAACATGTCTGCAGGAAGTGACATATGCCGCAGACAACATTCCTATATATCATAAAGTATCATTAAACTTTTATTGCTCCAGGAAAAGAAAAAGAGTGTTACGGTACTAGGAGTACCGGTGTTTGCCCCTCAGGTAATTCTTCTTAGTAGAGTTAAGTACCATATAATTTACCTGTCCTTCAGACAATAGCTTGATGTAATTCTACATTAGTTCCAAAGGATATTTTAGAATTGTGGAAACACTAACCTGATTCAGTCAGGAAGATTTCATTCCAGCTCAGTGCTATTGTCACCATTGACCTGTCTTACTAGGTACTGCTCTAGGATCACCATGAACGGTGTGTGTTTTAAAGTAAATCTTTCAACCTCTCAAACACCTTCTGAGCTATTAACAGTGCTATGCAGATCATAATGTAAATCAAATGACAATACCTCCACATCTTGTGTCTTCTTTGCATAGAAAAATGCACTTTATTGCATCATTATAGAGTCAAAGAGGTGTGGCCTACGGTCTAATGTGCCCTGGGGCTACAAAGCCTCTATGCTGGCAATCCCCTTCCTCTTGCTTATTGATGGACACTTAGAGCACTGCTTGCAATTCCATGTTTGCACCATTAAACCCCTGGGGCGCATCAGGCATTGGGTCATACCTCTTTAACTCTTTAAAACAGGCAATAAAGTAAATTTTGAAGGCAAAAAAGACACGGACACATGATACAGAGGTATTATTTACATTGCAATCTATATGGCACTGTCAGTATTTCAGAGGCTGTTTGAAGGTGACTTGCTTTAAAGGGGCACTCTTGGGTAAAAAATGTGTTTAAATCAACTGGTGTCACAAACTTATACAGATCTGTAAATTACTTCTATTTAAAAGGTATTCCAGTAGTTATCAGCTGATGTATGTTCTGCAGGAAGTGGTGTATTCTTTACAGTCTGACACAGTGCTCTCTGCTGCCACCTCTGTTCATGTCAGGAACTGTCCAGAGCAGGAGAGGTTTTCTATGGGTATTTGCTGTCAGTTCCTATCAAAGACAGAGGTGGCAGCAGAGAGCACTCAGACTGTCAGACTGGAGAGTATACATCACTTCATCCAGGACATAAATTAGCTGAAAAGTACTGGAAAAATGGAGATGTTTAAATAGAGGTACATTACAAATCTATATAACTTTATGATACCAGTTGATTTGAAAACTATTTCTTTTTGTCTGGAGTACCCCTTTAAAGGTATGTTCACACAGAGCAATAGGTGAGCAATTTCCTGAGATATCCATGCTTAATTTAATGCGTCTTCTGCTTGAAATTCTACCTGTAAAATATGTTCTGAGCAATGTCCTATTGTGTTCAATGGGATTTCCACTGTGTAACCAGTGGAATTAACTCACGTTAAGCCGGCAATGACGGCTGAGAAATCCTGTAGTGTGAACTTTTGTGTGCATCCGTTTTTCCATTGACTTCCATTATAAAAAAAAAAAATGTAGATGACCTTATTTCTGTGTACATTAAAAAAACTAATGTGTTTTAATCCTCTTTATATAAGGGAAGTCAATGGAAAAACTAATCAAAAGGGATGCACACAAATGCATCCATTTTTCATCAGTTTTTCTTGCAAAAACATATGGAAAAAAAAGATGAAGAAAACGTAGTGTGAACCCAGCCTTAGGGGCCTATTCCACAGGTATTCTCCTTCTCCCGGTCCCGTGCCGCAGCAGCTTCGGAGAGGCCTGTCTGAACTGTCAGACCGCTCAGCCAATTACTGGCCACGGTGGTCCCGGACAGTGATAGGTTGAGCGGTCTGCCAGCTCAGACAGGCTGCTCCGAAGCTGATGCTGCCGTGTGGAAGAAGGAGAAGACCTGCAGCCTGGACAGGTATAGTATGAAACAAGGGCTGCAAGGATATCGGTAACGATGTCCCTGCAGCCCTCGTTCAACGATTGTCGGGCCGTGGAATAGGCCCAGTAAACGAGCTAGCAGATCGGTGCTCATTTACATCGTTGATCGGGCCCTGGTCGGCCCGTGGAATACGACCCTTAGAGTCTGTCTAAATGTTGGGGGAGGGGGGGATGGCACACATCTCTAAGAGTTCTAAGCTAATTTAAAAAATGCTTGTAAAAAAAAAAAAAGTAAGAAAGAGAGGGTGACAGTAGTAAAGCCTTCAAAGCAAAGGTGAATATAGCCTTTAGTATAGTCTGACTGCTGTCAATTCCCAAACTAAACGTTTTTACAAAACGGATAAAAAAAACTGATGTAATCGTGTGCATCCCTTTTTATCCGTTTTTCCATTGACTTCCATTATAAAAAAAAAACGGATTCGTTTTTTTTTAACGTACACAAAAACCTCAAAAAAATGGACCAGCCTTGGATCCTTTTTTTTATAATAAAAGCCAATGGAAATACGGATCAAAAAGGATGCACACAAATCCATGCATTTTTTGGAAAAAAATAAGAAAAAAAAAACCATAGCAAAAACGTAGTGTGAATCCAGCCTAAGCAAAACTAGAATCCCTGTTGAATAATGACAAGACAAGATTGGCACAATAATGCTTACAATTTTCATCAATTCGTTTTTTCTCTCTTTTTTTGGCAGAAATGGTATAGAAGTGGAGCAATATTGTGATAGGCTGCTGCTGGAATGAGACAGGATTGAGAATATACAGTATATGGCCTCAAGTGAACGCCATCTAGTGATCAAGCTTAAATACTACACAATACGATACAGCCTGTCTGTCTCTGTGCTACGTGGAGGACAACAAACTTGCTGGTTAAGGATATTACAGTCTATCAAAGTGGGGTTGAGTTAATAAAAGGGCTCAGTCAGCACAGGGTGGTAAATTAAAGGGGCAGCTTGTCCGTGTACATAGTACTCATATCCATCATGTCTGAAGATGTGGGTTTGGAGTCACACAGCTGCTGGGTTCACAGAGAACAGGAGGCCTTAGCCGCAAAACACTTTAATAAAGTTGGGACAAAAGCTTTAAACCAGCTTTAGGGCTCATTCACACAGAGCAAAAGGGGCGGTTTACGCGAGGAAATATTTCTGCCTGAAATCAACTGACACTAAATTCCGAGCAGAATGTAAGCAGAATGTAAGTGGAATCGCTGCGTATTTCAGCGCGGAATACTCGAGGAATCCGCGCTGATTCCGCATGCATTCACCGCTGAAATTCAGCGAGTATTCGGTGAGTAATAATAGAGGGAGGTGGCAACAACAATTTTGCAGACTTTGGAGACTAGACTATATGGTACCTGAATTTTCTAGAACAGATCACCTCAGAGCCGGCAGAGGAGAAGGAGCTGAGCTGAGCAGAGAGACCAGAAATGGCAAAACATCACCGCTTTGCAATTGATGGAAATGCACTAATTTCAGAGGTATGTATGTATGTATGTTTTTTTTGGGAAACTTTTGCTGTGGTCATATGCTGTGTGCATGCTGACATTGTCATTTCTTTCTTGTGGGCCCCTGGTATCACCTCCTTTGGGTTGTCTTGGGATTTCCCCACCCTTTTTTCCCCCATTTCCGCGCTGATTCGGCACGTAATTTCCGCTTGTATTACGCTTGTATTCTGCGCTGCATACGCGCGTATTCCACGCTGAAACAGAAAATCAGAGCCCCATTGATTTGTATAGGCTTCCGCTAGCGGAAGAATGAACATGTTCATTCTTCTGGCGGAAAGCGGATTAGCCGAGGAACATTCAGCGAGGAAATTCCACCGTGTGAACTGCAGAGCAGAATTTCCATTCAACACAATGGAAATTAGCTCTGCACCAATTTTAACGGCTGAAATTTCAGCGCTGATTCAGCGCAGAAATTCAGCTGCTTTTGCTCTGTGTGAACGAGCCCTTACAGTGAGTATGCGATCAATTTATGGTACAATGAAGGTCAAAAAGTACTATCGGCCCTGCAAAAAACAAGCCCTTGTATATCTCTGTATATGAAAGAATAACTGAAGCTCATGGCTCTTAGAAGGTGAAAAGTTTAGGTGCCAAAAATCTCTAATAAGGGGTTGCCTGATGACACTATGAGGGAAATTTATCTAGAGCTTTGCACCTATTTTTGGTAAATAATTGGATTTTTCATGCATTTTTAGTCTAATTTCTATTTATGAACTATTATTCAACAGGCAAATTTTTTTAAGGAGCAATTTTTTTAAATCTGCCTGTTTTTAGTATTCAATCTTAACTTCACATAATACGGGATTTGTGCTCAATTTATCATTTGCACATTTTTTTAAAAAATCGCACAAACTGGTGCAGGCCTACGTCTGGTCAGTACCAAATGAATTTGTGCATTTTTTCCAAATATTCTGAGAATATTCTATTCACATATTTATGTATATTTTAATAAATTAGTCCTATCCGGAAGGGTAAAAAACAGACTAATACTCTGCAGAAAAATCACGTTTTAGTAAATGTCCCCCAGTGTGAACAGTATGCAAAGTCAAGCCCTAAGAAAGGAGCACAAATAGAGGACCAAAGCAATTCAATACACATACTACAGAAGCCATTTGTACTATAGCCTGACTATCTGTACTGTCTAAGAGTAAGTAAAAAAACAAGAGAAGAAAAGAAAAATTAAGAATAATGGCATACATAGCCCCAATAATGAAAGGTGACAATGGTTGGCACACAATTTATGTGTATATATGAGCACATCAGAAATAATACTACGAATAATAATCACAATGACTGTATCCATTCATTTTCAATTACTGTGAATTTAGAACTATCAAGGTTATAATTGTATGGCAATAATAAACCTATTTGATTGAATCTCCTGTGACAGGGTCCCATTTGCCAGTAATCACCCAATTCTTCCAATTATTTGAGTGTATTGACTGTAATACATGTCATATTTACCATGTGTATCCTCATGTAATCCCCTCATTACAGATGGCCTGAGACATAAAGGGCAAACTGGGAACTCAGGTGCACCGAGTCAGGCGGTAGCCAAACTACTGAATATTAGTCAGTCATCTCTCATTAGGGTCAGATACACAAAACACCTCTTCACTTTAATGCAAGAAGACAGGAGAAGTGGAGGTCATTTATACCAGATGATTTCATTAACTCAAAAACATGAAAAGTCATGATAAAAATGTAACTGGATATAACCTCTTTTAGGCTGGGTTCACACTAGGTATATTTCAGTCAGTATTGTGGTCCTCATATTGCAACCAAAACCAGGAGTGGATTAAAAACACAGAAAGGATCTGTTCATACAATGTTGATATTGAGTGGATGGCCGCCATATAACAGTAAATAACGGCCATTATTTCAATACAACAGCCGTTGTTTTAAAATACCAGCATTAAATGCCATTAAATGACGGCCATCCACTCAATTTCAACATTGTGTGAACAGAGCCTTTCTGTGTTTTTAATCCACTCCTGGTTTTGGCGATCTCCGTATTGGTCCCTGGCTCTGTTATGAATAAAGGCACGGGTACGGCACGTGACCTGCGGCTCTATTCATTCCTATGGAGGTGCTGAAGACTGCCTAGTAAGCCAGAAGTTTGCTTACTCGTCTCTCTCCAGCACCTCCATAGGAATGAATAGAGCAGCTGGTTTCATACCGTACCCGTGGCTCTAATTATAACACAGAAGCCAGGGGCCAATACAAAGATCGCCCGGGGGTCAGAAGCCCCCCCCCCCCCTCCCACACACACACACACACACACACACACACATACACATATACACACACACACACACACACACACACACACATAATCTCTTACTTGTCCCCTGTAAAAATTTGGTAAAATTTAAAATTGTTATAAATTAACCTTATAGGTAGAGATGAGCGAACTTACAGTAATCCATATGCTTAATTCATGTTTTCTGGACAGTCCTCGGGCTGCATTCATCTTCTGTAGCTACGGTGAGTCAAATGCAGAGTGTCCAGGATGGAGAGAACCCAAACTTACTGTAAGTTTGCTCATCTCTACTTAAAACCAACTGTATACTACACTATACTACTATACTACACATAGTATACACTCCGGCCAGGATCACTAGTGGCCGCAGTAAAAACTCATTAAATAGCGGCCGCACAAGCCTGACAGGTCACACAAAGGTCACACTTAAGTCTCTGCTGATATGTTTTATGCCTCACACCCTCCACCATTTTTGTGTCCGCCTTTGGACCCGTTCTATTTCATCAATATCCTTTTTTAGGTGAGGTCTCCAGAACTGGACACAGTATTCCAGATGTGATGTCACTAGAGCTCTATACAGCGGGATCACAATCTCCCTCTTCCTACTGGTTATACCGCTAGCTATACACCCCAGCATATGATTTTCTTTCCCTACACTGGCGACTCATTTTAAGGCTCTCAAAAATCACTACCCCTAAATCCTTCTCTTCTGAAGTCTTTGCCATCACAGAACTGCAGATTATATAGAGGTTGCCTTCTCCCTAAGGGCATTATTTTACAATTGGAAACATTGAGCTGCATTTACATTGTTTGGACCACTTATCTAGTAATGCTGAATCATTTTTCATATTACTGACAACTTGGGTCTTTGAAAACATGGGTCAAAATCATTATAAGTCTTTACAAGAAAATCCCTCTAAATCCCAATGAAAGGATTTTGGTCTGTCTTCATTGTCTTTATGAATACTACAAATATCTAAACCATCAATGATTTTACATCATTACAGGCTTACCGGCTTCTAAATAAAAAAATGTAACCTGTATAATGCATGCTGACTCATGACTGCCATACTGGTGAAATGACTTCGGCATTAATCAATGTAAAATAACATCATGCTGCTATATTTAAAAAGGAATGAAAATACATTACCATTCTCAAAATCAAATGTACTCAGTGGCTATGCAACTTTGAATCCATTCCAAGAAATGACATTAAGAAGCCCCATCAATATTGCTTCATAGACACGGCTGCAGCATCATGTTGCTAATACATTTTTGATGATTGCTAGTTGTGCAAGGAAAGGGAAATTGCTAGGAAAACGCATGCTATTGTTTTAACCACAGAGCGAGACGACACAGTGAATTTTAATCTAAACGTTCTGTATGGGTCAGGTCACATCAGCAGAAAAATTGTCTTCCCTTAACCCCCTCCAATGTAATAACTATTGTTTAATGTTGTATATGTAAATGCTATGTTCACCTCTGAATGCATTCTTTTATTCTTGCTTCATACAATAAAAAAAGAACATTTTCTTTCCATTGGTCTTTACTATGAATTTTGCTCAGTTTTTCTTTTACAGCTTCTTTTTTTGACACATATAGTGCTGGATGCTCCGTCTGCCCCGAAAGGTCAGTTTTTAGCCATTATGTCTGGAAGAGGTTAAAGGGGTGCTCCAGAGTGGGGGCACTTTCTGGTGGGGACCGGGGAGGAGGTGGCTGAAATAAAAGACGTCCACTCACCTCCCCGGTTCCAGCGGCGGGTCACTCATCGCGGCGCTCCGGTACCCGGTTCCCGGCCGCTTCCTGGTGTCTGACGCCACCCGAGACGCTACGTCTCAGGGCCGCTCAGCCACTCAGTGAAGGAGGCGGGATCCGAGCGTCTCGTGCGGCGTCAGACACCAGGAAGCGTCCGGGAACCGGGTACCGGAGCTCCGCGATGAGTGACCCGCCGCTGGATCCGGGGAGGTGAGTGGACGTCTTTTATTTCAGCCACCTCCTCCCCGGTCCCCCCCAGAAAGTGCCCCCACGCTGGAGCACCCCTTTAAGGGGTTGTCTCCTAAGGAAAACCCCTTTCCACATCTTCCTTTTCTTATATGTCTGTTGTCTTTAAGCACAGTCAAATGACTGGATCACTCTGCACCAAATCTAGTCTATCTTAAATCTACCGTTCTAGAGATATTAGCAGAAAAAAACCTCTGCTCCTCTCACAGGTTCTGTGGCTCCCAAAGCTGTTAACATGACAGCAATACTCATGCATCGCCCCATATTTGCAGCTGTTGCTTTCAAACAGGCCATTACATAAAGGGTAAGGCCGGGACTATATCAGTGACCACAGTGTCAAAATTCTGTGTATAAAAACTTTTTTTTTTTACTCGCCATGAACGGACTGTAGCTATAGCAAATCTTATAATTCTCCTAAACTGAAGACTTTTCAAGTTAAGCCTCCAAAAAGGAACCCTGTACTTGGACAAAAGACTCCTGTGACCTGGCCCAAATAGTGATTTCCCTGCTGGTTTCTGTGGGAAAGATAGTGAGGTATTGTAAGAAAACCTGTATGGTGTCTGGAAACAGCCACAGAGCAATGACTTTATGTGTCGCAGAGATGACATACTGTAGCTGAGCATAACCAAGCTTCCGAGGTGTCTATAAACCAGGAGTGGAGGAAATGCTCTGTTCACATAATGCAGTTAAATAGAAAACCATCTTTATGTTCAACTCCAGCCATTTTTCTTCAAATAAAAATGTATAACCTGAAGATTCTCTATCTCACAAGCTGCTGTCACATTATTAGAGGCAGGGGCGTAACTAGAATGGGCTGGGCCCCATACAGGGGCGGATTAACTTTACTGTAGGCCCTGGGCTTTTCAACAAGCCTGGACCCACCAACCCACTGTACCTATGGCAGCACTAGCGTGGTGTTCATAGTACGGGATACATAATGTCATAATGCCTTGATTTGTGCAAAAATCGAGGTGAAAATCATGGCAGAACTGTAGCCAGGGACAATGCACCACTTAAAGTGTATGTACGTTTGGGTGGCCATGGGCCCCCCAGAAGATCAGGTCCCCAGGCTACCGCCCCAAAAAGGACCTATTATCCACTACTGGCAAACTTTTCATTGGGCCCCCCTCCTTGCCCAGTTAGCACTCCGCCCAGTAGATAGCATATGTATCTCCCCTCTCATCCCCCAGTAGATAGTGCCCCCATGTGTCCCCATGGTAGGCATCTTCCCTAGTATCCTCCCCCCCGTACATAGTACCCCATGGTAGGCATCTCCCTTGGTAGTATGATGACAGTTCAGGAGGCCCAGTGTTTTTCAGGGATGGGCCCCCTGAGGCAGTGGGCCCCATAGCAGCCGCGATGGCTGCTACGGTGGTAGCTACGCCCCTGATTAGAGGTGCTTTTGCTAATTTCTCGTACATGTAGTCTAGTTGTTTTAATATGGCATTTTTAGTACTTCCCACTGAACACTCACTTCTAATGTTTTTTTTCCTTATTCAGAGCTTTATTAGCTTAAGTTTTATAGATACAGAAAAGGAAAAATATAAGGGTCATCATGAAACATAACCGTAAACAAAAAGGCTCAATGAGCAAGCTTACAAAGTGTTCATATATCACACTGTGATGTAACACATTTACCTTAACAAATGTCAGTGCTCATAGGACATAATAAGCATATATAAAAAGCCTAAGATTATAACAAAAAACATCAAACCAATAGTACATCTCTCAAATAACATCCTCTATTATAAATTGAGCCATCTGTAGTGTAGTCCCACTAAAGGGTAAATGACCCACACTGTAGGTACAACAGTATTTGCAAAACACAAAAGACAAAACAAAAGAAAGAACAAAAGCCAGCACAGTCCCATACCTCAAGAAAATAGAGGCAGAAACACAGATAACCTAGGAGCAGTGTTTGTACAACATAAGAGCGATACCTTGACGTATCCATTAACTCCGTCCAAGCAGACCATATAGCAGTAGTAGAGGTAGGTTTATTATATTCCGCCCTGAGTTCCTCCATCCTTTGCAAGTATAAAACGTTAGCAGCTCCTAATGTTTTATCCCAACCTTTTAGTTCCTTATATAAATACTCTTCTATTTTCTTAAAATCTGTCTTCCTAAAATCCAATACTCTTGTTGTAGTATGGGATTGCACGCAGTCAGTTTGTATGTCAAACCATAAACACAGGTGGTCACTGGAACATAAATTTTCTTCCACTCTAACTTCAGACACTCGACCCCCATTAGTAAATACTAAATCTAGAATGTTCTCTCCTCTGGTTGGTGACCTCACAAGCTGTTTTTGAGATGGCCCTGCTTTGATTTATTGCTTTGATTGTAAGCCCTTGTGGGCAGGGTCCTCTTCTCCAGTCTGTGCCAGTCTGCCATTTACCTTCATGTCATGTGTTTTTGATCTTGTATTGTTCCTGTTTGTTACCCCTATCGCTTGTATAGCGCACTGGAATGAAGGGCGCTTTATAAATAAATAATAATAATCATAATTTTACATCTAAGTGCACAAGGGAAAATCTAATCCACATCCGGAATGTTGAAGTCACCCACAACAACGTCCTCCTTTATTGACATTTCGGTAATTTCATCCATATTATCATAGCCCTTAGTTTGCCACGGAGGCCTATAGATAACACCTATCCTAATAACAGATTCCTCTTCGGACTTCATGCAAACCCAGAGAGTCTCTAGCTCTTTATGGGTATTTTGGATGAATGTTAATTTAAGACTATCCCTATCCATATAAGATCACAATATAGTAGGTAGGTTCCCTCTGTGCTACCAAATAGTATTTAGGCTCCTCTGGGCTATCACATAACCGTTAAACCTCTTTTGTCCCCTATAAGGACCCCTCTGTGCCCTTATATGTTGGTTAGCCCCTCACTTTGCTCCCATATAGTACTTAGGCAACCTCTGTGCCCCCATATAGTAGACAGTTCGCCTCTGTGCTCCCATATAGTAGTTAAGCCAACTCTGTGCTCCCATATAGAAGTTAGGCTCCTTCTGTGCTCCCATATAATAGTTAGGCACCCACTGTGCCCACATGTAGTAGATGGGTTGCCTCTGTGCTCCCATATAGGAGTTAGGTCCTCTGTGTTCTTTTATAGTAGTTAGGCAATCTGAGCACCCATATAATGGTAAGGCTCCTTCTGTGCTCCTATATAGTAGTTATCCCCCCCAACGGTGCCTCCATATTGTAGTTAGCCCCCCCCCTATCTATGCATAAACGTAATAGTTAGATCACCTCTGTGCATCCGCCTAGTAGTTAGGCCTTGCAGTCCAGGTAGTTTCCCAGTAGTATGACCCTTGTAGCAACACTTCCTTGTAGTTAGTCCCGCCCATAAAGTGTATCCTTCATGAAGGTAATCCCTCTGTAAGTTGCCCCCCCCAAACCCACACAAACTCACCTGGCTGTAGCACTGTAGTCCACCGCACTCTCCTCTTCCTCCTCACTCTGCAGCGCATGAGTGATGTCACTCATACTCCAGAGAGCACTGGGGAACAAAGAGGGCCTCTTGTGACTGCAGGCATATTGCCTGCAGCCACAGGAGTGATTGGCAGGGCAATCACAGGGCTGCATCATTTAACTGTGGGGGCTTATTACAGGCACTTACAGTGAAAGGGTCAGACACAGCACCTGGTGGCCGGGTGGGCCCCTAGGAGTGGCTGGCCCCTGCCAGGCACTTGCCTGGGTTTGTTGGGTGCTGAAGGCGCCCTCGCACTCCCTTCTGTCAGCAGGTGGCAATGCTTGAGGCAGCCACTTCAAGTGGGCTCATGGCAGAAGCGCCCTTTGCCATGGACATAACCACAGCTTGCATCGCTGGAGGTATTGAAAGAAAAACAAGAAAAAAATCACAATAGAAAATAAAAATCATTATAAGAACGGTTGTTATTTTCTTTTGATTTCTTAAATAAACAATTTTAGTTTTTCAGAAAAAGCAACAACCTTTCAAAGTTCTTTACAAATGAAAAAATATTTTTCTACCTGTGTGAAGGAAGAGATTTATAAAAGACCTTTGTAATCCACCAAAAGAGGTAAGGCACCGGCAGAGAGCAGAGACAGATGGGTTTTAAATCTAAAGAAAGTAGATTTGTGAGGTGCCTTAAAGGGATTATGGGAAAATTAGCTACAGTGTTTAGTTATTGCCTCACTCTATGTCCATCAGATATAGGAATCTAACATGTTATTTTATATTGAAACTGAAATGCAAATTTATTAAAGGGGCTTAATAGTTTACCATCCCCATACATAATAGCGATAAGAAAAAGCACTGGATCTTATATAAAAATATTGTTGCAAACACATAAGAAGCTACCTATAACAATAAATCCTAACATTACTCTTTGACGCACACTAGGGCTGCGACCACACAGCATCTTTTTGCCTGTTTTTTTTGGAAAGCCATCATTTCGAGCCCAAATAACGGCCATTATTTCTGTAATAACGGCCATTGTTTTGAAATAACGGCTGTTATTCGGGCAAGCACTGACAGATGTGTGTCAGTGTGTTTGTAGCCTAAGGCTTTATGCACATGTTTAGTTGTTTTTTTTATTTTACAAGTTCATAGATTCCTTCCGCTATCCACCCGCTATTCACCCGTACAATCCGCAAAAAAAATACGGAGTGGGCATATGTAGTGCATCCGTATTTATGTAAATCCTTTTTTTTTTTTAACATGTCAATTATAATTCATCCATATTTTTTTTTTACGGAAATACGAATGCCAAACAGATTACAAGCCTTAAGAAATAGCGGATCCCATTGGTTTCTATGAGAGGATCTGTAAAAAAAAAAATCTAGGTCTACACTAGGACATGTCCTTTTTTTTCAACATTGGTTTGTTTCCTTGTTATGTACTGATCGTGTGAATAGCCCAATAGACGACAGTGTGCACTAACTCGAATACGGAAATACGGATCCATAGATTACGGGATGTGTGAATAAGGCCTAAAAGAGAAGGCTGAAATCTATTTGTCTGTGCTGTTTTTCATAACAAGCCCTAATGTGTATCAATTCTAGAAATGTCCAGACATTACTAGCTGCAAAGACACTGGAGAAGTCCATATGGCTCAAGGTAATCCCAGAACTGCTTGGTCCCAAATAGGCTTCAAGTCACTATGGCTACTATAGAAGTAAAGATGTATTGGAATTCATTCCCGTACTGTAAGTGCTTGTGGAAATAGGTCAGACTGTCCGTAGCCTAGATTCCAAGAGAGCTGCTGATTTCCAAGCAGACAACATCACTATGTAACTGTATGACTCTGACATACCGCTATGTTCTGTATCATTCATACAAACCCATATCACAATGACAGCCATGCTGAATCGCTTGGTAAACATTGCAGAACAAATTATTGGAAACTCAGTAGTACAAACAAGTCCAATATACATTACAACATATATATATATATATATATATATATATATATATATATATATATCATACATTTTTTACTGACTTGCTGCATTATACATGTGATGGGGAAGAGAGAGACACAATAGGCACAATTAGATACAGATTCATTTCTAATGAAGCTTTTAAGGCCGTGACTCCGGAGAGCCCTCCCTGCTGTGTAAACCAGCAGGCCCAGTAAGTGCAAAGAGCAGCACCTTTCCATTAATGTTCTAATATGTATACTGTCTGTGCAAAGGGCTAAGGCTTAGTTACAATGTGCATTATGCATTATAGGAATACAGTTTTTCTTAGTAAATGCTTAGGTAGTAAACATGGTAAGCCATATTCAAGGTCTCTCTAAATTATATTATGCAGCCCACAATATAATAAAGGGGCTTACATAAAAAAGATGTTCTTCTCAAATTAAAGAAGACTAAACACTTTAGTTCTAAAACTGGTCATACACATTTGAGTAGGGTCGGACAACTAAATAATATATAATTGGGTCTCCTGAATGTACCCTGTGTTACCTGTCTAAGGAAGGGTATATCGTACAGCCAGATTAAAGAGGTACTCCGGCGAAAGTGAAGGTACTTTATTGTGTTAGATTGTGGGTATGTTAGCCATTAGGGATGAGCAAATATCGAGTATGCTCGAGTTCATCCGAAGCCGAGCGTTCAGCATTTGATTAGCTGGGGCTGCTGAAGTTGGATAAAGCCCTAAGGTTGTCTGGAAAACATGGATACAGCCTATGGTTATGTTCACACACTGTAAGAGACCGGCCGTTTCGTGGCTCGGTCAGGGAACGGCCGGTCTTATTAAAGATCCTCCCAGCTGATACTTCATTACCGGCCGGATGATCTTTAGCGCCGCTTAGTTCTGATGCGGATGCTTCCATGCGCGCCCGCATTAGAACTCTCCACTGCCCACTATGGAGCGTGCGGCCGGAGCTGCTTGCTCCATAGTGTGCAACATGTCAGATCCCGGCCGGAGCGTATACTATGTAACAAGGCAACGTATATATTTTTCGTATTAATCACGGCCATTGTTGCAATCGGCAACAACGGCCGTAGTTTTACAAAAATATATGTAGTGTGAACATAGCCTATGACTATATCCATGTTCTTCAGATAGCCTCAAGGCTTTATCCAACTTCAGCAGTCACCACTAATCAAATGCCGAACGCTCAGGTTCGGACAAACTCGAGCATGCTCGATATTCGCTCATCTCTATTAGCCATTTTCATACCCCTCAGCCTCATATTTACCCTCCCTCAAAATAAGTTGAGCCAGTTGGCCTGTGCTCATGAGCTTTCGGATGTACTTGGTCACATTTTGTTCATTCTGAAAGAAACCGTACAATAAGCAGATCTTATCCTGAAACAAAATATAAACAGCAGTAGGTTATGTTCCCACTTTGGGAACATATCGGGCAAAGGCTAATAAAGAACGCTGATAAAGAACATGATCTTTATTAGCAGCCGTCTATTTAACAAGATGGCTGCGTTCCCCCGATATGTTCCCGAGGTGGGAACATAGCCGAAGGATGAGATTACTCATCTTTTTCAACCTTTTTTGCTCGAAAGAATGGCTGTGGTTATCTATCTATAGTTATTATATAATATATTATATTATATTATATGATATATTATATGATTCTGACCATCTAGGACTAAGTGATGTCCAGCCTGAACACAGTTCTGGTCCGTAAAAATCAACATGACCCCACTGGGACAAGGATTACTAAACTGACTGTTGGAACTGAACAACTGAGCGCACAACCAAAACGGCCTTTAAGCAATAGTGCTTTTTAGTGAGATGCAAGTTCTTTAGAAACTGTAGATGGCTTCCAAAATAATGCAAATTATAGTAGTTGTGGTGCTACAGATGATCTACATAGTTCACATCTGACCGTCCAGGTAGGTCCTTAGATTGTATATCGAGGTGGTCTACTGAAAAAACTCAGCTGGAACTCTAAAATAAAAGAGTTTTAAACCTCTCATGGCTCAGTGATTAGTACTACTGCCTTGTAACCTCTAGCCTTTGGGTTCAACTCTCATGAAAGGCAACACCTGCACGGTGATGTTTGCATTAGCAAAACTACAGTAGGTTTGGTTTTGTGAAACTCCAAATGCGTGACACTGGATGCTGAGCTAGGGGCTATGTCTGTTTTCCAGGCAACCCTAGGGCTGCATTCATCTTCAGACACTGGGAGTCAAATGCGGAGCATTCAGTGTTTGGTGAAACCCAACCTACTTTAGTTTTGTTCATCTCTAGTTTGTATGAGTTTCCTACAGGTATACTGGTTAAAGTGGTATTCCCATCTGAGCTTGTTATCCCCTATTCTCTAAGGCGTTATCGGAGGCTTCCGACCACTGAACTCGGAAATTTTCATTGGCCCAATAGAAAATAGCCCTCTATTCATTACGGGGCGATTGTGCCCCCATTCTCGGGATCAGTGTTGTCTCTCAGCGGTTAGACCCCAGCAATCTGCCTGTTATCCCTTATCCTATACATATGGGATACATAGCTCAGATGGAAATATCCTTTTAATTTGAAATTTCAGTGAGTGCCACTGACAACAGGGAAGAATAAGAGTGAAGACGATCTCTATAAAGCACCGTAGAATATGTTGGTGCCATATAAATGTATTTTTGAGGGTCACTCTACCAACCTTACCTCATTCATTAATGATCCAGATTTCATTGGAACTTTTTTAGCATTGTAACCTAGTCTGTTCTTCTTGCATAGTTAAAGAAAGTTACAATTGTAAACAAATCTCTTATTTCACTCCAATGACACATTGGCCCAGATTTATCAACCTGAGACCAAGGACACCAATCACAGCTCGGCTTTCATTTCTCAAAATGAGCTGTGATTGGTTGCTTTGTTTGAGACAAAACACAAACATATAGTCACATGTGCGTCCGTGTTACTTTTACTGTGCTTTTTATTGTTCACATCTGTGCTATGACTTCCATTCATAACCAATGTGATGATGCTGTGCCAAATCCACTGTAGTGGATCCAAATTGGGCATGAAGGATTTATTAGGTTCTGGACAGGTTTCCATTGCTTTGACAGCAAGATTAGTGCTGTATATTGTCTTATTCTTGTTAAAAATAAGAAGAACACTGACAGTATGGTATAACCCAGATGTGGGCATAGTCTAAGGATGAGGACACTGTGGTTGTCATTGGTAAAGACATAGACTTGCTACTATTGACCTGATGAACATGTTCTAGAAATGTGTTCATTACCCCAAAATAAGTCGAGTAAGTGTCCGTGTCAAATAAGGAGTCATCAAAAATATATTTAATACATTTGGAAAGTAAACATAAAAAAGTGACATTCTGAGAGGTTAGCCATGGCCATAGTATAGAGGCATTTACTGAATGGGACTGTATCTAAGTGAATGGGACAACGCTGTTATAACCAACGCAAAGTTACTCCCAGGATAAGACGAGAACTGCTTTTTGGGCTGTTTTTTATTATTTTTTTCTCTAACCTTTTAGATATCTTTAATTAACCCTTGCAGCTCTGATCTCAGATAATTTCAACCTCCAAAGATATCATAACAGCAATTCTATTCATTAGAAAGGTCATTTCTATGCACACTGATACCTATGTGTATGTATATTTTATCCATGCAGTCATCACTATGGATGCACATAGGGCCATGGATAATAGTATTGCCTTAAAAACAAAAAAGGTTGCCAAGAACAAAAGAACAGGAAATCCACTGATGGCAGTCATTGGCATTCATTAATGCTAACACCCTTTATTTAAGGGACGTAAACCCTAACAAGAGAGGCTGCAAAAGCCTATGGCTATAATTTGATCTCAGAAATGTCCCAGAATTGTAAAAATCTGTCAATGTACAGAATGGATCGTCCCATCCACAAAAAATCCCTGGTGTCTGCATTGTCAACAAAAGGCAACAAAGGGAATAGTAGCAGCTCACCCTAGTGTGTAGAACCATGAAGTTCTCCCATTTTTAGAACAGCATGCAGACCACATTTGTTTTTTTGTTCCTGCTGCAGAATGCGAGTACCAGCAGAGGAACAAGAGCACCATCACCCATTAGAATTTGACAGCTGTCAATTCCACTGGGGGCTCTATAGATTAGCATTCTAAAGGGGGGGAAGGGAAGCAATGACTGCTAGTGACAAAATTCAGCTGCCTAGATGAAACAGCATAACAAAAAGCTACAAATTTGGCTTGGACCCGGCATTATCATAATGACTGCCCCCTATATGAGCGGAGAGGGTAGTTCATTAGCACTGCAGAGCCATACAATGAACTGATCAAAGTGACAACAAGCATATGGACCACATCCTATCCATTTTATTCTACAACTGCATTGTGTCTGCTTTTAACCTCAGTGCTGAAAATATTTTACATAGAATATCATTAGGCTGAGGGACTAGATGCCGATGCCAAAACTCAATATAAACACAGTACGGTATATAGTACCAAGCAGATAAACATACTAAAGGCAAGACGCTTATGCCCTGTGCGATAAACACAATGACACTGTAATGACATGTTTTATAAATCATACCGCAGCTATATTTGATGCCTTTTCTTCTATGTCTCAGTGCATTGTGCTGTGGGAAGAGCTGGTGATAAACCAGGAGGGTATTTATGCTGCACTCTTGGCACAGAGCTAAGAAAAGACAACCTGTCACTATACTGCAGCCACCACAGTCTCCTTATTAACCCAGAAGCTGCCGGAGTGAGGCCTGCAGCATACTGCACAGCGGCGTCAATGGAAATCTGCTACGCTGGAGGCTTCGCAGCAATAACAACCATCAGCGATATTGTTCTAAGGCCCCGGCCTTGTGCTATAGAGCTAAACAAGCAAGGTGTCTTATTTTTTTTCCTTTACACTGCATTCTATTGGTCCATGTCATCTTGTTTACCAGTCCCTGACAAAGTATCCCTGGTAGTCAGCAGCAGGTAAAGAGAGAAGAGGCTGCGGAGAAGGCTGGAGCAATGCAGCAAAGCTGAGATGCCACATGATGATATGTATTGGGATACAATAACAATGTAGCCTTTTTCCTATGCATAAGAACCACCATGTTAGGAAGCCAGTGACAATAGATATTGTACAGATATCATAGATCATGGTAAATATTGATGCTAAAATTGCTTTCTATATGGAAAATCTGCCTGACAGTATAAATAGAGATTGTTAGAGGATGATGTCAGTCATAGCCACCATCTGAGCTGAGAGCAGAGCTGCTCTGGTAAAGCCTGTCTATTAGGCCATGGAGAAGAGGAAGAAGATGAAGAAGAGAAAAGGCTGGAGGAGGAGGAGGAGGCGAAGCAGCAATGAGGTTCCTGTCTGTACATCACCAGCTGGTGTCTCTCATGGATGAGTGATGCAATATATATATATATATATATATATATATATGTTAGATACATCATACAAAGCGCTGTGGAATCTGTTGGCGCTATACAAATAAATATTATTATTATTATTATTATTATTATTATTATTATTATTCATGTACAGAGATGATGGATGACAAGCAATGTCAAGCACAGCCATCACCCCCCTCATCTATGTTAGAAGCACGTAGCCATTCATCACCCCACCCATCATCCATGCAGGGTTCCTCACCATTCCGTGCCAGCACTTCCAGGATTCAGATGAGGAGGTTGCTCTCTTCTAGGTGTCCTTCTTCTTCTTCCACCACATTCCAGACGCCAGTGGAGGGGGATGAGAGCGGGATGGCCAGGTGACTTCGGGGTCCCACAAGATGGGGCTGGAGCACAGACAAGAGGAGACTGACAACAGCTATAGGGATAGAGAGGAAGGAGCTGGCATGGGGGGGGGGGGCGCTGGGCAGGCGGCGTGCTGCTGCTGCTGCTGAATCACCTTCCCTCAGTGCCCGGACAGCATTGTGCGGCGTGATGCTGCTGCCTGTACCATTGTGGAAGCTACCAGAGGAGACAGGCAGAGGGGTTTGGGGAAGGGAGTAGCTATGGCAACTGAAAGGAGCACACATGACGTCACACACATAGAGGTCTCAGGGGTGCGGTGGGTGGGAGAGCAGGGGGAGGGAGGAAGAGAGAGAGAGAGCTGGCTGCAGCCTCACTGTACACTACATGGCTGCCGAGAGGAGGAAGCACCGACACCGGGAGCATCCATGGAGGGTCTGCACGGAGGCCACCATCATCCCCTCACAGCCTGACCGTGCAGGCCATCACCTCCCTCATACCCTGACCGTGCAGGCCATCACCTCCCTCATACCCTGACCGTGCAGGCCATCACCTCCCTCATACCCTGACCGTGCAGGCCATCACCTCCCTCATACCCTGACCGTGGAGGCCATCACCTCCCTCATACCCTGACCGTGGAGACCATCACCTCCCTCATACCCTGACTCTGGAGACGAGGCTGAAGTTGGTTTCTTATTCAGCAGTTTCTTATTCAGAGGATTTTTCTTTTTCCTTTTTTTCACTATTATTCTTACAGAAAGTGTATAATATTCATAACCTACCTGGATATGAGGTGCCCTGAGGGGATTGGTGATAAATAATTGCTGAAAGGATCCCATGGTTGGCATAAAAATGGGCATCAAAGTAAAAACACAAAATTATGATTTAAAAATAATATTGACTTTGGGCCACTGATGTCCCACTGCGTACACACAGAGAGGGATGCCCCGCATCACATCCAAGAGAGTCCAGCCTGGCCCAAAGTGGTTCTGGGTGTAAAAACTGGCATCAAAGTGGGCATTTTTTCCTAATGTGAATAACAGGTGTTTTCAAAGGGTTAAATGAGTTTGGGCAATTGATCTCACACTGATAGTACACAGAGAGGGATTCCCTGCATCACCTCCAAGAGAGTCCAGCCTGGCCCAAAGTGGTTCTGAGTGTAAAAACTGGCATCAAAGTGGGCAGACAGGCAATTTTTCCTAATGTGAATAAGTAACAGGTGTTTTCAAAGGGTTAAATGAGTTTGGACCACTGATCTCACACTGATAATACACAGAGAGGGATGCCCCGCATCACATCCAAGAGAGTCCAGCCTGGCCCAAAGTGGTTCTGGGTGTAAAAACTGGCATCAAAGTGGGCAGATAGGCATTTTTTCCTAATGTGAATAAGTAACAGGTGTTTTCAAAGGGTTAAATGAGTTTGGGCAATTGATCTCACACTGATAATACGGAGAGAGGGATGCCCTGCATGAAATTAAATGAAAACTGAAAGTTGTCAACTCTGAACTTGAAAGAAATGAAACATCTACAAACATTTTCACTACAATTCATTAATAGCTCTGTGTCACGGCCGTTTATAATGATCATGAACATTAAAATTATAAACATTATAAACGGCCATGACATAGAACTTTTCGGAAAAATTAAGAAAAAATGCCCATCTGCCCACTTTGATGCCAGTTTGTATACCCAGAACCACCTTGGGCCAGCGTAAGATCAGTGGCCCAAACTCATTTAACCCTTTAAAAACACCTGTTACTTATTCAAAATTAGGAAAAATACCCATCTGAAAACTTTGATGCCAGTTTTTAAACCCAGAACCACTTTGGGCCAGGCTGCACTCTCTTGGATGTGATGTGGGGTCCCTCTCTGTGTGGACACAGTGTGACATCAGTGGCCCAAAGTAAATTTTATTTTTAAATCATAATTTTGTGTTTTTACGTTGATGCCTATTTTTATGCTCCTTTTGGCCATTCTTATCACCAATCTCCGCAGGGCACCTCACTTACGGGTAGGTTATGAATACTATACATTTTCTGTAAAAGCAATAGCTAAAACAGGAAAAAGAAGATCCTCTGGATAAGAAACTGGCCGAATAAGAAACCAACTTCAGCCTCGTACTCTGGAGGCCATCACCTCACTTATACCCTAACTGTGGCGACCATCCCCCACCTCATATCCTGTGGAAGCCACCACCTCACTTATACCCTGACTGTGGAGGCCATCACCTCCCTCATAGCCTGACTGTGGACGCCACCACCTCAATTATACCCTGACTGGAGACCATCAGCCCCCTCATAACCTAACTCTGGAGGCCATCACCTCTCTTACACCCTGAGACCATGTTCACATGGTGTAAGACATCGGCCGTTCTTTGACCTGGCTGGGTCACAGAACAACCGGTGTCAGGGAAGATCATCCCGGCCAGTACTGCAGTACCGGCCAGATGATCTTAATTTCTGATGAATTGGGATGCAGGTGCATCCGTGTGAACTGACAGGTTCTCTGCGTCCACTATTCAATGAATAGTGGCCGCAGAAAACTGACATGTCAGTTTTTACTGTAGCCGGATGGAATCCCTGCCGGAGTGTATACTGTGTGTATACGTTCCAGCCAAGATTCTATTCATTCACATGCAACGTATGCTTTGTATAAATCATGGCAGTTGTTCAAAATTGCAACAACGGACAGGATTTTTACAACACATACGTTGTGTGAACATGGCCTGACTGTGGAGACCATCACACCCTGCCTGGTGAGGCCATCCCCCCCCTCAAACCCTTACTGCGGAGGCAATCACCCCCCTCATACCCTGACTGTAGAGGCCATCACCCCCTCATACCCTGACTATAGAGGCCATCACCCCCTCATACCCTGACTGCAGAGGCCATCACCCCCCTCATACCCTGACTGTAGAGGCAATCACCCCGCTCATACCCTGACTGTAGAGGCTATCACCCCCCTCATACCCTGACTGTAGAGGCAATCACCCCGCTCATACCCTGACTGTAGAGCCAATCACCCCGCTCATACCCTGACTGTGGAGGCCATCACCCCCTCATACCCTGACTGTGGAGGCCATCACCCCCTCATACTGACTGTGGAGGCCATCACCCCCTCATACCCTGACTGTGGACACCATCACCCCCCTCATACCCTGACTGTGGAGGCCATCACCCCCTCATACCCTGACTGTGGAGGCCATCACCCCCACATACCCTGACTGTGGAGGCCATCACCCCCACATACCCTGACTGTGGACACCATCACCCCCCTCATACCCTGACTGTGGAGGCCATCACCCCCACATACCCTGACTGTGGACACCATCACCCCCCTCATACCCTGACTGTGGAGGCCATCACCCCCTTGCGATGCCCTGGCCCCTGGGGGCCACTTCCGCAGTGCTGGTGTTATGAGCGAGCAATGACCGAGGCAGCTGCAGGGGTTATACTTGTCACGGTATAGGCCTGAGGGCAGCACAGCTGTAGGGCCGGTCTGAGGAATCTGCGGGTGATGATGGGCATGCGATTCTTCGCTGCACTTAGTCAGGGCACCAGTTAGTGGACACCAATGCCAGGGTTCAGTAACAGCGGTTTTATTATGGATGAAGTAACTAGTAGCAACAGTTCTGTCCGGATGCAACCGGGTATATAGCAGGCTTTGACAAATAAAGCAGGAGTGGTGCTGCATAGGCTGTGAGAATACGTGCCGGATGATGGGAGTAGGAGTATGAGAGAAATAGCGTTGCTGGGTGAATTAGCTTGAGAATAATACTTGCTGTGAATCCTTGCAGCGATGAGGAGAGATAACGGAATGACACCCAGATGAGAGAGAAGAATCCGGTCACTTGAGCAGGCAGATACAGCCGAAGACTTGAATACAGCAGCAGAATCAGTCACTCTTCTTATGGTGAAGAGGCTGCAGAGAAGAAGCCCAACTCCTCTGAGGCAGGAGAGGGACGACACACATCCTCCTTGCTTGGAAGCAGGGGGAAGACTCACTTGTCAGGAGGAAGTGGGAAGTCACATGGTTGCTCCTGGCCAGAACTAGTCGGCCATTGGAGGAACCATGGTTACAGGTCACGTGATCAACAGCCTTGCATACCACTGTACACTGTAATAATACACAGGAATACATGACAATACACATGAAAATGCACAATACCAGAGAATACTAGGGGAAAACCAGCAGCAGTTGCAGTGCAAACACTTACCAGAACAGGCATTGACACAGCAAAAGAAATGGCCATAATAGGAGTAGTAGTCTGCATGTTCTTGGACACTGCATACCTCCCTAGCAAATTTGAGCCGACCTCGGCGAATCTAGAAGGCAGCAAACATGAATAGACTGGACAATCAAACAGCAGGAATGAATGATGAGAGTGAGTGTGATGAGGTGTGTGTTTCCCACGCCCAAGGCACAGGTGAGAAGAGAGAGAGGATGAGAAACCCTAGTGGCAGGACTTCACCTAGGGGTGCCTAACGTACTCTGGCGACCAGGTAGCTAGTGCGTGAACCATCTGACGTGTAAGCCAGGACAACTTAACTGCTGGCGGGGGACCCTCAATATTCCAGCCAGTTAGACAGTAGGTTTTCTGTTAAATGTGTTACCCTACTGGAGGAGAACGTGAAGACCTGTGTACTATCTTGGCGTGTCTGAGTAGTGTCTTGGATACCTGGAAGAGAAAAGAACAAAATAATAAAAGCAAACATACATGGGGGCCCCTTACATACCGGTCAATCATACAACACAATTATCCAATAGGCCAAACACACGAAAGGGTATCCAAGGTGCAATATGTATGAACCAGTGTGAATATCAGGTAAGACTATGTGTGATAACTACTGCGTTGGGACAAGACAGAGGTGAACAAATACTGGAAACAAAAGGAAGGGAAACACAAGGGACAACAAATACTGCGAGGTCTTGAGGAGAACTGGCTCACATGAATCTGAATGAAACCTGAGAGAAATCTGAATGAAAATCTGAGAAAAATCTGAATACAAACTGGCTCAACTAAATCTTTCCAGCTATAGATATGATAATAATACACAATACTGAGACTGGATGAGAAAATACACTCCTACATAAACTAGGCTTTCTCTGAGGTATATGTAAACTGACTTCTCTTACTCAGAGGAGGAGCTATCTGACTTAGACACTGGAAAATATACTGTTTTACAAAAGAGGCACTCTACTCTGAGGCAATCTATGTAACCTTGTGCTTGCTCAGAGGAGGAAATACAAAGACTTTGATAACACTGGAATGCAATGGTAGGAAAAAAAAATGCAATAATGAAATAAGTGCAATAATACCCTGTGTGGAACACACAATCACAGGAAAGTGCATTAGGAAGGAATGGGTTAAGTGTCTCTGTGAGGTAGAGTCTCTTTTAGGCAATTAGACATCGTCCATGTAAAAGGCTCTGGGACAGGCACTAGAGAACCTTTTGTTACTGTAAGTGTCCATCAGCTCATGGCTGGTTAGTACAGGGAACTTGGTCAGGAGGACCAGGCACGAACCTTAAACGTTGCAGGAACTAAATGGTGAAACAGCACACAAAAAAAAACACAGTCATAGAACTCAGCTTTTGAAGAGAACACCTAATAGAGGTGTCCTGGAAGACCCCAAGTGGCACCCCTCTTCTTCTCCCAGGGGTAATACCGGGAGGAAGCCGGAGCAGGAGCCTCATCTGGTGCGGTGGTGACCACGAGGCTAGGGGTCACGGTGGTCACAGGAGAGACAGTAGGGGCCACATGGTAGGTAGTGGTGGTGGTCGCAGCTTTAGCCACGGCAGTGGTAGGGGGAGTCACCGTAGTAGCCATGGTGAGGGGGGCTTTAGCCACCGGAGGTAGCAAGGTTAGGGCCTGCTTGATCTCATCCGCCAACTTCTTGATAACCGGGTCGTCCCCAAACACCCACTGAGGCAGGGATGGTGTCTCGGGCCCGGGGAGCCTCCAGGGACTGGCGTAGCAGGTGGCCTTAAAGTTATCCCCCTGGCTAGAGGCAGGAAGAGGGGCGCCCGGAACCCCGGTACTCACGGATCCATCGTTTTCTGGCGAGGTCGATCCACCTGTGGAGAAGGCAACCTCGGGAGTGCTGGAGCAACGAGATCCCGGGGAGACGCTGGCGATGGAGACAGGCTCTTCCTCCGGACCGTTGGAGACTGGTGTAGAGCCCCAACTGATATCGCTGTCGGAGGGTAGCGGCATTAGCAGGCACGCAGGATTGAGCAGAGGCAGACTCTCAGGCAGTGTAGGCATCACAAGCGCTGGGGCTGCAGGCAGGTGCTCTTCATAGGCCGCCATCTTGCGTTCCACTGGCCGGAACTTGTAGCAGGAAAGGGAGGAGCGCCAGGCTGGAGGATCAGGCCCCAAAGTCTGCCCAGCAACAATGACGTCAGTGGAAGCGGCCGGCCAATCAGGAGAGACACAGTCATTATCAATGGCGCCAAGCAATTCCCGCTTCTCGGCCGCATGGCAGTTAACCCCCTCGTCACTGGGGGATGGCGCAGGTAGAAATAACAGCAAGAAGCGGCCATTTTGTGTACAGTCCCAGCCGTGCAGCGACTCAGTTATCAGAACTCCCATGGCAATTTTAGCCCAGTCTCTGGAGACGATATTAAACTGTAGATCTGGTACACCGCGTGGCGGGTAGATCCTGTTCGTGACGCCAAATGCGATGCCCTGGCCCCTGGGGGCCACTTCCGCAGTGCTGGTGTTATGAGCGAGCAATGACCGAGGCAGCTGCAGGGGTTATACTTGTCACGGTATAGGCCTGAGGGCAGCACAGCTGTAGGGCCGGTCTGAGGAATCTGCGGGTGATGATGGGCATGCGATTCTTCGCTGCACTTAGTCAGGGCACCAGTTAGTGGACACCAATGCCAGGGTTCAGTAACAGCGGTTTTATTATGGATGAAGTAACTAGTAGCAACAGTTCTGTCCGGATGCAACCGGGTATATAGCAGGCTTTGACAAATAAAGCAGGAGTGGTGCTGCATAGGCTGTGAGAATACGTGCCGGATGATGGGAGTAGGAGTATGAGAGAAATAGCGTTGCTGGGTGAATTAGCTTGAGAATAATACTTGCTGTGAATCCTTGCAGCGATGAGGAGAGATAACGGAATGACACCCAGATGAGAGAGAAGAATCCGGTCACTTGAGCAGGCAGATACAGCCGAAGACTTGAATACAGCAGCAGAATCAGTCACTCTTCTTATGGTGAAGAGGCTGCAGAGAAGAAGCCCAACTCCTCTGAGGCAGGAGAGGGACGACACACATCCTCCTTGCTTGGAAGCAGGGGGAAGACTCACTTGTCAGGAGGAAGTGGGAAGTCACATGGTTGCTCCTGGCCAGAACTAGTCGGCCATTGGAGGAACCATGGTTACAGGTCACGTGATCAACAGCCTTGCATACCACTGTACACTGTAATAATACACAGGAATACATGACAATACACATGAAAATGCACAATACCAGAGAATACTAGGGGAAAACCAGCAGCAGTTGCAGTGCAAACACTTACCAGAACAGGCATTGACACAGCAAAAGAAATGGCCATAATAGGAGTAGTAGTCTGCATGTTCTGGGACACTGCACCCTCATACCCTGACTGTGGAGGCCATCACCTCCTCATACCCTGACTGTGGACACCATCACCCCCCTCATACCCTGACTGTGGACACCATCACCCCCCTCATACCCTGACTGTGGAGGCCATCACCCCCTCATACCCTGACTGTGGAGGCCATCACCCCCTCATACCCTGACTGTGGAGGCCATCACCTCCTCATACCCTGACTGTGGACACCATCACCCCCCCTCATACCCTGACTGTGGAGGCCATCACCCCCTCATACCTTGACTGTGGAGGCCATCACCCCCTCATACCCTGACTGTGGAGGCCATCACCCCCTCATACCCCTCACCATGGAGACCACTTTATTGATATACACTTATCAAGTGTACTCATATAGAAACATGGAAACATATATTGTTGGCAGAAAAAGACCACCTGGTCCATCCTCTCTGCCCTTATATTCAGTTACTGCAGATTTCCCAACCACATCTGCTGGAAGTTTGTTCCAAGCATCTACTACTCTTTAAGTAAAGTAATATTTCCTCATGTTGCTTCTGATCTTTCCCCCAACTAACCTCTGGCTGTGCCCCCCTTGTTCTTGTGCTCAGTTTCTTATTAAAAACCCTCCCAAACCTTATTTAGCTCTTTAATATATTTGAAGGGAAACTATCAGCAGGTTAGAGGACATAGGACAGGGCACTGAGGATGAAGGTCATTTTTTTTACCTTGGTCCTTGGTCCTCGTTGCTTTTTGTGAACTTGTAATATGAGGCAGTTTGGTGCTCTGGAGGCGAGACTACCCCCCTCAGTGCACCACTCACCCTTCTGATGTATATTCATCCACAAATCTTTAATCTTTTACTATGAAATGGGATTTTTGGGAAGTATGAACTCCTTAACTCATTTTAACGTCCAGGGAAGATATCATGGGTTAAGGGATGTACAGAGAGGGCTCCCAATGCAATTAGCCAGTAAGGCCCAATTGCTGCGCTCGCTAATAAACATTTACATGCCACTGTGTAAAATAGCAGCATTTAAGTGGCTTGAAAAAGCCATCACTCAAGGTCTAGTGGCGGTATCGCCCCTCCCCCCCTCCCACTTATGGCCAGGCGGGGGTAAGTGTCACAATGATGCTGATCTTAGCTCAGCACCTGATTACTATGGGCTCCAGCAGCCCATAGTAATTCAGCACTCATCTCAGAGATCAATACAGTACACATGACTAGTAGTTGGTTAACCCATTGATGACCAAGCCCAAAATAACCCAGTGGACCGCGCAATTTTCATTTTTGTGTTTTCGCTTTTTCCTCCTCCCCTTCTAAGAGCTCTAGCACTTTCATTTTTCTATCTACAGGGCCATGTGGGGGCTTGTTTTTTACAGGAGTAGTTGTACTGTGTAATGGCATCTTTCATCCTACCATAACATGTATGATGGAACCCCAAAAATATTATTTATGAAGATATAAATTGGTGAAATAGTAAAAAAAAATGTAATATTGTAACTTTTGGGGGATTCCTGTGTCTACGTAATGCACTATATGTAAAAGTGACATGATACCATTATTCTATAGGTCAGTCTGAACACAACCATATGCAGGTTTACACAGATTCTCTAATGTTATATTTTTTTTTTTATAAATCCTTTTTTTTTTGCAATTAATTATTAATAAAGTTGCCCTATTGTGACGCTTATAACGGTTTTATTTTTTCACCTACAGGGCTGTATGGGGTGTAATTTTTTCCGCCATGATCTCTATTTTTTATTAAAACCATATGTGTGTAGATCGGACGTTTTGATCACTTTTTAATACATTTTTTTAATATATAATGTAAAAAAGAAATCGGTAATGCTGGCCCTATCTTCCCTCTTTTCATTTTCGCCGTTCGCGATGACGATTGTTATATTTTAATAGATCAGACAATTATGTATGCTACAATATATTATATGTTTATTTATTTATTTTTATACTTTTTATTTATATAATGGGGGTAAGAGACCTCCGGCGGTCCGATACAGCGATTGAGACCCCCGCAGCGTGACAGGGGACTACCCCTGTAATTTACACTTAAATGCTGCGGTCGCAATCACGGCATTTAAGGGGTAAATTACATGCTGCAGTGTGATCGCCTTGCTGCAGCCAGCCCCCCACCTCCTATGAAGTGCACTCCGCAACGCGCTTCATAGCAAAGGATGTACCGGTACATCCTTGGTTGCCTAAGAAGACAGGTCCTGTTCCAGCTCCCTAATCCAGTAAGCAGGACTGGGAAAGGGTAGGCTGTAGAACGGTATCTGTAGGGAGCCAAGTAGAGTTTTTGTTAACCCCTTCCCGCACAAGGACGTAACTGTACGTCCTCGCGCGGGTGGGGGAGTTCAGAGCGAGGCCGCGCGGCGACCCCACCCTGAACCGCTGCGGTCCCGGGTGCGGCATGTAGCCCGGGACCGCGGCTATTAGCGGGCATGGTCCAATCGCTGTGCCCGCTAATTAAGTCTTCAGATACAGCTGTCAAAGTTGACAGCTGCATCTGGAGACTTACTGCAGCAAATTCTCTGGTGTTTAGTGGGGAGATCGCTCCCCTGTGACGTTGTCACGGAGGAGCGGTCTTTGTGTCTGGTGCCGGCCGGGGTCTGCGTTGCAATGGCGCTGATCCCAGCTCGGCATTCTACTGCCTTTGGCTGCAGCAGCCAAAAGTAATAAAACACTGATCTCATCGATCTATGCTGTATAACTATACAGCATAGATCTCAATGAGAGATCAGTGTGCATATACTAGAAGTACCCCAGGGGGGCTTCTAGTATATGAGTGAAAAAAAAAAAATAAAAAAAATAAACAAACATGTTTGGTATCGCCGCGTGCATAATCGCCAAAATATCAATTTATCACATTCATGATCTCGTACGGTAAATGGTGTAAGTGCCATAGAATCCCTAAGTGCAAAATTGCGCATTTTTGGTCGCATCAAATCCAGAAAAAAGTTGCATATGCGCCATCAAGGTACCGATAGAAAGAACACATTATGGCGCAAAAAATGACACCTCACACAGCCCCATAGACCAAAGAATAAAAGCGCTATAAGCCTGGGAACAGAGCGATTTTAAGGAACATATATTTGTTAACAATGGTTTGAATTTTTTACAAGCCATCAGATAAAATAAAAGTTATACATGCTAAATATCATTGTAATCGTACTGACTTGAGGAACATATATAACATGTCAGTTGTTCCAAAAGACACACGGCATAAAAACCAAGCCCCCCCCCCCAAAAAAAGAAAAAGAATTGTTGTTTTTTTTTTCAATTTCGTCGCGCATATAATTTTATTCTGATTTCGCAGCATATTTTATGCAAAAATTCAGCCTGTCATTGCAAAAAATAAGGGCTCATGTGGGTCTGTAGGTGTAAAAATACAAGGAGGAAAAAACTAAAATTAGCCCGGTCCAGAAAGGGTTAATTTTTACTTTATTTTTATTTAATTTTTTTATGGAATCCCCATTTAATATATAGCTAGCACTATAGTAGAGAATTGCTCAAACAGCAGTCTCTAATATATTAGACAATCATAACAAGGTGGAATAACCTTAGATTAATCTGCAGATTCTATTAAACATTCAGTATTTACTTAAATAATTAACAAAATCTAATGACTTATTAGAAATGTATTTTCAGCTATAACACTGTATGATAAATAGGATAAAGCTTTGATTTCTGTCATTGCCTTCGTTTTTGGTTTCTTGCTATTGCAGTGCAGACCTTCTTTTGCCAATGAATCACATGTGTTGACATAATCTGTATCCAGGGAGAATGACAAATTCTTCGTCTCATTTTTAATTCTGTGATCTCAGCCATTAACTTGTAGGAGGCATCAGTTGTCTTTGATTATATGACTCATAGAAAACAAATATGACACCCACATTACATCTGTATAAAAGATCGTCATCTCTCAGGGGTGTACTATTAGGTTTTGGGTTAGACACTATGTTTAGGCCATCCACCTAAGTGTCTGTGGCTTTATGTGCTATATATACTGTATATCTATCTATATATATATATATCTCAGTACACATCAAGTATTCCTTTGTATATTTAAATTCCGATTAAATACAGTGGTGCCTTGGATTACGAGCATAATTCGTTCTGGGATTTTGCTTGTAATCCAAATCCACTCTTAAACCAAAGCAAGTTTTCCCATAAGAAATCACTGATATGCAGACAATTGGTTCCACACCCCAAAAATAATGA
Organism: Dendropsophus ebraccatus; assembly: GCF_027789765.1. NCBI lineage: Eukaryota > Metazoa > Chordata > Amphibia > Anura > Hylidae > Dendropsophus > Dendropsophus ebraccatus. The sequence continues at coordinate 113,762,651 of NC_091460.1, forward strand.
TTTTATATTTTGAATAACATGTAAGACAAATGAAAAGCCCCGACAGAGGGCTGTTCATGGACAGATGATCCGGTGATCAGACGAAACAGTCTACAGCACAAGTATCTACTTCAGAATACAACTACATTTTAATAAAGGCCATATTAAAAACATAGCCTGTACAGCGTAAAAAACAGTTATACGTTAAGCTCTATAGCTAAGCTGTTATAAAACTGCAGAGAAACTATTGAATATCTGACCAGAGGGTAAGATGGATTGACTTCACAAGTTCTTGTAAGTAGACAGTTTTACAGAATATGCTTGGTGAACCCTAGATCATTGCACTCTTCAGCGTCCCTGGGCTATGTGAACTGGCTCCATTCATTATTTCCCTTCTGTCTTGTCTTTTTTTTGTCCATCGTAGTCAGGTTTTAGGCTATTTTCACTTTAGCACCATTTGCCATCCTGTTAGGTCTCTGATGCTTTTTGATGGAAATACTAAAGTCTTCTTTGCTATTCTATACATAAAAAAATAAAAGTAAAACCAATGTACCCATTATCGGTCAATGAGTTCTTTCAGGATTTGTAAGACTGAAAACAGGGTGCTCTTACACACCAGGTGCTATTCAGGTTTTAAAGAGGGCATAAGTGGCATCTATTTTTTTTATATTTTCCCACCTATTATGATCCACCCCGGTTTTTGTTACAACATCTAAAGAAAACTTGAACACATAAGATCAGCCTGATAATGGTGCCAATTGCACCATAGTAGTAAAAAGGTTATTCCGATATTCAAATGAGGAGAGAAATGCGGCACCCAGGGTCAGCTCTTGTAGATACTATTAAACACTGGCTTGTCACTGAAGATCTCTATGCACTCTTCTCTGAACCGGAATGAGCTTTATGCCTCTTTACATCCCCAACTCGCCTTTGCGTTAAGGCCAGCATATGAGATTCCCTTCACACATCCATGAAATTTACTTGGATCAGGAAGTTAGCTTGGGTTCTATTGGGAATTTTTGCTGACGGGTGTCCATGCTGGAAAATAGCTCCAGATATAGAGGACTTGTCCTATATTTGTCCAGATTTCCAGCTTTAATGGCCTCTGGGGACATCCAGAATTCTAGACAGCTCCAGATGCATATCCGCAATCTGTCTCGAATTTCAGATACATTGCATGACAGCCCGGGCAAGTGCCCTATAACTGTACGCACTCCTAATCAGGCGGGCATATGGTTACATGCCATTGGCTCCAGACCCAGGCAATCACTCTTGTGACCGGAGGCAGCATCATACCTCTAGCCACAAGAGGCCACTATCTCCCCCCCAGCATTGTGCTGCACGAGTGACGTCACTCAAGCGCACACAGTGACAGAAGAGTTAAGGCCCTATTCCACGGAACGATTATCGTTCATAAACTCGCTCCAACGACCGCTCGTTAATGATAATCGCTTCGTGGAATTGGTGTAAACGAGCGAACGACAAAGGCGAAATCGTTATACTGTCGTTCAAAATAGTTTTTCAGCATGTCGAAAAAAAGGCGTTGGTCTGTGAAAGATAATTCGCTAATCGGTTCGTAAAATTAGAAATCTTTTAGTCTTTCGTAAAAAGGTTTTAAAAAAATAGGTGTGTTTTATGGTCATGATCACCTTGGCAAACGTTTTAAACGACCATGTAACGACCGCAAAATAATCGTTTCACTACATATATCGTTCACGTTATGTGTTATCGTTCGCAAAAAAAATTGTTAAGTCATCGTTAACGAGCGGTCGTTGGAGCGAGTTTATGAACCCGTTGAATAGGGGTATAAAGGAGGAGGACTCCTCTGTTTTTACAGCCAGGAAACACTGATCAGGCTTCCAGATCAGTGTTTCCTGTTAAAACGCCCATGGTCGTGTGAAGAGGGACTTCATAAAAGCTGACCTGGCTGACACGTCTCCTTTAGGGCCCTATTACACCAAGCAATTATCTGCCTTATTTGGCCAATTATGGGCCGTTACAGACGATAATCACTTGGTGTAATAGCTAGTGTTAAAAGCCAACGTTGACTGATCCTTTTCTTTCAATATGATGGGAAAAAAAAACTTTATGACGGACTGGCTGTTGCCCCATGCAATAGGAGCAGCGGCAGCAGACTGCTGCTATGTCCTATGGGCTCTCGTATGATCTAAGGATTGTCTGGGAGCCTCTCCCGCACCTCCTCGTAGTAGCATCGGCAGCGAGCAGGGAACGAGGAGCAAGCAAGCGCTGATCTGACAGGTCCGCGCTGGCTTGCTCCTCCTTATCATCCCGTATAATAGGGCCTTTAGTGAGTAGCACCACAGACTGGGAAAACTATACTCCTGCCTCAGTACCCAATATGTAATCTGTCCCTCTTATAAAGCCTTTGTACTAGAAAATTCTAGTTTACATAAGCAATTTTGTTTATAAAAACCACACTATATTTCTGTTATTAAATGCTAAACCTTCCTATAGCAGATTTGCAAGACTAGTGCAGTGTGAATATTGCTGACATCAAGAAAAAGAACCTGCAATCAATTCTGTTTCAGAGCATTACATGGCAAAAAAAAATGTTTAAAGGGAAATTCCTGAAACAAACAGAAATCTTCCATAGCAGAAGTGTAAAATAGGCCAACCTCATCGATAGATCTCAATCAATGTTTAGTGATATTAAATGTCTTCGCCGAACTAAAGGTTTCTGAACACAAATCTTTGATTTATTTTGTCGGACGAAACTTAAGCCTCCTGCATTGCAGACATTTTCTGAAACCCGTTATGATGAGAAGCTGGTAATTGAAACTATTTACCAGGTCTCAGTCAGCAGAAACGGATTCTAAATGGAACTAGTATGTGCTATATAACAACCCGCCACTGAGGGACTGTGTTTAAGAACTGCCGTGTATCTTATATCTTTGATGAGGTCTCCAAAGTTTGACATTTTACTCCATTTCATGTTATACAGCTCGTAACTGGCTATTGCTTTTAAGTACCAAAGCTAAGTAAGTGAGCACAACACTTGTCTGCTGTAGGGGGTGTCACTAACCCTGATGCTCTGGGCACCTGAGCCTTCAAATCTGTTCAAGGGAGGGCTGCATTCTTTTCTTAAAGGGCCACACCAAAAAAAAATTATTTAAATGAACTGATGTAAGAAGGTTATATAGATTTGTAACTTACTTCTATTGAAAAATCTTTAGTCTTCCAGTACTTATGACCTGCTATATGTCATGCAGGAAGTGGTGTTTTTTTGCAGTCTGACACAGTACTCTCTGCTGCCACCTCTGTTCATGACAGGAGCTGCCCAAAACAGAAAACTTTTTTATGAGGATTTGCTATTGCTCTGGACAGTTCCTGTCAAAGACAGAGGTGGCAGCAGAGAGCGCTGTGTCAGACTGGAAAAAAGCTTGAAGGCTTGAGATTTGAAGTGAATTACTGTATTCTTTTGCTTCTAAAGGATATCTATCACTATGGTTTGCAGCTGACACCAGAAGATTGGACCGCCATGAATGGATACGGAATGCACTGGGCATGAGACGTATCCAAGTCAACCCAATCTCCCAGTGTCAGCTGCAACTAGAATCGGATCACAAATTACTTTGACATGGGAGCAGACAGTATTTTTATGCTGCATCAATAACTAGTGTTGCCAACCAGACAGGTTCCACTTGTGTCCTCATTCTCAGAGGAAATATCAGCTTTCGGTTCATCGGGGAAGCAGTCATTCACATTATGGGAGCATGCCATACTTCTCAAAGCCACTAAAATTTCCATGTTATCTATCCATTTTGAATTTGTTCCTTTTTTTATTGTTAAACAAAACATGATTTGTGTTTACCTGATGCTCCTTTCTATGGATGGATCTTACAGTCTTTCATTGGTTTCTATGAGTAATAGATGACTTTCCATCTAGATAGTTTAAAGAAGAATTCCAGGCTAGAACATTTTTTTTCAAAACAGCCAGGGAGGTGATAGGTGAAAAAAAAAATAACATGCACTTACCTCCTCAGTGCTGGTGTCCTCTGCTCCAGTCCGCAGCGCTTCTAGTGTGGACCTGGGATGTGACGTGTCAGGCCCGCTCAGCCAGTCAGCAGTAGACACCGCTTCATCCGTTGACTGGCTGAGCGGGCTTGAAATGAAATATCCAAAGTCCCCTCTCTAGACCAGGAAGCGGCAGGGGACTGGAACGGAGGACAGTGGACACCAGTGCTGGAGCTGGGGAGGTAAGTGCATGTTATTTTTTCACCAACCACCTTCCCAGCAGTTTTAGAAAAAAAATGTCCCTGCTTGGAATTCTCTTTTAAAATACTATAAAGTGATATAAAATGGAAAAAAGTCAGGTAAACTTTCTCATTATGGGGAAAGCAGTTGATGCTGTCTTGTGTATGAGGACAGTCTACCTGTCTCTTGAGAAAAAAGAAGAATCAGACATGTTGAATTTCTACTGTTAGGCCATGATCCAACTTCTGGAACATAGAGGGGAAAGGTGGCCGTCTTATTATATAGATCAAGGGTGTCAAACTCAGGCCCTCCAGCTGTTTCAAAACCACAATTCCCATCATCCCTAGATAGCCAAAGCTGTCCAGGCTTGATGGGAATTGTAGTTTTGTAACAGCTGGGGGGCCTGAATTTGAAACCTGGAATGGACACTGATATGATCATGATCATTATTAGCAGCTCATGATCATTATTAGCGGCTGTCTATATAATGAGATGGTTGCCTTTTCAAGATACTTTCCAGAAGTGGGAGAATAACCTTATAATTTTTTGGCACTTCCAAGTATATGTATTGCATGAACTATGGCCCACAATAAAATAGTCTGATACAGTGACTGGATTTTTTTTAACTTCTACTACTAGCTACTTTCTTGGGAAGCCAATTTTCATAAATTTTTCTAAAAAGAAAAACTGTAGCATAAGATAACCTAAAGTGACTAGTGCTCTCAGTGTGATCCTATGACCTTTGACAACATAGGTTTATCCATGAAAATAGAATGCCATAGACTAGAAGAGACAGCTTTTTACATGATGATGTAAGAAGAGTGAATATGTTTGTTGTTTTTATTATTATTATTATTATTATTTCTTTAACACTAACCTTTGTACATAGCTACAATACATGGCACACTATTAAAGAAACAACATTTAAAAATTTGTTTTCTTACTCTCTATGAGGGACACAAACTTTCTTATACCACTTCATAGATAAAAATGAAAAAATGACCTCAGCATATACTGAGTCCAAGCTCTTTTGACAATTTATTCTTTGGTGGTTAGAGGTGAGCGAACCTCGAGCACACTCAGGTTAGTCTGAACCCGAACTCTCAGCATTTGATTACCGGTGGCTGAAGAAGTTGTATACAGCCCTATGGAGTCCTGGAAAACATTTATATAGCCTATGGCTTGTGGTTGTATCCATATTTTTTCAACATATTTATCCAGCTTCTGCAACCATCAAATGCAGAGAATTTGGGATTGGACGAACCTGAGCATGCTCAAGGTTCGCTCATCTCTATTGGTGGTATTTGAGGGCACTTATAATTGTTGATCTGACAGGACGTTGGTAAGATATGGGTACCATAATTTCTGTCCAGGCCTATTTCATGAGTTAAATTTTTTTCTTTTATTCCGTTGAAGCATGGTTGAAAAGCAATATCTGGCTTTCATTTGTGCATAGAATTTTTAATTATTATTAGTTTTGTCAGATCCAAGTTATTCCTGTGCCCATTGCAGGTTTTTCTTTCATTAAACGAGGTGTACCAACAATTTTGTCCACGTGTGTATATAGCCGTATGGCAGATGTGAAGGGGTTAAAAAGCTTACTTGTTATGCTAATGGTGTGTTTCGCTTGGACACAATTACCAGTGCCAATTCTGTGTTACTAATCCTACCATAAACAGGACGTCACAGAAGAAAAGCAAAGAGTGCAGTCAAGTTCTATGAAGAAAATGAAGATGATTTTGTCAAATGTAGAAATGTCTGAACTATAAAATAGAACTGTAATGTTATTAATCCAGCACGGTAAAGGCAATAAATTAAAGGGGAGACAAATACCCAATGTGTGCCTCTTAGTGAATCCGGCAGGGTAGTTGGGGTGGGGCCTAGTTTCATAGATTTCCCCCATAGTATTTTCCTTGGTCATTTGCTCAGTCTTTTTTCAACCAAAATTAGGAATGGAACTTACAGAGTAAAATTATAATGGAAAGATTTGCAGTTTCTGTGTTTTCAATCCACTCCTGGTTTTGGTTGAAAAAAGATTGACAGAAATACAATGTGTGAACATAGCCATAATCACGCTTTAGTTTAACCTCATAGGCTAGGATACTGCCATTGCGCAAAGCCAAAAGCTGAAAGTGCTACTGCAAAATACAGGGTCCCTCTAAAGTGGGTATAGACTTTAAAGCCCAACTATTTAAAATGTACCTGTAGTCTTAAAAAAAAAACTTTTGATATGTCATAGAGAAATGTAACACAAATGTAGAAATTGACCAGCACTCTGCAGGCTGACATGGCTAAAATTACAATTGGTTTGATCAAATATTTTGCCAAAACCTATAAAAAAAAAAAAAAATTATATATATATATATATATATATATATATATATATATATATTACAGGTTTTTATAGTGTTCACTGGAGGGACTATGTGTGGTAGATCCTGGCACTTGCAGGTTGCTGTTGCACTTTCCTGTTTATGTCATAGCTTTACGGTTGTCTCTTCACCCTCTGAATGCCTTTCCATAGGGAGGATCCAGAGGAGCACGGTTTCAATACTCTAGGGGCTCTCCAGGTGCCTATATTCTCTGGGCCCCAGCCAATATCGGACTGGGGTATCTGGGGCCTACCAGAAGAAATTATCCTGGGGGGCCACCAAGGAAGAACCAGTGAGAAACAACATGTCAGTCAGTGTTAGTGCAGGTTCTAAAGCTGGGGGACCACCGGAGGATCCTCTGGTGGGCCAGTCCGACACTGGCCCCAGCCATACTAAACACAAAGCTAACCAAATTTGAATCAGTCAGATGCTCCCTTACAGCTCATGTCAGTACTGTATGCACCATTCTTGGTGAGTTGGCGAGGCCTCCACAACTCTGTTTACCAATGTTTTTGGGAAAACATTTGACCAAGACAAAGCTGAAGAGAAAACCCCTTCACCCACAACACTTCAATATCCTTTCTCAGTTTTCTTAATGGTGTTAGACACCAGTGAAAGTGAAAATATTTACAGACTTTGAAGCTGTGCTGGAGATAGATACATAGAAACATACAATTGGTTTCCTTTAAATTTTCCTCTGGAGTACCCCTTTAAACGCCATGGCGTATCAATATAGAAACAAAATGTGGGTATTCACTATGGGTTGTTTAGCATGTAATGCATATATGTAGTGTATAAATGGCAGAAAGACAAGCTAAAAAAAAATTATAAGTGAATTAGTCTATTTAAGAACACTATGATTATGAAGGATACAGGGTCAGAAGGGTAAATGCCTATAGTATATGTAATAATGGAAATATCTAACCCTCATAAGGGATATTATTATCAGACGAAGTCTCAGTTATCACATGAATAAGGGTTTAAATTGTTTGTATTTTTTATGAACAGTTATTGATAATGTAAGAACTGACCTTTGATCTGGTGCGACGTGAATGTACCTAATATATACAAGATTCTGCAGTCATAGCGTAGTTATATAGCAAAGTCATTGTACAAGAGGATCAAGTCAGTTTATCAAAGTAAGGAAATTGGTAATTATACACAGCTGTTCATTGTCCATGGCCAGTATGAAGCTTATTTGGTTATAGACATAAACAGAAGCAATAATTGACACTCACAATGTGGAGCTCTGCACAGACTCACACAGAGACCATTTCACCAATTATCTACTGCATATCCTACTGTAATGAACCAGCAGAAGGCTCCACAATCATTGTCTATACATAAACATAGCCAACAAGCAGGGGCGGTCTTGGCATTTCTGGGGCCCCAAGCAAAGTTATGTCTGAGGCCCCCCATCAACACGCGTTCCAAAACAATAGACCGTTGTGTGTTGCTCCCAGAAGTATATACCCCTTGTGCGCTACCGCCAGTAATATATACTCCTTGTGTGCTGCCCCAATAGTATATACCCCTTGTGTCCTGCCCCCAGTAGTATATACCCCTTGTTTGCTTCCCCCAGTAGTATATAGACCCCTGTGTGTTCCCCCAGTTATATATAGCCCCCCCGTGTGCTCCCCCAGAAGTATATAGACCTCCTGTGTGCTGCCCCAGTTGTATATAGACCCCCTGTGTGCTGCCCCCAGTTGTATATACCCCCTGTGTGCTCCCCCACTTGGATATAGACCTCCTGTGTGCTCCCCCACTTGGATATAGACCCCTGTGTGCGCCTCCAGTAGTATATAAAACCCCTGTGTGGTTCCCCCAGTAGTATATAGACCCCTTGTGTGCTGCCCCAGTAGTATACAGACCCCTGTGTGCTCCCCCAGTTATATATAGACCACCTGTGTGCCTCACAAGTAGTATATAGACCCCCTGTATGTTCCACCAGAAGTATATAGACCCCCTGTGTGCCCCACCAGTAGTATATAGCCCCCCTGTGTACTCCCCCACTTGGATATAGACCTCCTGTGTGCTCTCCAAGTTGGATATAGACCCCATTCTGCTGCCCCAAGTAGTATATAGACCCCCGGTGTGCTGCCCCTGTTATATAGTCCCCCTGTGTGCTCCCTTCATTTATATAGACCCCCTCTGTGCGTCCCCCAGTTAAACAGACCCCTGTGTGTTCCCCCTCCCATATAGTATATAACACAATAAAACAAACACTTATACTCCCCTGGGTCCGGGCGTCTCCTCTTCTTTTCACTCTTGTGGACGCAGGAAGGGTTTTCCCTGCGATCACAAGAGGCCACACTCCCCTTGTCCTGGCGCCGATGCTTCAGTGATGTCACTGGAGCGCCGACACCACAAGGACAAAGCTGCCACTTGTGACCGCAGGGAAAACCCTTCCTGCGGCCACAAGAGTAACTGACAGGAAGGGAGACAATGTCTCCGTGCCCTGTCAGTGCTGCTGCATGTAACTATGAGCGCTCATTACGAGTGCTCATAGTTACAGTTCAGATGGCAGCAGCGAGCGGGGCAGTGGCCCTGTCCAGCGGTCTTGAGCACAAGAGTGGGGCGTGGGGGCCCCAAGCGATCGCTTGGGGTGCTTGGTGCCAAAGACCGCCACTGCCAACAAGTAAAACCGAATACCGGTACATATTTCATAATCTTTTTGTAATTTTTGGTTGTTTATGAGGGCAACCATCTTACTTAGCTGCTTTTAAAGGTGTACTCTGAGCGGGAGTGTTTATAGGGGCAGCCATCTTACCAAGCAGCTTTTTAAGGTTTCTCCGGATGGGAGGGCTTTTTTCTCTATGGTTGGGGAGGGGGCAGGGGCGGTCTTGGCATTTCTGGTGCCCCAAGCGAAGTTATGTCCGGGCCCCCCCAACACGCACTCCACAACAATAGACCGCTGTGTGCTGCCCCCAGTAGTATATACCCCTTGTGTGCAGCCGCCAGTAGAATATACCCCTTGTGTGCTTCCCCTCAGTAGTATATACCCCTTGTGTGCTTCCCCCAGTAGTGTATAGATGCCTGTGTGTTCCCCTAGTTATATATATCCCCCCCGTGTGCTTCCCAAATGTATATAGACACCCTGTGTGCTGTCCCAGTTGTATATAAACCCCCTGTGTGCTGCCCCCAGTTGCATATACCCCCTGTGTGCTCCCCCACTAGTATATAGACCCCCTGTGTGCTCCCCCACTTGTATATAGCTCCCCTGTGTGCTCCTTCAGTGGTATATAGCTCCCCCTGTGTGTTTCCCCACTTGGATATAGACCTCCTGTGTGCTCCCCCACTCCTGTGTGCTCCTCCAGTAGTATATAAACCCCCTGTGTGGTTCCCCCAGTAGCATATAGACCACTGTGTGCTCCTCCAGCAGTATATAGACCCCTTGTGTGCTGCCCCCAGTTAAATATAGACCCCCTGTGTGCTCCCCCAGTTATATATAGACCCCCTGTGAGCTCCCCGGTATATATAGACCCCCTGTGTGCTGCCCCCAGTAGTATATAGACCCCCTGTGTGCACCACCAGTAGTATATAGACCTCTGTGTGCTCCTCCAGTAGTATATAGACCCCCTGTGTGCTGCCCCAGTAGTATATAGACCCCTGTGTGCCCCCCCAATTAGATATAGACCCCTGTGTGCTGCCTCAGCAGTATATAGACCCCCTGTGTGCCCCACCAGTAGTTTATAGACTCCTGTGTGTTCCCCCAGTAGTATATAGACCCCCTGTGTGCCTCACCAGTAGTATATAGACCCCCTGTGTGCTACCCCAGTAGTATATAGACCCCCTGTGTGTTACCCCAGTAGTATATAGACCCCCTGTGTGCTACCCCAGTAGTATATAGACCCCCTGTGTGCTCCCCCAGTAGTATATAGCCCCCCTGTGTGCTCCCCCACTTGGATATAGACCTCCTGTGTGCTCCCCCACTTGGATATAGACCCCACTCTGCTGCCCCAAGTAGTATATAGACCCCCTGTGTGCTGACCCAAGTAGTATATAGACCCCTCTGTGAAGCCCCAGTAGTCTATAGCCCCCCTGTGTGCTCCCCCAGTTATATATAGCCCCCCTGTGTCTTCCCCGTTATATAGCCCCACTGTGTGCTCCCCCCATTTATATAGACCCCCACTGTGCACTCCCCCAGTTACACAGGCCCCTGTGTGCTCCCCCTCCCATATAGTATATAACACAATAAAACAAATACTTATACTCACCTGGGCCCGGGCGTCTCCTCTTCTCTTCACTCTTGTCCTGGCGCCGATGCTCCAGTGATGTCACTGGAGCACCGACACCACAAGGACAGAGCGGCCACTTGTGCCCGCAGGGAAAACACTTCCTGCGGCCACAAGAGTGACTGACAGGAAGGGAGCCAATGGCTCCCGCCCTGTCAGTGCTGCTGCTGCATGTAACTGTGAGCGCTCATTACGAGTGCTCATAGTTACAGTTCAGATCACATCAGCGAGCAGGGCAGCGGCCCTGTCTAGCGGTCTTGAGCACAAGAGAAGGGCGGGGCGTGGGGGCCCCAAGCGATTGCTTGGTGCCAAAGACTGCTACTGTACACAACTATAGGCTTCACTACAAAAATAAGGGACATAGACATGCCCCAACCTACGTCCCAAGACACCCCCCAACAATACCCAAATACTTCTCCCACAATCATAGGGCAACACATCACTAATTTTATTACAGTATTTTATTCCATCTGTGCCAGTCCTACCCTCTCTGTGCAAGCCCTCTCCTCTCTGTGCCAGCCTTTCCATCTCTGCCCCCTCTATGTGCCAGCCCTCCCCTTTCAGTGTCCCCTCTCAGATCAGTCCTCCCCTTTCTGTGCCCCTCTCTGTGCTAGTCCTCCCCTCTCTGTGTCAGTCCTCCCCTCTCTGTGACAGCCCTCCCCTCTGTCAGTCCTCTCCTTTCTGTACCCCTTTTTGGTGCCATCCCTTCCCTCTGTGCCAGCCCTCCCCTCTGTGTCCCTTCTGTGTGGCAGCCATCCCAATCACTGACAGCTGGGACCCGCCGCAGATTACACAGGCACAGCTTCTCTGTGCCTGTGTCATCCAGAGAACGGTAATTAACGTTGCATAGGATTGTCGGGCATTGGATGCAGCAACATTAATTAACACAGGGCAGCAGTGGAAGTGGTGGGTATTGTGGGTCACTGTGTGTGTTCTGGGACAGCACCCCAAAATTGGGAATGTCCTGACGTATCTGGGCTGTTTAGTAACTTTAATAATCTTCAGCCATCTGTGGCCACAAATGAGTGACGCTCAGTGAGATCAGGGCTCTTTGCAATGCCCTAAGACAGCACAACTTATTGAGCGACAGGAACTCCTGAACGATCCCTGTATAGTTTGTGCGGCCATTTAACAATATTGTTATTGGACACACATCACCTGTTTACACAAGGATTAGATCTTCTTGATTTTCATGCTAGTCCATACACTCGCAAGAAGTTATAAAATCATAAATATAGATTACAGAGCCTAATAATATATGATGAGATGGGACTGTCATCACTATACAAACAGTGCTGCATGCTTTCCATGGGTCTCAAACATTAAAGGATGTGCCCCCCCCCCATTTATAATATAGCGCCACATATGAGTATTGATCGCTGCTCCCTCTCCTTCTTTTCTGATCACACCTTTCCCTTTAGGCTAAAGGCCCTATTCCACGGAACGTTTATCGGCCGTTACGGCCGATAATCGTCCCGTGAAATAGAGGGCAACGATCAGCCGACATCGTTCATGTTGGCTGATCGTTGAAGTTGTTTGTCTTTCAACATGTTGAAAAACAAACGACTGATACAGCTCCAGCTCCATCGGCAGCAGACGCTGCTGTATGCTATGGGCTGCCTGGACGATCTAGCGATCACCCGGGCAGCACTGAGAGCTGAGAGCACTCGTTTGCTCCTTAAGTCGGCCCGTGGAATAGGGGCTTAAGTTCACACATCGTAAATTGACAGTTAAGCAAATTGCAACAACGGTCGTGATTAATTTAGAATTTACATTGTGCTGCACACAATGGAATCCCGACCAGAGTTTATACACATAGTATACGCTCCAGCCGGGATTGCAAGCGGCCACAACAAAACTGACATGTCAGTTCACACAATGGAGAGTGCAGCTCCAGCCACACTATTCCATTGTGTGCAATGGTGAATTAGGATGCAGGCACACACGGATGCACCCCAATGCATCCCAATTCAATAGAAATAAAGGTTGTCTTACCAGTACTGCAGTAGCGGCCAGGCTAAAGTTCACTGACACCGGCCGTTCTGTGACACGGCCGGTGTCATACGCTGTGTGAACCCAGACTTAAAAGTGCATGGCTGCAAAAGATCAGGAGGAGTGGTTGCTCGTCTGCGGTCTCTAGGTATTATAGGAACAGGACAGACCCTAAAGTGTCCCTATCCTGTACAATGTATGGGGAAAGCATTTTATACACACACACTTACAATATAGCGCCACATATGTGATAGGCACCACCCTATGTTTGTAATGTGGCGCCACGTATGAACGTTAATAGGCTCCACCCTCCCCCCCACAAACACATTTATAATATGGAGCTACATATGAGGGGTGAGTGGACACTAATCAGGGGCAGCACCTGAAGTTGTCACTTGCTGCCATCTGCAGCCACAGAACATATGAGGCAGCTGCAGGCGGTGCCCCTATGTGTAATGTGTAATCTCCTTTAAGGGTAGTTTCACACGTACCGTATCACAGCGTATTTAACGCTGTGTATTTATGTTTGGTGCAATTTTTACATGCGAGTTTTGATTTTCACATGAAAATCATGCGAAAATCAAAACTTGCATGGAAAAATTGCCCAAAAAATGCAGCGATAAATATGCAGCGATAAATACGCAGCGATGCGGTACGTGTGAAGGCACCCTATCTTGTGTTTTTAATGCATTTTTGCCACAATTTTCCTGCAATTTGCAATAACGTGTTATTTTCTGCCAATTTCACCAAAATCAAGGCAAAAAATGCTGCTATTTTAAAGAAGTTTAGCAATTTGCAGAAAAATAGACAGAAAATCAAAAAATGGAACAAAAACAGCAAGTGTGAACACAACTTTTTACTAGGAATAGGGGTTATTTGTTAGGCTCCGTTCCCACTGAGCAAAACTAGCGGAATTTTCCGCCGCAGAATGCCGTTAGTCTCCCTCTCATAATGGGAGTCTATGGGAGGCACGCGCTCCTGCTCTGTCCGGGCCGAAGAATGAACATGTTGGGAACGAAGCCTTAAGCTTTCTTATGGTAAGCGTCTCTTTGTTGCCCATAGCAACCAATCACAGCTCAGCTTTCATGTTCCTAGAGCAATGTGAGAAATGAGAGCTGAGCTGTGATTGGTTGCTATGGGTCTCTTGCTATAAAACAGCACAATACATTTCCCTTAGTAGCCCATAGCAACCAATCACAGCTCCCCTTTCACTTTTTCAGGGCAAATAATATGTGAAAGCTGAGCTTTGATTGGTTACTATCTGGAAACAAGGATAAATCTACTGAGACCCCACCGAGTGTTTTTGTCTGGGCAGCGTATACTCCTACAGCCAGTGGAAGAGGGAAGAGCTGGAGAAGGAGAGTGACCAGCAGGGGGCGCTCCTGTGTGCCGTCCACCATGGTTGTAGTTCCCCTTTCCTCCTCACCTCACACAATAACGGTGAGTACTGCAGAGCGGCCATCTTTGGGGGGGCAGAGCTGACAGGTACAGTGTAAGAGAGGTGGTGTATGGTGTTTTTTAGTGTCCCACATTATCATTATTACACACTTACACCCTTGCACACCTTACTACAATGTATAGTGACATAAAATAGTACACATTTTTGGCAACAAGAAAAACTTTTATTAAAGTTATTAAATCCTTCGCTGTCGGCGGTAGGGATGTCCCTCGGAGCGTGCTGTGGTGGTGGCGGGGGGGAAGCCGCTGAGCACTTTCTTGGAGATGATGGCCAGGCATTTCCTCAGCTTCTCGGTACTGGTGAAGCATCGCAGGATCAGTCTGATGCTCTGTAGGAAGCCGATCAGCATCCTGCTGGTGGTTGTAGTCCAGGACAATGTCGCACTTGCTGTGATTGCTTGCAGATCGCTGGTGCTGATGGTGGAAATCCACGTGATCCGCTCACCGGCAGTAGTAGTGGTGATCCAGGTGGCTGTGGTCATCCAGATCTCCAGGAAGCTGGTGAGGGTGGTGGTCCAGATGATCAGATCTCTTGTGCTGCAGATCCAGGTGATGAAATCACAGGCAGTGGTGATCACACTCACTGGCTCTACAGCAGCTGTGATCCAGGTCAGCAGGTCACTATTAGTGAAAGTTCAGCTCAGCAGGCGGCTGGCGGTGGATGTCCAGCTAAGCAGGTCAGTGAAGGCGGTTGCTGCACTTTGGAGATGGCTGCTGATGGAAATGAGGTCACAGGTGTCATATTCCAGTTGGGCAGGTCTCCAATGGTGTTGTTTGGACTCTGCATTTTGATGGTGCTGGAGTTGCTACGCTGCAGGTTGGTGGTGATGGAATTGGGCCTTTGCAGGTTGGTGGTAATCTTCCAGCTGGGCTGCTCTCTGATGGAACTGCAGGCCCCTGGTGATGTTCCATCATTTCAAATCATTCGCTGTCGGCGGTAGGGATGTCCCTCGGAGCGTGCTGTGGTGGTGGTGGCGGGGAAGCCGCTGAGCACTTCTTCGGATATGATGGCCAGGCATTTCCTCAGCTCCTCGGTACTGGAGAGACATCGCACTATAAGTCTGATGCCCTGTAGGGCGCCGATCAGCATCCTGCTGGTGGTGTTCATCCAGGACAACGCCTCACCCGCAGTTATGAGCCAAGCGCACCTGTTGCAGCGACTGGTCAGCCAAGTGAGAAGCTGGAGGGTTGTGGCAATCCACACCAGCTTCTCACTTATGCTGCTCAGTGCGGCCTGCAGATGGCTGGTGGTGACGGTGGAAATAAACGTTGTCAGCTCACCGGTCGTAGTGTTGGTGATCCAGGCGGCTGTGGTCATCCAGATCTCCAGGAAGCTGCTGCGGGTGAGGGTGGTTGTCCAGGCGATCAGGTCTCTGGTGCTGCAGATCCAGTTGATGTAATCACAGGTGGTGGTGATCACACTCACTCTCTCTACAGCAGCTGTGATCCAGGTCAGCAGGGCGCTATTACTGAAAGTCCAGCTCAGCAGGCGACTGGTAGTGGATGTCCAGCTGAGCACATCACTAACAGCAGTCAGCCAGCTAAGCAGGTCAGTAAAGGCGGTTGCTGCGCTCTGGACATGACTGGTGATGGACATCAGGTCACAGTCGGGCAGGTCTCCAATGGTGGTGTTTGGACGCTGCAGGTTTCTGGTGGTGTAATTGGGCCTCTGCAGGTTCGGGGTAATCTTACAGCTGGTCTGGTCTGTAATGGTACTGTTTGGCCACTGCAGGCCCGAGGTGATATTGTCCCAGCTGAGCGGGTCGCTGATGAAATTGCCCCAGCTCAGCGGGTTGATGAAGGGTTCAATCATGCTGAGTGGTTGTCTGGTGGAAAGACAGCCGACCAGGATTGGAACCAAATAGCACAGGAGGTTGCCAAAAATGGCAAGCTCCCTGTCAATCCTCTCCTCTCTCTCCATGGACTGACAAAAATCAAAAACACTAGAAATGACTATCAGTATACACAGGCAGAAAGCAAGGTAGTACAGACAGTGTAATCGCTAGTGAGTCCCTAAGAACAGAGATTCTGGGGCTCTGCACCTTCTTTTATAGGGCCCTTGGAATGACATCACCAATTATGTCACTTACGTGATGTCACTGCTTGTCGTAGTGATGTCATGAGCATGCCCAGACACGTTGTCAGGTTGTAGTTTCAAGTTGTTGTTGTTGTTTACAAGTCAATGGAAAAACCGGATCCAACCGGTTTCAACCGGATCCAACTGGATGGCACACAATTGCATCGGTAGTTGCATCCGTTTTTTCCATAAAATGTATACGTTAAACGTATAGGATAAAACGCATTGTGAACCTAGCCTTAGCCATGTCACCCAAAATACAATGTCAGATGTGAAATAGGCTTTTATGGCCTCTCAGAATGATGTAGGGTGAGTTCAGACATGGAGGATATGTTGCAGATTTTTACAGCCCAATACATGGTGGCATAGAGCTCCCAAACAGTAACAGGACCCTCTTTGTGCCCCCCATCTGTAGGTGAGCTGCACCTTGTGCTTCAGTCTGTAGTTAGCTCCTCTCTTGGTGCAAAATAACTTTGCACTTAAGAACTGTGAAAATGCCCACCGTCACTGCACCCCTAGATTAATTGGGCCACTGTCCTCCTAAATCATTGTTTCCCAACCACTAGCTCTTCAGCTGTTGCCAAAATACAACTCCCATCATGTCCTGCCAGTAGTGCATGATGGAAGTTGTAGTTTTGCAGCAACTGGAGAGTGAGTCACTTGTTGGAGAACACTGGATTAAATAAACATTTTTCCTAAATCTTTCTTTCCCAGTCAGTGACTTTTCAGCTGTTGCCAAACTATAACTGCCATTATACCTTGCCAGAAGTCCATATTGGGGGTTGTAGTTTTGCAGCAACTGGAAAGTCACATGTTAGAGAGCGCTGCACTAAAGAAACTGTCCCACAAGTGACTGTTTCCTAACAAGCGACTGTTAAGCTGTTGCCAAAATACACCTGCCATCATGTTCTGCTAGCTGCTAACAGGGCCCCGTCACGTGCCCAGGTAAGCCGGGTGCTGACGCCAGCCCTGTGACTAGCGGTTGTACAACCCGTCCACATGCTTGTGTATGCAGCTCTCTACCTGCTACGGACCAGACAGATTTCCTTGATCTTGGCGTTCTGTATATCCACCCTCGTTGAGTATACATTACAAGGCGTATGCAGCCCTGAAAACCCTGAGGACCCCAGGGAAATAGGAAAAATAGCATTTATAATATGTTTAGTCCTTGCTTTACATCTTTAAAAAATAGTTTTTAAATCACCTGGTGTCAATAAGTTAAACTTTTTTGTAACCTATTTTTGTATAAAAAAAGTCCAGTACTTATCAGTTGCTGTATGTCCTGCAAGAAGCGTTAGCGGAATAAATGTAACTTGTGCCCAACCTGGGCCCCCAGTGTGGCTGAACCACCCCGCTAGCAGTGGCACAAGCGCAATATTCTTCCGGTAAAGGAGGACACAATCCAGCCCTGGACAGTTACTGAAATGCAGAGAGGTGGGGAGCAAGCACAGAGAGGCATTACAGGCCTAGGCCCTGCTAGTGATGTCACGATACCAGCTTTTTTATTTCGATACTCGGATACCAGTTCGATAAAAATACAAATATACCTCCTTGTGCACAACTATCATAGCCGCAGTCCGGGGGGAGGGCCCCCAGACTGCGGCTATGATAGTTGTTGTGCACAAGTAGGTATGCTGGGAGTTGTAGTGCACAACGAGGTATGCTGGGAGTTGTAGTGCACAATGAGGTATGCTGGGAGTTGTAGTGCATAATGAGGTATGCTGGGAGTTGCAGTGTTGCAGCAGCAGCCTTCCAATATAACTTTCATCAGCAGGGTTCTTGAGACTTGTAGTCCTGACAGCCCCACACTGTGCATGTTGACATGGCTGCAGCTGCACACAATGACAGCACCCTCATCTCCTGACATCCTCTTTGCTGCTGTGACCTCCCCTACAAAATCAGCACACTCCTCTCCTGGCATCCTCTGTGTTGCTGTGACCTCTCCTATAAGATCAGCACCCTCCCCCTGACATCCTCTGTGGTGCTATAACCCCCCTATAAGATCAGCACCCTCCTCTCCTGAGATCCTCTGTGCTGCTGGGACCTCCCCTATAAGATCACCACCCACCTCTCCTGAGATCCTCTGTGCTGATGTGATCTCCCCTATAAGATCACCACCCACCTCTCCTGACATCCTCTGTGCTGCTGTGACCTCCCCTATAACATCAGCACTCTCCTCTCCTTGCATCCTCTGTGCTGCTGTGAGGCCTTTATAAGATCAGCATGCCTCCTGTGTGTGCGCTCCGTCTCTCTATGCCTCCTGTGTGTGCGCTCCCTCTCTCTGTGCCTCCTGTGTGTGCGCTCCGTCTCTCTATGACTCCTGTGTGGGCGCTCCTTCTCTCTGTGACTCCTGTGTGGGTGCTCCGTCTCTCTGTGCCTCCTGTGTGTGCGCTCCGTCTCTCTATGACTCCTGTGTGGGCGCTCCGTCTCTCTGTGCCTCCTGTGTGGGCGCTCTGTCTCTCTGTGCCCCCTGTGTGTGCCCTCCGTCTCTCTGTGCCCCCTGTGTGTGCCCTCCGTCTCTCTGTGCCTCCTGTGTGTACGCTCCGTCTCTCTGTGCCTCCTGTGTATGCGCTCCCTCTCTTTGTGCCTCCTGTGTGTGCGCTCCGTCTCTCTATGCCTCCTGTGTGTGCCCTCCCTCTCTTTGTGCCTCCTGTGTGTGCGCTCCGTCTCTCTGTGCCCCCTGTGTGTGCTCTCCGTCTCTCTGTGCCCCCTGTGTATGCGCTCCCTCTCTCTGTGCCTCCTGTGTGTGCGCTCCGTCTCTCTATGCCTCCTGTGTGTGCGCTCCGTCTCTCTGTGCCCCCTGTGTGTGACACCAGGGGGCGACACAGAGAACATGGCCAGAGCTCAGATAGGTAATTTAAAAATAACACTTTTTGCACTTTACTTTATTGCACGTTTGCTGCTTCCTGGATGTACATATTAAAGGGGGTCTCTGGAGAAAAATGTTTTTAAATAATCTGGTATCAGAAAGTTATACAGATTTGTAAATTACTTCAATTTAAAAATCTCAAGAACTTTTTCAGTACTTATCAGCTGCTGTATGCCCTGCAGAAAGTGGTGTATTCTGTCCAGTCTGACACAGTGCTCTCTGCTGCCACCTCTGTCCATGTCAGGAACTGTCAGAGCAGTAGCAAATCCCCATAGAAAACCTCTTCTGCTCTGGACAGTTCCTGACATGGACAGAGGTGGCAGCAGAGAGCACTGTGTCAGTCTGTGATTGCCGTCTATGGAAATTATAAGAAGAAAAGATCGAGGAAATAAGGAACATGGCAGTTTTATTTGGGATAGAAACAAATAAATAAAAGGTTTAATAAATATTTTGACCTTTTTTCCTGCATTTTCCTTCTGGTTCTAATAGCCACAAATCTGTAGTTTTATAATAGGGCCGTTCATTTCTAGCCCAGATCTCAGTGATGTCCTGGAAAAAGGAAAACTGGATCCGCCTCTGCGGAGCGCCTCCATCAGGTTATAATGATAAATGACACTTACTGCGTCTAATGAGGAGGCGAGGCCGGGTAACCCCCATAATATTATCAATGCCCAAAGACTGAAGCTCCTGTACCATTAGTGCAAGGTGGCTGAGAGCTTGTACCTGCTATATTACAGCCCATAGGGAAAGAGACATTTCTCCTGATAAACTGCGGACCTGTGGTACTAATCTATAACTATACAGTGGTACCTTGGTTTAAGAGTAACTTGGTTTAAGAGCGTTGTTTTAGTTTAAGAGCTCCCTGTACTGGGTGAGAGGGCGAGTTGGGGAGGGGCATGGTCTGCATAGCTGGGTCTACAGCCCTGTACTCTGACCCAGGAAGACTCCCTCACCTTCCAAATCATAGCAAATCCACTTCAGGCTGGGGCTCACATCAGGGGACAGGACTATGGAGGTAATCTCTTCATAGCTGTAACCCCTCTCTCCTCGGACAGAGAACGCTGCATGTATGTGCCCACATCTGCCCTGCTCATTCCTTCATGCTCCCTGCAGTCTCTGTTAGTCCTGATTGGTCCAGGCTGAACACACACCCCTTCCCCATTGCTGTCATGTGACCACACAGACCTCTGACAGCAGCCCTGCTTCTCTATTCTAGCATGTTGCGGCTATTTTTCAGGTTTATGCACTTACTATACATTATACTCCATATGCTGATTGCTATACTGTACAGTAACTTATAATATCACTTATTCAGCTGCTTATAAATGTTTGTTTCATTTGTTCTACATGTTGTTCAGAATATAAAATCATTATTTTTGGGGTGTGGAACCAATTGTTTGCATTTCAATGATTTCTTATGGGAAATTTTGCTTTGGTTTAAGAGCCGATTTGGATTACAAGCACAGTCCCAAACGAATTATGCTGGTAATCCAAGACACCACTGTAATTACATCTTATTATAATAAAATTACTTCACAATTACAAAATAAATCTGAATGTAACAGTTTTGGGTCTTTGATAGATAATATTTGCGCCCTGGGAAGAACATAGTGATACATGGTCCATAGGTGGATACAATGTGTTGCTTCTCTTTCCAGCTATTTGCGGTGGTGATAGCGTGCGGCGTCTGCTGATGGTTCCCAGACTCCGGATACTACATGGAGCAGATGCAGCTGATGGTTCCCGGACTCCTGAAACTACATGGAGCAGATACTGCTGATGGTTCCCGGACTCCGGATACTACATGGAGCAGATGCTGCTGATGGTTCCCGGACTCCGGATACTACATGGAGCAGATGCTGCTGATGGTTCCCGGACTCCGGATACTACATGGAGCAGATGCAGCTGATGGTTCCCAGACTCCGCATACTGCATGGAGCAGATGCAGCTGATGGTTCCCGGACTCTGGATACTACATGGAGCAGATGCAGCTGATGGTCCCCGGACTCCGGATACTGCATGGAGCAGATGCAGCTGATGTTCCCCGGACTCCGAATACTGCATGGAGCAGATGTAGCTGATGGTCCCCGGACTCCGAATACTGCATGGAGCAGATGCAGCTGATGGTTCCCGGACTCCAGATACTACATGGAGCAGATGCATCTGATGGCTCCCAGACTCCGGATACTAGATGGAGCAGATGCAGCTGATGGTTCCCGGACTCCGGATTCTACATGGAGCAGATGCATCTGATGGCTCCCAGACTCCGGATA
The DNA here is from genome assembly GCF_027789765.1 of Dendropsophus ebraccatus. Taxonomy (NCBI): domain Eukaryota; kingdom Metazoa; phylum Chordata; class Amphibia; order Anura; family Hylidae; genus Dendropsophus; species Dendropsophus ebraccatus. The sequence goes on from NC_091460.1 coordinate 113,784,121, forward strand.
CTACATGGAGCAGATGCAGTTGATGGTCCCCGGACTCCGGATACTGCATGGAGCAGATGCAGCTGATGGTCCCCGGACTCCGGATACTGCATGGAGCAGATGCAGCTGATGGTCCCCGGACTCCAGATACTACATGGAGCAGATGCAGCTGATGGTCCCCGGACTCCAGATACTACATGGAGCAGATGCATCTGATGGCTCCCAGACTCCGGATACTACATGGAGCAGATGCAGTTGATGGTCCCCGGACTCCAGATACTGCATGGAGCAGATGCAGCTGATGGTCCCCGGACTCCAGATACTACATGGAGCAGATTCAGCTGATGGTCCCCGGACTCCAGATACTACATGGAGCAGATGCATCTGATGGCTCCCAGACTCCGGATACTTCATGGAGCAGATGCAGTTGATGGTCCCCGGACTCCAGATACTGCATGGAGCAGATGCAGCTGATGGTTCCCGGACTCCGGATACTGCATGGAGCAGATGCAGCTGATGGTTTCCTGGCTGATATTCCTGTGTTGTAGACTTGTCTCTCCACAGCTGGACATAAGGTTTAGATGACAATGAGGGTGGAGCGTCGTGTCTGCAACCTGAGGAAATGTATTGTGTAAAATGATATCACTTCCATCATCTTATCTAAAGGGGTACTCCGGGGCGGGAAGCCTTTTTTCAGTATAGCCGTAGAGGGAGTGGATGAAAACAATGACGTCCACTTATCTACCCAATTCCAACGCTCCAGCGGGGAGGTGAATGGACATCGTTTTCATCCCCCAACCCAGCGATATTGAATAAAAACCTCCTGCCCGGAGTGCCCCTTTAACAGTACAAGGGTAAGGAGCCAACAGGACACATAGTTAGTAAGGTTAAAAAAAACACGTCAACAAAGGCCCATCAGGTTCAACCAGGAGAGGTGAGAAGAGGGATATAGAGAAGGGGTATGGATGGAAGAAGGGGAGGAGACGGGATTCTATACTTTCACATAGGCATGTATGCTATTTTGCTCCTAGAATTATTATTTATCCACTACAAGGGGTTACCCAGGCTTAAAAAATCATGGCCTATTTCTTATAGAAACAGCACTGCTCCTGTCCTCAGTTTGGGTGTGGGGTTTTATAGCTCAGCTCCATTGAAATGAATGGAGCTAAATTGCCATACCACACACAACCTAAGGACAGGGGTGACGCTGTTTTTGCCAATAAAGTAGCTGTGTTTTCTTGAGCTTGGATAAACCCTTTTAAAGGGAACAATTCACCACCTTTTTGAGTTCTAAACCCCCCAAAACAGCATAATAAAGCAAGCTGCAATAGTTCCCATAATATATTGTGATGGTCATCTGTATTTTCAAAATGCCCAAAGTCACTGTTTTATCTTTTCCGGCATTGTATGTGATTTAGTTTTATCTAGGTATCTTCTCCAAACCAGTCACAGTTCCTGGGCTGTAATCGCACCTCTTGGGGCATGATTGACAGTCAGGGAACCTGCTGGGTCACCGGTGTGTTGGCGTATCCGTAAGATGTCATCCGGCTTCCCTGTGACCCAGCAGGTTCCCTGACTGTCAATCATGCCCCAAGAGGTGCGATTACCGCCCAGGACTGTGACTGGTTTGGTTAAACTACCAAAAAGAGAAGATGCACAGCTTTTGGGTAAAAAGCGGGTGCTACAAAGCCAACGTACAAGAAGACAACTAGAACCAACTATATATAAAGCAAGTATGGAATTAAGGCAATGGCACACCAATGTGTAGAAAATATCTTTATTCGTAATTCATCAAATATACAGAAAAAAACACCAAAAAATGTTTTTTTCAAAAGACAAATAAAACCCACTAAACAGAGAGACATGACAGGTCATCATGTTCTCATGGCCAATAAAGGAGTAGGCCATCCCTATGAAGTAGCTGCTCCTCCTTTACTGTATATCACAACTAAATAATAGCCAAAGTGCCTGTGCAATATAACAAAAATGTCCCACGTGTTACGTGCTCCCAGGACTTCCTCAGGGATTGAGCAGGACATAACGCGTGGGACGTTAGTGGCCCGTAGTAATATGTTGTTTGCCTCTTCCCCTCTGTCCATGTCCTTGCCTTCATCCTGTTCTCATCTAGCCTAATAATTTTTTCTTTTTTTCTATTTTGCTTTTGTGCCTTCTGCCTGCATTGCGCTACTCCTGTGTTTGTTATTACATTGCAGATACCGTTGCATGCACTTGTACTGTGGGGAGCGCAAGCTGTGGTAGAGATTGGTGCACTTTTTGATGCATTTATCATCTATATTATTTTTTTTGTTTCTACATTTTGACACATTGGTGTGCCATTGCCTTAATTACTTACTTGCTTTATATATAGTTGGTTCTAGTTTGGAGAAAGACACCGCTCAGATGCCTAGGTAGAGCTAATGCACATATCACGCACTCCACAACAATAGACCGCTCTGTGCTGCCCCCAGTAGTATATACCCCTTGTGCGCAGCCGCTAGTAGTATATACCCCTTGTGTGTTTCCCCTCAGTAGTATATACCCCTTGTGTGCTTCCCCCAGTAGTGTATAGACGCCTGTGTGTTCCCCTAGTTATATAGAGCCCCCCGTGTGCTCCCCCAAAAGTATATAGACCCCCTGTGTGCTGTCCCAGTTGTATATAAACCCCCTGTGTGCTGCCCCCAGTCGTATATACCCCTTGTACTGCCCCCAGTTGCATATACCCCCTGTGTGCTCCCCCACTAGTATATAGACCCCCTGTGTGCTCCCCCACTTGTATATAGCTCCCCTGTGTGCTCCTTCAGTGGTATATAGCCCCCCCTGTGTGCTCCCCCACTTGGATATAGACCTCCTGTGTGCTCCTTCACTTGCTCCTCCCACGTGCTCCCCCACCCTGTGTGCTCCTCCAGTAGTACATAAACCCCCTGTGTGGTTCCCCCAGTAGTATATAGACCACTGTGTGCTCTTCCAGCAGTATATAGACCCCTTGTGTGCTGCCCCAAGTTATATATAGACCCCCTGTGTGCTCCCCCAGTTATATATAGACCCCCTGTGAGCTCCCTGTTATATATAGACCCCCTGTGTGCTGCCCCCAGTAGTATATAGACCCCCTGTGTGCACCACCAGTAGTATATAGACTCCTGTGTGTTCCCCCAGTAGTATATAGACCCCCTGTGTGCCCCACCAGTAGTATATAGACCTCTGTGTGTTCCCCCTGTAGTATATAGACCCCCTGTGTGCCCCACCAGTAGTATATAGACCCCTGTGTGCTACCCCAGTAGTATATAGACCCCCTGTGTGCTACCCCAGTAGTATATAGCCCCCCTGTGTGCTCCCCCAGTAGTATATAGCCCCCCCTGTGTGCTCCCTACTTGGATATTGACCTCCTGTGTGCTCCCCAAGTTGTATATAGACCCCATTCTGCTGCCCCAAGTAGTATATAGACCCCCTGTGTGCTGACCCAAGTAGTATATAGACCCCTCTGTAAAGCCCCAGTAGTCTATAGCCCCCCTGTGTGCTCCCCCAGTTATATATAGCCCCCCTGTGTCTTCCCCGTTATATAGCCCCACTGTGTGCTCCCCCCATTTATATAGACCCCTGCTGTGCGCTCCCCCAGTTACACAGGCCCCTGTGTGCTCCCCCTCCCATATAGTATATAACACAATTAAACAAACACTTATACTCACCTGGGTCCGGGCGTCTCCTTTTCTCTTCACTCTTGTGGCCGCGCTCCCCTTGTCCTGGCGCCGATGCTCCAGTGATGTCACTGGAGCACCAACACCACAAGGACAGAGCGGCCACTTGTGACCGCAGGGAAAACACTTCCTGCGGCCACAAGAGTGACTGACAGGAAGGGAGCCAATGACTCCCGCCCTGTCAGTGCTGCTGCATGTAACTGTGAGCGCTCATTACGAGTGCTCATAGTTACAGTTCAGATCACAGCAGCAAGCGGGGCAGCGGCCCTGTCTAGCGGTCTTGAGCACAAGAGAAGAGCGGGGCGTGGGGGCCCTCCTGGATGTTGGGGGCCCCAAGCGATTGCTTGGGGTGCTTGGTGCCAAGGACCGCTACTGGGAGGGGGTGGATGAAAGCAACCACGTCCACTTACCTCCCCAGTTCCAGGGCAAGCTTGAGACATGATCTTTTAAGCCCGCTCAGCAATTCAGCGTCAGTAGCAGGGTCCAACCTCTGCTGCTGAATGGCTGAGCGGGATGAAACATCACGTCTTAAGCCACCTTATAGACCAGGAAATGGCCAGGGACTGGAGCAGCGGGGTGGAGGTCTCAGCGCCGGAAACGGGGAGGTAAGTGGACATGGTTGCTTTCATCCACCCCTCCCTGGCCATAGTGAAAAAAGTCCTCCTGCCCAGAGTAACCCAGCCCCATTACCCTTTTAAGGGTATGTTCACACTGAGTAAAATCAGCAGATTTCCTCCAGCCTCAGTGTCCCACAGTGTGTCTATGGGAGGAATCACGTGCCTCCGCTTCCATCACTCTCCTCTCAGAGAATTGACATGTTGGTGGAATTCCACCGATTTTACTCAGTGTGCACATACTCTAAGGGTGGGTTCATACTGAGGAATTCTCGCGGATAAATTCCGCGGAATTCCGTCGGCTGTACACGCGCACGGCTGCACGCCTTTCCGGCGGCTCCATAGACACCATTCTATGGGCCGGCTGATTCCACATTACGCCGTAAGTATTGAAGTGTCAATTGTTTCGGCAGAATGCGGAATCCGCCTGTGCATAGAATGGTGTCTATGGCACGAGCGGAGAGGTGCGGCCGTGCGCGCATTCAGCCAACGGAATTCCGCTGAATTTATCCATGAGAATTCCTCAGTTTTAACCCACCCTAACTTAGTAACCTTGCAAAGAACCATAATATGAAAAAATTAATACAGAGACACGGTTTCTTTATGGAAAGTGGGGGGTCAGTCACAGATTTGTTGGCCTTGCCAAACATGTTAACAAATGACATTGCGAGCCACACCACATTTCACATGCCTGCTGTCCATGGCAGCAACATGTTTCCTATTGGCTTTCTCACTGGGCAAGACTCCTTTTTTTTGCCAGCTGTTACAAAGAAAAAAACAGTAACAGATTATACATACTACAACCAGAAAACTTGACAACAATAGATAGGAGCGAAGATTGCACCAGAAAAAATAACCAAAAAAAGCTAGATGAGAGGTAGAAAGATGGCCACACTTAATAAACCACCAGCGTGACGCACCCAGCGCGATGATGTATACCAATTCGGAGTCAACATAAACCCAGGCAAAAGCACAGAGGGATGTCCTAGCACCTTCTCATTATTAAAGGGAAGACTCTAACCTGCTGATATACCCCTATAGTGCATGGGGCACTTAATACTATATCTACAAGCTCTTATAAAATAAAAGCTGAGCTCTGATTGGTTGCTATGGGCAAGTTAAACTGTCTAAGTTGCGCATGGCAACCAATCACAGTTCAGTTTTTATTTTACCAGAATAATTGTAGAAATGATCAGTGCCATCTTGGATGCGCCAGAGGACCTTGAGCTTGACTACTTTACTGCCCCCTACCCTTGATGTAATTTGGAGGTTCTAGCAGGGTAAAAAGGGGTGGTCTGCATTAGATTACCCCTTCATCGAGTCTCCACCTTCTTGAGAAGTGGACCTGGATCTGTGAGGGAGAAGGGATACATCCGCCTAGCCATCAATAAGGTGACAGATATTGCAGCCAGATTTCTCTCCTATCCAGTTTATTATATTTATAATATGGTATTACCCTCTAAGCCCAAGGGAGGGGCAACTCTCCAGCCATGGCTCCCTCGAGGTTTCCCCCACAGGGGGTTTTCCCTCGCCTGAGTGCTGGAGGGTGACTCTTCGTGAGTCGGGGGTCTGCCATTTTTAGGTGTCATGTAATGTTAAATAAAATTGGGACCCTTTGGCACCTGATTACAATGTGTTGTGTCTTTATTTGCATTCTTTGGTTTAGCTTATTATGCTTGGGAGTTGGGGATTAATCACATATTGCACAGTCATAAAGCTGGACATCTGCCTGCTACACAGATCTATCACCTGCACAATGGGCGCAAGTAGCATCGAGCAGTGTATAGTAGAACTCCTGCATGTATGTGCATATCCCTGGATAAAAGGGAAACTCAAATCTTGAAGAAAAAACATGCATTGCAAGGTTTATATCTATATCTGCAAGATTTGCCAAAAGGTTTTTTCAAGTAACAGGTCACACCAATCATAGCATTTCATAGCAATCTGGACAACACCATAAATATACATCACATACATCCAGATGTGGCTTAGGTAGCTGCTATTGTACTTCTACTTCTGGAGGAGTGGTGGAGGAGCTGCAGGAGGCCGGTGTCTGTCAGATATCGTTAAAGAAGCGCTACAAGGACACGGGGACGAGTAAGTATACTTTCGTTATTATGTTCCTGCACCCCCCTGCCTGCCTGAGATTTGTTAGTTTCATGGAACTTTTCCCTTCAAGAAACTTAAAAGGCATGCCATGTTGTGTCACATAGAGTGACTGACAATTTACTTGCAGTGAGCTAACATTGCTGTTCACCTACAAAGCTCTGTACACATGATTATCTGTGGAACAATTTTGTGAACCTTAAAAAAAAGCTAAATTTTCCAAAATTTAAAAGGCTTGTAGGGTTGGATTCACACTGCCTTAAAATCTTGGAAAAACTCCATTGTGGAATTTTTAACGCTCTGTGGCAGTTTTTCAAAAGTGCAGCATGCTGAGGGTGTGGGTTGTTTTTTTTTTTTGCAAACTGTGACGTTTTCTCTACCATAGACTTCAATGGGGTTGTTCTGGTTGTCTCAAAAACAACACTACATGTATTTTTTTCCTGCCATTTTTGTCACCTTTTGTTGTCCAGCAACTAGGTCATGTAATGGCAGTGGAAAACAATAAAGTTTAGCACAAAAAAACTGCCTAAAAGACTATTCGCACAGAAAGTAAAAAAAAAAAAACACTCAGAAAAAAAGCAAATGTATGGGAAAAACACATTTTTTTTCTGGCATTTTTTGGGAGGACTGAAAAATGCCACACAAAAAACATTTGTTAGGGCACCCTAAGAAAGATAGCCATGCCACATACATAAGTTAATAATTCACATTTATTTATAATATGCCTACTTTATGTTGGCATTATTTTATAACTCCCCTTTACCTTTTGAGAAGGCAGGGCGATATTTACCTGTTCGGTTGCTGTGGGCAGTTTACTCCAGTCTCTAATTGACACAGTTTGATCATTCTGACCAGGATTTTAACTAGAGATGAATGAATCACTCGGAATCACGCAAATATTCATAAATCGCATACAAACAAATTTTCAATAAAACAGGTAAACTATAGTAGCTACAGCAGTGGGACTATTACAGAGTAGCAAATTTTTCAACAGCTGTTGTTGTGAAAAATTGGAAAATGTCAATCAGCCTTTAATCAGTATTTAATTTCCGCCATGGACAGTAGTGGACGTTGGTGGATCAGCGGCGTAATATCAATTTTCTCCCAGGGCAGCAGTGGACGTTGGTAAATGAGCACCCAGTGGGATATTGAGATGGACACTGTGTTCATTGTTACTTTCTATAATGCACACCCAGCACCCAGTTACTTGGTATAATGCACCCCCAGCACCCAGTTACTTGGTATAATGCACCCCCAGCACCCAGTTACTTGGTATAATGCACCCCCAGCACCCAGTTACTTGGTATAATGCACCCCCAGCACCCAGTTACTTGGTATAATGCACACCCAGCAACCAGTGACTTGGTATAATGAGCAACAGTCACTCACTCACTCCCACAGAAACCCCCCCACAATCCACCCTCCTCTCCGCTCTGTCCCTAATGCCCCTATTCCACGAGTCGTTTGAAGGAGCAAACGAGCGCTATTAGCGCTCGTTTGCTCCTCGTTCCCCGCTCGCTGCCGCCGCTATTCAACGCGGCGTCAGCGAGCGGGTGAGTGCGGGAGGGGCGGCGGGGAGCTGCTGGGGGGGCTGCCCGGGGGATCGCTGATCGTCCGGGCAGCCCATAGGATATAGCAGCGTCTGCTGCCGATGCTCCTATTCAACGGAGCGACGGCAGCAGATCGCAGCTATATCAGTCGCTTGTTTTTCAACATGTTGAAAAACAAGCGACTGCAACGATCAGCCGACATGAACGATGTCGGCTGATCGTTACACTCTATTCCACGGGACGAATATCGTTCGTAGCGGTCGATATCGGCCGAATACGAACGATATTACTCCTCTAAACGACCCGTGGAATAGGGCCTTTTCTCTCTGTATTTCTCTCCCTGCTCTAACTGCCTGTTGCAACCTGCCTGTTGCAACCTGCCAATCACCTTATAGAGAGGATGGGGGGTTGCTGTCATCACAGTGGGGTTTGCAGCTGATTGGACAGGTGCAAGGGATTATGGATAAGTATGGACAGTACTGTAAGCTAATATGCGCGGCCACTATGTTTAACAAATTTGCTAATTTATGTGAAGCGAATTTAATGCCCAATTCAATGCGAATCGGAATTCGCCAGATTCGATTCACTCTTAAAACATGGATTATAACCCCTTTGTCATCTTTGACCTAAAGAAAAGGAGTTTCATCTTTGGTGAACTGTGCTCTTTAATACACTCAGTTCAGAACATTCAAGACACGAGACTCCATATCCACAAGGACAAAACCATTAACAGACTTTATTCCGACTGAAAGATGCCCCTAAGACATTGACCAGCAGAAGAGCAGCAGTAACATGAGTGTTTTCTTATAGAAATACAAAGACTTTCCAAAACATAAATTATTTACAAGACTTGAGTCCGCTGCCTGCTTTATATGCCATGGTAATTATTTCAGCAGGGACCTCAATGTCATTTATTTGACTGATGTTTTGGAACATGGAGTTCTATAATATTCTGACTGATGTATACTTGTATGAACTATGTCTATAATAAATAAAGCTATAATTAACAAAAAAAAATTAAATGTAAGGACTGTCTTAAGCCTACTGAATCCGCATGTATTCCAGACAAAAGAAAGGACTAGCCTATGCAACCCCTGGCAAAGATTATGGAATCACCACTATAAGTCATGGTCACCCAGCCTTTTCATTTTGTAGAAAATACATTCAATTGTACATATGGCAAAATAATGTTAAATTATGGGAAAATAACTAGAGATGAGCGCACAGGGTTCGGGTTCGAGTCCATCCGAACTTGAACGTTAGGCATTTGATTAGCTGGGGCTGCTGAACTTGGATAAAGCTCTAAGGTTGTCTGGAAAACATGGATACAGCCAATGACTATATCCATGATTTCCACATAGCCTTAGGGCTTTATCCAAGTTCAGCAGCCACCGCTAATCAAATGCCAAAAGTTCGGGTTCTGATGGACTCGAGCATGCTCCAGGTTCGCTCATCTCTAAAAATAACATTTATGTAATTATTTTGATTGAAGGGGAACTCTGGAAAGGGAAAATTACTTTCTATTTAAAAAGTATGTTGAAACATATATAGATGTATATATTGTATTACGGTTCTACCATGGTAGTTGATTGACATCCAGGCAGTGAAGAAAGATGGTCTCCCTGCAATCCACTCCATCTTCTGCTCCCCCCCCCCCTCGAGAGACAAAGATCATGTGACCTCCATCTCACATTAAGTGTGTTTTCTGAGAACAGATCGAGGATGAAAACGTGACAGTAGGCAGGGAGGCATGGGGATGTGGACGGAGAGGGGTGTGGCATCAACATAAGGCCCAGAAAGGGGGCAGGTCATGTGTGAAGGGGGTGGGGTTACGGAGTGGGAGCATCAGGACATTCTGAGCGTGCACTGCATAGACAACTGGGAGTTCTAGGATGACAGCAGTGCATGGGAGGAGGCAGAATACTGCAGTAGAGGAGCAGGACTACTGTACAACTGTATATGTATATCATGTATATCTTATATCTAGTACAGTTGGAAATAGACACATGTCCATCAAATACAACCAAGGGGAAAAAAAAAATAATAATGAAAATAAATCTTACTTTTGGTATTTCCTCCATCAACTAGCCTACCTAGACCTGACATTTCCATCTCTGTGTTTGGCACTTCCATGACTCCTTGGCAGCACACCCACTTTCTTGGTTTTATGCTACATGCCTGTCATTCCATCCCTTGCACAATCTTGTCACTTACACCTCCAAAACATCTTCAAAATCAGCCATTTTCTTAGTTAAATCAGGTGGAACCCTTATTGTTGCTATGATTCATTATCCTATTGACTACTGTAAAACTAAGTTGGTCTTCCCTTCTCTAAACTCTCCCCTCTCCAGTCCATCTCTTCTCCAGTCAGAATATACATCGTGTTTATATATATCGTGCTATCAGTTTGCCAAACACACAGCAGTTGCATACTTACCTTGTGCTGCTGCTTGTTATCCAGCATCCTCTTCTCCATCTCTGCTGTCTTCAGGCCCTCCCTCCTCCAGCTGTCAATCATTCTGGAGGAGACGTAGTTTGAACACAGCAGCCTGACGGGAGAGCTGGAGAAGAGGATGCCAGATCACAGAAAGCAAGCGGTGTACTAGGTAAGTATGTACTGTTGTGTGATCTGCAAACTGACAGGACGGATATATGTATATCTGTGCTGTCAGTTTACCTTTATTGTTATCTGCCTCACAGCTGTTGTTTACACATGAAGATGTTTGGCTTATGGCATAAAATTTTGAAGCCATCCAAAAAAAAAAAAAGTTATAAAAAAAGATGTTGTGTGAGCATAGCTCCATCATTTAGTTACATTTACTCTATGGCTATGTTCACACTACGTAAAGGTACGTACATACTTTGCACATTGTGGAACAATGCCTATTGTTCTATGGGATCCCGGCCGGAGCATATACACATCGTATACGCTCCGGCCGGGATCCCGTGCGGCGCCGCAAAGAACTGGCATGTCAGTTTTCTGCGTCCGCAAATCAGTGAATTGCGGCCGTAGGAAACTCAGTTCACACAATGATGCAAAAGAACACTGCAGAGACACCATCGCGTGTCTCGACGTCAGTGAACTAACCAGACCTTCCTCCGGGAACAACCAAGCCAAGGAATGTCTCCAATTAAGGAAACCACCCAAGCAAGGTATCCATCCACAGACAGCTGTTTCAGGGGTTTTGCCCCTCATCAGTGTGGAGCAGGTTTCTGGCTAGTGGTCGGTCTCTTACATAGTGTAAACATAGCCTATAAATGTAAATGGACCCTAATAGTCATTTTCTGAATTTGTCTATTCAGGTCTCAGTACAGAGAAGAAACAAATGTGACTGTAACAGTAGTGAATATATTGATTTAAAAGTTTCAATTCTGACTCTTCTTGTATCACAAAAACATTGGAGAGAATAGTGCCAGACACTCAGTACATCCGCTCTGACCAAGAAGATGTGCAACCCTAAGTACACTAATTATAGCAACCAATTAACACTGCATGTTAATAATCACATTATCTCACATGGTGAAGCATTCAGGCATTACTTTGACATTAGAAAGTAGCTCTGCCTGACAAGTCTTGGTTATTTGCAGTTGTTACCCCCTTCCCTGCCCCTGACATAGCAATTACGTAGAGAGTCTGGACCTACTGTAACCAGCTGTCAACATAAATTGTTAATAGCATTTCATTAAAAGACTTTCTCTATGTCCTTCATGGGAGCCATAAAATAATTAACTCAGAATAAACTACAAGTCCAAGTATAATAGAAATTATTATATTTCAGGAGTTGGCAAATAATTGTTTTTTGAATCATTGTATTTGGCATTCAGCTAGCTAGTAAGAGGAGGAAAAAGAGTCCTGTGCTGCCTTCTAGGCTACTATCATCCTTACAAGGGCTTGTGTTATATGATGGGGTACTGGCTCCCTATGCTGCTCAAAACTATTAAAGCGACTCTGTACCCACAATCTGACCCCCCCAAAACCGCTTGTACCTTCGGATAGCTGCTTTTAATCCAAGATCTGTCCTGGGGTCCGTTCGGCAGGTGATGCAGTTATTGTGCTAAAAAGCAACTTTTAAACTTGCAGCCCCATGCCAAATGGCCGTGGCTTAGAGTATCTGTGCCCTAGCTTTGCACCACCCCTCCGTCCCTCCTCTCCACCCTCTTCATCATTAGGAATGCCACTGGCAGGATTTTTCCTATTCCTCTGCAGTGAACACTGCACAGGTGCCTTAACAATCCAGCCCATGTGCAGTGTTCTCACAGCTGATGAATAGGAGACAATCTGCCAGGAGCATTCCTAATGATAAAGAGGGTGGGGAGGAGGGATGGGGGGGTTGTGCCAGCCTATGGCCACGGCCGTTTGGCACAGGGCTACAAGTTTAAAAGTTGTTTTTTAGGACAATAACTGCATCACCTGCCGAACGGACCCCAGGACAGATCTTGGATTAAAAACAGCTATCCGAAGGTACAAGTGGTTTGGGCTGTCAGATTGTGGGTACAGAGTCACTTTAATGTCTAATAGCAGTTGTTTTTTAAGTTTTTAAGTTGGGTCCTATCTTTTGTAGGGACTATTAACAATCGGTGGGTACAGGGGAGTGAGAGGGACAGTGGCCCAAATCTAAATTTCTCCTGCTAGGTACAAACAGCTAAAACAGCCAAACAGTACTTCTGTCCCCCAAAACTTTTTTTTTGTATTTCCTCCCTTCAGGAGATATCCCCCCTTCCCCTGCAGATCTATCATTCAGCCTCTGACACTATCCTACAGGCATGAGGATGCTTTGCTGGCCCTGCTGCAAAAAGGGGGCTAATATCATATGGGGGCTGCACAGAGGGGCCTACTACTATATTGGGGCTGTACAGAGATGCCCAACATTATAGAGGAGTTGTGTCTAATACTATACAGAGGCTGCACAAAGGGGCCTAATACTATACAGGAGCTGCACAGAGGGACTTAAAATTGTTATCAAGCATTACAAAAACATGGCCACCTTTTGCCCTCTCTTGTCTCCAGATTGGGTGGGGTTTCAAACACAGTTCCATTGAAGTAAATGGAGCTTAATTGCAAACCACACCTGAACTGGAGAAAAGAGAGGGGGAAAAGTGGCCATGTTTTTGTAGCGCTGAATAACCCCTTTAATACTCTATTGTGGCTGCAAAAAGCAGGCCTATAACTATTTAGGGGCTCCACAGAGGAAGCCTAATACTAAACATTAGCTACACAGAGGGGCCTAATACTATATGGGTGCTGCACCAAGGAGTCTAATACTATATGGGGGCTCAAAAAAATTGTGGAAACTATAAAAAAAAAATAGTTGGATTGTTAATGAATAGAGAAAAAAAGTTTGCCTTTTTCCCCAAAAAATTGTATCCATGGGCTGTACATGGGTGTTTCATATCATCTGAATTTGAATGAATAGGGTAGCACTTGACACAGGATGCAGTACTTGACACAGGTGGCACTATGTATGTAAATAATCAGACATTTTCCTTGGTGTTGCTGATTATGCAACATTCCTATTCCAGTTAATAGTTTTGCAAAGGAATAAGCATTGCAAGAAACCAGAGCAGGCAAATAGAAATGATATTCAATGACGCTCACTAATGAACCTTGAAACTCGTCGTTCCATACCATGCCTGTTTCACATGACTAGCCTCAGTAATTGCTATTCAACTTGCACTTTTCTCTATTTGCTAAATTATTTCGGCCCTGAGAAGCCATAATGGGGTCACCGTTATTAGACACTTTAATTCAATTATAATAAAAATTTGTTATGTGAAAATGGTTAAGTGAATGTGTATTCATGGCAGGAGCACACAAATAATCAATAGTTTAACTGCTTCTTGTATCTTCTGTCACTTGGCATGGGTGACATATAATGAAACTATTATTATTTATTAAAGAACTACCACGCATCATCACCAGATGTCAGTATTTTGTATGTGAACTTGTATATATTGCACAGCAGTAGTGAACAAAGGATTACTGCTACTTCTGTATAGTTTTTTTTACTGTCCAATGGGGATACTTCTTTCCCTTTTGCCTATCCCTGTTCTTCTCTCTCTGCACACTTTCTTCTTCACTACTCTCAGGGGCTTACACTCACACTTGTAGGAAGTAGTTACTAGGCAGGAGGAAGTGTAGTTTAGTTTTCTCCTGATTCTCCTAGGAGGAGGATGAACACAAAACAGGCATTTCTGCTGAAGTTAGCCAGGGCCTGGCTCTGCCAGGACCCCTGTCCGGGACAGTCCAGCTGTGTTGGAGAGTCAGAAACACATGTGTATGAGACAGCTAAAGATACTCAGTTCTTCCGGTCTAACTAAAGCTATTATGCAGTGTTAGACTCTACAAGGAGGACTAGTCAGGCATCATCCCAGTCCACGCTGAGGACACTGGATAATTTCGGACACTTAGCTACACCCAGATAACCAAGGCTGGGGCTTGTGTCACCTTACCGTAACTTTTATTTTATTTGATGGCTTTTAAAATATTAAAACCTTTTTTAAAAAATAAATGTTCTTTAAAATTACTCTATTGCAATGCTTATAACGCTTTTATTTTTTGGTCTATGGGGCTTTGTAAGGTGTGATTTTTTTTGCGCCATGATCTGTACTTTCTATCGGTACCTTGTTTGCGTATGTGACTTTTATTAAATTTTTTCTGGATTTGATGTGACCAAAAATGCACATTTTTGCACTTTGGAATATTTTTGCGCTTATGCCATTTACCAAGATCAGGAATTAAGTAAATTAATATTCCGGTCGATTACACACATGGCAATACCAAATATGTTTATTTATTTATTTTTATTATAAAATGGGGAAAGGGGGTGATTCTGACTTTTATTAGGGGAGGGGATTTTTTATTAATAAAAAAATCATTTATTTTTTTACAAACTTACTGGAAGTCCCCCTGGAGTTAGAGTTATTCCCCCTGGGGGACTTCTAGTATCACTGCTCTGATCTTTCTTTGGGATCTATGCTGTATAAATATACTGCATAGATCAATGAGATCTGTGTTCTATTGCTCTCGGCTGCTGCAGCCAAGAGCAATAGATTGCCGAGCCAGGATCAGCGCCATCACGGCGCAGACCCCGGGCCAGAGCAGATTCAGGCGATTCCCCCACTAGACCACCAGGTTTGGGGAAATCACCAATATAAACTTACGGGGAATGCTTATAAAGTGCTTTGTTGCCTGCACTTAGTACAGCAACAAGGCTTCACTTCCTGGATAAAATGTTGATGTCACGACCCGACTCCCAGAGCTGTGCGGGCTGTGGCTGCTGGAGAGGATGATGCCAGAGGGATGCTCAGCATCCCTCCAGTGCCCTATGTCCCTCAGTGTCCCCCTGCCATCATCCTCTCCAGCAGCCACAGCCACAGCTCTGGGAGTCGGGTCGAGACATCACCATGTTATCCAGGAAGTGACATCACCATGTTATCCAGGAAGTGACATCCCCATTTTATCCAGGAAGTGAAGCCTTGATGCAGTAGTAAGTGCAGGGAAAAAAGCACTTTATAAGCATTTCCTGTAATAAGTGTATATTGGTGATTTGTATAACTTTTGGGGGACAATACATTTTTTGCCGGACTTCTCCTTTAATTAAGGATCTTACATTTAACTAGTTCATTGCTGGATTATAATAAACTTGCCTGCTTTTAAAGCCAGATATACAGTACAATACATTTCAAAAACAATAATAAAGGAAATCAGGACATGGATCTCCATAATGATATAAGATTTCTCTGTGTCTGTCCATGGACATCATAACACTTTTTTTATTATTAATTCTTGGTTTAATTTAGATTAACAGACATGAATCAGGTCAACAGGCTCTGCTCACACACCAAGGGAGATGGGTCATCATGCTGATATATATCTCACAAGGAGGACTTGCAAATGAATTCTAATTCAGAAACAGTAGGTGGCAAGTGTGCAGTAGCCTGCAGCTGTCCCCTTTCTATCAGAACTGTCAAAACATTTTTCTAGAATCCACACTTGTTCCTTCCTTCCATGGAATTGCTGCGAATATCACTTTAGTCTATGAGTGAACTTGTGCTTGTGTAACTACATTAATGTTCTCAGTGATGGGACTTCATTATGTCTTTTTTAATGGTCTGTCTTGAATGGGCACTGCCATTACCAATAATGTTAAATATACTGCTATACATTTGGCCACTAGGTGTCTCACTTACTAGAAAACGACAGTCAAGGCTTCGTCACTAAGGCTATTTTCATAAGGAGCGTTCACAGGTAAATGATGCAGCACTGTCATTGACAGATCAAGGAGGCTCCCCGCCCCACCAATGACTCTTGTGGCCACAGGTAGCATTCTTCCTCCTGCCACAAGCGGCCACTTCCTTCCCCCAGCGCTCCAGCGCATGAGTGACGTCACTTTTGCACAGTGGGGATAGAGGAAACAACCACCTGAATCTTCCGGGGTTTTTTTTTTTTTTAATTATACGGGGGCCTAAAAAAAAGTAGAAACACACATGCATGTACAGTTTTTTTTCTTCCAGTTGTGTGAATGTCCCCAAAGTACCAACTAAAATGGAAGGCCAAGGGACCTTAGGGTAGCTTCACACGTACCGGATTCACAGCAGATTTCACAAGTACCGCTGCAAAACCTGGTACTGTGATCCTCAATGGGGTTACATACCCGCAGCGGAATAAAAATTCTGCTGCGGGTATGTAACCCCATTGAGGATCACAGTATGTAATGCTGGCCCCCTTTAATTCCCCACTGCCAGGAGCATACAATACCTGCTCCATGTCACGGCTGCATCTCAGGCTCCCAACTCCCGTTGGTCCTGCTCAGCCAATCAGTGACTGCGACAGTGCTGTGCACTGATTGCGGGACCTCTGGGAGCCAGGAGCCTCAAATGCGGCCCGTTTGTTGAGCAGGTAATGTATCATGGTGTGGTGGTGCCCCACTGTGAGGTGACTCTGTGGTGTACCCCCAGGGTGATGTTATATCGGAGGAGTGGCCGGGCACTTGCCAGATGGCAGAGTGTGACTCCACACCGGAGGTGGTTGGCCGAGATACAGTGTTACTTTGTGACGCCAGTGCCTGAGGGCACAAAGGTGTGATGGCACGTTGACAAGTTGACAAGGCCGGTTGTACCCTTTTCCCCTGTGGTCAGTATCCTGCCGGGCTGCTACTGGGTCCCTTGGGATAGGATGATCGCGGATGGCCAGAGTGGTGTAGTGACCCTCCCGGATTATAGGAACCGCCACCCACAGAAAGGGAAAGTGTCCCAAGGTTGCGGTGTGTGCTGTGGTGGTGGATAGCGAGAAATTACAAAGTCTTTTTAACGTGGATAAACTGAGTGTTTCTTGAGATGATGTGTTGCTTGAGAAAAACTGTGTCTAGGTCTCGCATATACATGTGCTCTGCTCAACGTCTACACCACAAGTATTCTGACTGGGGACCTGGCAGGAGTCAGGGCCCAACTTGACTGCTGTAGGGGGCATCCTAGCTTGCCACAACAAAGAAATGCCGGCGGCACCACAGGTGTATGTTGTTGTATGTGCAACCACTAGCGGGGGCTGGCCGCAATAGCCGAGACAGGGGGGTGCTAACTTAAAATACAGTCCATCGTAAATCCACAATGTATAGAGAAAAGAAAGTTGCACTCAAGTGGTCACCACTCCATTCACAAGGCGTCTGCTCACTGCCGTGTCCGCACTATGTCCGTATGCTATAAATAAAGTAACAGTTTTAAGAAGACTTCGTGGGTGAGTGCAACTTTCTTTTCTCTATACATTGAGCATCTTAGCTTGCGTTCTTCCTCTACAGAATCCAAAAGGAAAGACCTCATACTTCCTCTACCCATGTGACTTCCTTCCTACAGCGTATGTAAACTGTGCTGTGAATGGGTGAGGAGTGCGTGTGTAAGATGTAAAGAGAAAGATGATAGGTTAGGAGAAGAAAAGACTCTCATTGGTGCACAGATCCATGTGGTACAGAAGAAAACAATAACCCTTTAGTTCCTACAGCTGTGCCATATCTGAACATGAATACTTGTAACAACGACATCTAGTGGTAAAACTTGTACTAGTCTAGATGTCAACGACATCTAGTGGTAAAAGTGGTACTGCTACATTACCACTTACACATATGAGTACAGACTTTTGCGAAGGGTGCAACCAATAGCAACACCCGTGGTGGGACACCACAATGAGGTTAATGGGGCCGGGACTTACATAATTGCAATGACAATCCTGCTGCGAGAATGTCTTCTTATTCAAAATTAATGACAAGCACTCCTATTTAGTGCTTACAGTAAAATAGTGCACTGAGAGAATTGACTCCCCTCTGTGAAAGTACCGCTTGTGGCTGTAGGCAGTATTCCACCTTCAGCCACAAGAGGCCGCTGTCTCCTTTTGGCACACAAGTGACATCTTTCACATCGCTTGTACAGAGCAGGGAGATGAGTCACCGGAGGGGCAGGTAAGTATAGTTTTGCTTTTTTTAATTAGAAATCAGGGGGATGGTCATGAGGTGGTGGGGGAAAAGGTTAACTAACAGGGGAGATGTCTAACATGGGGGAGGGGGATAATAGGGGGATGTCTACAGTGGGGTTCCAACTACATTACATCTTAGGGGATCTAAGTGCCAGGGGAATTACCCTTAGGCGATACCTACTGGGCTGGGGGGTAACTAACAGGAGGAGGATCACCCTAAGAGGATGCCTACATGGAGAATACTACATACTGCAGGGTCACATACAGGGGAGATGACAACCTACCAGGATGGCAACCACCAGGGAGAGAGGGGGACAGAGGGACCTAACTACTGTATGGGGGACACAAAGGGGGCCTAAGTACTATTTAGGGGCACAGAGGATTGCTATCTTTTATATGGTGACACAGAGGGAGCTTATCTACTATATAAGGATACGTATGGGGGCTTACTATTATGTGAGTGCACAGAAGAGGTTAAAGTACTATTTAAATGCCCAAATTGGGCCTAAATAATGGGAGCATAAAATAGGCACCGCTACAGTGTGGAGCAATACAGATGGGGAGGTTAGAGATGAGCGAAGCACTTAACTAGCTCATCAGTCGGCTGCCATTGAATTCTGTGCCGCTCCAGGAACCTGGAAAAGCTGGGAAACTAGCAAAAGTTTCTGAGAACTGGATCCAGCTTTTCCAGGTACCCAGGGAGGAGCGGCACAGAAAGGCAGCAGGCTGATTAGCCGAAAGCAGAATTAACAAAGCAATTTGCTTCGTTTATACTGTAAATTCACAAATTTTTAGGGCTGATACTAAGGTCTACAATAAGGGGTAATGTGGCGTTTAACATTTATTCACTAAATAACACATATTACAAAGTTATACAACTTTGTAATGTGTGTTATGCAAATGAATGGTCCCCTTCCCCGTGTTCCCCCCACACCGGAAGTGTGGCGCATTATACTTACTCAATTGCTGTCGACCCCGACCACCATCTTGGGTCGACGACGTCATCTTCAGGAGGCCGGTCAGACCGCTCCAGCCGGCCCTCATGCCGGCCCCCGTCTGACGCGTCATCAGCTGCTCAGCTGCAATTGGCTGAGCATAGCTATGCTCCTAGTTATGCTCAACCAATCGCGGCTGAGCAGCTGATGACGCAGCAGAGGGGGGCCGGCATGAGGGATGGTTGTAGCGGTCCGGCAGGCCTCCCGAAGATGACGTCATCGACCCAAGATGGCGACCAGGGTTCGACAGCAATTGAGTAAGTATAATGCACCACACTTCTGGGGTGGGGGAACACGGGTAAGAGGGCCATTCATTTACATAGCACACATTACAAATGTTAAACGCTGCACTGCCCCTTTTAAAATCACCCCTCATCCCATTATATAAATAAAACATATAGAAATAATTAAATAAATAAACGTATTATATACCGTAGCGTGCATAATTGTCCAATCTATTAAAATATAACAATTGTTATCCCGTACGGTGAACAGCGTAAAGGAAAACAGGGGAAAAAGCTCCAGAATTACCGATTTTTTTTTTTGTTACATTATATATATATATATATATATATATATATATATATATATAAAAATTAATAAAAAGTAATCAAACCGTCCAAGCTACACAAATATGGTATTAATAAAAACTAGAGATCATGGCGCCAAAAATAACACCCCATACAGACCCTTAGGTGAAAAATTAAAACCGTTATAAGAGTCACAACAGGGCCATTTTATTAATAACTAGATTTGCATTTCCAGGGAAATACATAGTGCTTGAAAAGAGTGCCCCTTTACCAGTGACTTCCTTTTAAGAGAAACTTTAATCCTGGGTGTCGTCCCTTTAAGAGCAGCTTGGCACCTGTCCCTTTAAGAGCGACATGGGTCTCTTTAGCAGCGACTTGGGTCGCTTTAAGAGCGACCTAGGTCCCTTCGCTCTTAAAGGGACCAAGGTCGCTCTTAAAAGAACCCAGGTCGCTCTTAAAAGAACCCAGGTCGCTCTTAAAGAGACCCAGGTCGCTCTTAAAGGGACCCATTTTGCTTCTAAAGGGACCCAGGTCGCTCTTAGAGGGACCCAGGTCCTTCTCAAAGGGACCCAGGTCGCTCTTAAAGGGACCCAGTTCGCTCTTAAACGGACCAATTTCATTCTTAAAGGGACCCATTTCGCACTTAAAGGGACCAAGGTCGCACTTAAAAGGACCCAGGTCGCTCTTAAAGGGACCCAGGTCGCTCTTAAAAGGACCCATTTTGCTCTTAAAGGGACATATTTTGCTCTTAAAGAGACCCAGGTCGCTCTTAAAGGGACCCATTTCGCTCTTAAAGGGACCCATTTCGCTCTTAAAGGGACCCAGGTCGCTCTTAAAGAGACCCAGGTCGCTCTTAAAGAGACCCAGGTCGCTCTTAAAGGGACATATTTTGCTCTTAAAGGGACCCAGGTCGCTCTTAAAGGGACCCATTTCGCTCTTAAAGGGACCCATTTCGCTTTTAAAGGGACCCAGGTCGCTCTTAAAGGGACCCAGGTCGCTCTTAAAGGGACCCATTTCACTCTTAAAGGGACCCAGATCACTCTTAAAGGGACCCAGGTTGCTATTAAAGGGACCCAGATCACTCTTAAAGGGACCCAGGTTGCTATTAAAGGGACCCAGATCGCTCTTAAAGGGACCCAAGTTGCTCTTAAAGGGACCCAGGTTGCTCTTAAAGGGACCCATTTCACTCTTAAAGGGACCCAGATAGCTCTTAAAGGGACCCAGGTCGCTCTTAAAGGGACCCAGGTCGCTCTTTTTAAGGACCTAGGTCACTCTTAAAGGGACCAATTTCACTCTTAAAGGGACCTATTTTGCTCTTAAAGGGACCCAGGTCACTCTTAAAGGGACCCATTTCGCTCTTAAAGGGACCCATTTCGCTTTTTTGCTCTTAAAGGTACATATTTTGCTCTTAAAGGAACCCAGGTCGCTCTTAAAGGGACCCAGGTCGCTCTTAAAGGGACCCAGGTCACTCTTAAAGGGACATATTTTTCTCTTAAAAGGACATATTTTGCTTTTAAAAGGACCCAGGTCGCTCTTAAAGGGACCCAGGTAGCTCTTAAAGGGACCCAGGTCACTCTTAAAGGGACCCGGTTCACTCTTAAAGGGACCCAGGTCTCTCTAGCAACATGGGTCTCTTTAAGAGCGACATGGGTCCCATACCTTTTGGAGTGACTTAGGTCCCTTTGAGAGCAACATGCGTCCCGTCTGTTTAAGAGCAACTTGGGTCCCGTCCCTTTAAGAGCGACTTGGATCCCTTTAAGAGCTACATGGGACCCTTTAAGAGCGACTTGGGTCCCGCCCCTTTAAGAGTGACTTGGGTCCCTTTAAGAACGACTTGGGTCCCTTTAAGAGCGATCTGGATACTTATAATGGTAAAGATCATTGATCGGTTACCATGACAATCTTACTCATGTCAGTGAGACAAAATCGTTAAGGACCTTCCATATATTACATCTTCTATTGGCCAATAGTGGACATGTGACTGTGGATGGTGTGATACATTGCCTGACAGGACCTTAGAGTTCCTATTGGCTGCTATATCTCAGCTATTTGCATATGTGCTGTGATTGGCTGTTAGCGGTTAGAGTGTGGCCACTATTTGCAATGGGAAATTTTCTATGGGAAATTTGGGGTCTTTAAACGTAAATTTCTTAAAAACGACATATCCGATCGAAACGAAAAATAGATAGCACACCACACACCGCCTCGGGCTTCAAAACGCAGTTTGAACAGAGTCTGTGCGCAAAGCGGTTCGGGCTGTAATACGCGCAGAAAAATGGCTGGAAGAAGAAGAAACGGAAGAAGAAGAATACGGATTACAATGTGGTGCTTTTCAAGCACTATAATTAATTGGAAAAAAAGGGATTTCATTTAAATAAAAAAAAAAAACACATTAGAAAATCTTTGTAAACCTGCATATGGTTGTGTTCGGACTGACCTATAGAACAATAATACCATGTCACTTTTACCATATAGTGCATTACGTAGACACAGGAACCCCCCAAAAGTTACCATATTAAATTATTTTTTCCAATTTCACCAATTTATATTTTCATAAATAATATATTTGGGATTCCATCATACATGTTATGGTAAAATGAAAGGCGCCATTACAAAGTACAACTATTCCTGTAGATAGAAAAATGAAAGTGCTAGAGCTCTTAGAAGGGGAGGAGGAAAAAACGAAAACGCAAAAATGAAAATTGGTGTGATCATTTGGGTCATTTTGGGCCTGGTCCTCAAAGGGTTAATCCTTGGCTCTCATGCTGCAAAAGTTAATTTCTAAACATTTCACTTAAAGTGAAAATATGTATTTTCTGTATTTTTTTTAACAATATAACAATAAAAAAAAGGATCTTGAGTTACAGTATATCATTATAATGGCTATTGACAGGCATCTCTGTAACAATGGCAAGGACCTTTATTCCCCTTAGGCTAGGCCAACACAGATAAATGTCATTGGTAGTGCTGAATAAAGGTTATTGGAATAAAACCTATCCAGCAGGTATATTTTCTCATCTCCTTGCAATTTGAACATGTCAATTCGAATGATACTTCTTTTTTTTTTCTTCTTCTTTTGTTAGATGTGTGATTCCTAAGTTAAGATTGCCATCTGCTGGTGCTTATAGATATTTACCTCTGTATGCGTACAGCTATAATACAGATAAGTGGTTGTCTATCTGGGAGGCAGCTATGCTTATTACTAGAGATGAGCGAACCTGCCCAGGTTCGGGTTCGTATGAACCTGAACTCTCGGCGTCTGATTCCTGCTGTCTGCAGGCTCCGTGAAGAGGGTGGATACAGTGGATAATGGCGCTGATCCCGACTCAGCCATCTATTGCTCTGGACTGCAGTAGGCCAGAGTAATAGATTGCTAATCTCATGATCTATGCAGTACATATGTACTGCATAGATGTCAATGAGAGATCAATGTAGTTATACTACAGTTAGTGTAAGAAAAAAATATTTTTTATTTATAAATAATCCCTCCCCTAAAAAAAAGTCTGAATCACCCCTCTTTTCCCATTTTAGAAAAAAAAATAAACAAACATATTTGTTATCGCTGCGTGCGTAATCGTCTGAACTATTAAATTATTGTATTCCTGATCTTGCACGGTAAACTGCATAAGTGCAAAAAATCACAAAGCGCAAAATTGCAGATTTTTAGTCACATGAATTCCAGAAAAATTGTAATAATAAACGATCAAAAATTCGCATACACTGTATACACAAACAAGGCGCCGATAGAAAGTACAGATCATGGAGCAAAATGACACCTCATGCAGTCCCATAGACCAAAAAATAAAAGTGTTATAAGGATGAAAATAGAGCAATTTTAAGAAAAAAATTTTTTTTTAAACAGTCATCATATCAGTAAATTTTGTGTTCCTCAAGTCAGTGTGATTACAGCGATAGGTAACTTGTATAACTTTAACTTTATTTGACTGCTTTAAAAAAATTAAAACCTTTTTAAGAAAAACAAAGTGTTTTATATTGCTCTATTTCCATACTTATAATGCCTATAGTATATAGTTTTTGCGCCATGATTTGTACTTTCTATCAGTAGCTTGCCTGAGTATATGCAACTTTTTGATCACTTTTTTTCCCCAAGTTTTTCTGGATTTGATGTGACGGAAAATCTGCAGTTTGGCTGTTTTTGCGCTTACGTCATTTACCGTGCAAGATCAGGAATGGGAAAATTTATTAGTTCTGGCAATTCTGCACGTGGCGATATCATATATGTTAATTTTTTTTTTTTTTTTAAGGGAAAAAGGGGGTGATTAAAACTTTTATTATGGGAAGGGGGGTTTTATTGATAAAAAAAAAAACAACTTAATTTTTTGAAGGCAGTAATTTTTAGTCCCCTTAGGAAACTTCTATGAGCAATGCACTTATCTCTCATAGATATCAATGCAGTACATATGTATTGCATTAATCTCTGCAATCTGTGATCGATTACTAAGGGCTGCTAAAGCCTGTAGTAAAGGATTGCTGAGTGGGGATCAGTGTCATTACATCGCTGAGGCCCAGCTTGGCCTGAGAAGTATGACAGATCACCCCTTTATGATTGCATGACAGGAGGTAGGTGGTGATCCAGCCGCAAGTCTACCAATATTAACAAAATTTAAATGGAGCTGCCAGTTTTAACAGTGGCATTAAATGGTTAATTAGGTGTTCAGGCTGTGCCGGCTAATATCCGTGGTCCCAGGCTGTCATCAGCTGCATTACCCCCCACTGTACCCCCTTAGGGACTTATGGGCGTATGGGTACATCATGGGCCTTAAAGGAGTTAAAATACCACCAAAGAAGAAAAACAGCTTGAAACTTCTTGAAAAGCAGCTATGCCCACCACTATTGCTTGATAATCCAGAATTTTTTTTAACTTTTTTACTAATTTTACATATTTTATTCCATGAAAGGGAACACAGGGAATGGCTTTCATGATACTATAAACAAGAGAAGGTTTGGTAGGTAAGGTTTGTCTTTTTGCTGATCCTGGTAGGGTCAGTAATATGGAAAATGATTTAGGGCCTTATTCCACAGGAACGATAATCGGCTGAATCGGCCCCATTCGGCCCAATTCGGCCGATTATCGCTCGGTGCAATAGAGAGAACGATCAGCCGATGATCGTGTCATCGGCTGATCGTTCATTTAGGGCCAGACCTAAAATCATCGTTCCCCCACCGTGCATCGCTATGGTGGAATAGTGGTGCGCGGCAGGCGACCGACGATTTGAGAGACGCAGCATACATTACCTGCAGGGCTTCTCCTTCACTCTGTCTTCCTCCCCGGGTCCCGCGCGCTCTAGCTTCAGAATGGCCTGTCAGCTGACGGAGCGCTCAGCCAATCACAGGCTGCTGACAGGCCATTCTGAAGCTAGAACGCGCAGGACCCGGGGAGGAAGACGGAGCGGAGGAGAAGACCTGACAGGTAATGTATGCTGCAAGGGCTGCAAGGACATCGGTAACGATGTCCCTGCAGCCCTCGCTCAACGATCATCGGGCCGTGGTATAGGCACAGTAAACGACCCATGGACCCAGTGCAGCAAGTCGGATTGAAGACAGGTAATGTATACAGCAAGAGCCTGTTAAGGGGTTAAAGTAGCGGGTGATTTGAATACTCGCAGTGGACTGAAAGATCCAAACAATGAAAACTACAATGTCCAATGTCTCCAAATGTAAAGTAATGCACTTGGGAAGGAGGAATCCTGAGGGGCATAACTAGAAATGGCTGGGCCCCATAGCAAGCTTTCGATTGGGCCCCCTTCCCTTCCTGAATGACCACTAATCCGTCTAGTCTAGTCATAACTGCAAGCGCTCCTCAGGAGTGCCTGCAGTTAAAGGGACATTTGCAGAACCTGGGAGGCCACCTGGTTATGCAAGTCAGGGGGCCCAGTGTATTGCAGGCAGCGGCAATGGGGCCCTTAATGCGGCGGGCCCCATGTCAGTTGTTACGCCTCTGTGTACAAGAACATAGCAGCTATAATACACTGATCAGTTTTTACTTCAACACTAAGTAAAAATCTTCAGATTGCAGAAGCCACAGTATATTACTCTACAAAGGTTTACAGCCATTACTGTGCAACACATACAGTTGTTTACACAAACCAGGAAATTAATATGTGAATTATTGTTGATGTCCTAGAAAGTGACATCATAGATAGACAGAGTAATCTCAGCGTGGTAGAGATGGCAAAAAAAAAACAACTCAAAAGTTCCTTGCTCCCCCGTCGGCTCTCTTCTCCTGTACTGTCGGACTGGCTCCTGGCTGGAAATGTGCGGCTCAGGAGATTCGTTCCCGGCAGCCGACAGCGTGCGCAAGGTCACACCAGTAAAGTTCAGAGTGCGCCAGGGCTGGTACTTTACAGTGTGTGCCGGAACACCAGCCCCGGCGCATGCTGTACTTTACTGGTGCGACCTTGCGTGCGCTGTCAGCTGCCGGGAACAAATGTCCTGAGCCGCACATCAGTAGCCGGGGGTCAGTCCGACGCTCGGTCGCAAGGAGAGGCGTGGGGTGCGTAGTGCCCAAGACCGCTACTGTATACAGCTCTGCTACTTCATAGTCATACCTGGGTATCATAAATGTAATTTTAGGTGTTTTCAGCCTCAAACTGAGAGGGACAGCTCTCACACAGACATAACACATCATCATTTTGAATCTTCTAAATGGAAATGACATAGACTGTCAGTTGGGGGGGGGGAAGGGGAAACTGTCAGCTGGTGGGGCGTTGGGGGGGTTCGCAGCATGGGAAGGAGCCGTCAGCTGTGCAGGAGACTGTCAGCCCTTTCCCCTGCGCACACAGCTGACAGTTTCCCTCCCGTGCCCCCTCCCACACACAGTTTAAATAAAAAATGCAACACGTGAACGAGGGGACCAATCTCAGATTAGTTGAGGGAAAGGTCTGAAACAACACAAGAAAAAATTACTTTACTGAAAGAGTAGTAGATGCCTGGAACAAACTTCCAGCAGATGTGGTAGGTAAATCCTGGGATAAACATACATCTATCCTAAGATAATAAGAAGGGAATTACTGACAGGGCAGACTAGATGAACCCAGTGGTCTTTTTCTGCCAACAATCTTCCATGTTTCTATCAATAAAAGGCGAGGAAGGCAAGATGAAAATTCAACAAGTAATAATTCAGTCCTAGTTTAGGTTAGTTTAGGTTCACAAACAATTCCTTTAACAAACATATGAAAAATAAAATGTAAGGAAAAAACATGCTGTCCAACAAATCTATCACGTCTCCTCGAGCAATTACAGAAGCCATTATTCCTCTGACCACTGCTGCCTCTGCAGTGTCCCAGCTTTGTAAGGCCTAATTCATATTTCAGCATTCGGCTACAGCTGAGGAAATAGTTCATTACAAATAGCTTCCTACTGGGAGCTGAACAATTTCCCTAATGTAACCTGGTGCTGCGCCAAAGCTATTGCTTCTGCTCAAATAAATAGCGCACTCCATGTTCAGAAGTTTGTAATGAAAGTTTTCAAATTGAAATTTTGTGTGTAATTAAACAGAAAAATATATTTAAAATGAAGAATATTATGTTCTATTTGGACAACGTGATTGCAGTATACAATGTTATTTCTGTATCCTATATTATGTTTTACCCATTGCTTGATTGTTTGGATTACACACTGCTCTCCTCATACATCATAATGGTATTTCCATAATGTTATACCCTTAGTCAGGCTTGGACTGGCCCACCGGGGCTACGGGGAAATCCTGATGGGACCCAATTTAGAATGGGCACCCGATATAGAATATATACCAGACCGGCAGAGGGAGAGAACAGGGCTGTCTTCAGCACCAGCTGGCGCAGTGTCTAGTCTTTTCACTGTATGATAGCTTCACACTACGTTTTTGCAATCCGTTATTTGGATAAATTTTTTTGCATCCATTTTTTTAAATAATGGAATTCAATGGAAAAAGGGATTAAAACGGATTCACACACATGCATCCGTTTTTTTTCCATCCGTTTTTTTTGCAAAAAACAGATTGCAAAGACGTAGTGTGAACCCAGTCTAAGAGCTCATAATTAGCACGGTTAAATGCATCAAACTGAGAATGAAGAGCCATTGGCTCCCCGCCCTGCCAATCATTCTTGTGGCCAAAGGCAGCATTATGGCCGGTAATCAAATGCCAAGAGATTGAACCTAAACATGCTCAAAGATCTCTCATCTCTACCATGCGGGAACACTGTTGTTATATTTTAAAGGGGTAGTGCGGCGCTAAGAAATTATTCACAAAATAACACACATTACAAAGTTATACAACTTTGTAATGTATGTTATGTCTGTGAATGGCCCCCTTCCCCGTGTTCCCCCCACCCCACCCGTGGACCCGAAAGTGTAGTGTACTATACATACCTGACGCGTGTCGACCCCCGTCGCCGATCTTCTGTCAATGATGAAAACTTCGGGAGGCCGGCCGAATTACTGCAGCCGTCCCTGATGCTGGCCCCCCTCTGCCGCGTCATTGGCTGCTCAGCCGCGTTTGGCTGAGCCTAACTGTGCTCAGCCAATCACAGCTGAGCATCTGATGACACGGCAGAGGGGGGCCGGCATCACGCGTCAGGTATGTATAGTACACTACACTTCCGGGTCCACGGGCGGGGGTGGGGGAACACGGGGAAGGGGGTCATTCACATATATAACATACATTACAAAGTTGTATAACTTTGTAATGTGTGTTATTTTGTGAATAATTTCTTAGCGCCGCACTACCCCTTAATAGATCAGACAATTGCCCATGCTACAATATATAATATGTTTATATATTTAATTATTTTGAAATTTTTTATTTGTATAATGAAAAGAGGGGGTGATTTTAACTTTTATTGGGGGACTATTACATGTAATCATTAGATTAGATTTACTGGTCAATACTATGCCATTGCAAAGCATTGATCAGTGTTATCGGAGCTCTGCTCATAGAGCCTGCCTGAGGCAAGGTCTACGAAAAGATCACTAATTGGACAGCACAAAGGTAAGTAGAACTCACTGGGAGGGTCCCAGTCTGTGACTGTAGCTGCTCCTGTCACTTACACCTAAATGTCCATCATTAATGGTGAGAATCTGGCTGCTCATAGCTTCTAAGCTCGCTTCATAGCACTGTAGCTAATTATGGCATACGGGTATGGCTTGGGTTGTCTAGGGGTTAAACTATGCATACTGCCTCTTCGTGGTATGAAACAACAGACAAGCCACACTTACCCCTCTTCGCTCCCCCGCTGTGTGATCTTCTGATCCCGTCAGTGCTCCAGGTCCGACAGCTTCCAATGACGCCCTGCTCCCCTCTTAGCCTATTGCAGAGCAGAAGGGGAAAGTGTGATGTCAGTGGAAGATGCCAAAACAGGAGAACAGCTGGGATCAGAAGATCTTACAGCGGGGGAACAAGGAGGGGTAAGTATGGCTTTTTTGTTGTTTTGTGCCACAGGGAGGCAGTATGCATAGTTTAACCCCTTCGTGCTGCAGCTAGTTTGGGCCTTAATGACCAGGCTCATTTTTCTAAATTTGACCTGTCTCACTTTATGCGCTTATAGCTCAGTGATGCTTTAACGTATTCTAGCGATTCTGAGATTGTTTTTTCGTCACATATGGCACTTTATGTTAGTGGCAAAATTTGGTCACTACTTTGTGTGTTTTATGTGAAAAACATCAAAATATCATGAAAAAATTTAAAAAATTAGCATTTTATGAACTTTGAAATTCTCTGCTTCTTAAAAAAAGAAAGTCGTATCACATAAATTAGTTACTAAGTCACATTACCGATATGTCCTCTTTATTCTGGCATAATTTGGTAAATATATTTTACTTTTTAAGGGTGTTACGGGGCTTAGAAATTTATCAGCAAATTATCACATTTTTGTGAAAGTTTCCAAAACTGATTTTTTTTTTTAGGGACCAGTTCTTTTTTTAAATGGATTTAGAAGGCTTGTATACTGGAAACCCCCATAAGTGACCCCATTTTGGAAACTACACACCTAAAAGAATTAATCTAGGGGTATAATGAGCATTTTAACCCTACAGGGGCTGGAGGAAAGTATTCACAATTAGGCCGTAAAAAATTGGAAAATTTGAATTTTCCAATAATATATACGTTTAGATTTAAAACACCCCACAATTTGTAACTCAGGTTCTCTTGAGTACAATGGTACCTCATATGTGAGTGTAAACCAATGTGTGGGCACACAGCAGGGCTCAGAAGGGAAGGAGCACCAATTAGCTTTTCCAATGCAGATTTCCAAATTTCCAAAGTTTTTGAGCGACTGGTGCGTTTGCAGAGCCCCTATAGTGTCAGCAGAGAGAAAAAAAAACCATAAGTTACCCCATTTTGGAAAGTGCACCCCTCAAAGAATTCATCTTGGGGTAGGATGAGCATTTTGACCCCACAGGTATTAGAGGAAAATATTCAAAATTAGACAGTAAAAATAAAAAACTCGAATTTTTCCAATAATATGTTCGTTTAGTTTGAAATTTCTCAATTTCACGAGGAACAAGAGAAAATTCACCACAAAATCTGTAACGCAGTTTCTCCTGAATACAACAGTGCCCCATATGTGGGCATAAACCACTGTATGGGCACACAGCGGGGCTCAGAAGGGAAGGAGCGCCAATTAGCATTTTCAGTGCAGATTTTGCTGCAGAAGTTTCTGAGTGCCAGGAGCGTTTTCAGCGCCCATATAGTGTCAGCAGAGTAAAAAAAAAAAAACATAATTCATCCCATTTTAGAAAGTACACCCCTCAAAGAATTCATCTTGGGGTGTGGTGAGTATTTTGACCCCACAGGTATTAGAAGAAGGTATTCAAAATTGGCCAGTAAAAATAAAAAACTCGAATTTTTCCAATAATATGTTCGTTTAGTTTGACATTTCTAAATTTCACGAGGAACAGGAGAAAAAATGTACCACAAAATCTGTAACACAGGTTCTTCTGAGTATAACGGTACCCCATATGTGGACATAAACCACTGTATGGGCACCCAGAAGGCCTCAGAAGGAAAGGAGCGCCAATTTGCTGGAGCAAAACTGCAGCTAGTAACAGTTATTAGAATAGCGCAGTTACTAAAATAAAAAATAAAAAATGAGATTACAGGTAATGAGGGGTGGGTACGGGGAACCTGGGGTGGTTACTGGTAATCTGGAGGTGGTTACGGGCAACCTGGGGTGGTTACGGGGAACCTGGGGTGGATACTGACAACAAGGGGTGGTTACAGGCAACCTGCTGTGGTTACAAGCAATCTGCTGTGGTTACGGGCAATGTGGGGTGGTTACAGACAGTCCGCGGGGGTTACAGACAACCTGCTGTGGTTACAGACAGTCCGCGGGGTTACAGGCAACCTGCTGTGCTTACGGACGGTTACGGACAATCTGGGGTGGTTACGGACAATCCGGGGTGGTTACGGATAAACTGAAGTGCTTATAGGTAATCTGGGATGGGTACATGTAATTTGGGGTGGTTACGGCAATCTGGAGAGGGTCACTGGCAATTTGGGGTGGTTACAGGCAACGTGCGGTGGTTATGTGCAATCTGGGGCAGCCTGCTGTGGTTACGGGCAATGTGCGATGGTTACGGGCAATGTAGGGTGGTTACGGGCAATGTGGGGAGGTTACTGGCAACATAGGTTGGTTACGGCAATCTGGCGTGGTTACAGGCAATCTGGAGGGGGTCATTGGCAATTTGGGGTGGTTATAGGCAACGTGCGGTGGTTAGAAGCAATGTGCGGTGGTCAGTGGCAATGTGCGGTGGTCAGAGGTAACGCGCGGTGGTTAAGTGCAATCTGGGGGGATACATGTAATCTGGCGTGATTACAGGCAACCTGGGGTGGTTATGTGCAACCTGCGGTGGTTCGGGCAACCTGGGGGGGTTACAGACAATCTGGGATTGTTACGGATAAATTTAAGTGCTTATAGGTAATCTGGGGTGGGTACATGTATTTTGGGGTGGTTACGGGCAATCTGGGGTGATTACGGACAATCTGGAGGGGGTCACTGGCAATTTGGGGTGGTTAGGGGCAACGTGCGGTGGTTACGGTCAATGTTCGGTGGTTATGGGCAACATGCGGTCTAGGAGACTGCACTGCACTGTAGATAGGTTCACATCAAGGGTTGAGGTCTTCTCTGACTTGTCCTCCTTAAAGTGACTGTACCACCAGGCTCAGACAAAAGCCCTGGAGACGGGCCGACCCACCCCCAGTGGGAAGAAACCCCAGCCCCTCCATGACGTGACTTCATAAGAATCAATGGAACCCTATCATAGCGGGGTGGGGGTTTCCTCCCACTAAGGGTGGGTCGGGCCGCCTCCAGTGCTTCAGCCTGGGCCTGGTGGTACAGTCACTTTAAGTGTTTAGCACTGCATCTTGAGTGTAAGCGTAGCTTTAGGAAAGAAAGTCTCTGTGTTCTCATACGTGTCCACTAACACAGCTGGTCTGTCCCGGACAGGGAACGTGGCAGGGCCAGGCTCCTGGTTAAAGGGGTAGTGCGGTGGTAATGAATTATTCACAGAATAACACACATTACAAAGTTATACAACTTTGTAATGTATGTTATGTCTGTGAATGGCCCCCTTCCCCGTGTCCCACCACCCCCACCCGTGTACCCAGAAGTGTGGTGCGCTATACATACCTGTCACGTGCCGACCTCCGTCTCCGATCTTCAGTCAGTGACGTCTTCTTCGGGCGGTTCACAGACATAACATACATTACAAAGTTGTATAACTTTGTAATGTGTGTTATTCTGTGAATAATTTCTTAGCGCCGCACTACCCCTTTAAGTTCAGCAGGGATGCCTGATCCGTGTGTCTTGCTCCACTAAGAATCAGAGAAGAACTAACTAAAGGGGTCCTACACTTCCTCTCCCTATATAACTACTTCCTACAGGATGTGTGTAACAGCCTCTGTGAGTGGAGAAGAGAGTGTATAGAAGAGAATAGAGATAGGTAGGGAGAAAAGGGTCTCTCTCATTGGTGCACAGAATCACAAAATACAACAGTAACCCTTGAATGACTACAGCTGTGCAGTATACAAAATAATACATAGTGACATCTTGTGGTACAACTTCATTACCACTTTACTCTACGGTACAGGGCTTTTACATTAGGTGCCCAGACTGAAAACACCTGTGGTGGGACAGCACACGACCTCTGTACGCCTCTCAATCTTCGTATTGGGCCCCGGCTTCTGTATTATGAATAGCGACAAGGGTACGGCACATGTCAATGGGGCTTTGAATTTCTGTTTTCTGACTATGCCGTGGAATATGCGCTGAATATGTGTTGCAAGCATCCTTTGCAACATTGTGTAAGTCTCCTCCAAAATTCAGCCCACAATCTTGTGCGGAATTCTGCACAAAGTCTGCACCAACTCAGGAAGGGTAAATTTTCTTCCCTATTGCTCAGTGTGAACATATCCTAAGGTATGCTCACACTGGCGAGGAAAGTTTTCTGCTTCAAATTTCCTCTCCTTCAGCTCTGGTGGAATAGGCGCAGAATTCAAGCTGAATTTTAGCAAAAATGCAGAAATTCAAAGACTCAATGGGAGGCATTTATTAAGTCCGGCGTTTTTTACGCCGGACGTAAAAATGCCCCCGCAGCTCCGGCGCTACGGAGATTTATGTAGAGGCGGACTGCCTCTACATAAATCCCGTGTGCGCCGTTGCGCACCGCCGAAAACCTACGCCAGCTGAGGACTGGAGTAGGTTTTCGGCGTACATTTTGGCGGAACGGATGATAAATCGCGCGGACTCTGAGTCCGCGCCCTCCGTTCCGCCCACTTCCCGCCCCTTTTCCGCCCCCTGGCGTACTCGGCGGAAAGTGCCATTTGCGTATAAAAAAATACGCAAATCGGCACTTTCCGCCGAAAATCATCCGTTCGCTGGATGATACATGTGGCCCAATGACTTCTATGAGATTTCTCTAATGGAATCCGCCCCAAGGGTAAGTTCACACTACAGAATAGGGGTGGATAATCCGCTGCTCACCCCCATGCTCATTTCTACCCATCCCTTAGACTCCACTCTATGGTTGGGCGGATTCCGCCGTCCGCTGAAATAATTGACATGTCAGTTCTTTCGTCGGACAGTGGAAATCCCCTGACCATAGAATGGAGTCTATGGGATGGGCGGGAAATGCCATAGGCGCGAGTGCCGGAATTCGCAGCGTTTTATCTGCCCGTATTTTGTAGTGTGAACCCACCCAAAGAATTGGCATGTGAAAAGCAGATCAGCGGCGGAACATTCTGTGTTTAAATTATTTTGTGTGAACAAAAAAGTGGAAATCCCATTGAACACAATGAGACATTGTTCTGTGCAGATTTTATGAGCGGAATTTCCAGCGGAATACGCGTAAAATTAAGTGTGGATTCCGCTTGAAATTCTTCGCCTGTTCCTCAGTATGAACATCAACCCAAAATCCATTGTGAATAGAAATGAAGTGAGCCCTTGCAGAGATGGGAGAACAGCACTAGGTGGCAGCAGAGAGCCTCTGCCCAGTCGGTGGGGAGTGGAGCGGGATGAGTCAGGGAGGGAGAGCCTGGCAGTTTGATAGGCAGCTTGTGCGTCCCTGTTTCAATGGTTACAGAACCAGCCCCACACGGGGACGGCACAGCAGCGGCTTCACAACAAAGAGGGAACTCCAGCTGGACATGGCAAACACACGGGACAGGCTCGGATAATCGCTGCCAGACGCCCCCCACTGCCCCGCGTCCTCCCGTCTATCCGGGGACAGCCGGGACTCGGTGACCTCTGCCCCTGGCATGTGCTGCTGTGCCCGGGTACACAGGGCCCCGGCAGTGTCTGCACCGGGAGATGCTCGGCTCCCCGCCGCCTTTCTGGAGGATTTCTGCTCCTGCTCTCACTCTGCAGAACTTCCAGGACGAGTAATCTGACACCGGGACCTGAAGGAGGGATCCGGGAGAGGGAGAGGAAAGTCTGGAGACTGATGCCCAGAGACTAGAGGAGCCCCCACAAGAGGGGAGTGCTGTATACTCTGTATACTCTGCCCAGCCCCCACAGGAGGTGAGTGCTGTATACTCTGTATACTCTGCCCAGCCCCCACAGGAGGTGAGTGCTGTATACTCTGCTCAGCCCCCACAAGAGGGGAGTGCTGTATACTCTGTATACTCTGCCCAGCCCCCACAAGAGGTGAGTGCTGTATACTCTGCTCAGCCCCCACAAGAGGGGAGTGCTGTATACTCTGTATACTCTGCTCAGCCCCCACAAGAGGTGAGTGCTGTATACTCTGCTCAGCCCCCACAAGAGGGGAGTGCTGTATACTCTGCCCAGCCCCCACAAGAGGTGAGTGCTGTATACTCTGTATACTCTGCTCAGCCCCCACAAGAGGTGAGTGCTGTATACTCTGTATACTCTGCTCAGCCCCCACAAGAGGTGAGTGCTGTATGTGCTGTATACTCTGCTCAGCCCCCACAAGAGGTGAGTGCTGTATACTCTGTATACTCTGCTCAGCCCCCACAAGAGGTGAGTGCTGTATACTCTGTATACTCTGCTCAGCCCCCACAAGAGGTGAGTGCTGTATAATCTGTATACTCTGCTCAGCCCCCACAAGAGGTGAGTGCTGTATGTGCTGTATACTCTGCTCAGCCCCCACAAGAGGTGAGTGCTGTATGTGCTGTATACTCTGCTCAGTCCCCACAAGAGGTGAGTGCTGTATACTCTGCTCAGCCCCCACAAGAGGTGAGTGCTGTATGTGCTGTATACTCTGCTCAGTCCCCACAAGAGGTGAGTGCTGTATACTCTGCTCAGCCCCCACAAGAGGTGAGTGCTGTATGTGCTGTATACTCTGCTCAGCCCCCACAAGAGGTGAGTGCTGTATACTCTGTATACTCTGCTCAGCCCCCACAAGAGGTGAGTGCTGTATGTGCTGTATACTCTGCTCAGCCCCCACAAGAGGGGAGTGCTGTATACTCTGTATACTCTGCTCAGCCCCCACAAGAGGTGAGTGCTGTATGTGCTGTATACTCTGCTCAGCCCCCACAAGAGGGGAGTGCTGTATACTCTGCTCAGCCCCCACACGAGGTGAGTGCTGTATGTGCTGTATACTCTGCTCAGCCCCCACACGAGGTGAGTGCTGTATACTCTGCCTAACCCCCCTGCGCTGTATACTCTGCCTAACCCCCCTGCGCTGTATACTCTGCCTAACCCCCCTGCGCTGTATACTCTGCCTAACCCCCCTGCGCTGTATACTCTGCCTAACCCCCCTGCGCTGTATACTCTGCCTAACCCCCCTGCGCTGTATACTCTGCCTAACCCCCCTGTGCTGTATACTCTGCCTAACCCCCCTGCGCTGTATACTCTGCCTAACCCCCCTGCGCTGTATACTCTGCCTAACCCCCCTGCGCTGTATACTCTGCCTAACCCCCCTGCGCTGTATACTCTGCCTAACCCCCCTGCGCTGTATACTCTGCCTAACCCCCCTGCGCTGTATACTCTGCCTAACCCCCCTGCGCTGTATACTCTGCCTAACCCCCCTGCGCTGTATACTCTGCCTAACCCCCCTGCCCTGTATACTCTGCCTAACCCCCCTGCGCTGTATACTCTGCCTAACCCCCCTGCGCTGTATTCTCTTCCTAACCCCCCTGCGCTGTATACTCTGCCTAACCCCCCTGCGCTGTATACTCTGCCTAACCCCCCCTGCGCTGTATACTCTGCCTAACCCCCCCTGCGCTGTATACTCTGCCTAACCCCCCTGCGCTGTATACTCTGCCTAACCCCCCTGCGCTGTATACTCTGCCTAACCCCCCTGTGCTGTATACTCTGCCTAACCCCCCTGCCCTGTATACTCTGCCTAACCCCCCTGCCCTGTATACTCTGCCTAACCCCCCGCCCTGTATACTCTGCCTAACCCCCCTGCGCTGTATACTCTGCCTAACCCCCCGCCCTGTATACTCTGCCTAACCCCCCGCCCTGTATACTCTGCCTAACCCCCCTGCGCTGTATACTCTGCCTAACCCCCCTGCGCTGTATACTCTGCCTAACCCCCCTGCGCTGTATACTCTGCCTAACCCCCCTGCGCTGTATACTCTGCCTAACCCCCCTGCGCTGTATACTCTGCCTAACCCCCCTGCGCTGTATACTCTGCCTAACCCCCCTGCGCTGTATACTCTGCCTAACCCCCCTGCGCTGTATACTCTGCCTAACCCCCCTGCGCTGTATACTCTGCCTAACCCCCCTGCGCTGTATACTCTGCCTAACCCCCCTGCGCTGTATACTCTGCCTAACCCCCCTGCGCTGTATACTCTGCCTAACCCCCCTGCGCTGTATACTCTGCCTAACCCCCCTGCGCTGTATACTCTGCCTAACCCCCCTGCGCTGTATACTCTGCCTAACCCCCCTGCGCTGTATACTCTGCCTAACCCCCCTGCGCTGTATACTCTGCCTAACCCCCCCTGCGCTGTATACTCTGCCTAACCCCCCCTGCGCTGTATACTCTGCCTAACCCCCCCTGCGCTGTATACTCTGCCTAACCCCCCCTGCGCTGTATACTCTGCCTAACCCCCCCTGCGCTGTATACTCTGCCTAACCCCCCTGCGCTGTATACTCTGCCTAACCCCCCTGCGCTGTATACTCTGCCTAACCCCCCTGCGCTGTATACTCTGCCTAACCCCCCTGCGCTGTATACTCTGCCTAACCCCCCTGCGCTGTATACTCTGCCTAACCCCCCCTGCGCTGTATACTCTGCCTAACCCCCCCTGCCCTGTATACTCTGCCTAACCCCCCCTGCGCTGTATACTCTGCCTAACCCCCCTGCGCTGTATACTCTGCCTAACCCCCCTGCGCTGTATACTCTGCCTAACCCCCCTGCGCTGTATACTCTGCCTAACCCCCCCTGCGCTGTATACTCTGCCTAACCCCCCCTGCGCTGTATACTCTGCCTAACCCCCCCTGCGCTGTATACTCTGCCTAACCCCCCCCTGCGCTGTATACTCTGCCTAACCCCCCCTGCGCTGTATACTCTGCCTAACCCCCCCTGCGCTGTATACTCTGCCTAACCCCCCCTGCGCTGTATACTCTGCCTAACCCCCCCTGCGCTGTATACTCTGCCTAACCCCCCTGCGCTGTATACTCTGCCTAACCCCCCTGCGCTGTATACTCTGCCTAACCCCCCTGCCCTGTATACTCTGCCTAACCCCCCTGCCCTGTATACTCTGCCTAACCCCCCTGCCCTGTATACTCTGTTACTGGGGGGAGAGCACAGACACTTGTTGCTTGTTTCTTAATAGTGCAGGATTGTTTCCATCCACTGTATGTGGATACATAGGGTGAGAATATAATATAACATAGGGTAGGAATAAATAATGATAATGACGCCTCCCCCTTGTGGCAGTGAATGTGTTAATAACTGGACAGACCCTTTTCTCAGGAGTTGCAGGCAGTACCCCCCCCCCCCCCCCCCCAGCTCTGGACATTGGAGGGGGGTGGGCTGCTCAGACCTGTTGATTCCAGGGGTTTCTATGCTGGAGCAGCCTAGTCCTGCCGCCTCTTCCCACCATGTAATTCCTCTGATGGATGAAGTGATTCTCAGTCAGTCCATGAAGTCGGTCCCTTTGCTTTTTGTGTGATTTCACGCTTACTCCCATGATGATGTTTCCTCCCCCCTCCAGACCAGGACAGGGTGAGAGCACAAGAAGTTTCTTCCAGGACTTGCAGTGTTTATACCGCAGCCTGACATGGCAGACATAGCTCCGGGTTGTGACTTATTATTATAGTTTACGAAATACCATTGACGGTGCTCAGAGCGCTGCCACTGGGTATAACTAACTGTAAGGGAAAAGTTCTTCCTCTGTAATCCATTGTAACCTATACATTGTATTATGTGTTCTCTGTTCTAGTAATGTTAGTTCCTTTATGTAAGTGCAATTCCATGACTAAATGACCTTATATGTATGTAAGCAAGATATATATATCCCTCAAAACCAGCAGCACATTGTAGTAGCCCCCACCCCTAGCTGTAATTCATAAACTTATACAATCTACATAGGGGCATTTTATGTGTAAAAGAAAGTCTGTCTTTGTTGTCCGTAGTTACCAAGCAGCACATTAGAATACAAAATAAAAGCTGTGCTGTGATTGGTTAACTGTGCCCTATAGGATGTACTTGCGCATCGGTTTCACCACTAACACTTGAAGGGGAAGTTT
Source organism: Dendropsophus ebraccatus (assembly GCF_027789765.1). Lineage (NCBI taxonomy): Eukaryota > Metazoa > Chordata > Amphibia > Anura > Hylidae > Dendropsophus > Dendropsophus ebraccatus. Next base: position 113,823,200 of record NC_091460.1, read on the forward strand.
CTTTTTATGAAGTTTCAGACTTAGGTCCCTGTTTAAAAACAAAACAAAACTGAAATACTTACCTTCCCCAATCAACTGCTGCCACCATTGTCATAGATCCCTGTCCCACTGCGCAGAACTTCCTTGTGTCGGTGTTGGCACAAGGACCAGCTCATACAGCTGGTCACTAACTCAAGTACTTAAGTAGCGCCCTACCTCAGCCGCTGATAAGTGGAGCAGGTAGATTTGTGTGCTAACACAAGTGCTGCGCAACGGTGGCAGGAGGGGAAAGGGGAGGTGAGTATGTGTGTGTGTGTATATATATATAAATTTATTTTTTATTTTTTTATTTTGCACAGGCCTGAGCCTAAATATTCATAAATACCATCTGGAATACCCCATTATATGCAGGACAAGGTTCATGGGAAGCCATTTAAACAGTTTGGGATTGAACCATAACCCCATTACTGCAATGTGATGCAAGTTTTTATTCCCCAGTACTCTATAGGTGAGTCATACGCCACTCAGACATTTGTCTCCGAGGAGTCTTTATTACATCCATATTCTGTGATTTCCTGTAAAAGTCAGATATTGTAAAAAAGAGAGAATTCTGGAACCTGGGTGGACTGTGCTAGAGGATCATAACACTTCTCAAGTCTTCACACTTACTATGGAGAGTGACCTGTTACCTCCATCACCTTGGGACTATTAGAAGCAGAAGGCCCATTACTTCCTATACTGTTTGGTTTCTCTGACCTGTAAATGTGAGGTCAGCATAGATGGGCGCCAGGTATTTAGTATAGGTATCTTAGTGCTTGGTATAGTGGTATACACAGGGGCGGATTAACTTTACCATAGGCCCTGGGCTGTTCACCAAGCCTGGGCCCTCCCACCCCACTGTAACTATGGTAGCACTAGCCTGGCGTTCATAGTACAGGATAGATAATGTCATGATGTCCTGATTTGTGCAAAATTGCCATTAAAAAACTGTGATTTTTTGCAAATCATGGCGGAACTGTAGCCAGGAGACAGTACACCACTGAAAGTATAAGTCTTTTTGGGTGGTCATGGGCCCCCCAGGAGCTCAGGGCCCCGGGCTGCCGCCCGAAACGCCCCTATTATAATCCACATGGCCTTATTGTAAATGGCACTTTCCGGCATTGTTGATCAGGAACATTATATTGATTATGGAGAATATCTTTAAAGTGAACCTGCTGATATGAGCCAGACCCTTTTTACCTCAGGATTGCCGGTCTGTAATTCATACGGTCCGGTATACGGTTGTTCTCTGCTAATTGCTGATATGCTAATTAGCGGATTCGGAGCACCCGCTTGGCCCGCCCACTATGCATATTCATATATGTATAGCTAGGCTGCTTCCTGCACATGCGCTGTAACAAGCGGCCTAGCCATGTATATATGAATATGTATAGTGGGAGGGCAGGCTAGGCGGCTGATAGTGGCGCTTTAGGCCATAGATGCAAATTAGCATATTGTACAAGTACAAATAATAAAGATGTGATGGCTAATCTGGAATCTGCTTCTACTCCCTCATTCTGTCTCGGCTAGGGCCGCTGATATTGGAGGCCAGCTGGGGAGTTAGTAGCTTAGGTCAGAAGGTGGATGTGGATGGCATCATGGGGAATGTCCTGCATTAAGCTCCTTCCATATGGCACTGCTATAAGATATAGTATGGTGGAAGGGTGCAGGGATGTCACCGCGGTGGTGGAAATGCTGCGTGCTGGGAAATAAGATTACTGATCTGCTTTTGTTAACCATCTTAAACATTGATGAGAACCTAGTGCTAGGACATGTATAAAGCTGGCATTGTACTAGAGATGGTTATTGTCTTCTCCTCTGAGTGATTTACACCATCTGTTGCTGTCCCCATCCCCTTTTTTTGACAATAAGCCTCACGTTCACCAAAAATTTTAAACGATTGTACCATCAGGTACATTGCTTTGTGTTTTTTACATGAACAGATCGGCACTGGAGTGGGCATGCCGTGGCGTGGTCCTTTTTTTGAACTGCCGCCCGTTTACCATGCACGGTGCCAGTCTATTCCCGAACACCGTCACAGAGCACTGGAGGCGGGCCCACCGGACCCCTCATTGATTCTAATGGAGCAGCGTCACAGAGGGGAGGGAAGAACATCACACTGGAGGCCATCGGGCCCGTCACCAGTGCTCCGTACCAGTGCTCGGGAATAGACTGGCACTGTGCATGGGAACCGGGTGGTGGTTCAAAAAAAGGACCGCGCCATGGCATCCCTGTGCCGGTGCCGATCCCCCCTCCTCCGTGACCCACACTTGGTGAGTAAGACCTGGGAGCTTTTTATTTTTTTAACTCTTGGGGGGAAAATCCCTTTAACATGTTGGACATTTTCAGCCACTGCTTGGGTGTAGTCACTGTCAGTCATGAGGAGTATATTGGGCTCGGATATATACCTGGGCTTGGTTTCATTCGATCATCTGTTCTCGCAGGTGCTGGGTCTACGCTAAGGGTAGAGATCATAGACAAATGGTGTGATCTGTTTTTGGGAAATTACTCCTAGTTACAGCACGTCTTCCTTTGTTGGTTTCATTGAGGGGCTTTGTGATCTTTTTAGTTAAATGCAAAAATGAGACTTTATTTTTTCTCCTGTGACGGCAGATAACTAATAGGCTGCCACGTTGTGCCTGAGGGCATGCGAGGTGCTCCCAGCTTACCCTTCCACATATATATATAGCTCTCCTTGGTATAGTACCTGATTGTCAATCCCCAGAGGACATTATAAATATACCTGACCAAAAATCTTTGTATTGACGTATATACAAGTGTACGCCATTCTTCCTCTTTTTCATAAATATGTACCCCCCCCCCAAATCACCCTTCAGCAGTCATATAACTCAGAGACTGCACTCATCTGCATCATGTTTCTGCAGATTGCAACACTGTGACCTCTTTTGATGGAAAAATGGCTGGTTCAAGGGTTGTCCGACCTCTTCCGTGTCATTGAAAAATGTAACGAATGGTGTAAAATTACAAAACAAGTAATACTTACCATACCACTCTGCAGATCGGTAAGAGGAGTCTTACTTGTTCTGTTACACGGTTCTGAGATTTCAATTAAAGGGGTGTTCTCATCTCAACTAATATACTTATACTTGTAGGACTTGTTAGGTTAAATATTTTTGCCAGTACATTCATTTAGCAAACTTGTCTCCTCCTGATATGTGGCTCTTCACCTCCCATTGTTGACAGGTCGTTGTCTAGGTTACAGAACCATCACTACAAAAGAAAAGCAGTGGTCTGGCTGGTGTGTGTGTATATAGAGATACAGGGGCGTAGCTAATGTCTCTTGGGCCCTGGTGCAAGAGGTCAACTCGGGCCCCCCCCCCCTTACCACATACTGACTAACACAACCGCTGCTACTGAATAAAATCCTCTGTACATAGACCAATATCACCTCATCCAGTCATATAGAGGTGGCCCCAGCTCTACACAGGCTCTATACACCATATACATTACAGTGCAAATATATCAGGTGACTCACAGGGGACGTCTTCTCTGATCGGAGTTCTTCCCTTTTCATCTTCTCCATCTGCCCAGGGCCAATATGAGAACTTTTTGGAGCCACGAATCCACAGAATCTGCCAGACAAACATATTAGGCTCCTCACACTGGCACCATCCTCATCTCTCTACAAACTGCACATCTGTATTGGCCCCTTTACACCCTCATTTAGTGGGTAGCCTGACTCTATGTGACTCCCTTATAGTACATATCCCCCTATTGTATACACCCCCTGTGTACTCCACCTTATAGATGGCCCCCCAATGTTTCCCCCCTTATAGATGGCCCCCTGTGTTGTCCCTATTATAGATGCCCCCCATGTTATCCCCCATATAGATTGCCCCCATGTTATCAACCATATAGATGCCCCCCATTTTATCCCCCTTACAGATGCCCCCCATGTTGTCCCCTCCTCCTGCCCCTCCATCATCATACTACTACCCCTTTCATCCTCCTGCCCCTCCATCATCATACTACAACCACCTCCACCATAATACTACTACCCCTTCATCCTCCTGCCCTTTCATCATCATACCACTACATCCTCATCATCTTCTTGTTCCATCATTATCATACCACTACATCCTCATCATCCTCTTGTTCCTTCATCATCATAGCACTACACCCCTCATCATCCTCTTGTTTCATCATCATACCACTACATCCTCATCATCCTCTTGTTCCTTCATCATCATACCACTACACCCCTCATCATCCTCTTGTTTCATCATCATACCACTACACCCCCCATCATCCTCTTGTTCCATCATCACCATCATCATACCACTACATCCTCATCATCTTCTTGTTCCATCATCATACCACTACACCCCCCATCATCCTCTTGTTCCATCATCATCATCATCATACCACTACATCCTCATCATCCTCTTGTTCCTTCATCATCATACCACTACACCCCTCATCATCCTCTTGTTCCATCATCATGCCACTACACCCCCCATCATCCTCTTGTTCCATCATCATCATCATACCACTACATCCTCATCATCTTCTTGTTCCATCATCATACCACTACACCCCTCATCATCTTCTTGTTCCATCATACCACTACACCCCTCATCATCCTCTTGTTCCATCATCATCATACCACTACACCCCCATCATCCTCTTGTTCCATCATCATCATCATCATACCACTACACCCCTCATCATCCTCTTGTTCCATCATCATCATACCACTACACCCCTATCATCCTCTTGTTCCATCATCATACCACTACACCCCTCATCCTCCTCTTGTTCCATCATCATCATACCATTACATTCCCATCATCCTCTTGTTCCATCATCATCATACCACTACACCCCTCATCATCCTCTTGTTCCATCATCATATCACTACATCCCCATCATCCTCGTTCCATCATCATCATACCACTACACCCCTCATCATCCTCTTGTTCCATCATCATACCACTACATCCCCATCATCCTCGTTCCATTATCATACCACTACACCCCTCATCATCCTCTTGTTCCATCATCATCATACCACTACACCCCCCATCATCCTCTTGTTCCATCATACCACTACACCCCCATCATCCTCTTGTTCCACCACCATACCACTACACCCCTCATCATCCTCTTGTTCCATCATCATCATACCACTACACCCCTCATCATCCTCTTGTTCCATCATCATCATACCACTACACCCCATCATCCTCTTGTTCCTTCATCATCATCATCATACCACTACACCCCTCATCTTCCTCTTGTTCCATCATCATCATCATACTACTACACCCCCATCATCCTCTTGTTCCATCATCATACCACTACACCCCTCATCATCCTCTTGTTCCATCATCATCATACCACTACACCCCTCATCATCCTCTTGTTCCTTCATCATCATACCACTACATCCTCATCATCCTCTTGTTCCATCATCATCATCATACCACTACACCCCTTCATCCTCTTGTTCCATCATCATCATCATACCATTACACCCCATCATCCTCTTGTTCCATCATCATCATACCACTACACCCCTCATCATCCTCTTGTTCCATCATCGTCATACCACTACACCCCCCATCATCCTCTTGTTCCATCATCATCATACCACTACACCCCTCATCATCCTCTTGTTCCATCATCATCATACCACTACATCCCCATCATCCTCTTGTTCCATCATCATACCACTACATCCCCATCATCCTCGTTCCATCATCATCATACCACTACACCCCATCATCCTCTTGTTCCATCATCATACCACTACACCCCCATCATCCTCTTGTTCCATCATCATCATACCACTACACCCCCATCATCCTCTTGTTCCTTCATCATCATACCACTACATCCTCATCATCCTCTTGTTTCATCATCATCATACCACTACATCCCCATCATCCTCTTGTTCCATCATCATCATACCACTACACCCCCATCATCCTCTTGTTCCATCATCATACCACTACACCCCCCATCATCCTCTTGTTCCATCATCATACCACTACATTCCCATCATCCTCTTGTTCCATCATCATCATACCACTACACCCCATCATCCTCTTGTTCCTTCATCATACCACTACACCCCCATCATCCCCTTAAAAACAAAAAAATCTATACTCACCTGCATGATTTCTGTAGCCCCCAGGTCACACGCGCTGGCGGGCTTCTCACGGCGGGAGGCGGGGCCTGCGTGGAGGGGGCGGAGCTTCGCGGGACCTGTTTTTTTCTTAACGCGATGCTCCCTGCGCTGGAAGTACTTCCCCCCCCCCCCCCCCCCCCGCCGCACACAGAGCTCCCTGGGGGCCGCAAGACAGCCGGGGGCCCCTGCCTCTTGTGATCGCAAGCAAAACATTGCTTGCGGTCACAAGAGGGAGTGGGAGGCGGGCAGTGCAGTGGTAAGGGGGGCCTCGCGGGCCCCCCCTTGGCAGCGGCCCGGTCGCGGTGGCAACCCCTGCGACCGCGGTCGCTACGCCACTGTAGATATATATATATATATATATATATATATATATACATACAGTGGTACCTTGGTTTAAGAGTAACTTGGTTTAAGAGCGTTTTGCAAGAAGAGCTCACAGTTTTTCAAAATTGTGACTTGGTTTAAGAGCATTGCTTTTGGTTTAAGAGCTCCTGGTATTGGGTGGGAGCGTGAGTGGGGGAGGGGCATGGCCTGCATAGCTGGGTCTGCAACACAGTACTCTGACCCAGGAAGTCTCTCTCACCTTCCAATTTATAGCAGATCCACTTCAGGCTGGGGCTTGCATCAGGGGACAGGACTGTGGGGGTAATCTCTTTATAGCTTTAACCCCTCTCTCCCCGGACAGAGAGTGCTGCTATACTGTGTCCACATCTGCCCTGCTCATTCCTTCATGCTCCCTGCAGTCTGTATCAGTCCTTGTGTTTCCCATCCTCTCCATTCCTGCTATAATGTGCTTGCACTCACACTCAGCTATACACACTGCTGCTATAATGTGCTTGCACTCACGCTCAGCTATACACACTGCTGCTATAATGTGCTTGCACTCACACTCAGCTATACACACTGCTGCTATAATGTGCTTGCACTCACACTCAGCTATACACACTGCTGCTATAATGATTATAAAATGATTTTTGGGGTGTGGAACCAATTGTCTACATTTCAATGATTTCTTATGGGAAAATTTGCTTTGGTATAAGAGTGGATTTGGATTACAAGCACGGTCCCGGAACGAATTATGCTCGTAATCCAAGGCACCACTGTATATCTATGGGAATTTGCTACTGCTCTGGAGTATGGACAGAGGTGACAGCACAGTGGAGAGCAGACTGGAAAGAATACATCACTTCCTGCAGGGCATACAGCAGCTGATAAGTACTGGAAGACTTGAGATTTTTAGATAAATATTTACAAATCTATAACTTTCTCGCACTAGTTGATTTGAAAACATTTTTTTTTTTTTTTTCACACAAAAAAAAATCCAGGCCTCCCTTGAACTTAATGAGTTGCCTGTATAATTTATACTCACACCCCATTTGAAGCTGGCTTTGCATAATAATCTTGTAATTCTCCGACATTGTGCCAGGCTAGCTCTGCATATTAATTGGAGGAGTAGTCACTTGTTAATACTTCATGGTTTGCCACTAGTTAACCTCTGGTCCGAGGCCTTTTGATTGTACAGTGGCCAAACCTAATCCGATTACCATTCTACCAGCAGACTGGAATGCAATGCCTTTGTGCTATGGAATGTGGACCAGAGCCGCTGGGCGCTTCCCAAATGAATGGATATTGAGGATTGTTAATAAGAAACTGTGTGCCATACTGACCTGTGGAGGAGTGGAGCTTATGAAAACCAGAAAGTGACCCTGACTTCCCAGTTTTTCTATGTTTCATATGAGCTTTCATTTATTCATGTAATGAAGCTGCTTCCGGCCCCTCTAGGTACCTCATCCTGAACTTATCAATCTCCAAAGCCTGAAGGTTTCATGTCCTCAGAAGCATTGCTATACATAAACTCACATACGTACTGTGTGCATGAAAATCACGCAACGTCTGGTAGGAGAAAGAATTGTACTACTATTAAACAAATAAAAAAAATAATATCCTTTTTAAAAGGGGGAAAATATTTTTTAATTAACTGGTTATATAGATTTGTAATTTACTTCTGTTTAAAAATATCAAGCTTTTCAGTACTTATCAGCTGCTGTATGTCCTGCAAAAATGGTGTATTCTTTCCAGTCTGACACAGTGCTCTTTGCTGCCACCTCCTGTCTGTGACAAGAACTGTTTAGAGCAGTAGAAAATCCCCACAGAAAACTTCTCCTGTTCTGTACAGAGGTGGCAGCAGAGAGCACTGTGTTAGACTGGAAAGAATACACCACTTCCTGCATGACATACAGCAGCTGATTAGTAATGGAAGATGTAAGATTTTTAAATAGAAGTAAGTTACAAATCTATATGCAGTAACTTTCTGACACCAGTTGATTTGAAAACATGGAACTGCTTTTTTTCTTGCAGATATACATTTTGTTCTCTAGGTATCTAGATGTAAAATTTTAGGGTAAAAAAAATAAAACTTTTACCAGTTTTTCTTTAGGTGCCTATGGCCCAGGTTTACATCAGACATTGATAACAAATCAATTGATCATTCACACATTTCTTATGATATAAGCCCCTATACAAGTGAGCGGTGTTCCTCGTTCCCCACTTGCTGCCGGCACTTTTTAGAGTGCGGGGGGCGGGGAGCTGCGCCCATAGGAAATAGTGGCGGTCTGCAGATAGTTGCTATCTTAGGCTGGGTTCACACTAAATACGGCCAATAATCGCTTTGTGTAATGGGGCCTATAGAAGCTGTTACCTGCCTCCAGGACCGCTCCTTTCACTAGTGATAAATATTCTGACCATTTCAACTATGATTTGACTTCTCCTTTAGTTGGATCCTGAAGTGAGATGGATATTAAGATTTGCTGGCCAATAACTGGTTAAAGTTGAACAAACCTGTGTATTCACGTGTCACTTCCTTTTTTAGTATAGAGCAAAGTGTGAACTGTCATTTACCACATTCCCACAATTAGTCATTGAATAGTGACAGAGTCTGTGTGATATAACGCCCGCATACACTGGTGGATGGGGACTGGGTAATGGCTGCTTTTTTGGTTGTTTTATAATTATTTGGTCCTTGTCCCCATTAGGGCTCACAATGTAAATTCACCTATCTGTATGTTTTGGGTGTGGGAGGAAACCAGAGTACCTAGAGGAAAACCACACAAACACGGAAGAAAACATACAAACTCTTTGCAGATGTGGCCTGTCTCACCGTGTATCATACACTGTATATACCAAAGACTGGCTTTGATACCTTGCCTTATTGTAGATTTTCCAACATAGACTTTTTAGAACATATTGACTGGACATGCCGTAAAGGTTTGTTTGGTGAGGGTTGTATCATGGCCCTAACCAGTTAGAAAGATGGTTTTACATTATGGGAGGAACATAGCGCCCATCTGTGAGGGTACCACATTTACGTATATGTAACTATATACAAAGACCTTTACAATTGCCCTGAAACATTTTAATGGAACTTTCCGTCTATTCTAAGTGATGGCATATCATATGAATGGAGCCGTGTTGCATTTGCCATCAAAGCAGTTGGGTCGCCATATGCACAAGCAGCACCAATGGAGTATCTGTTTTGTTACTCTCCAGATTTACTGGTCCAAGCAGTATGGCATAAAATTCCAAAATGGGAACACCCCTTCAATGTCAACATTTGACTCCATTCTTTAGAAGCACAGTGACAATTTCATGTACTGTTCCAGGTCCCTTATAAAGGGGTATCCCCATTCCAACATTTGTGGCATGCTAAAAGTGTTTGATAGTTGTGGGTTATACCTATATTGAGATTAAGAGCCTCCTGGCCCACAATAAAGTGATACTGTCATCCCCTTACTCTCACTTCATTTCATCGGTGCAAAGTGTCACCTAGCCAGGCCTTTGCGGCAGTTGAGCCCTGTCCCATTGCCAGGAAGAGGGGGCCTAACTGCCATGAAGCCTCGCCTAGATGACACTGTCCATATAGTAGAGGGGGCCTAACTGCCATGAAGCCCCTCCTAGATGACAGTGTCCATATAGTAGAGGGGGCCTAACTGCTGTACAGCCCCACCTAGGTCACACTGTCCATATAGTAAGAGGGGGCCTAACTGCTGTACAGCCCCACCTAGATGACACTGTCCATATAGTAGAGGGAGCCTAACTGCCATGAAGCCCCGCCTAGATGACACTGTCCATATAGTAAGAGGGGGCCTAACTGCTGTACAGCCCCACCTAGGTGACGCTGTCCATATAGTAAGAGGGGGCCTAACTGCTGTACAGCCCCACCTAGGTGACCCTGTCCATATAGTAAGAGGGGGCCTAACTGCTGTACAGCCCCACCTAGGTGACACTGTCCATATAGTAAGAGGGGGCCTAACTGCTGTACAGCCCCACCTAGATTACACTGTCCATATAGTAGAGGGGGCCTAACTGCCATGAAGCCCCGCCTAGATGACACTGTCCATATAGTAGAGGGGGCCTAACTGCTGTACAGCCCCGCCTTGATGACACTGTCCATATAGTAAGAGGGGGCCTAACTGCTGTACAGCCCCACCTAGATTACACTGTCCATATAGTAGAGGGGGCCTTACTGCTGTACAGCCCCACCTAGGTGACACTGTCCATATAGTAAGAGGGGGCCTAACTGCTGTACAGCCCCACCTAGGTCACACTGTCCACCGATGAAATTAAGCAATTTTAGAGTAGAAAGAAGACACAGACAAGTGTTATACAGGTATATATCCAATGTGCAGCATCTAAGCTTGTGGATGGTGCGAAGAACCCCACATAGAGTAAGACGAGTGACAGTATCACTTTAAGGCCAGGTGATTGGCAATCCAAAAACATCCGTATTGCTGGGAGTGGCGTAAATGGGGCCGTACTACTAACTACAATATTTCCTCACTTCCCTTCAACATTGTTGAGTGTTACGTGAACTGTGTAAAACAGCCCCCCAAAAGGCCGGAGGGGTTTGTCAAGATAGTCGTGGGTCTCGGCACATGCAGCGCAACTTAGTTTTTTACCCACAAAAGATGGAATCTACGACAGCCTGTAACACAGATGTGAGCATGCTAAAACACGATGGCTTGACGTTACACACCCAAAGCCTAACTTCACGCTACTTAGAGATTCTGATGATAGCCTCTGATTTCCCTGCCGTAAAGGGTGTATTATACATTTCTTCTGTAACGGGAGTCTGACAACAGGACATTCTATTTAGATACACAGGATTAATCTCCTACTGAACTGTCCCATTATTGGCGGTAGGACTTGTTCACCTAACCTGCTTATTTGCAAAACAGATTTTAACCCTTAGGGGACACAGCCAGTTTTCATTTTTGCGTTTTCGTTTTTCCCTCCTCGTGTATATAAGGCCATAGCGCCTGCATTTTTCCACCTAGAGACCCAAATGAGCCCTTATTTTTTGCGCAACTAATTGTACTTTGCTAAGGCAGATGTAATTTTTGCCTAAAATGTGCCGGGAAACCAGAAAAAAATTATATGTGTGGTGAAATTGAAAAAAAAAACGCATTTCTTTTATTTGGGGGAAATGTGTTTTTACGCCATTCGCCCTGGGGTAAAACTGACTTGTTATGCATGTTCCTCAAGTCGTTACGATTAAAACGATATGTAACATGTATAACTTATATTGTATCTGATGGCCTGTATAAAATTCAAACCGTTGTTAACCAATATACGTTCCTTAAAATCGCTCCATTCCCGGGCTTATAGCGCTTTTATCCTTTGGTCTATGGGGCTGTGCGAGGTGTCATTTTTTGCGCCATGATGTGATCTTTCTATCGGTACCTTGATTGCGCATATATGACTTTTTGATCGCATTTTATTACAATTATTCTGGATTTGATGCGACCAAAAATGCGCAATTTTGCACTTTGGGATTTTTTTGTGCTGACGCCGTTTACCGTGTGAGATCAGGAATGTGATTAATTAATAGTTCGGGCGATTACGCACGCGGCGATAGCAAACATGTTTGTTTATTAATTTATTTATTTATTTTTATTTATAAAATGGGGAAAGGGGGGTGATTCAGACTTTTATTAGGGGAGGGGGTTTTGTGTTATTAAAAATACTTTTTTCTTTTACTTTAGACATATACTAGAAGCCCCCCTGGGGGGCTTCTAGTATATGCACTCTGATCTCTCATAGAGATCCATGCAGTATAGTTATACTGCATGAATCCATGAGATCGGTGTTCTATTACTTTTGGCTGCTGCAGCCAAAAGCAATAGAATGCCGAGCCGGGATCAGCGCCATTACGGAGCAGACCCCGGCCCGGTATGGATGCAGGGATCGCCCCCCCGCAATCGCGCCGCAGGGGGGCGATCCCCCCACTAGACCACCAGGGATGTATAACCGCAAGTATTTAGAAGCAGCTGTCAACTTTGACAGCTGCTTCTAAGTACTTAATTAGCGGGCACGGCGATCGGACCGTGCCCGCTAATAGCCGCGAGCCCGGGCTACTCGCGGCACCCGGGATCGCGGCAGTTCAGAGGGTGGTCGCCGCGCGACCCCCCTCTGAACTCCCATAGCGGCACGAGGACGTTAAATAACGTCCTGGTGCAGCTATGGGTTAATATAGAAAAGAGCATTCTGAGCAGTGTGACATTGGGATACTACATTCTACAATCAGGTTATTATGCACTAACCTCATGACAGATGTTCTTCAAAGGGTGATCAAAACGTGGCCCCTATCCACTGTTGAGACTGTTGAAGGGGTCCCAGCACTTAGGGCTCGTTCACACAGAGCAAAAGGGGCGGATTACGCGAGGAAATATTTCCGCCTGAAATCAACTGACACTGAATTCCGAGCAGAATGTAAGCGGAATCCCTGCGTGTTCCGCTAGGAAAGTGTTCAGCTCATAATCAGCTCTTGACAAATTCAGCGCGGAATACTCGAGGAATCCTTGCTGATTCCGCATGCATTCAGCGCTTAATCAGCGCTGAAATTCAGCGAGTATTCGGTGAGCAATAGAGGGAGGTGCCAACAACAATTTTGCAGACTAGACTATATGATACCTGAATTTTCTAGAACAGATCACCTCAGCTGGCAGAGGAGAAGGAGCTGAGCAGAGAGAAGCTGGCCAGAAATGACAAAACATCACCGCTTTGCAATTGATGAAGATGCACTAATTTCAGAGGTATGTATGTGTGTATGTTTTTTTGGGGGGGAACTTTTGCTGTGGTCATATGCTGTGTGCATGCTGACATTGTCATTTCTTTCTTGTGGGCCCCTGGTATCACCTACTTTGGGTTGTTTAGAGATTTCCCCACCCTTTTTTCCCCCATTTCCGCACTGATTCAGTGCGTAATTTCCGCTTGTATTCCACGCTGAATACGCGCGTATTCCACGCTGAAACAGAAAATCTGTTTAGATCTGTATAGGCTTCCGCTAGCGGAAGAATGAACATGTTCATTCTTCTGGCGGGAAAGCGGATTAGCTGCGGAACGTTCAGCGCGGAAATTCCACCGTGTGAACTGCAGAGCAGAATTTCCATTTAACACAATGGAAATTAGCTCTGCACCTATTTTAACGGCTGAAATTTCAGCGCTGAAATTCAGCTGCTTTTGCTCTGTGTGAACGAGCCCGTTATCCCCTATGGGTAATATTATTATTATTATTATTATTATTATTATTATTATTATTGGTATTTTTAGCAGCCTCAGACCTTTTATAGACTGAAGAGCTGTGTTAAAGACGTATTCCGCTCAGAATTCACTTTTAATATGTTGCTGCAGCCTATTCTTACCTTTCCATGCTTCCCCGGTGTCCTGGTACATCATCTTCAGATCCCGGCTGAACAATTCTGCCTTTTGAGACTTCTGAGATTGACTTGTCTGACTACGACATCCCACTCAGCCAATCATTGGCCACAGCCCTGTCTCTCAGTCAGTGATTGGCTGAGCAGGCTGTCACTGTAAGCCTGCATTCACATGTTCAGTGATTTTCGAAGTCCGTGGAAGAAGTCCGCTATCTACCTCTGTGATCCGTGAAAAACCATCAGTTTTGCATCTGTATCTGTGTTTTTCAGCGATCTGTTTAAAGCTTTTTAAATTACATATTTTTCACAGATGTATACGGATGTCAGCTCTGTTGCAATCTTTGAAAAACACGGATCTCATAGGCTTCTATGGGGGAATCTGTGCCGTGATCTTGTCTGAGTTATTACATGTCCTATCCCTTCATGGAACAGATTTCGGATTCTTGAAGAAACGGACCATGTGAATTACCCAATAGAGAGCAATGGGCTAAAAAATTGTCCATGATCACAGATCCGTGATCACGAAACTTGTAAATGCAGCCTTAGGGCCCTATTCCACCGGACGATTATCGTTCAGATTATCGTTAAATCGTTCGAATCTAAACGATAATCGTTTGGTTGAAATGCAGTTAACGATTAACGACCGAACGAGAAATCGTTGATCGCTTTATAAGACCTGGACCTATTTTTATCGTTGCTCGTTCGCAAAACGTTTGCAAATCGGTCGCATTGAATAAGACATTGTTCGGTCGTTCGCAATAGATACGAACGGAATAGCGAATAAATAGCGAAGAAAAAACTATCGCAATTACGATCATAAGTAACGATTATCGTTCCATGGAAATGAGTGAACGTTTTCAGGTCTTTCGCAATAGCGGTCGTTTGAGATCGTTAATCGTTAACGATTATGCAAACGATAATCGTCCGGTGGAATAGGGCCCTTAGACCAGTCTGTCTCAGGAGTGAAGGTGGGATGGTTCAGCCGGGGACCTGAAGGTGATGAGTATGGAGTGGTAAGAAAAGGCTGTTCTCCCCATGGGCAGCAAAAATAATTGTAATATAAATAAATAATTTGTATTTGAACACGTATGTCCAGACTACTACTATTAGCAGACTTATTATACCCTGAAGAGCTGTGATGATGGAATAGATGGGGGTGGTTGCACACTTTCCTGCCTCGTATACTTTTTGTTTTGTTTTTAATAAATCTTTTTGAACTGGAAGTGATATCTGTGGTTAGAAGAGGGAAATGAAACTAGGTAATCTTCCTCTTAGGTATCATAATATGTCCAAAATCTAAATATTATCTTAATAATTTGCTTGTAATGGAAAGGAGACAAATGGTACCTTTCATATATGTGTACCACGTGTCTCCTTGACCTTACAGCCATCTGACAGATTCCCTTTAAATGGGTTATCCAGGATTAGATAAAGCACAGTTAATTTTTTGAAGAACCCCCCCCCCATCTCAAAGTTGTGTGCGGTTTTGTAATTCAGCTTCATTTACTTTATATTTACAATAGAACAGAGGTGCGAAACCGCAGACTCAAACTGAAGACAAAGGTGGTGCTGTTTCTGAAAGAAAGCGGCCATGTTTTTCTAAGCCAGGTTAACCCCTTTTAAACGGGTTGTTTTATTAAAAATAGAGATGAGCGAACCTTTCGGCGTTTGATTAGCGGTGGCTGCTGAACTTGGATAAAGCCCTAAGGCTATGTGGAAAACATGGATATAGTCATTGGCTGTATCCATGTTTTCCAGACAACCTTAGCGCTTTATCCAAGTTCAGCAGCCCCTGCTAATCAAATACCGAACGTTCGGGTTCGGATCGACTCGAACCCGAACCCGGTTCGCTCATCTCTAATTAAAAACTATCCCTTTTGACATGTCAAAGTGACGATCGGCTGTGGTCTGAGTGTTCAGACTGCGACCATACAGGAGAACGAGCCGCGCGTAGGCTTGGTTGGCTGCTTACACTTGCATTATGTGGCGGCTGAGATCGGATAAAACAGAGTCGGGAGAGAGCACTGGGCACACAGACTTCTTCCAGCTCATTCTCCTCATCACTTGTGGTCTAAACACTGAGACCAGGACCAATCAAAACTTTTGACTTTGACATGCCAAGAAGGTACTCTTTAAGAAAACTAGGCCCAAACTGATGTATTAATTAAATTTAAACATTTTAAAGAAAATGGTCTGTTAAGAGATATGGATTTACTAATCACCCCTCCATGTCCAATATTGTTTTGATAACCTACTTTCCTTGGTTATGACCCTCTAAGGCAGGTCAGGCATGCTCAGTACTGGCGGCTAGTCTCCAGTGCCAGTGCAGTGCAATTTTGTGTGTGCACTGTTACATGGCAACAGCAGGGCCATATTTAAAGGGAATGTGTCATCAGAAAATAACTTAAACAACAAAGTTTTTATTTTAAACATCATTTTTTAAGAATTTTTGGTGACATTTTTTCAAACAAAATTTTTCTATCTATTTTATAAAATATTCCTGATATCTTGCAGTTTTAATTGCCACCACTGGGGCCAAAACTAAGGTGAGAACTTCCTGTTGTGTCTGTCTGATAAAAGGAGGCAGCTGTAAAGTGATTTGTGCAGAATTGCAGCAACATGTGACACCAGTAGATAGAGGAGACAATAGCAGTTCCCTGTGTAATGACCTCTTCAATGGTCACAGAGTACACTCAATATTGTTTTGTATTCATGCCAAGGGGACAGACTCTCTCCATTGTCGTCTATGTCCATGTTTGCTGTAAAGCATGTTTCTGAATGCTGTTAAGAACAGCCTAGGCAACGTGTCAGCCACCATAACAATGTACAAAAAGTGAAATAAAAAAAATATAGTCATACAATAGAAACAGATTATAATTAAAGAACAATTTTTGTATCTGACTCTAATCAGCAAAAAAATAAATAAATAAATTAGGTGACACATTCCCTATAAAAGAGAAAACCAGTAAGTGATCAGTGATCATGGGGGAGAAAAACAGTTCAGTGAATAAGTTACTTTACTAAAAAACTGCCCAAAGACTGAATAGTATCTATGCTTATCTAGTAAGCAGCCTTTGTAGTGTAGGCTACTCTGCCAAAAATAAGATCACAGGGTCAAATTATATGGAAACAAAAGGACTACTGTAAAGCTGAAAGAAGACTAAAATCTGATGCTGTTATAAATGAGAAGCATGAAATTATTAACATGTAGAATTAACATTGAAAAAACAGGAAATTAATGATATAAGTTCACGTGTCCCTGTCATTTAACAAATCTCATGACATGTTTTGAGTTTTGAGCAGTCAGGGTATTCGCTAATTGCTAGAATGAGTCTGTGGGTGAGTGCTGCTCCCCCATTCTCATATAGGAGATGGGCTATATAGATGAAGAGCCCTATTATACGTCAGAATGCTCACGGTTACAGAGACTATTACAAGGATCTAGCATCATGCAGGCAGAATCACACAAGGGATCACTAGGCTGTTCATGTCCCTTGGCTACCATCACTTATCAGCTGCTGTATGTCCTGCATGAAGTGTTGAATTCTTTCCAGTCTGAGGGTGGGTTCACACTACAGAATCTGCGCGGATAAGTTCCGGCGGATTCTGTCGCGTGTACCCTTTAACGGCGGAGCGCATATCCGCCTGTGCCATAGACACCATCTCATGGCCGGGCGCATTCCGCCATCCGCCAAAAGAATCAACATGCCAATTCTTTCAGCAGATGGCGGAATTCGCCTGCCCATAGAATTGAGTCTATGGGACAGGAGGATATGCGCGAGTGGGTACGAGCGACGGAATCCGCCGGAACTTATCCTCGTGTGACACAGTGCTCTCTGCTGCTAGCTCTGTCCGTGACAGGAACTGTCCAGAGTAAATCCCCATAGAAAACCTCTCTTACTATGGACAGAGGTGGCAGCAGAGAGCACTGTCTGAGACTGAAAAGAATACACCCCTTCCTGCAGGACATACAGCAGCTGATAAGTACTGGAAGACTTGAGATTTTTAAATACAATTAAATTACAAATTTGTATAACTTACAAATACCCCTTTAATTTAAAGTAACACTCCACAAAAAAAGGTTACTTTCAGAAATTTTTCTGCAGTTGTACTATTTTAGCAACCATAGATGGATTGTCTGTGCAAACTTTAATCTTCAGCGTTTTGTTTCTCCGAAAACTCTTGAAGTGTTCCCTAATAATAAGCATCCTGTGAATTGATGTTGGTAAATCTTTACACACTCCTAGGTACTTGCGGCCCTAAACAGGCTGTTTGTCTGCAGCAGCAAGAATATATTACTATGCAAGGTAACATATTAGGTTGTTAGGCCTGAGGCCTTCGTCATGCTTCTAGGCGTCATTGTGAAATCTGTGAGGCCAGGTTTTCATGTCCAGTGACCCACATAGTTACCATCTAGCGTGCAGGCCCTGCATAAAGAACTTTGCCTCTGTGATCTAGTGAAACCATGATAGTGCTGTGTTGCAGTTCAGGCAGTTGGACCCCGGATGGAACGAACATTTTGTCCCCCGTTTGGCAGAAATCTTTGGCCATGTTCCCACACAGTATGTTTGCTCAGTATTTTGCAACCAAAACCAGGAGTGGATTCAAAACACGGAAAGGCTATGTTCACAATGTTGAAATTGAATAGATGGCTGCCATTTAATGGCAAATTACCATTTTTTTTAAAGCATTGGCTGTTGTTTGCCGTTAAATGGCAGCCATTTCTGTGTTTTCAATCCACTCCTGGTTTTGGTTGCAAAATACTGAGCAAAAATACTGTGTGGGAACATGGCCTTAAAGGGGTTGTCCAGCGAAAAACTTTTTCTTTCAAATAAACTGGTATCAAAAAGTTATAGATTTGTAATTTACTTCTATAAAAAAAAATCTCAAGTCTACCCATACTTATTAGCTCCTGTATGTCATGCAGGAAATGTTGTTTTATTTTCAGTCTGACACTGTGCTCTCTGCTGACATCTCTGGCCGAGACAGGAACTCTTGTCTCGGTTTTCTATGAATCCCCATAGGAAACCTCTCCTGCTCTGGACAGTTCCTGTCTCGGCCAGAGATGTCAGCAGAGAGCAGTGTATCAGGCTGAAAATAAAACAACATTTCATGCAGGACATACAGCAGCTAATAAGTATGGGAAGACTTGAGATTTTTAATAGAAGTAAATTACAAATCTATATAACTTTCTGGCACCAGTTGATTTGAAAGAAAAAGATTTTTGCTGGACAACCCCTTTAATCACCAGACATATATCTGCTGGCCGTAACAGGACCTTTTACCTACCAGGTGACATTTAGAAAACTTGTGTCGTCTCATGTGGCAGGAGGCCGTAGGGCCCCTTCAGGCAATGGGGATTGATGCAACTGCTACCTCCCCGCCGCTGCTTGATCAGCATTTGTACCTGTTTAGCTGCTATTTAATGATATTCTTTGTTGTGGATCCAGGCAAAACTACTAATACATTCACCTTCTACTGTATTTTAATTTTGTCTGTGTTTTCAATAAAATGTTGAGGTACTCCGGTGAAACTTTTATAGATTTGTAAAAAAAACATTTAAACTTGTTTTATTAAGAATTTACACACATCGTATATACACACAGAGCATATATCCGCATATAGAACAATAAAGCCTTGTAATTTATTTCTATTTAAAAATCTCCAGTCTTCCAGTACTTATCAGCTACTGTTTGTCCTGCAGGAAGTGGTGTATTTTTTGCAGTCTGACACAGTGCTCTCTGCTGCCACCTCTGTCCATGTCAGGAATTGTCCAGAGCAGCAGCAAATCCCCTTAGAAAACCTTCCCTGGACAGTTCCTGTCACGGACAGAGGTGGCAGCAGAGAGCACTTTGTCAGACTACAAAGAATACACCATAAAATGTGTTTTTGTTGTTATAAAATGTTATAAATAAGTTAAGGTAGTCTGCTTCTTTACTAACTGTGGTGCTGCATCAAGCTGGTCATGTGTATACAGAAGACTCATCTGCTATTTTGGTGCTGTCCCCACATCCAGTACATTCTGTGATATTATGTAACTGATATAATATTGTCATATGAAGTCCCCAAAGTAAAACTCGATTATCTATAATACTTAAAACAAGCAGCTGTTGTTGTCTGTCAAAGTTAGCCAGACTTGCCCACAGTCTAATGTCTATGTGTAACAGGCAGCGGGTGTGGACCCGCTGTGCCATGTAACCGGTTTGGCTTTGGGCCACACGAGGCAGCGGAGCCTAGGTGCCCTCTAGGTCTTCACCCTTTATCTATTTCTAGGATGTGGTAGCTGGACTTCTGTGGCTAAAGGACACCAGGTCGCTCATCGAGTGTGGTCCCGATGTGGGCAGCATTTGGTTCCCAAGGACCAGACAGGGTCAGTGTAAGGCACCAGGGAACAGGCTGAGCATACATGGTCAGCAAGCCGGGTTGTTAGCAGGAAAATCAGCGCAGTACCAGAAATGAGACGGGTATCCTAGTCAGACAAAGGGTCAGGGCAGGCGGCTTGAGAGGCAGGTCAGGCAATCCAAGTCAGCAACGGGTAAGGCAGGTATAGATAAGGGTCAGGTAGAAAGCGTAATCCGAAGAGGAGGCCCCCGGGTCAGGATACTCAGGAATACAGCAGAAACTGTAAAAGGTTCCTTCACTTGGAATGCTATAATTCAACAATGCTCAGGCAAGGAAATAGCAGGAGGAGCTACTTTAAATAGGTGCAGGTAGCTCTGGATTAGTAGATGGCAGTAGCAGGTGGAGACATGCTGCCTTTGTAAATCCATGGCTGTTGGCCACATGCACCATTGGCACCATTGCAGCAGAGACCAGAAGGAGAAAGAAGACACAAGGACAAGCAGCCCCAGAAACAGCATGGAACACAGCAGAGGAGCTGAGAGGAGCATGGCAGCGAGGGTCGGGACTTGAACTTGAACAGCCCCATAGGCGTTGAGTATTAAGACCCAGTGGCATTACAGTATGGAGGCTGTAAGAGCATTCAACTGACAGCGAGCGCTGGATTGGGCTACGTTGGGCCTAACCTTTTAAGATACCACACACCTTTAATAACTGTAAGCGAAATGATCTCTCTTCTCCCACTCATACCCAGGAACATTCAGCACGGCCGAGCATTCCTGTGTTCTCTGTGGAGATGGATTTTTTATCACCCCACGTCGCCTATCTCCACTGACATTGTGTCGGGAGAGCACCAAACTCTCTCGCAAGCGTTTGGTTCCGCCGTCAAAAGTATAAAGTGTATGGAGACCATTATACTCATGTGTATGACTGTGAAGGTGATTACTATGTTTGTTTCCTATCTTTAATGTTTATATACACCAGGGAAAGCATCAGGTGTATAGGTTAAACTTATCCATAGGTCCCAATTCAACTTAGGTCAACATCATGTCCTGCAACCATCAGACTGTTCCTTCAGCTCTGTAGGAAAGCAAAGCAAATTCTCATTTTCTATACAGAGGGTCACTGCAAAGAAATGTGTAGCACGCAGCATACTTCCTTTTACAATGGGACTGTATGGGTGACACATGCCGCACTGTGGTTTTAGTTACAGCCTTCCTCTATAAGCCCAGCAGCAAATGAATGCAGTGTATAAAGAGACACTAAAACAGCAACAGATGTCATTTTACTGAATAAAAATGCATAAACAAATACTAGAAAGTAATAGGGTAACATTGACAATCCATAAGCCATAGACTAATGAATATACTGGTCACATCCATAACCATTGTGACTCACACTAATGTAAAGTTTTATTTGATTCCTACTTTGTAATTTGTGTCCTTTGTGATTCAGTGTGTACAGCAGCAGGAGTTTTTACAGGGAATCCGTCACCAGCATTTACAATATGTATATTAGCTAAACACATGGCTAGATAAGGCCTAAGTGCAGGGTCACTGTCATACCTTCCAACAACGTTAGCACAAATTGTGTGACTGGTCGAATTTGTCTTTGCCTTCCCTAAAACCTTCAGCAGTCACAAACAGGCCACATGGCATCAGGGAGACCTTAAAAGGGGTACTCTGGTAAAAAAAATTCTTTCAAATCAACTGGTGTCAGAAAGTTATATAAATTTGTAAATTACTTCTATAAAAAAAAATCTCAAGTCTTCCAGTACTTATCATCTACTGTATGTCTTGCAGGAAGGGGTGTATTCCTTCCAGTCTGACACAGTGCTCTCTGCTGCCACCTCTGTCCATTTTCAGGAACTGTCAGAGCAGTATAAAAATCCCCATAGAAAACTAGTGTTTTAGTGCTCTGGACAGTCCCTGTCATAGACAGAGGTTTCAGCAAAGAGCAAGTGTCAGACTGAAAGAAAAACACCACTTCCTCCAGGACATACTGCAGCTGCAGGCTTCAGATAGAAGTAAATTACAAATCTATAACATTTTCTGATACCACTGATTTCAAAGAAAATGTTGCCAGAGTACCCCTTAACTCTGAAGAGAGGTCCCAGTGGTGGGACCCACATTCTCATTCTGTCCTCTTCCTGTGTCCTAACTGCCGGTGTCTGCAGATTCTTATCTATCACAGAGCTCGTACAACCCCAAAACATGAAGTCCTGTTAAAGGAGCTGAAAAATTAAATGCTCCCTGACTATTTTGAGCCATCTCCCAGCTTTCTAACTGCTACCATTCAATTTTTTTTTTAAAGCAAATCTTAGCATGCATTGCACCTCAGAGCCAACTGCCAAGTATTCGCCTGATCTTGTAGGATCTTCCCTTCGCTGGCCAATCTGCTTATGCTTTACACTGTAAGCAAAATATCTATCTAATTATCTACATAGATAGATTAGAAAGAGAGAAAGATGAAACAACTGTGTTTCCTTTCCCCTATACTACTCAGGAGGCTTTCACTGTTCTGTTGTTTCCCCGCCTCTTGGCCAGGGGCTCAGTGATTGGTGTGTACTCAGTGGTGGGTGAAGTTACAGATGAGGAGTTACAGCTTTCCTAACACCGAAAGAACCAAGATCACTTTGCGCTCAGAAGAGAAAGGGAGGACAGAGGAGTAGATTAGGAAGTAAGGAATTTCTGCAGCTTCAGGCTATGTTCACACTACGTACGATTCCGACCGTAGTGTGAACTGCGAATATACGCAAGTAGTTTTGAGGTTGATGCGTTCGCTTGAAAGTATACGATATACGGCCGCACAATGCACACTACGTATGAACTTACGGGCAGATCGTATACGGTGCCGTGAAAAATGAACACGACCATTGTTTGAGGACGGAAATGTTCCAACTCATGGCCGTGGAAGGTCAAAGCCTATTTTCGTTTTTGCGCTTTTGCTTATTCCATTTTGTTTAAAAGTCCATAGCGCTGCATTTTTTCACCTAGAGACGTATATGAGCGCTTATTTTTTGCGAAACCAATTGTACTTTGCAATGACAGGCATTATTTTTCCATAACATATGCTGCGAAACCGGAAAAAAATCATTTGCGCTGTCAAATTGAAAAAAAAACGAATTTGTTTTGATTTCGGGGAGTTTTGCATTTACGCCGTCCGTCCTATGGTAAAACTGACTTGTTATGCATGTTCCTCAAGTCGTTACGATTACTATGATATATAACGTGTATAACTTATATTGTATCGGATGGCCTGTTAAAAATTCAAACCATTGTTAACAAATATACGTCACTTAAAATCGCTCCATTCCCAGGCTTATAGCGCTTTTATCCTTTGGTCTATGGGGCTGTGTGAGGTTTCAGTTTTTGCGCCATGATGTGTTCTTTCTATCGGTACCTTGATTGCGCATATACGACTTTGATCGTTTTTTATTACATTTTTTCTGGATTTGATGCGACCAAAAATGCGCAATTTTGCACTTTGGAATTTTTTTGCGCTGACGCCGTTTACCGTGCGAGATCAGGAATGTGATTAATTAATAGTTCGGGCGATTACGCGTGCGGCGATACCAAATATGTTTATTAATTTATATTTATAAAATGGGAAAAGGGGGGTGATTTGGACTTTTATTAGGGGAGGGGATTTTTTATTAATAAAAACACTTTTTTACTTTTTTTTTTTTTTACTGTAACTAGAAGCCCCCCTGGGGGACTTGTATATAGACAGCACTTATCTCTCATAGAGATCAATGCTGTGTATATACACAGCAAAGATCGATTAGATCGGTCATAGATTACTATGGCCTGCTGCAGGCCATAGCAATCTATTGCCGAGCCGGGATCAGCGTCATTTCGACGCTGAGGCCCGGCACGGGCAGAAGAACGGATCTCCCCCCCGCGATCGCATCGCGGGGGGGAGATCTGTCCCACTAGACACCAGGGACGTGCGGCGCAGTGCCTCTAAGTGCAGCTGTCACTTAGAGGCTTAATTAGCCGGCGCGGCAACGGGACCCGCGCCGGCTAATAGAGGCACTGCCCGGCTGCACGTGTCAGCCGGGATCAGCGCCGTTCAGAGCGCGGTCCCGGCGGGACCCCGCTCTGAACACCCCGAGCGGCACCATGACGTATCAGATACGTCATGGGTCGCTAAGGGGTTAAAGCCAAATTGAACTTGATTTTTCGATCCAAAAGGTTCTGTGTGGTTTATTGGGCTGGGCGAAGATTTCCAAGTAAATGACCTGCCTCAGATCGCTTCGAAACAAGCTAGGGAAGCATAACTGTACTACAGGCGTATGTTCGCGGTTCGTACGCATCCGGCCGCATGTCTATTTTTCCCACGGCCGTACTTTCAGCCACACATGTACGGCTGCGTACGAACTACGGCCTCATACGTAGTGTGAACATAGCCTCAGGGTGTGAGGATGCGCTGGAGACAAACGGGCCAATTCATGTAATAGAAACCTATTACACACAACTTAGGGCCCTATTCCACAGTAACGATAATTGGCCGGATTGGCCCGATTCGGCCGATTATCGTTCGGTGAAATAGAGAGAACGATCAGCCGATGATCGTTCATTTAGGGCCAGACCTAAAATCATAGTTCCCCCACCGCGCATCGCTACGGTTGAATAGCGGTGCACGGCGGGCTATCGACAATTTGACAAGCAGCAGCAGTAATACATTACCTGGCTGCAGGGCTTCTTCTCCACGCTGTCTTCATCCCCGGGTCCTGCGCGCTCTATCTTCTGAATGGCCGGTCAGCTGACGGAGCGCTCAGCCAATCACAGGCCGGGACCGCCGCGGCCCGTGATTGGCTGAGTGTGGCCTGTCAGCTGACCGGCCATTAAGAAGATAGAGCGCGGGGGACCCGGGGAGGAGACTGAGCGGAGGACAAGCCCTGCAGCCAGGTAATGTATGCT
This sequence comes from Dendropsophus ebraccatus, assembly GCF_027789765.1. Classification (NCBI taxonomy): domain Eukaryota; kingdom Metazoa; phylum Chordata; class Amphibia; order Anura; family Hylidae; genus Dendropsophus; species Dendropsophus ebraccatus. Next base: position 113,848,348 of record NC_091460.1, read on the forward strand.
GCTGCAAGGGCATCGGTAACGATGTCATTGCAGCCCTCGCTCAACGATCATCGGGCCGTGGAATAGGCCCAGTAAACGAGTAAACGTTTAAACGTTTACATCGTTGATCGGGCCCTCCTCGGCCCGTGGAATAGGACCCTTAGATTATGGGTGGGGATTAAACAGGGTTAACTCTTGGACGGGTGTACCCATTTAAAATATAACTTTTATTATTGATACTGGGTAGAAACCACCAAAAAGCACAAATAGCACAAAATCTTTAACAAATTTTCGTCCCTAGCGTAAAATGTCGAAGACCTTAAGTGGTGTGTCAATTTGTCAGTGCTTTGCCAGTCACAGCAGGAACACAATTGTCAAGCCGCATGTAGTCTTTGATGTTTCACTATAGGCCTGCCAAACTTGTCAAGAATTTTTTGTTATTTGCACTATATTTTCTTAGTGGCTTTTACTTAGCATTGGCTTCTAATCGCATTTCATATTTTTGGGTTTTTGTTTTTTCAAGTAAGAAGTGTCTAGTCTACGATGGACCAGACAGACATTGGACGTGTAAATGTTTCTTATTTAACCAAGGTCACCGCAAAGCAAATCTGTAATTCGGTATTGGCCACAAAGTTACATAAAACGTTTGTTCTGGACTGGTTGTGTTAGGTTTATTCTGTTGTGGTGGCATATGTTCTCGTTCCTAACATCAGTGTAGGTTTCTTTTGTATGTTTTTCAGATTATAATCCCTTTTTATATTATGTTACCTATCTATAATTTGTTATGAGTCATGATCCGTAAAAACAAGACTTTGCTATGTTACCTTATAAAGATCGTTATCTGTTATGGCTGTTATGGATAGTCGTTCAGCAAGCACCCTGGTCAGGGGATTACTGGCATACTGAGACCATTGCTAATGTCTACTGGTTACAGAAGCCAATATTTTTTCTCCAGTAGTCTCAGAGAAATCATGGTTATACCACAAACTGGGAACAGGAATCCAGGTCATTGAGGAAGAAGCCCCTAATGCCCTCTCCTGGCCCTGACTAGTGATCTTGGCATGGTTCACAGATACAATATAAAATTAAAACCACAGTTTTTAGGCCTGTACTTATATTTTATGCCCTTTTGTAAAGTCTTTTTTTACTAATTAATATAAAAAAAATGTTTTTCTAGGTCCTTTTTTAAAAAAAAATATTTTTGTAAGTGACATAGGAGAAGGTTTGGTAGATAAGGATTGTCTGTTTGCTGAATAAGGTTGATATTCCTGGAGGTGTCAGTAATATGGAAAATGATTTAGTGTTACTATATATGTTGTCAAAACAATGGAAACTGCAGTTCAATGTTTCCAAATGTAAAGGAATACAATTGGACTGAATAACTTTATTTGATTATCATATTGGTATATCTGGGTTGGTTAAGACTTCAGAAGAGAAGGATTTAGGGGTAGTGAATTCTTACAGCCTTAAAATGAGTCACCGGTGCAGCCAGATGGTAAGGAAAGCTAATTGTATACTGGGCTGTATAGCTAGAGATATAATCAGTAGGAAGAGGGAGATTGTGATTCCGCTGTATAAGGGCCCTATTCCACCGGACGATTATCGTTTGCATAATCATTAACGATTAACAATCTCAAACGACCGCTATTGTGAAAGAACTGAAAACGTTCACTCATTTCCATGGAACGATAATCGTTACTTATGATAGTAATTGCAATTGTTTTTTCTTTGCTATTGCGTTCGTATCTATTGCGAACGACCGAACGATTTGCGAACGTTTTGCGAACGAGCAACGATAAAAATAGGTCCAGGTCTTATAAAGCGATCAACGATTTCTCGTTCGGTCGTTAATCGTTAACTGCATTTCAACCAAACGATTATTGTTTAGATTCGAACGATTTAACGATAATCTGAACGATAATCGTCCGATGGAATAGGGCCCTAAAGCTCTAGTAAGACCACATCTGGAATACTGTGTCCAGTTCTGGAGACCTCGCCTACAAAAAGATATTGCTAAAATAGAACAGGTCCAAAGACTGGCTACAAAAATGGTGGAGGATGTCGGGTATAAAAAATATCAGGAAAGACTTAAGGATTTGAATCTGTATATTCTGCAGGAAAGGAAAAAAGAGGGAACATGATCGAAACCTTTAACTATGTTTAAGGACTAAATAAGGTTTAGGAATGTACAACACACACAATGAGAGGTTAGTTGGGGAAAGATCAGAAATGACAAAAGAAAATATTAGATTTCCATCAGATGTGGTAGGTAAATGTACAGTTAGGGTATGTTCACACTACAGAATGGGCTAGAAATTTCAAGTGGAATCTGCTTGTCCCATTGATTCAATGGGATGTCTCACGAGCACTTTGCCATCCACCCAAAGAATTGACTTTGAGTGCCTGTGAGACTTCCTATTGAATCTATGGAACAGGTGGAAATTCCTCGCCGATTCCATAGTGTGAATGTACCCCAACTGAATGTAAACCTGTATCTATCCTAAGGGCCCGTTCACATTACGGAATTAGGGTGGAATTTCAAGGAGGGTCTACTTGAAGTTCTGCTTGTCCCATTAATTAAATAGGACGCCTCACATGCACTTTGCCGTCTGCCTAATGAAATGACGTGTTAATACTTTAGGTGGACAGTGGAGTGCGTGTGAGGCATCCTACTCAATCAATGGGACAGGTGGAACTTCAAGCGGGGTCCACAGCGCTGACTCCGCTTAAAATTCCATCCAATTCCATAGTGTGAATAAGATTATAAGAAAGGAAATACTAAAAGGGCAGACTAGATGGACCAGCTGGTCTTTTTCTTCCAACAATCTTCTATGTTTCTAACCCTTCAAATTAAACTGTATATGAAGTCTTTCGTTCGTGGTGCGTCATTGGCCTTCATTTACTTCTTATATTATATGTTATTTTTAATCTAGACTTTTTTACTTCCTAAGCAAAGACTGTTATGTGGATTAACTCCTATCAGTCTGAAACAAAAATGATCTCCTTGGATTTAGGGATTTACATAGGAAATGTATGGGTCAAGGAAGGTTATCTCATGGCTTAGTGTCTGGAATGAAAAGGTCGGGTATTAAACATGAAGTTTATTGTGATATATTATGATGAGTATCCTAAATTGTGGCTGGGTGTAGTAGTTAATCAGGACAAATGTATGTTTCACAGTCTCGGTTTAGGATTGTGAAGCTTTTGAGTCCTATAGGAAGACATATGAAGAAGATGCTGGATTCACTCAACTGCAAATAATGACTCTTTAGGTCTTCATGTAAAAATCCTGAATTAAACGGAATAATTGTCTTGTTTCGTTTTGCTCTGTCAGTCACATTGTCTGCAGGAGAGTCGTTGTGTCGTGTCGTGTTCATCTGCCGGCTTTATCTGGATGATTGGACATCTGTCAGTAAAGAAGCTTTGCAAATAATATAATGAACTACATGAGGTTTATATGCTCTAAAGCTGTTTGTTTGTGGCAAGTTTGGGCTGTGGTATTGGCTCAAAGGTATTAATGGTCGGAGATTGCAAAAATGGTTTTAACTTTATTCTTGTCGTTATACAGTGTTAGGACACAACGTGATAATAAGACAGTGTTTTAAAGGGGAATTCCAGCAAAAAAAAAAGTTTTTTCTTTAAAATCAACTGGTGTCAAAAAGTTATATAGATTTGTAATGTAATTCTATTTAAAAATCTGCAGTATTCCAGTACTTATCAGCTGCTTTATGTCCTGCAGGAAGTGGTGTTTTCTTTCTAGTGTGACACACTGCTCTCTGCAGCCACCTCTGTCCATGACAGGAACTGTCCAGAGCAGGAGAGGTTTTCTAAGGGGATTTTCTCCTGCTCTGGAGAAAGGTGGCATGGACATGGACAGAGGTGGCAGCAGAGAGCACTGTGTCAGACTGGAGAGAATACACCACTTCCTGCAGGGCATACAGAAGCTGATAAGTACTAAAAGACCTGACTTTTTAAGTAGAAGTAAACGACAAATCTGACTCTAGTTGATTTAAAAGGGGGTAAAAACTAATGACATGTTTAGAAGTAGAGATGAGCGAATTTACAGTATCGTGAATCGCTTTGTTATTTCTGCAATACGCTCATCAGCTTTTTAACTTATTGCCGCCCTTCTCTGGGTTCTGGGCAAAGCTGGATCCAGTCCTGGGAAACTGGGAGTAGTTTCCCAGGACTGGATCCAGCTTTTCCAGATATTTGGGGAGGAGCAACACAGAGCGTCAGTCAGTTAAAAGGTTGATGAGCGGATTACAGAGAAAAAGTAACATAGTTATTAAAGAGGATGTACCACCAGGTACATCCTCTTGAATTTAACACACCAATAGATCGGCGCCGTCATGGGGAAGCCGGTGCCGCGGTCTGTTTTTCGAACCATGGCTGAAGCACTGGAGGTCGGCCGGCCGGCCCGCCCCCAGTGGGAAGGAATTCCCTCCCCTCTATGACACGGCTCCATTGATTCTAATTGATTCGAAAAACAGACCGAGGCACCGACTTTCCCATGACCGCGCCGATCTATCAATGTATTAAATTCAAGAGGATGTACCTGGTGGTACATCCTCTTTAAGGTTGAAAGAAGACAAGAGTCCATCAGGTTCAACCTAGCAATAATGAAGCATTTTGCAATACTGTAAATTTGCTTATCTCTATTTAGAAGAATGTTAAAGGGGTATTCCAGTATCAGAAAAATGTATTTAAATAGTATTATCTTCCCAACATAGATAACTTACTAGTATAGTGTTATCATTAATAGTACTGGCTTCAGCGTGTTTTTGCATGATTCACCCCTGACTGGATGTTGAAAGTCGAATAACTACAAAATATGTTATTGTCTACAACTCCCCGGCTTCTCCCTTTCTCCGTAGATGACGCATCATTCTCTGATTTTACAGGTGGCTTGGCTGGACCTCGCCTTATGCTGCCTTGTAATGAATGAAGCTACAACCTTACTGATTGTGCAATATTCTGCAGTGAAATGAGATGTTCTGCAGCAGCGTGAAGGAGGGGATTGGCTGAAGTGCTGTGGGAAGGGAGTAGGCAGGGTGGGAGGGCTGTTATGAAGTGCTTAAAGTGACACTGTCACCCTATTTTTGCATTCTGACTTCTCTACACAGGTGTAAAGGGTAAATTTAGCAGTTTTCATTTTATATCATACGTTATGGTGCTTGTTCCAGTAAAAAGTGATCTTTTATCATCTGCAGATTGTGTTAAGTGGCATCATCAACACATAGGCCCGCCCTCTCTACGCCCATTGGCCGACCTAGAGGGGGTGGGGCCTAGACCTTTAGGCCAGCCTGTTCCAATGGGCCTCAAGGGGGCGGGACCTATGTGCTGATGACATCAAGGAGGGCGGGCCCATGGTGGCGCTTTCGGTGGGGATAAGTGGCGCTGTTGGTGTGAAGCCTTACCCACTTAACACAATCTGCAAATGATAAAAGATGACTTTTTACTTAAACAAGCACCATGACTTAGGATATAAAATAAGGTATGAAAACTGCTAAATTTACCCATTACACCTGTGTACAGAAGTGATAATGCAAAAAGGGGGGGGACAGTGTCACTTTAAAGTGACTGTACCACCAGGCCCAGGCAGAAGCACTGGAGGCGGGCCGACCCACCCTTAGTGGGAGGAAACCCTAGCCCCTCTATGATAGGGTTCCATTGATTTTAATGGAGTCACGTCATGGAGGGGCTAGGGTTTCTTCCCGCTAAGGGAGGGTCGGCCTGCCTCCAGTGCTTCAGACTGGGCCTGGTGGTACAGTCACTTTAAGGAAAGCAATGCACTCGAAGAATTGAGCAGCTGTTAACTCAGGCAGTACAGAACTAAAACCCCTTTCCCCCCAACAAAATAATAGATTTTTGGTGGTTGGGGGTTCTGTGGGGAGCACTTTTTGTCTTTGAATTCTGATCCGCACGTTGAGGAGAGTTAGGGTACTATTACACGGAATGATAATCGGCCGAATCGACCCGATTCGTCCGATTATCGCTCCATGTAATAAATATAACAATCAGTCGATGACAACGATCATCGGCTGATCGTTGATATAGGTTTTGATCTTTTTTCGTTGGGCACCGACCGTGCACCGCTACGTGTAATAGCGGTGTGCGGCCGGCGACTGACGATATACATTACCTATCCACGTTCCAGGGCTGCTGCTGCGGTCTTCTTCTCCCCAGGTCCTGCGCGCTCTAGCTTCAGAGTGTCCTGTCAGTTGACAGGCCGCCCAGCCAATCACAGGCCGCGGCGGTCCCGGCCTGTGGTTGGCTGAGCGGCATGTCAGCTGACAGGCCACTCTGAAGTTAGAGTGCGCGGGACCCGTGGAGAAGCGGACCGCAGCAGCAGCTCTGGAACGTGGATAGGTAATGTATATAGTTAATCAAGGGCTGCAAGGACATCAGTAACAATGTCCCTGCAGCCCTTGCTTAATGATTATCGGGCCGTGTAATAGGTACAGTAAACGAGCAACGATCTAGCAGATCGCTGCTTGTTTACAGGTATTATCGGGCCCCCATCGGCCCGTGTAATACCACCCTTAAAATAACCAGTATCCGTCATGGCTACACACCACTCCCGGGTTTAGGGGTCGAATGCACCTGCTCAGTCAATTAGTGTTTGAGATAGGATGCTGTTCAGGTGCTCATCACGCACATCCATGCCCTGAACCAATAGTCAGAAACATTGTGCAGTAGGACAGGGGCTTAGTGAGAACGCTTGCGGTGGGGGGGTAAGGAAGGGATGTACAGTTTATTTTATCATTCACCACTGTTACACATGGCACAACAACACCAGCTATGTTTTTATATTTCATTATACTTTTACTTTGAAGGACAGCAGACTTTTGGATCCTAGAAAATATATAGGATATGTTGGGCATAAGTTTCTGTTTGAGGTATACTGTGGAATACACTAGCATCTTGTCACACACCACAGATGTAGAGACCTGTTCAATTGTGAACTCAGCCTTGTCCTGTTTGGTAGAGTTAAGCAAACTTGTTGAACGTTCAGACTCTCCAGAAACCAGAACGATCAGTGTTTGAGTCCAGCTGCCTGGAGAAGGTGGGTGCAGCCATATACTAAACCCCCATTTATTATAAACACCACTCACATAGTCCGGCGGGGTTCACACTACATATATTTCAGTCAGTATTATGGTCCTCATATTGCAACCAAAACCAGGACTGGATTGAAAACACAGAAAGGATCTGTTCACACAATAATGAAATTGAGTGGATGGCCGCCATATATAAGGTAAATAACGGCCATTATTTCAATACAACAGCCATGGTTTTAAAATAACAGCAAATATTTGCCATTATATGGCGGCCATCCACTCAATTTCAACATTGTGTGAACAGAGCCTTTCTGTGTTTTTAATCCACTCCTGGTTTTGGTTGCTATGAGGACCACAATACTGACTGAAATATACGTAGTGTGAACCCAGCCTCACATAGTATGCAGTGTAGTGTAAAGTAGTAAAAAAAAAAAAAAATCCAAATTTTTCTCTCCCAAAAAGACTGGACTTGAGATTTTGACGTAGTTGGATGATAGATTCCCCTCTTTATATTCATGATATGTGGAAAGAAGCCGCTCTTTACTGTTTGTGATTCTGCTCTTGTGTTCATAAAGATTACAGGGCATAGTTTCTGCCGAAGACTGTCATTGAAACTAATTGTCAGACATTGCTCCTCGCTTTTTCCATTAGTCACTCATCTAAATGTCCATTCATGTCTTGCAGAAACATTTATTGTTTTATTGTTTCTTTATTTCTGTGCCTGTTGGCTGCATTCAGTTGTATGGTACGCCACAAAGCGCTGGGGCTTGAGTGTACATATATATTGCTTTATACTCTGATATTGTGACTATTACTTTTTTTATAGTAAACATTTACTTCAGAAAAAGTGTCGCTAGAGATGAGCGCAACTTGAGCATGCCAGGCTCCGTCCAAACCCGAGCGTGCGGCATTTGATTACCAGTGGCTGAAGAAGCTTGATGCAGCCCTAGTGAGTCTGGGAAAATGTGTATACAGTCTATGGCCTATGGGTGTATCCATGTTTCCCAGGCAGCCTTAGGGCTGCATCCAACTTTAGCCACCGATAATCAAATGCCGTCTGCTTGGGTTTGGTTGCACCTGAGCATTCTTGAGTTGCACTCATCTCTAGTTCTCGGATGATTGATGCCATACCAGCAGAACAAAAATAATAAAGCTAGAGTCGGACTGGAAGTTTTTCTAAAAAAAGCCACTAAAAATGGCAAATTTGACACATGGGGGGAGATTTCTCAAACATGGTGTAAAGTGAAACTGGCTCAGTTGCCCCTAGCAACCAATCAGATTCCACCTTTCATTCCACACAGACTCTTTGGAAAATGAAAGGTGAAATGATTTCACCTTTCATTTTCCAAAGAGTCTGTGAGGAATGAAAGGTGGAATCTGCGCGAGCAGGTAATGTATTCGCCCGGTGGGTTAAGTGGGAAGGGGCTTTACATACTTGCAGTAGAACTAAAAATCTGCTGCGAGTATGTAAAGCCATAGAAAATGACAGGACACAGGATCCGGTGCGGAACTCACAGCGTGAATTCCTCTGCAATACTGTATGGCCTAAGAGTAAGAAAACTGCCAGAAAGAAGGCCAAAAAGCAGAAAAAAACTGCTGTCAGTGTTTCAGAGCTTGAAGCAGTGCGTTCCAAATTCGGTCCGTACACAGACCATATTTTCAGAACATACGAAAGCCCCCAAGGACTGACAGACAGGACTTTCTGAGGCCTGGAGTGTAACAGGGCCCATCTCCTAGGGGCAGTAAAGGTTTCTCTTCAGTCATGCGGGTCACATAACTGTAACCAGACTATGTTTACGCTCTTCTCCCCACTCTTCTCCCTGCAGTTTTAAGGACCTACAACTGCTGACAATTCCCTTTTACAAATCACCCAGCTCATGTTCGGAGTAATGTATACCATTTAGCATTTTCAATAGGATCCCGTTGTTTCTCCTCTTTTCTATGAGCAGTCGTGTGTTTTTTTTCTTTCCTTTAGACATTTACTACCAAATGGGTTTTTGAACATGTGGTTTTAATGCTAAAAGTAAGCAGACTCGAAACCTATAATTTTTTGTGGGAGAGCATGTCGACATGAGCCTGAATGTGCTGTCACGAGCATTACAATAATTATAACTCTCAACCTCCACCGGGATGAAAGACCCGGCAACTCGTAATTGCCAATATCGCCCAGGGCTTGTTAATGACCGTGCTGCGGGTATATTAGTTTAACCCATAGTTTACCAGTCATATTATTTTATTTATTTTTCCATTTTATGGCACTAACCTATTCCCCAGCTCTGTATATTTCAACATACACACTTTTGCCCATAATATATGACAGGGCCTGTGATTTAGGGAATGAAATGGTGGCGTCTCAGCAGGAAAACCAACAAACTTTTGAACCCGTTATTTTTTTGAGACTGTTAAAATATTATGGTAACCCAATCCTGTAAGTAAGCGGCGGCACTTCTAATGGGATTTTAATTACAAAAGGGAAGAGAAGAAAATCTAGTAAAGCGCACAGTTTGCAGCTAACGTGGTAATGAAGGCCTGCAGAAATGTGAACTCGACCCTACGAGAGTTCAACTAAAGTACAGGATAATGTGATATGTTTCGTAAGATTCTTGATGGGATTATCTGTTGTTTTTTGGATAGTATTTAAATAACCAAACTATTATAACTCTGATAAGTAAATATCATCTGTCAGAGATGAAGAGTAGAGACCTGGTATACAAATGGATGACTGCCAAGAATGTCCTTTTATTTCAAATGTATCAAGGAAATTACTACTATTACTACTGTAAAAATGGAAACTTACACTTGCTTGGCTGCTTAGTGCAACAAGATGTTGGGGGCATATTAGACGGCCCAACATTCAGTGTAAAGGCCCTATTCCACGACCCGACTCTGAGGAGCAAACGAGCCTTAAGTGTCCATTTACACAGAAAGATTATCTGACAGATTATCTGCCAAAGATTTGAATCCAAAGCCAGGAACAGACTATAAACAGAGATCAGGTCACAAAGGAAAGGCTGAGATTTCTCCTCTTTTGAAATCCATTCCTGGCTTTGGCTTGAAATCTTTGGCAGGTAATCTTTCTGTGTAAATGGACCCTAAGTGAGCACCAATCTGCTTACTTACCAAGCCTAATAGACTGCTCATAATTATGTGGTTAGGGCTGCACGGACATCATTAGCTTTATCCGTGCAGCCCCTATTTTAAAGTGCTAAAATAGTAAAGATACTTACTTACCTCCTGCCAGTTCCTCTCACACTGCAGCCGCCGCTGATACTTCTGAGTATCAGCGTGATAGGTTGCTCAGCCAAATACTGGCTGCAGTGCTGTCTCGTCTTGCTCAGTGATTGGCTAAGCAGCCTGTTACTTCAGAGACTGGCCCAGAAGTGTCAGTGGCGGCTGCGGTGAGCAGAGAACAGGCAGGTGGACATCGGGGAACCGTGGACAGGTAAGTATAAATTATCTCTATTTTTTTTCTTCTCTTTCATCAGCCGACGCTTTTTAAAGAGGATGTACCACCAGGTATATCCTCTGTAATCTGAACCCACGGATCGAACAGCGCCGTCGCGGGGAAGCCGGTGCCGTGGTCCGGCTGGTTCTCAAGCACTGGAGGTAGGCCGAGCCGCCCCCAGTGGTAGGGAATTCCCTCCCCTGTATGACGCGGCTCCATTAGGTGGTCACTAGTCCTCTCTCCCTGCCTTGGTCCAGTGCTGTTATCCCCATGTGAAGCAGGGAAAGGCAGTTCAACGGATGTTAAGCCCCGCCTTAGTGACGCTCTCCAACAATGATAAAAGCACACCGGAAAACTGGGGTGACAGTATCACTTTAAGATGTATTTGATATCCAACTTATTGATCACTGTCCCCTTCCCTTTTCCCGCTCACATAAGTGTCTTGTCCGGTAAAGTGAGTCGATTTATAGTATTTATAAAATGTGATTCTTCTGGTTATTTTAGTCCTTGTACATGTTCCTAGAATGGCTGCTTTGTTGCTGTTCTTTTCCTGAGCTGCTCCATGTGTAATGAAAGGCATTTTCGTTGCGATTGGTGTCACGTGGGTCTGTAATGATTTTCCTGATGGATTTTATTTTGTTGTCACATTGTCCTACTTACACAGACTCCATGCAGGCATTGTGAACATGAGTTCTTGTGACCGGCTCTTATGAAACTTGTAGGAATTATGTGCATACTAACTCAATATGTGACTGGCCTTCTTGCTTAGTTGCTTAGGTAACCTGTAAAGGTCATTTGCAGATGGTAAAAAGTATATGTTGCATTTGCTCTCATGTGTTTGATGGTGTTCCGCTCAGAATTAAAGAGGAAGTCCCACGAAAATGAAAACGTCAGCCAGGCAGGTGGGTGCAAGAAAATAATAAACAAGTAAACTCACCCCTCCTCGTTTGTCTGTTGCCCCACTCCTGGGTCCCGTTCACAGCAGCCGTCTGTCCTCCTCTGAAGGATCTGGGTACGTAATGTACCCAGCTCTTTAAGCTGCAATGTGACAACACAGCTGAGTATTTGCCTGCTCAGCCAGTCAGTGACTGGGGGGGTGTCCTGCCTCAGTCACTGATTGGCTGAGGGAGCAGTCACTCAGCTGGGTGACGCAGCTAGGAGAGCTGCAGGACACCAGCGGCTGTCAACAGGACCCGGGAATGGCACTACGGGGCATGAAGATAGGTACGTTAACATTGTTTATTTTCCCACATCCCCCTGCCTGTAAGCATTTTTTTCAGTTTCTTGGGACTTCTCCTTTAACTTTTAATATGTTGCTGCCCTTCTCGCCAACCTCTCTGCGCTCCCCAGAATCCTCTTATGTAAAGCCAGCCAGCCCTATGCCTTGCTGTGTACCCCACCCCCCTCCATTGCCCGCCAATCAGGTTAGTGGATGATATGGCAGGTGTACGCCAGGGAAAAGGAATGAATCTGCGCCTTCTCCCTGGTGTACACCACCAGTGGGGCAACCATAGTAAATCCCCCCCCTAGAGTTCATATTTACACTTATTGTTGGCCAGTATAGGTAGAAAATGTGGCTCAGGACTTGATAGTCGTAAGAATAAAGGGGAAGACATTTTGGGGGAGATTTATCAAACATGGTGTAAAATGAAACAGGCTCAGTTGCCCCTAGCAACCAATCAGATTCCACCTTTCATTTTCTAAAGAGTCTGTGAGGAATGAAAGGTGGAATCTGATTGGTTGCTAGGGACGACTGAGCCAGTTTCACTTCACTCATGTCTGATAAATCTCCCCCTTAGGGTACAAACCCACTTGCCGGATCTGCAGTGCAGCCTCAGCAGCACTGATCGCCCCCCGCAGCCCCCGGCCGCACGATATCCCCCAGCCCCGGCCGCACGATCGCCCCCTCCCCACCCGCAGCACTGATCGCTACCCTGCAGCTCCGATTGTGCGGCCGGGGGGGAATGCGATCGTGCGGTGTGGGGGGGGGGGGTGCGATCGTGCGGCCGGGGCTGGGGGATATCGTGCGGCCGGGGGCTGCGGGGGATCGTGCGGCCGGGGGCTGCGGGGGGTGATCAGTGCTGCTGAGGGGGCGATCGGGGCAGCAGGGGGGCGGCCAGGCTATACATTACCGGGTCCCCGCTCCTGCCCCGAAGCAAGCAGGAGCAGGGATCCCGGTAATGTATAATCTCCAGCGGCCGGGGTGTTAATGGGGCGGGCTGCAGACAAAATCGCAGCAGGGATGTACATCCCTGCTGCGAGTTTCTCTGCTATTGAAAGTATAGGGCTGGGATCTGCATCGAGTCTCGCTGCAAAAACGCAGCGAGGGGACTCGCTGCAGATCCGGCAAGTGGGTTTGTACCCTTTAGGGTACAAACATACGCAGCAGATACGCAGCAGATTTGATACTGTGTTCAGTTATTTAGATCTAATCTGCTGCGTATCGCAGCAGTAAATACGCAGCGTATATGCCGTGTGTGTTTGTACCCTTATGGTGCGTTTACACAGACAGATTTATCTGACACATTTGTAAAGCCAAAGCCAGGAATGGAATTGAAAAGAGGAGAAATCTCAGGCTTTCCTTTATAACCTGTTCTCTGTTTATAGTCTGTTCCTGTCTTTGGCTTCACATATTTGTCAGATTAATCTCTCTGGTGTAAATGCACCATTAGTGTAAATGGTTACGCACCAGAAATTTTTTTAGGTTTTCTTTGCGCCAAGTGTATATACATATATGTATTTTCAGTGTCTATATATAGATATATAATTAAAAGCAAAAAATGTCATTGTCAACTATGACTGTTATTTCTGAACTAAGCAATCCCTTTGAAAAAAAAAAAAAAGTTTGGGGACTTGAAAGCATGTTCTCAGGATTAGCTTTTTGGCAGCCACAGTTACCTAACCTCTGTTAGGACACTTAGAAATTCTAAACACTTATTGATTAAATATTGTAACTTTTATATACTGTATTTTAGAAATTCCTGCTCCATGTAAATGTGTTAAGAACAGAGATCTGCAATGATAAAGGAAGCACTTTTAGGCCATGTTCACACCCCGTGGACTCAGTCTTCAGTCCTGACAAAATCCTCAGTTTGCAAGAATTCCATCTGCAGGACGTGTGATTGGTGTACTTTAGGCCTTATTCAAAAGCCTGGAAGAATGCAGGTGACAATAGTAATCATGCTAGAGATTAGAATATCCACAGCTTATCTGCTGCTGGTTTGTATTGGCACCCTATGTGTGCATTGTGAGTAATCCTCATTGACAAACGCATCAGTCACTTCCTGCACTTGTAAAACAATAAGGACCATTATGACACCTCTGTAAAGTTTTATTAGATACCTTTATATAATATAAGTGCTTGACACAGAATATGGGACACGCCAGTCCACCGTGGAAACACATCAATAACACAGAACATTTTGGAATCCACCAGTATCTTCTATTAATAAAGCCTGTATTCTGGGGATATTAATATTTTGCTATATTGTGCAGTAGTAATTTAAAGGGATATGACAACCAAATACCATAGGGAGGCCCTTGCCTCAAAAGAATAAGAACACATTCCTACAGATAAACTTGACAAAGTAGATCTTTGACTTTTTAAATTACTGTAATTTTGCCATTTCCTGAATAGATCATGATATAGGTGGACATGTACATTTCATGTTTACTTGACCTTTTCTCTGTGGGAAGAGGACATGAATGTAAGTGGTGGGCTAGTTTAACTTCTACCTGGGGGCTACATGGCGTAAATCATGGGGAAACCTGACACTTTAATTGAGTTCTGCTAAGAGCAAGGGAAGTGGGACGTGAGAAACTCATATCTATCATATAATATCACTCAGTGTAAGCAACAAGTATCATGATTTATTTTGTGCTTATTTCACCAAAATATTTAGTCAGGACAGTAGCACTAAGCTTTAAAAGAGAACTCCGGGCTGGGGTGATTTTTTTCAGAGAGCTGGGGAGGGGTGAAAGAAGTAGCATGTTCTCACCTCCCCCACTCCAGCGCTGGTGGCGGCATCCCGCAGCTCCAGTCCCCTGGTCTCGGACACTTCTGGGTCTCAGTGGGGACCTGGGACGTGACGTGTTAGGTCCGCTCAGCCAGTCAGCGGCCGAGACGGGACCCCGCTACTGCCGTTGATTGGCTGAGCAGAACTGGCACCTCAGATCGTCGGTCTTCACTCAGACCTAGAAGCCTTCAGGACTGGGGGACCGGAGATGCAGGATAAACGGCACCAGCACTGAGCCCAGAGTTCTCCTTTAACTATTTCGGAGCTCGCAGCATCATAGTGAATGATGATGCCCGGAGTTCAGAAGTCCGGTCCGTAGCACAACGTCCGTATATATGGTCTGTGTAGGGAATGTGTGAATCGGGCCTAAGAGTAGATTCAAAATGAATGGAAAAATATAACAGAAGTATAAGGGTGTGTTTCTATGTATGCCTTCAAATTCAAACATTGTGGAAGCTGCCTCCTGTTTCCCCCAATAGCCAGTAACATTGTGTGACTATGGGGGGAATGAGGCACTTGCTGAGTGGTGCCTTGTTCAGAATTGCTTGTACTCTGCGTTGTGATCCAACTTGATTGACGGAGGAGCACTATATGTTAGTTTTTGATATGTTTTTTTTTTTAAGTTTACCGTGGCATCTGAATTCACTTACAAAGACCATCTCTAAATGCTACTTGTAATAAGACGACAAAATAGATTTTTAGATGAAAGAGTAAATGGGGACTGTTATTAAAAAAAAAAAAATTGCCGTGTCAAAAGTTTTGATTAGTCTGGGTCTGGATGGTCAGATCCCACATGATCACTAGATCGAGCTGGGAGATGTGCAAGCTAAGCACTTTTTCTTCCCAGCTCTGTGTACGAAACCAAGAATCGTACTGGTTACAGGTAGTGTTGAGCGGATTCCCCGCAGTTGCAAAAGTTGGATGCCGCCCTAGGCGCAAAGCCTTTCTGTGATTTTACTTGTGCTCTTTTGTGTTATTACTTGTTGTGCTCTTTTGTGTTATTACTTGTTGTGCTCTTTTGTGTTATTACTTGTTGTGCTCTTTTGTGTTATTACTTGGTGTGCTCTGGTCATTATTAAAGTGACCAAAAAAAACCTGACAGAACTTACCAACGCATGTGTGAACAGGATCTTATTAAAAACTTAGTAACCACATAGAATTACAGAATTTGACAGAACAGTAATACAGCACCTATAGACGGTATGGACCTCCTATAAGCTTCTATCTCAATACAGAGGGGATTGTTTTTAATGGAACATAACTGTGCGTACTGCACCCAGCAATGCGTGGTTTAGCAGCATGAGGGCTTTATTTTTCTGTACGGCCTTATACGTTGCCATAAAGGCTTGTTACACGTGACTCTCATATGGGCCTGGGGCTATGTTCCCAGTAGGTAAATATGACGTTTTTATTAGAAGGCTGTCATTTAACGGCAAATGACGGTCGTTATTCCTATAATATGACATCACTTTATAAAATTGGAGTGCTCCTTTAAAAGTTTGCAGTGACCGTATTCTTCAACAAAAACAATGATAGAGCATCTTTTCCTAGAACTCTGCATTGGTATGTTCCTCCTCCTAGAAATGTATAAATCACATTACCACTGGATGTTACTAGAGATGAGACAATTTTACAGTAATAACGAAATGTTTCCCAGTACTTGATCCAGCTTTTCCCAGCACCCGGGGAGGAGCAGCACGGAGTGGCAGTCCGTTATAAGGCAGCAGGCTAATGAGTGGATTGCAGAGATACCTAATGGTCCATTTACACGGGGCCATAAATCGATCAATCGATTTTGAAGCAACAGTTTGTTTTTTTATGCCGTTCAGCGTTTAGATGAAGAGATAAATCGTTAAAAAAAAGCTTTTATGATCGCCATACGATCGTTTAAAGCCGTCTCACACACTCGGGTGAATCTGAGCGAATTTTCACGATGAACAATTTCTCGCTCGTCGCTTGATCATTAGCTGATTAGAGATTTATCTGAGAGATTTTTGAAGCCAAAGCCAGGAACAGACTATAAACAGGGAACAGGTCATAAAGGAAATACGGAGATTTCTCCTCTTTTCAGATCCATTCCTGGCTTTGGCTTCCAAAATCTGTCAGATAAATCTGTCTGTGTAAACGCGCCATAACACAAGCCGATTATCTCTTAAATGCGATCGTCATCGCTCAGATTTGAACGATAATCGTTTCGTGTAAATGGAGCATAGTAGCTTCATTATTGCTGAAAATTTGCTCATCTCTACGTGTTACCCCTTTGGGATTCTGCCAAAAGAGATGGTAACTCCCAATAGTCAACATGTTAAGAGGAATGGTGCTCCAGCCTCCAGCATTGCTATTTCATAGGTTATTCAAGTATTCATTGAAACATTGTGAGAGTAATTGTGTGAAAGTACAATGCAGTCCAGAATATATATACAGTACATATTATAGTGGTACGACCGTTGTATGTTTAAAATATTGTATGTTGAGATGAAAATTCTATGCAGTACAGAACATTTAGTATGACATTATACTCTGGGGTTTTATTAGTAAAATGCCCAGTTTCATTGGTTGATCATCTAGTTTTATTCACATATGCTGCAGATCCTGACTGTCCATAGCATAGTATGTTGAGTCTGGTCTCAAGTTACGATGGTCCAGAAAGGACCATTGTATGTTGAAAATATTGTATCTTGAGGCCATTGCAAGGGTCCTATTACACAGAGCAATTTTTAAAGATTAACGACTAACTTTAAACGATCGCCAACGAGATTGTTTATCCTTAACCTGAAATCGTTCACCATATTACACAGAACGATGGTCGTTAGATACGATCGTTATTACGATCGTTATTGCGATCGTTTATTCCTTCTGATCTAAGGAAAACAATGGGCAATGTGCTATTACACTGAACGATTAGTGAAAAAACGCGAAATTACGGCGAACGATTAACAATAATTTTTGGTTCAGATCTAAATCAAGGATCAACGACATACGAACGTTTTTTTGATTGTTGCCTGCAATTACACAGAACGATTACCGTTTAAATTCGAACGATATAATGATTTTTCGCACAATAATTGTCCCGTGTAATAGGGCCCTAAGGTGAGGGACCGCTGTATATAAAAATCTCAAAGTCCTTTATTGATCGTCGTCCCTGCATTTGCCCTGCTGTTAGCAGTACCAGAAGAATGTGGCCGCCACACCTATATTATTCTTGAGATTATTCCACTTTAGAAGTAACCTGTTCTCAATCAAGTCGGCTTCCATTTACTGCATATTGAAAACTGCAAAGAACTTTGCAAGATGGTTTGGATTGACAGTGTGCTATTGAAGTCAGATATCCAGTGTTTTTTTCCAAAAGTTCACAGCGTGGTCTGGGTTGAACCTGATTCTTTCTGACTGGTGTTTTTTTTTCTGTTCTTTCAGGAAATTTAGCACTTTTACTCATAGTAAAAGGAGAAATGCTAGATGGAGTCCTCCGTTGCTGGAGGGGAAGACTATGATGATGTCTTTATAGGGGTGGTGGTGTGACAGAGAAAACTAGGTCTAGGCTATGTTCACACAACGTAAATTAAGTATTAATCACAGCCGTCGTTGCAGATTTGCAACACGGCCGTGATTAATACTTTACCTACATTGTGCTGCAGCTGAGGGAATCCCGGCTGGAGTGTATACACATAGGGTGAGATTTATCCAACATGGTGTAAAGTGAAACTGGCTAAGTTGCCCCCAGCAACCAATCAGATTCCACCTTTTATTCCTCACAGACTCTTTGGAAAATGAAAGGTGGAATCTGATTGGTTGCTAGGGATAACTGAGCCAGTTTCACTTTACACCATGTTTGATAAATCTCCCCTATAGTATGCACTCTGTCTGGGATCCCTAGCGGTGCCGCAAGAAACTGACATGTCAGTTTCCTGCGGCAGAGAACCTGTCAGTTCACACAATGGAGCGTGCGGCTCCAGCCACACGCTTCATTGTCTGCAGTGGGGAATTCAGCAGGAGTGAAGATCATCCAGCTGGTACAGCAGTACAATGATCTTCAGTAACACTGTAACACAGTTGTGTGAACATGGCCCTATACTGATGCATAAGCTTTAATGTAACTTATTTCTTATGTAGAAGTGTTTCTTAAAATGTATCAATTGAGAGATATAGACTTAGTCATCCCCTATGTGCTGCTTTGTTACCTGTTGCCCCTGGTTACGGCCGCCAGGCATCCACTAGCTTGGGTCACTTATGCTCAGTTCAGTCACATGATCTGTCTGATATGCAAGCAAGGAGGGTTGTGGGAAAGTGTCTGCACTGGGAGGGTCCCAGTTTCAAGAGGAAACCAGGAAGTGATTAGGGAAGAAAAATAGTACACTGATGTAAGCTGCTTTACTAAAAACAGCACAGTTGTTCTCTCCTTTAAATCCTATAAAGTTATGTATAAGACGACCCCTAACTTTTTTAGTTAAAATATAGAGTTTGGGATATAGGCTCAGAGGGCCTCTTTCACCCTTCTGGCCCGCTCTTGTATCCTATTCACTCCTTCTTTGCCTCTCTGCCTGCAGTCCTCAGGAGCGAGATCTGAGAGGTAGAGAGGGAGGTAAGAGGATGTAAGGGAGCTCAAGGACGGCTGGGTCACATCCTTGATATATGTGGCGACCAGTATGAAGAGACCCATGAAGGTGTCTAGGACCCCGGGTATGGAAAAAAGAGATATGGTAGAGCTGCACTTTAACCAGTCTGGTCCTCCCCTTGTATCCTAGCGGTATTACTTTATGGTACCTCCTTCTCTGCCTCTCAGATCTTGCACGTGCGCACGCCGCTTCACTGCAGTCCTCAGCAGTAAGATTTGAGAAGCGGAGAAGGAGGTACCCATACAGTAATGGGGAGAGCCAGACTGGTTAAAGAGGTCTGTTTATCTGTGCATAGCGCCGCTCTACCATATGTCTTTTTTTCCATACCCTGGGTCCTTGACGCCATCATATGCCTTCATGGGTCACTTCATACTATCACTGCATACGGCGAGGATGCGGCCGCGGGCGTTGGGGGGCTTCCCCCATACTGCATATTTTCCAGTTCTGCCCTACAAGACTACTCTGACGTATAAGACAACCTCAGACTTCAGAGCAGATTTTCCGGGATTAAAAAGCCGTCTGATATGCCAGAAAATATGGTGTGTGTGTGTGTGTGTATGGCACGCTCCAAAAGACTACCTTTTAGAGAACACCCCTCATTATCTATTCACGTTCCAAACTGCTGACACTGTTAGGTCAAAATTAAGGTTAGGTTAAGATTTGGCTTTCCCAAGCTCCTGAAAAGCTGGAAACTGGAATGCTGAGAATGCCAGTTGTTCATTCTCAACAGACGTGGGTTTATGGGGGTCTCTGAGCTCCGACTTCCTCTGATCGGCCAGTTATTCCTCATACTGTGTATATAAGGTATACCGTTTAATCTTTGTATAATCCCTTTAAAGGAGAAGTCCGGCGCAAATTTTTATTAAAGTATCGTATTGCCCCCCAGAAGTTATACAAATCCCCAATATACACTTATTACAGGAAATGCTTATAAAGTGCTTTTTTCCCTGCACTTACTACTGCATCAAGGCTTCACTTCCTGGATAAAATGGTGATGTCACGACCCGACTCCCAGAGCTGTGCGGGCTGTGGCTGCTGGAGAGGATGATGGCAGGGGGATGGTCAGTGTCCCCCCAGTGCCCGGTATCCCTCAGTGTCCCCCTGCCATCATCCTCTCCAATACAATACTTTAATAAAAATTTTTGCTTAAGTTCTGATCAGTTGTTGTGAGGTGAAGTATTGTGTTTTGCCTGTTCAGCATTGAGAATAAAGCAGAATGTGGAAAGCCGTGCCAACCAGGAGGAGAGGTGGACCCTTCTCTGTAATTGCTTCTGTAATAACTTGAAGGAAAGTGAATTTCCTCTAAGTTGAGCCTCTGTTTTTCTTACATTCCTTGCATCCGGAGTGGATGTAACCACAAAGAATTTGTGTTACGGGCCATGGATCTGGTAATTGTGGGGAGCTTGCTTATAGCAGACTCTCTAGAATTACCAAGTCTCGGTCAGGAGCGGTGCATTTTTCTCTGATGACCAAAGGCCGTTCATGGGAACTAACCTTGTTTTCTTCTTGAGTTTTGGAAATTGGTGGTTAGCGTTCTCTATTCTCTTACCTGTCAGTCTTCTTAAGTACGCGACTATAATTCAGCATTTATTACAAATTTTCATCACCTATTACATATCCTTTATTGTTTCTTTATTATAACTTTAGTAGTTTATGGGGGAAGTAAACTTAGAGATCATTGCTCCTTATGGGGGAAAAAAAGTGATGGCCATTCAACTATATGTAAGGCTGGCATCACACTACGTTTTTGCAATCCATTTTTTCATCTGGAAAAACAGATGCATTTGTTTTGATCCGTTTTTTTCCGTTGACTTCCATTATAAAAAAAAAAAGGATTATAGCACATCCTTTTTTTTAACGTTCACAGAAATGTAGTTAACCATATTTTTGTGTACGTTAAAAAAAAAAAAAAAACCCGGATGTGTGAACCCAGCCCTGTATGCTAGAGTATTGTGAGCAGTTTGTGTTTACTAATGGGGGAGCAGGCTTCTTTTCTCTGTATACAGGTTTGGCTGAACTTGCTATAGGTGCTTAAAATTCTTGATAGCTAGAGATGAGCGCAACCCATGCAAGCTCAAGTCTGGTGGCTGAAGAAGTTAGATGCAGCCCTAGGGAGTCCTGGAAAACATGGATACAACCTGCGGCCTGTGGCTGCATCCAACTTCTTCAGCCACCAGTAATCAAATGCCAAACGATCGGACTCTGGCATGCTTTAGTTGTGCTCATCTCACTAGATTGGTGTAAAAAGGACTTACGGAAGTTACCCTTTAATTGTTGGAGAGGTGCAGCTGTAGAGACACTCTTCTGGATGTACCCAGTACATGAATGCTCCGGGCTGCAATGCCTCTTCATGTTTCTTTTACCACCTTTTAAGCCTCCTCCAGTTTTGAGTGACAGGCAGGGGTCAGAGAAGCAGGCACCATTTGATTCTCACAGCGGCACCCTGCCTGTCACTCAAAACTGGAGGTCGGTGATAGAAGTATGGAGAGGCTTTCCAGCCCAGAGCACTCGTGGTCCCCACCTACGCCTCTCTGAACCGTGAGGCAGGCGATCAAAGCTGATTTTATTTGCATTGTGTCCACGGACATAAACTGTGCAGGTACCTTTTCTCTCTATGTTAAAGGTGAAGTCCCACGACAATAAAAAAAAAAAAAACTATAGACAGGCAGGGGGTGCGGGAACATAATGAAGAAAGTATACTTGCCCATAGTGCTGCCATAACGATAGCTGACTGCTGGATCTCCCGCTGCTGGAATGTCAAAGCCCCGCCTGTTGCCCGCTCAGCCAATCAGTGACTGGGACTGGACACCATTGCAGTCACTGACTGGCTAAACAGGCAGTGCATCTGGAGATAAGAGATTATCTGACAGATTATTGAAACCAACTTTGGCTTCAATATTCTGTCTGTGTAAACACACCTTTAGTCTTCATGGGGGAGCAAGCCCGGTAAAGATTATAATGCCTCATTCACACATGTAGTGCTGTCTGCAATTGCGGAGCTGCAGTGACAGACAGCAGACACATGTGCGTCTGGAGCTGTGCGCAATGCACGGACCTATTCATAAATAAATAATTTCACAAAATCCATACTAGGACCTGTCAGTATTTATTATGGCACAGATCACAGCACCGTAACACATACGGATGTGTGAATGGGGCCATTCAAACAAATGAGTTTATAGTAATTTTATGGATATGTGCACGGTCCGTGAATATGGCCGATGTGTTACGTAACAGAGGTCAGAGCTTCCAGCATCATCATCCCTAATGATGCTGAGAGCTCCGAAACTGTTTAAATGTTCCCGCTACTGTACTGACAATACTGTAGCCTTGGACTTTTTTATTGTTTTTTATACATTTTGCTGTTGCCATTACATTTGCTTTTTTTTTTCTTTTGCTATTTGGGGAAAAAAGTTGCCCTCAGTTTTCCACCTGAATAAAGAACTTGCATGTTGAGTGTTTTTGTGCTTAATATTTACTAAATCTGAGAAAGACAAATCTGTTATTGCTGGCCTTCATTTTGCCATTTTGTGAAGCTTTGGTTTCCATCCGACTAATGTTTGGCCGTCCTAAATGTGAAATTGGGTTGAAACGCTGGCGCCGGTATTATATATTTCCCGACAGTAACTGGGAATTAAGTGAGATGGAGGAGTGAGAGAGATCGCTGACAGTAAAGCTCTGGTCACAGCCTTGCTAGCTTATAGTAGTTATTAGAGATGAGCCAACTTCGACTATGTTTGGGTTCGTCCGAACCTGAGTGTGCGGCATTTCATTAGCGGTGGCTGAAGAAGTTGGATGCCGCCCTAGGGAGTCCTTAAAAATGTGGATACTGCCTATGGCCTATAGCTGTATCCATGTTTTCCAGGTTTCCCTAGGGCTGCATCCAACTTCTTCAGTCACTGCTAATCAAACGCCGACCGTTGGATTTGGAACCCAAACATACTTGAAATTTGCTCATCTCTAATCTTCTTAGTTTCAGTAGTTTTGTAGGAAACCTGCGGCGATCTCCTTGGTTTATCAAGTGAATGGGCTAAACTTTAATACTAGACACGGCAGTTTGTGTTAAAATGTAATTCTGGACTATTGTATCTGGATACGTTCAGGTTCATAAGAATAAACCTGGAGATCTGGTGGTTTCTCTGTCTCTACCACACATACCACTTCCTGATTCCCTTGGTATCATGTTTTAGATCTCTCTTCTATAGATTTGAGATAAATTTATTGTATCTTCTGAAAAACAAATATATATTTCATCAAGAGCTCTGTGCAGACTGTGTCTAAGCCCTAAAACCCTACATTGAGTATTTGTGCTGGAGCAAACTTGACCAGAGGACTTCGGCCCAGTCTGACACAGTGCTCTCTGCTGCCACCTCTGTCTGTGACAGGAACTGTCCAGAGCATTGGACTCTGTCAGACTGAAAAGAAAACACCACTTCCTGCAGGGCATACAGCAGCTGATAAGTACTGGAAGACTGGAGGTTTTAAAATCAAAGCAATTAACAATCTGTATAACTTTATGATACCGGTGTATTTGGGGGGAAAATAAGATCACCAGAGTTCTCCTACTTTATGCAGTTTTCAGATAATGTACTGTTTTAGTTCTTTACACAACAAAGTACTGTTGTTACCACATAAATGGTCAATGCAAATATTAGGAAATTATTATGACTGTTGTGGATGGTTTGGAAGTAGTCAAGTGGGCAGTCCTATTTGGTGATTGACATGTACACTTATACACAAATAGCTGTCAATCACTAAGGTCTTCTCACTTAGCTCAGAAGGAACAGAGGTTTCAAGTAGTGGTCAGCGAACTTGTTGAATGTTCAGGTTTAGCAACGGTTATTTGAACAATCTGCATTTGATTGTAGAGAAGTTGGATGCAGCCCTAGGAAGTCCTGGAAAACCAGGTTTGTATGCATTTTATCCTGGCAGTCCTAGGGCTGCAGCCAAGTTCTCCAGACATTGAAAGTCAAATGCCCAGTATTCGGGTTGAGTTGAACGTTACCGAACCTGAACTTTCGTCACGTTCGCTCAACACTAGTTTTCCTGGAACTTTTTCTACAAAAGTATAGATCAATCTGATCAGCTCCTCCTGCTCTGTAACTTGCCGATTGTAGATTGGACAGATTCCAATTATTAGCCTGGCAGTCTTACATGTTCAGTGTGATCCCTTTAAGCTGAGCTGGTAAAGGTTTTATTGTACCTAGTCCATACATGAAATACAAATTAGAGCCATAAAGAGATCTGTCTGCAGCAGGTCTGCTTATTGATGGATTCGAGTTAGCAAGATGAAATATTCAGATTTAGTACAGTTCACAAAGGAAATATTAACTGTACAATGTACACAGCTTAGTACAGCAGGCAGCAATATAATGAATCAATATTAGAGAGATGATAGATATTGCTGACTATATCGCCAATGTTGGTCAAGGACGGAGCTTTATTTTTAATCCCATTATTAAAGTGTATCTGTCATGACATATATACATGTATGCTGTCCTTTCTTATTTTGTTGCTACAGTACATCAGTCTGTGCTGCTCCTGCTCCTGCATTTCACTCTAAGCTTGTGGATGGGCCCTTAAATAAGTTAGTTTACTCAGCTGCAGTAGTGCACAGCCATTGGCCAATCGGCAATCATCTTCATAGGGCCAGCTGACATCACTTCCTGCATTTGGTCTCTGTCTCTTTTTTTTCTGTTACTAAAGACTGAATGGCCTTAGTGATGGAGCCTCAACTGCAGTTTTTCAGTAAGTGAGACACCTTGTGGCCGAATGTATATTGTATTCCATATGAAAACAGGCAAAAAAAAAAAAACATGATAGATGTAGTATATCACTTCCCCTGCTGATTTTAAAATTATTTATTAATAATGACAGTGCCCATTTACAGTATTGATCTGGAATCTGTTAATATGAATTATAGTTCTAATCTCTGTTGTACCATCAAAGGATTTATACAAAAGTTAGAAAAAAAGTGGCTGCTTTATTCAACAACAGTATGAAAAGGAATTCCCGCCATTCGCTTCTTGCTCTTAAGGATTCATTTATAAGTAAATAACTCCCCACGCGGTCCGAGCTATGTGTCCCTTTATCAATTATTATAAATAAATCCTTAAAGCGAATGTATCACCAGGTACATCACTTTTTTTTTTTTTTTTTTTTTTTTTACATTAACAGACCGGAGCGGGGATGCCAGTGGAGTGGTCCTTTTTTTTGAACCACTGTAGTTGTGTCACTGAGTAGAGGGGAGATCATCACACTGGGACCTGGCGGGCCTGGCCCAAGCGCACCAGGATGGAACAGTATTTGGGAATAGACTGGCGCCATGAGCGGGAACGCGGCGGTTAAAAGAAAGGACCACGCCACCGTCATCCTGGCGCTGGTCTGTTATGGTACACATAAGAGCAAGAAGCTAGTGCTGGGATTTTCTTTTCATACTGGCTTGATATCTACTTTGAGCACTACGAAGCTGATCCTGGAGAGCCGGTTGGTTTGAACTTTCATTATTCAACAACAGTGCCACTCTTGTACACAGTTTTTGTGTGGTATTACAGCTCAGCCAAATTCACTTCAATGAAGCATAGCCAAAATAGGAGGCTGAACCCATGAGCTGGTGTAGCTTGTTTTTTTTTGTTGTTTTTTTTTAGGGGGACGAAAGCAGCCATGTTTTTGTACTCCTGGATAACCCCTATAATGGAGGATGATTTATAACTAAATTGTCAGAAATGACCAGTGACCATCATTATACGGGCAGTACGCCTTTCAAGTTGCTCTTGAATTTGACCCCTTTATTTTCTCAGTCTATGAGTAATGTGAAACGTATGGAATTTCCTCGCACACTTGCCGGCCACACGTTTGCCTGTGCTATTGTTTCTGGCCTCTTTCCAGAGAGACTGTTAGTTTGGCATGAAGATTCCTTTGATCCTCGGCAGTATCCACATGTCTCTTGCTGCTGAAAGAAAAATAGCAATATTAGGGTAACATAAATACAGTGGTGGGTCTGAGCCACTGGAAACACAATGGCACTTTGTGAGTAGCGTTCACTAATTTATCACCATGAATAATTGAACGGCTTCAGATCACTGTAAGCGTCAGGAGCCGAGGACAGAAAGCATATGTATCCATCACATAGGTGTAAGACTTAAAAACACTGACCTCTACTCTGTTCATTATTGTGTTTTTGATACGTGGGTGTGAAGATGCTCGTGCCATTTTGTTGTTTTACTCCATCGTATTTGAAATATATTTAATTGTATTGTAATTGAGGTTTCATTGTGTTTATGTAATGGGAACTGCACCCAGTCAGACCTTCAAAGCATTTAAAGGGTATTCCCTTCCCAACTGATGGCCTTTTACATAGGCCGACTATCGGCCAGGAGGGTTGATAGAAACGCTTCTTCGCCTGATAACACTGGTCAACGGCCAAAAAGGTTCCGACATGAAAACAGTTGATCTTAACTAATTTTGGGGTGCTGGAATCGAAAATGATGTTCAAATTTTGAAATTGGCTCTAATTTTCAAGATATAGACATACTTTCTATACTTCTCACAGCCTGTGATACAATACTGGGAAAAGTTTGCATCATCAGTATTGCATCATCAACTGGTATATTGCATCATCTTAGAATGACCAATATGGAAAAAAGGTATCAGGGTAAGGCTAGGTTCACACTGCGTTTTTGAAATCCGTTTTTTTGCAAAACACAGATGAAGAAAACGTATGCATCCGTTCTTTCATTGACTTCCATTATTAAAAAAAAAAACGGATCAAAACGGATCCGTTTTTTTGACGAAAAGTAGTGTCAGCTACATTTTTGTGTCCGTTAAAAAAAGGATCCGTTTTTTTTTTTTTTACAATGGAAGTCAATGAAAAAATGGATCAAAACAGATGCACACAAATGCATCCATTTTTTCATTCTTTTTTTGCAAAAAAAAAGATGAAAAAAACGGATTGCAAAAATGCAGTGTGAACCTAGCCTCAATGGAACCCATCAGTGCTTGCAGATTACTGATTGAAAGTTATCAGAGACAATCCCATGCATGAATACAAAAGACGTGTAAATGCACCGAGAAGCCATTGAATAAAGACCTACATTCCAGAGTTCAATAAACATAGTTAATTTGTAAAAATTCTTGGATCTGCCTGTAAATTGTAGTTAATTTCAGATAGAACTAAGTTTCCTATGAATATATTTCAAAAGTTTATGAACAGTAAACTTGCTTCCTTATGATTGCAGAAGTAATAAATATGTCGGCTATTATACTGTATTCTATACAATTCACAGAACAGTAACATGAGAACTCTCCCATATCATAGAAACTAGAGCCAATTCACATTTTTCCTTGTGATATTTGAATTCAGCACATAACAATCATTAAGAAATGGATAATTTTATTTCGGAACCAAACAACTTTTGAAAATTTGTTGGCCAGTGTAATCGGCCCATAGAAAAGTGACAGCGATCAGCTGAGGACGGGGGAAATGTCTGATCCTCAGCTTGTATTTTGTACAGGCTTTAAAATGTATCGCTATGAGCGGCACATCTCCCTGTGTGAACACGAGATGTGCAGCTGATAGCATAGGGAAACTGACAGCACTGATATGTATATACAAGCAGTGCATACTTACCTTCACCACTGCTGTGTGATCTGGCATCCCGCTCTCCAGCTCTTCTGTTCTGCTCTCCGGCCGCCACTGTAACTACAGGCTGTAGCCCCGCCTCCTCCAAAATAATTGACAGTCACAGGAGGCGGGGCTGCGACCTGAAGACACAGCAAATGGGTTTGCCAGTCTAATAGTATTCACTGCGCCAGATTTCTAAGTAAATCTTAGTAAATCCAGCCTGCACAAAATTCTAAGCATGATTTAGGGGCGTATTACACAGCCCAATAATCCAGGGGAAGCGAGTGCCGACCAATCATTCCAGTGTTCGCTTCCCCCTTGTTCCCCATTCGCTGCCTATGCTATTACACACAGCAAGCGGAGATTGTGCGAGGTACCTGTTGGTCTGCTGCCCCCACTTCTATTGCACGGAGTGACACACAGCAGAACGTTGCTGCACAAATCATACTCTTTCGGGTTGAAAGACCACGATCAGCCGACATCATGCATGTTAACTGATCGTGGCTTTTCAATGCATGCTAATACACTAAGCGATTATCGGCCCAAACAGCCAGTTATCGCCCAAGTAAGGCCGATAATCGTTTAGTGTAATAGGGCCTTAAAAGGGGTTATCCAGCGCTGCAAAAACATGGCCACTTTTGCCACTCTCGTCTCCAGATTGGGTGGGGTTTGGAACTCCGTTCCATTGAAGTAAATGGAGCTTAATTGCAAACCACACCTGACCGGGAGACAAGAGAAGGGGAAAAGTGACCATGATTTTGTAGCGCTGGATAACCCCTTTAAGCATGCTAGCTAGCACTTTGATTTGTGGTAGAATTTTTTAGCCCCAGCTGTGTATATGTTACAACTTGTCAAAATGGCTGCCTTTGAGTTTGAATCTGGATTTAAAATGAAACTTT
Source organism: Dendropsophus ebraccatus (assembly GCF_027789765.1). NCBI lineage: Eukaryota > Metazoa > Chordata > Amphibia > Anura > Hylidae > Dendropsophus > Dendropsophus ebraccatus. The sequence goes on from NC_091460.1 coordinate 113,876,987, forward strand.
GCTTCTCCGTATGGCAACATCTCCTTCAGCCTTTGGTTTAGCCTGTGAGTGCAAATCTTCCAAGATTGGTCCAGGTACAGGCTGTCCATCTGTTCTTCACCGTCATTAAAGATGCTTTGTGATTCTTTATCCGTCCTGTAATAAGGCTCTCAGGAGAGCGATCACATCACCTACGCAGTTTAGCTGGCGCGATGACCGTATTGCCAATGGTTACTAGAACATGGCCTGCTTCTTACACCGCTGCACAAACAAGCTGTATGGCTGATTCCATTGAAGCCTAGATACACAGCAGTCATGGTCAGATAGACATGATTGATTCGGACACAGAGGGCTGTGCTTTATGTGTTTTTATGGGCGCCATTTACAACAGTTGCTTATGTTTCAGGCCTATTAGCTGGTTATCTTTTACATTCAGAACCCAAGACGTGTTCTATCAGTGGTTTTCAGGTGGTCTACAAATGGGGAAATAAATTGTAAGGATATAGAACAAAAGTAAGTTGGCACAAGACGTAAAAAAGGCAGATTTATTACTATATTACAGCTGTAAACTGGCGCAGGGAAATTACTCTGTAGTAGTCAAACACTTCAAAATTACTAAGAAGGGAAAGGTTTGGGAATATTTCCTTCTGTTACCTTTCAGCTCCAGAGGGTGTGGAAAGGTTTGTTTTGCATAGATTTTATAAATGAGGCCCGATTTTTTTTTTTTTTTTTTTTTTTTTTTTCCCTTTGTAAGTAGATTATTGTTAAAAGGCTGGTGTTCTCCCACTTTTTTTGTGGTGTTTTTCTGCCCTCAAAAAATACACCAGAAACAAATGCCATAGCAACACTTGGGGGTAGATTTATCAAACATGGTGTAAAGTGAAACTGGCTCAGTTGCCCCTAGCAACCAATCAGATTCCACTTTTCATTCCTCACAGTCTCTTTGGAAAATGAAAGGTGGAATCTGATTGGTTGCTAGGGGCAACCGAGCCAGTTTCACTTTACACCATGTTTGATAAATCTCCCCCATGGTGTATTTTTCATGTGTTTCCGTTTTTTCTGGCATTTTTACTTTCTGTGAATAATCTTTTTAGTGGTTTTTGTGTGCACCAAGATGGACGAACTTTCTTTTCCTCTGCCATCACATGACATAGTTACTGAATCAAAAGGGTACAAAAACGCAATAAAAATAAATTACACCATATGCTATTTTCAGATGACCAGAACACGAAAGTCCATAAGAAAAAACGCCACAGTTTGCCCCCAAAAAAGCCACACGCTCAGCATGCTGCTTTTTGGAAAAACTGCCAAAGAGCTTCAAAAACGCCACACAAAAAAGCCATGTACGTAAAGCAACACATAAACTTCCATTGACTTCCAGCTAACATCTGGCCGCTGGTGTTTTTATTGGCATTTTTCAAAGATTGACTAGGCTTAACTAGAGATGAGTGAACTTGTCGAGTTTGGGCATCCAAAACCCGAAGTTTGCTCATTTCTAGTCAATACCTATATTAAAAATAAAAGAAAAAGACAGCTAATGTATAGTAATACATAGTTTTTATTTTACTATCATTGCTCCAGTGGGCTGGTGGGCAGGCCCTTAAATCAGTTAGTCTACTCAGCTGCAGCAGTGCATAGGGGGGTACACAGACTCTGGCCAATCAGCATTCGTCTGTTCTGACGACCATGAAGGGGTCCCAGTAGTTAGGCTTCCTGCAATTTGGCACTTATCTCCTATCCAAGTGATTTAATTTTGGTTACCCCTTTTAAGATGCATCAAATGTGACACAGAACATGTTTCTGGTTTTAAAAGGGTTCTCTAATTTAAATTAAAAAAGAAAACTCTGGGTCTACTATGGATGTAAAATAAAAGAATACTCCTCAGGGAGAGTAAACAGAGGTATGGTGCTGGACTTGGAAAGGTAAGTATGTTCTACTTCATTATTTGACATAGCTACCGGGCTCTAATTTGTTTTATACTTAAATAGGAGAATCCCTATAACAGCTTGTAGTACTTAGAGACATTTATCACTTGTCATGTCAAGGCTTAGGTTTAAAGGGGTTATCCAGCGCTACAAAAACATGGCCACTTTCTTCCAGAGACAGCACCACTCTTGTCTACAGCTTGGGCGGGGTTTTGCTGCTCAGTTCCATTGAAGTGAATGGAGCTGAATTGTCTCTGAAAGAAAGTGGCCATGTTTTTGTAGCACTGGATAACCCCTTTAAAACAGAACAGAACTTCAGAATTTAAGTGTGAACAAATGACTTTTTGATAAAGACATTTTTCCTTCTGCTTACACTTTTATTTGTTCCTTCTTTCTTCACAGATAATATGCAGGTGTCACTAGCTGAGGCTTTGGAGGTGCGTGGAGGGCCCCTGGAAGAGGAGGAGTTATGGGCCGTATTAAACCAAAGTACTGAAAGCTTGCAACAATTGATCAGAAAAGGTAATGTTTCTTCACGTCTCCTTTGAACTTGTTCACATTGGTAAAATACATTGTTCTTTCTTTTGTATGATGCTGTATTTTTTTGTAGGTAAAATCTTGTTTTTTATTAGAACTTGATTGTTCTTGCAAAACTTAAAGGGGTACTCCAGGTGGGAGGCCTTTTTTCAGTATCACCGGGGAGAGGGTTGTTGTAAACAGTGACGTCCACTTACCTTTCCAGCATCCAGCTGTTCCGGTCCCCCAGTGTCTGGCTGCTCCCTGGCATGACGTTGGCAGGCCTGCTAAGCCATTCAGTGGCTGTAGCGGTGTCCCGCCTCTGCTGCTGAACGTCTGAGATGTTACAAAAACTCTGTGTCAGCCCAGGAAGCGATGAAAGACTGTAACAGCGTGATGCAAGCCTCCCGCCCGGAGTACCCCTTAAAGTTTTTGATATAAAGATTCAGAAATGTGAATGCACACAACCATTACCCGCAGGAGGCTGGATATGGATCCACAAAGGCTTTTCCATCAGACGCGAGTCAAATGCCACGAGTTCAGGTTTGGATAAGGTACAGTGGGTGGTGACTGTATGTGGTGGTCTACTACTCGGCCAATGATGTTACAGTGTTGTGACACCAGTGCTTGTCCAGCACACAGGTGTGATGTTGATACCTGCTTTTAGTGTGGCCGGTTTGTAGTGTTCCCTGCCTTGTTGTGATGGGTCCCTTGGGCTCTTGTCACGGTAGTCCTGAGTGGCAATCGACCCACCCGGACTATCAGTACCACCAATCACAGAAAGGGGAAAAATAACCCCTGTGTGGCTAGTGTGTATAGGTGCTGGTGCGGAGAAAAGGATGACTGAGTCCCAGTAATAGAAAATATAGAAAAGCTTTACTGTACAGTCTCTCAGTAGGACAATACACTTTGGCAGCAGTAGATAAATCTTTACAAAGACTTTTTAGTGCTTGAACTGGTTTGTGCTGTGGAGATGCTTGAAGAAGTAGAGTAAAGGTAGTTGTAGCGGTGCTGGAACAGTTGAACATAGGGTAGAGTAGCGTAGAAGAGAGGAGTTTGTCAAGAGAGTCCCAACCCAATGTCACAGTGTACTCTGCCAGAACTTGAGAAAATACTTGGGAGTAAGAAGTTTACTTGTACCCGTGTATAGACTTTAGTCTGACCACCTTCTGCCCTACAGTGTCGAGTGACTCTTCCTCCTAGGGTGATACAAGCCCCAGCCTTGGTTACCTGGATGAAGCTAAGTTCCCGGGGCCATCCCAGTTACCTGCACTGCGAGATAGGATATGTAGACCTTCTGATAGCTTTGTCCTATCCAGGATAGTTCTTCTTGTGTATCAGGATACTGCCCGGCACTTTGTAGAATGGTTCTTGGCATGGGCTAGGATGTTCCCAGACTCTCTTCCCTTGGTAGTGTTTAGCACTGCATAGTAGATCTAGTAGAAGTAGTAGTGAAACGAGTTGTCCCTAGCTGCATTGGCATACACGTGTCTTTGACCAACTCACTAACTAGACACACACACACTGAACTGACTTGTGCCGGACGAGGGTCCTGGCAGAGCCAGGCCCTGGCTTAGCTATAGCAGGAACGTCTGCTGTTTGTGTCCTTCTCCCAAGAGAATCTGGGTCAGAACTGACCTCTTCCCACCAAGCAACTTCCTACAGGGGATGTGTTATCTACCCTGTAAGTGGTGGAAAAGAATGTGTGCAAAAGAAAGAAAGAGAGAAAGAGAGAGTCAGAAGTAGAGAGCATCTCCTATAGGGTAGCAAAAGCACATGGTACACATAAAACAGTAACCAATTCCTAACTCAGCTGTGCAATACATAAGAGCATACATATATAAAATACTGACATATAGTGGTGAAACTAGAGAATACTACCTTCATCACCACTGAACCTGGAGTAAGAAACTTTTGTGACAGGTGTACAAAAGAAAAGAACACCCGTGGTGGGACACCACATATATATTACAGTCAAAACTTGCTGGCAGCTGCTGCCACATCACCTCCACAAAGTGTGCTACACTATCAATATGGTCTGCGATTGATGATATAAATATCCAAGTGACCCTTGGCAGAAAAAAACTCAGAAATTCCTCACTGTTATATTAGTTATCTCTTCACTATAAAGCTATATGCAGGCACAGTATTGTAGGACTCATTTTGAGCCGCAAATAAAATGATCAGTTTTAACAGAATGAGTCTCAAACTTTAACATTTTTGTTTGCCATTTTTTAAGGCCATTTTTGCATTTTATAACTCTTATTTGACTATAGCAAATGCTAGTATGCAATTTTTAAGCAAGCAGTCCTTGGTGTTTAATTATTCCTTTTTTTGTTCTTTGTTTTTTAAGAGGAACTCCGGCTATTTTTTTCCCAAACAACTGGTACCAGAAAGTAATATAGATTTGTGAATGACTCTTTCTATTTAAAACTCTGAAATCTTCCAGTACTTATCAGCTGCTGTATGTTCTGCAGGAAGTGCTGTTTTCTTTCCAGTCTGACACATTGCTCTCTGCTGCCATCTCTGTCTAGAGCAGTAGCAAATCCCCATAAAAAACCTTTCCTGCTTTGGACAGTTCCTGTCATGGCCAGAGGTGGCAGCAGAGAGCACTGTGTCAGACTGGAAATAAAACTCCACTTCCTGCAGGACATACAGCAGCTGCTGATTACTGGAACATCTCAAATTTTTAAATAGAAGTAATTGACAAATTTATATATCTTCCTGGTAAGGATTGATTCAGGATTATTTTTTTTTTTTTTTTGCTGGAGTACCCCTTTAACACTTTCAATTGCTATTCATGAAAGTTCCAAATAGCATTTAACAGGACTCAACAGGAGAAACATTATTTAATATTTGCATCTCTATTATCCCTAACCCAGTAATTATGTCTCCTTTTACTGGTTTGTAGTTTTACTGCGTTAGCATCTTACTGTAGCCACACAATATATATTGCTCAGATGCTTGGTTGTAATTTAGCGAATTGTAAAAGGGTGTACTGATAAAATACGTATAATATACTATATAAACAGAACAGATTATAGAACAGGTTTATGTGATGACATCTCTGTGTAGGTGCTAGTCAGGGAATCTATTATTTAGCATGCCAAGCCCAGATCTGGTTTATCAACCCTCCTACGTAATTACGGTATATGCAGTAAGCATTTTGTGATGGGAAGGGAGTACTAGCCGCAATAGACATGCTACATCTTGTGATGCTTAATGTAGCCTCATTCAATCAAAAAATATCTTGAAAATATTAGAGTATTACGTCACATGGATGTAATATGGTATGCCGGAATCTCTTTCTACACTGGGCGGGCATTCAGAGTGGGATGCTTGACATGTCAATTTTTCCGGCGAAACCAGGATTAGTGTGCTGCAACGCTGGGGAGGAGGTAGCGACCTCTTGTGGCCAGAGGCATAATACTGCCTCATGCCTCAAAAGTGGTTGACAGGGTCGGGAGCCAATGGATCTATGCCCTGTCAATCACAGCACTGCATTTAACTGTATGCGACCGTGATTAGCACAGGGTCAGCACCCTGCAACACTTTCTCTGGAGCAGGCTGGGGCTGCAATAGAATGCATCTGGTACTCCGGACAGATTCTGTATGCCCCCATAGGGTTCTATGCCCTATCCGTGATGGACTTGTCCTATATTTTCCAGAATTGTGTTCCAGCACGGACACCCTTCAGGAAAAAAAAAAGTAGGATGTCCATACCCAGTAAAACCTGAGGGGTCCGGAAATTTATCCTGATTTCCTGATAAATATGGGTAAATTTCACAAGTGTGTGAAGGGGCCTTTGTCAAAGGCTCCAACTCCATAAAAAACGTGCATATTTATTATACTGTGGAGAGGTGATATAGATGCTCCATGGTCCAAGCTTGTCTGACTTTAGATTGACTCCAGGGCTGGACGAATCCCTTGAGCCACGTGACCATTTCAAGTCAAAGGGCGGGGGGATTTATAAAGACCGGCGTACAAGTACGCCGGTCTTATATTAAAGGGGTAGTGCGGCGGTAAGAAATTATTCACAAAATAACACACATTACAAAGTTATACAACTTTGTAATGTATGTTATGTATGTGAATCGCCCCCTTCCCCGTGTTTCCCCACCCCCGCACGTGGACCCGGAAGTGTAGTGTACCATACATACCTGACGCGCGTCGTCCCCGATCTTCTGCCAACGACGTAATCTTCGGGAGGCCGGCCGAATCGCTGCAGCCGTCCCCTCTGCCGGCCCCCCTCTGCCGCGCCATCTGCTGCTCAGCCGCGATTGGCTGAGCATAACTGTGCTCAGCCAATCGCGGCTAAGCAGCTGATGACGCATCAGAGAGGGGGCCGGCAGAGGGGACGGCTGGATTCGGCCGGCCTCCCGAAGATTACGTTGTTGACAGAAGATCGGGGACGGGGGATGACGTGCGTCAGGTGTGTATGGTACACTACACTTCCGGGTCCACGTGCGGGGGTGGGGGAACACGGGGAAGGGGGCGATTCACATACATAACATACATTACAAAGTTGTATAACTTTGTAATGTGTGTTATTTTGTGAATAATTTCTTACCGCCGCACTACCCCTTTAAGCCCTGTCCCCTTTTTCGCGGCAGGATTCACTAAGAGGCTTCCAGCAGGTGAAGATTTGTGTCATGATTTGCGCCTCCTCCCACCTCATCACGCCCCCGCAAGCTCTACCAGCCCGCCCATCGGGCGAGCGGGGCGTACAGGAGGTGTATGCCAGGGAGAAGGGGGCGAATCTGCACCTTCTCTCTGGCATATGCTTTGTAAACCCCCCCCCCAAAGTGTCTTATCTGAGGACGTTTCTCTACACCATTAAATTTGACAGGAACAAATGGGGGGTGTAAAGTCGAATTTTCTTAGTTGCCCCTAGCAACCAGTCAGATTCCACTTTTCATTCCTCACAGATTCTTTGAAAAATTAAAGGTGGAATCTGGTTCGTTGCTAGGGGCAACTAAGACAATTCTACTTTACACCAGGTTGATAAATCTCCCCCATAGGGTATACAGTATATGGTCAGTAGAGTCATTTAGAATTTGCCAACTGCTGGTATCATAGTTTGAAAATGACTTCCGACATGTACAGCTGGATAACACAAAAGTTATTTATATTCAGAGAAATTGTGTGGCGTCATGCTCGACTACAGATGAAACACAAACCAGAAGATGAGACAAACCACACATCCCGAAACACGCGATCATTTTAGAAATTGTTTTACAGTTTCTGATGTCAAAGCTGCCAAGTCATTGCTGAGTCGAGATTAGGTTAATCGGGTGTGTGCAAAGTGTTCTATAGAAGTATGCAGCAGTTTGGTGACACCTGGGTTGGATTTGTACAAGTCATATACAACAACAGGAAAAACGTATATTCCTGACAGTGTTATAAGTGTACAGTCCTATAAATTTAGGACAAGAAGAACTCCAATGCCTGGTGGTCCTGTTGGATAAAATAAATTCCGTTTTAAGTTCTTGTTGTTCTAATAAAAACGCAAAATATGACGGTGTCCTAAAATTTGTCAACAGGAAAAAGCAGCATTGGGAATGTTAGATTTCAACCTGCCAGACCAATAGTTTCCATGAGAGATAAGCTGCTTATATCATTATTAAAGCTGAAAGAAAGAAGAAGATAAAGGATCACCTAAGAATCAATAATTTGATGGATCCAAACCAGCATGGCTTTACTGTCAGCAGATCATGTCAGACCAATCTCATTGATTTATATGTCACAAAAGTGTTGGATGAAGGTGGGGCCGTGGATATCGCCTATCTGGACTTTGATACATTCCACATAAAGAGCTAATAGAGACATTAGTAAAATGCTCTGATCCGGCTCTGTACAGGATCAGATCGGCAAACTGGGGACAGCAGTTGATGACATGAACGTTGGTGGCAGCAGCGGGGGACGAGTCAGTACGTTTAATATAATAAAGTGGTATTACAAAGCAATATAACTTTATTAAAGGAGAAGTCCGGCGAAATATTTTATTAAAGTATTGTATTTCCCCCTCCCCCCAAGTTATACAAATCTCCAGTATACACTTATTACGGGAAATGCTTATAAAGTGCTTTTTCCCCTGCACTTACTACTGCATCAAGGCTTCACTTCCTGGATAACATGGTGATGTCACTTCCTGGATAACATGGTGATGTCACTTCCTGGATTACATGGTGATGTCACGACCCGACTCCCAGAGCCGTGCGGGCTGTGGCTGCTGGAGAGGATGATGGCAGAGGGATGCTCAGTGTCCCTCCAGTGCCCTGTGTCCCTCAGTGTCCCTCTGCTATCATCCTCTCCTGCAGCCAAAGCCAGCACAGCTCTGGGAGTCGGGTTGTGACATCACCATGTTGTCCAGGAAGTGACATCACCATGTTGTCCAGGAAGTGACATCACCATGTTGTCCAGGGAGTGACATCACCATGTTGTCCAGGAAGTGACATCACCATGTTATCCAGGAAGTGAAGCCTTGATGTAGTAGTAAGTTCAGGGAGAAAGCACTTTATGTGCATTTCCTGTAATAAGTGTATATTGGTGATTTGTATAACTTTTGGGGGGGCAATACAATACTTAACCCATAGCTGCACCAGGACGTTACTGAACGTCCTCGTGCCGCTATGGGAGTTCAGAGGGGTTCGCGCGGCGACCCCCCTCTGAACTGCCGCGATCCCGGGTGCCGCATGTAGCCCGGGATCGCGGCTATTAGCCTAATTAAGTACTTAGAAGCAGCTGTCAAAGTTAACAGCTGCTTGTAAATACTTGCTCATCTCCATCCCTGGTGGTCTAGTGGGGGGATCGCCCCCCGCGGCACGATTGCGGGGGGGCGATCCCCGCATCCATCCCGGGCCAAAAGCAATAGAACACCAATCTCATGGATTCATGCAGTATAACTATACTGCATGGATCTCTATGAGAGATCAGAGTGCATATACTAGAAGTCCCCCAGGGGGGCTTCTAGTATATGTGTAAAGTAAAAGAAAAATGTATTTTTAATAACACAAAATCCCCTCCCCTAATAAAAGTCTGAATCACCCCCTTTCCCCATTTTATAAATAAAAATAAATAAATAAATAAACAAACATGTTTGCTATCGCCGCGTGCGTAATCGCCCGGACTATTAATTAATCACATTCGTGATCTCGCACGGTAAATGGCGTAAGCGCCAAAAAATCCCAAAGTGCAAAATTGCGCATTTTTGGTCGCATCAAATCCAGAATAATTGTAATAAAAAGCGATCAAAAAGTCATATATGCGCAATCAAGGTACCGATAGAAAGATCACATCATGGCGTAAAAATGACAACTGACACAGCCCCATAGACCAAAGGATAAAAGCGCTATAAGCCTGGGAATGGAGCGATTTTAAGGAACATATATTTTCTTTAAAAGGTTTTAATTTTTTACAAGCCATCAAATCAAATAAAAGTTATACATGTTACATATCGTTGTAATCGTAACAACTTAAGGAACATATATAACAAGTCAGTTTTAACCTAGGGCGAACGGAGTAAAAACAACCCCCCCCCCCCCAATAAAAAAAACTTTTTTTTTTTCAATTTCACCACACATATAATTTTTTTCTGGTTTCCCGGCACATTTTAGGCAAAAATTACATCTGCCATAGCAAAGTACAATTAGTTGCGCAAAAAATAAGGGCTCATTTGTGTCTCTAGGTGGAAAAATGCAGGCGCTATGGCCTTATATACACGAGGAGGGAAAAACTAAAGCGCAAAAATTAAAACTGGCTGTGTCCCCTAAGGGTTAATAAAAAATTTCATCTCCTTGTATAAAAATAATTGTGACTCTCCGGAGTACTCCTTTAAAGGGCTAAATGAGGTTTTTAATAATAAAAAAAAATCTGAACACAAGAACAAGAGGACAAAATCTTAGGTTAGTGAGGGGGCAGACCATGGAGTGTAAGGAGCTATAAGGGAGCTGTATTCTGGTAGGGTGGAATCCTTGCCTGTGGATTGGAGTGATCCCCACCATTCCACCCCCGATGTATAGGTCATTATATGTGGGTTTTTTTGTTTTTTTTTAGTGGTTTCCTCTTTGTACTACTTTGCACCATTGCTCGTTTTTAATCAATGGTCATTTTGTTAACATTCTTGTTGTTTGTTGTGTGCAGCGGACCCTACGAGCCTCAGCTTCATCATCTCGCCCTGGTCTCTGCTGCTGCTCCCCTCCGGAAGCATCACCTTCACAGATGAAAATGTTTCCAATCAGGACCTGCGTGCCTTCACCGCCCCCGAGGTGCTACAGACCAAGTCACTGTCATCTCTCGCAGACATTGAAAAGGTAACCCATTGTTCACCGGCAAACAAAGACCCCTTTAGAATAGAATTCACAAAACACATTCCAGACGTTGCCCGGGGACATGTAGAGATGAAATTGGGCTCTGTTCTCTAGGAAGTCGAGTTCCTTGACTTTTGCTTCCTGGGTAATGTTTAGTGTGAATAGTCATCCTTGCTTATAATGTAGTTGTGTCAGCAGATTCTTTTATCCCTCCATTACTTATTACGTTATTAGACGGCAGCTAGCGTTGCTGGTCTCTTAAAAAGAACAAAATGTTCTGTTTTTCAGAGCTGGTATACATGCGAAAGATACAATGGTGATTGTTAATGCAGACATTCCCCCTGTGCAGCACCCGAGAGCACGGTTCAGTAACCAGAAAGCTGATGCCTTGCTGACCAGCGGATAGATACCAATCTGAAAGGAATTTGTTAATGATTGGCGTCCTGTGGGCTTAATAGATGATCACATTATGAGGAACCTGTTTCTTTAACCGTGTAATTAGTGGCTTATCTTAGGTAACGTTTCCTTCTCTTGAAGGGGTTATCCAGCGCCTCAAAAACATGGCCGCTTTTGCCCCACTCTTGTCTCCAGTTCAGGTTTGGTTTGCAATTAAGCTCCATTTACTTCAATGGAATGGAGTTTCAAACCCCACCCAATCTGGAGACAAGAGTGGTGCAAAAGTGGTCATGTTTTTGTACCACTGAATAACCCCTTTAAAGGCCCTAATACACAGGCTGACTAGGAGGAGCAAGCGAGCACTGATCTGTCAGATCAGCGCTCGCTTCACTGACAACAGCAAGCGGGTGGGGGGGTGCTAGGGGCATCTGTGGGAAGGGCCTATTACGCGGAGTCGTTACAGTCGTTATCATTGACGTTTTTATTTAACATGTTGAAAGACCAGGATCCGCCGACATCGTTCAGCCGCCACTAGCTATTACACCAAGTGATTATCGGCTGTAGCGACCGATATTTGGCCAAATGTGGTCTATAATCGCTTGGTGTTATAGGGCCTTTCCTTTTTACTTTTTAGAGTGTGTTCACACGCAAAGGATCTGCAGATCCTGTACATGTGAACGCACCCTTTAATATGACTCTTTACAGCTGGGGTGATAAAACCAGCCTTCAGCACTCCCCTATCTGTGGGGATTTGACATTTCCAAAGTATAAACATAGCTTCTTTTTCTATTGCTCTCAAAGGGGATTCACGATTCATTGTCCGGAAAATACATTTTTCTAAATTTTTTTCCCTTCTTCTTCTTCTAAAAATACTGCTGCCAGATGGTAACCCCGGGTCAAAAGGCAAATACAGACTTCAGACTGTTAATTTCACCACCTAAGCTGTGGTGCATTTTGGGCTTTTGAAAACACAGTACGCTCTAGGTGTGGGGTTTTTAGAGGTACTAAAAGTGATATGGTCACCCCCCCTTTGATATGTGCAGATCTTAACTGCTTTCGCAACCGTTGTGTCCCTGTCTTTTCACGTACGTCAGCGCCTTAGGACCCTATTACACCAACAGATTATCTGACCGATTTTTTTTAAGCCAAAGCCAGAAATGGACTATAAAAGGAGAGCAGGTCATACAGGAAAGACTGAGATTTCTCCTCTTTTCAAATACATTCCTGTTTTTGGCTTTAAAAAATCTGTCAGATAATCTGTTGGTGTAATAAGGCCCTTAGTCCTAACCCCTCTGTGACGCCATCGGAATGAGCGGCTCCTACATGAGTAGAGGCCAGGATTCATCTTCTCTAGAAGTAGAGTAGCCATAAAATAAATACCAGCCTCCACTGCAGTAGGAGCGGCCCATTCCGAGGGAGGAGGGGGGTCTACAGTGCCGACATAGGCAGGAAGATGGGGGCACATCAACAGTTAAGCACCGCCCAGATGACACTGTGTCTATCAACGATAAAAAGTATTTTTGGCCAGAAAGACAACAAAGACCTATTTTATACAGGTAAATGTGAGCTGTACAACATGTAAACTTCTTAATAGTGCTGAGAACTGCACATATAAAAAAGGGGGGGGTGGGGGGTGACAACATCACTTTAAAGGTGTTGTCCGTGACTTTTCAATAAACTAGCATTGCATTGACTTCTGTGGGTGTTGTATGTTCTGTACTCACTTTTATTCTGTATTTCTAGCTCCTCTTCTGTTCTGTTCTCGGGCATGGTCACATGACCGATCTGCTTGGGATTTCCTTACTTCCTGTGATGTCACGTTCAATATCTGTTTCCTGTTCCTTCCACTGAACATGATCACAGGGGGAACCATCAGGTGGATGGGGCTAGTGTCCCTCCCATGGGCTGGCTGGAATTCCACATTGATTTAAGCCCTGCCCCTGTAGGCGGAGCTAGTATTGGAGCTCTGTAGAAGCTGTAGCAGTAAGGGCAGCATGACATCGAAGAGAGTAGGGGTTGATAGCTACCTTGTGGGGAGCACAGTGGTTTGGTTGTCTTGTGGATTCCAAGAAGGTAGCTATTAGCCCCGGCCCTCCTCTATGTCATGCTGCCCATTTTGCTACAATTTCTACTAAGCTCCAGTATTAGCTCCGTCTATTGGGGTAGATATTGCATGTGATCACAGAAAGAGTAGAGTGGTCATGTGACTGAGCCTCAGAACACAAGAAGAGCTAGAAATAAGGAAAGTAAATACAACACCCACAGAAGTCAATGTAATGCTAGTTTATTGAAAATTCTTGCTCAACCCCTGGAAGCAACGGAAAATGCAAATGTCATAACAATACAAAAGGAAACATACTTACCTACCCCAGTCCCCTACAGCTGCTGTTCCTACTTCTTGCTGCTTACTTCTACATCCTGGTTCAGGTGCTGTCCTATGCAGGAACCTCCTGCCCAACTAGTTACCGACTGATACTGGTAGGTCCTGCTGGGACAACACATCAGAGGAACCAAGGATAAGCATCAGGGACCAGGAATTGCCAAAACAGCAGCTGCAGGGAGAGCAGGGTAGGTGAGTATGGCTTCTTTTGTATTTTTAAGGCACCCTGACTTGCTTTTAATTATTTTCCTGTAGTCGAAATACCCCTAAAAATAAAAACAGCGTGTGTCAAAAATGTTTGCAAAAAAAGAAGAAAAATGGAAAAAGAATACCAGTTTCTGCTGCGGTTTGCATTAGTTGTAACTATCAGAACCTATTGCCATTTGCCTGTATATTAAAATCTCGTGTTGCACTTCTATTCCAGTTCTATTCCAGCTTCTTTCGTCCCTTTAATTGTATTTTAGCAAATGGTACACAGATGGTTACAGCTTACCACAATCAGTCTCACGTTGCTGCTCCATTTTTTCCAATGGAAAGAAAATTCTCAGACATCAAAAACAGGAAGTGGACCTGTGTGTATATTTTTGGAAAAACATCTCTAAAATGTGTGACAAGCTGATAATTCTGTATCCCGTAGTGACATTATCTTCTCTTTGACCTATAGGCTTATAAAATGGAATATTAGCATTTAATGCCATACAGAAACCTGTGTGCACTGTGTCAATGTAGACTTAGGTACAAACGCACACGGCATATACACTGCGTATTTACTGCTGCGATACGCAGCAGATACGCAGCAGATTAGATCTAAATAACTGAACACAGCATCAAATCTGCTGCGTATACGGTGTGTGTGTGTGTGTGTGTGTTTGTACCCTAAAGCTGGCCATACACATAAGTTAGCTGCCAGCCAACTCCACTACCACACCCCCACTCGCCTGTCTAACTTTGCCAAATCTTCATGTGTTCTTAATGGAGAGAGAAAAGTAAGACGCTGCCAGACACCTCTGGAGGCATCTGATCTCCCTGAGAACAAAGCAGTTAGGCATATGTTGAATTCCAAATGTTTCTCCCCTGCCAATGGGGATGAGCTAGGAGGCCACCTTATATATTATAATGAAGTTATAGCCACTTAGGGTACGTTTACATGTACCGGATCCGCAGCGGATTTCTCGCTGCGTATTGGCAGCAAGATCCACTGCGGATCCCTGCCCAGTAAACTCTATGGGCAGACAAACTCCCAGCAGGATGTACATCCCGCTGCGAGTTGTCAGCAGCCCGCCCGGTTAACCCCCCGGCCGCTGGAGCCTATACTTCACCTGGTCCCTGCTCCGACTTCTTCTGGGGTTTCTGGCATGTCCCGCTCGGCCAATCAGTGCGCTGCCCCGCTGCAGCGCACTGATTGGCTGAGCGGGACGTGAAGACATCAGGAGCCCCGAAGCAAGCCAGAGCGGGGAGAAGGTGATGTATACGCTCCGGCAGCCACGGGGTTAAATGGGTGGGCTGCTGACAAACTCACAGTGGGATATCCATCCTGCTGCGAGTTTGTCCGTCCATAGAGTTTACTGCGCAGGGATCCGCAGCGGATCTCGCTGCCAATCCCTATAGCGCATGCGGCGCTGAGGAGGAAAATAACTCGCGGTTGTTGTTTTTTTTTTTACTTACATCAACTGTGCCGCTTCCGTGCTATTAGCAGACTAGTATGGACCAAGTTGTCTTATTCTTCCAACAATCTTCTAAGTTCCTATGTTTCTTTGTTTAGGAATTTAATCCCTATGCTAGTTAGGCGATTTGGTGCACTGGGGGCGGGACTACTGCTCCCGCTGCACTGATCCAGCCGACTCGATTTCTTTCAAATAAACTGGTGCCAGAGATTTGTAATTTACTTCTATTTAAAAAAAAAAAAAAAAAATCATGTCTTCATGTACTTATCAGCTGCTGTATGTCCTGCAGGAAGTGGTGTTCTTTCCAGTCTGCCACCTCTGTTTGTGAAAAGGAACTGTCCAGAGCTGCAGCAAATCCCGATAAAAAAAGACTCTCCTGCTCTCTAGACTGGAAGGAATACACCAATTCCTGCAGGGCATACAGCGGCTGATAAATACTGGAAGACTAGAGATTTTTTTTTGTAGAAGTAAACTACAAATCTATATAACTTTCTGGCACCAGTTGATTTGAAAGATTTTTTATTTTTTTTGCCGAACTACCTCTTTAACTTAGCATAACCAACCGCTGGTGCCAAACACAAATAATTCAGCACTAATATACCGGTTATTTGGTGGTCATCAGACTCGCACACAAGCAGCGGTGCACTATATGTAAAGTAGACTGTTGGATTTCCTTTGCTGTATACCATTGTCACAGTGTGTGGGCTGCCGAGTGTTTACTGCCCCTATTTCCTGCCTGCCCCGTCTGCTCTAGTTTATCTCTTTCAGGTGAAGTGGGTGAGAGCGATGTTGCTGCAGTTCAGTGCACAAGGCTTTTCTATTCATGTTGCTAAAAGTAATATACTGCGTTATGGCTGGTTTATGTTCAAGTATTTCTTGTCTAGATATATAGCATATGTTTATTGGTAATTTGCCTGGATAATTTTTTTTTTGTTGTTGTTTAAATGGCACCCTCCCATTGTAATTTCCTGTCCTTCCTGTCCATATAGCTTAGTGCCGTGTATACTTGCACACTTGTCTGTGTCTTCTCTAAAATCATTTCATATCATTAATGGACTGTGTCACATAGGCGGGGCTTCACGGCACTTGGGCCTCATCTTCCTGCTGGCCCCAAGGCCCCATTCATTTCTATGGCCCTATTCACGCGCTCGTAGATGTTATGGGTCCGTGCTGGAATGGATCACCATTCAGCTGTGCAATGGGCTATGGGTGCACACCTGTAGTGCCGTGCGCAGCTACGGACAGCTCTTCAGATCTGTGAAGGAGGTCTGTTGTCTAAAGTGCTGTCAAGGTTAGTCCCCCGGGTCCTGGCTCAGTGACTATATCTGAAGCTTGGTCCATGTTGTCAGGTCTTTGTTTGCAGCTGTAAATGCACATAGCTAATCTTTCGGAATCTCAAACCCACTCAGCATTGGCAGCCAACCCCTCTCCCCTTATGAATCCAGGAAGAAAGGAATACACGGACCGGCACTACTACTGACACGGACTGCGTCCTCGGCACACTGTGAATGACCTCGTGGGAGGCTGGAACTATATAGTGAAGATATAGGTGGTGCTCTACACACAGCAAACAGTTCATGGATCAGTATAGCATATAGAAAATGAACATGCGGCCCTTTAATGGGGTTCTCTGTACAAAACATTCCACTAGGGCATCAAGCAGGTGAGAGAGGACGAACAAGGGTGCATACAGCGACGGCCGTTTCGTGCGCAGGCGCACTTCGTCACGGCTCTCCCCTTATGTCTGGTTGGTTGTTGAGATCAGCTCTCACTCAGGATTTTACTATTAGAAAGTTTGAGTTCTATACGTACGGTACTAAGCTTTTTAGCAAAATTAGAATTCCCCATCAACAAAAAGTTTGTGTTTGTATAATTGTTTTTACACCAGCCATGACGTGACCGTCTCTGTATGTAATAATAGAGATGGAGTATTAAGCCACAATTATGTTACACTTGGAAAGAATAACAGTTTCCTATTAAGGGTGTCTTCACACGTACCGTATCGCTGCGTATTTATCGCTGCGATTTTCTCGCACATAAATCCACAGTGATACTGATTGCTATAAAGTCAATGTATGTGTATTTTCGCTGCGTGTTTGGTGCGATTTTGGTGCGTTTGGTGCGATTTTACATGCGAGTTTTGATTTTCACAGGAGAGTTTAATACCACAAAAATACGATACGGTATGTGTAAAGGCACCCTAAAGAAGTTCCCCTTGTGCCTTGTGCTCTGTCCGGTCTCCTTGTGCCTTGTGCTGTGTTCGGTCTCCCTGTGCCTTGTGCTGTGTCCGGTCTCCTTGTGCTTTGTGCTTTGTCCAGTCCCCTTGTGCCTTGTGCTCTGTCCGGTCTCCTTGTGCCTTGTGCTCTGTCCGGTCTCCTTGTGCTCTGCCCGCTCGCCTTGTGCTCTGCCCGCTCGCCTTGTGCTCTGCCCGCTCGCCTTGTGCTCTGCCCGCTCGCCTTGTGCTCTGCCTGCTCGCCTTGTGCTCTGCCCGCTCGCCTTGTGCTCTGCCCGCTCGCCTTGTGCTCTGGCCCCTTGCCTTGTGCTCTGGCCGCTTGCCTTGTGCTCTGGCCGCTTGCCTTGTGCTCTGGCCGCTTGCTTTGTGCTCTGGCCGCTTGCCTTGTGCTCTGGCCGCTTGCCTTGTGCTCTGGCCGCTTGCCTTGTGCTCTGGCCGCTTGCCTTGTGCTCTGGCCGCTTGCCTTGTGCTCTGGCCGCTTGCCTTGTGCTCTGGCCGCTTGCTTTGTGCTCTGGCCGCTTGCCTTGTGCTCTGGCCGCTTGCCTTGTGCTCTGGCCGCTTGCCTTGTGCTCTGGCCGCTTGCCTTGTGTTTTGGCCGCTTGCCTTGTTTTTTGGCCGCTTGCCTTGTGTTTTGGCCGCTCGCCTTGTGCTCTGGCCGCTCGCCTTGTGCTCTGGCCGCTCGCCTTGTGCCTTGTGCTCTGCTTGTGTTCTGCCCGCTCTCCTTGTGTTCTGCCCGCTCTCGTTGTGTTCTGCCCGCTCTCGTTGTGTTCTGCCCGCTCTCCTTGTGTTCTGCCCGCTCTCCTTGTGTTCTGCCCGCTCTCCTTGTGTTCTGCCCGCTCTCCTTGTGTTCTGCCCGCTCTCCTTGTGTTCTGCCCACTCTCCTTGTGCTTTCACCGTTTGCCTTGTGCTCTGTCCACTCTCCTTGTGCCCTGTCTGGTCTCCTTGTACTCTGCAGATGGCAGTTTTCTCCTGTTTTATTCCAGTGTTTTTGTGTGTTGTGTATACCAAATTATTTACATTCTTATTCCCTTTAACAATTCTGGAAAAGCAGTTTGGCACAAGTGTTCTACAAATGAGTCAATATTGAAACCACCGTGAGGAATGCCGTATTATTTTCCTATGTTCTTTGCCAGAAATATCTGCTCAGCCAACCATAGCTTGCCAGAGGCTGTCTGCAGCGGAACGGCCTCAGAAATCATTTCATTGGGCTACTGTGTCTTGACCGTACTGCATGATGACATTTTATTAGACTGAACGGGTTTCATTAGGTTTGGAGGGGTTCTGTAGCTGCTGTAAGTTGATTTCCTTTAAAAGCAGTCAACAGTCTGGGATAGATGCTGACTCTCATTTTGGTTCTGTTGTTGTCTCTACAACATCCTATTGGCATAAATTATTACTACATATGTTGATATAAAAGTTATCAGACTTCAGGCACATCATGTATACAACATGTCAGAATATTAAAGGGATACTGTGCAATTTTTTTTATTTATTTATTTTTTTCAAATCAACTGGTTTAAGAAAGTTATATAGATTTGTCATTTTTTTCTATTTAAAAATCTCAAGTCTTTAAGTACGTATCTGCTGCTGAATGTCCTGCAGGAAGTGGTGCATTCTTTCCAGTCTGACACAGTGCTCTCTGCTGCCACCTCTGTCCAGAGCAGTAACAAATCCCCATAGAAAACCTCTCCTCCTCTGCACACTTCCTGTCATGGACAGAGGTGGCAGCAGAGAGCACTGTGTCAGACTGGAAAGAATGCACCACTTCATGCAGGACATACAGCAGCTGATAAGTACTGGAAGACTAAAGATTTTCAAACAGAAGCAAATTATAAAACAATATAACTTTTTGATGCCAGTTGATTTGAAAGTTGTTGTTTTTTTTTTGTTTTTTTTTCCGCTTAACCATAGAAATACTGTACATAGATAATCATACAGCTCTTGCCTATAGAGGGTGCTATTGCCATCTGTTCCGAAATATTAAAAGAGGACACTTATTTTATTAGGGTCTTTTGCAATATTATAACTACTACAAACATGGATGTTTTACTTAAAGTGACTCTGTACCCACAATCTGACCCCCCCCCCCCCCCCCCCCCTCCTGCTTGTACCTTGGGATAGCTGCTTTTAATCAAAGATCTGTCCTGGGGACCGTTCAGCAGGTGATGCAGTTATTGTCATAAAAACAAGTTTTAAACTGGCAGCCCTGTGCCCAACGGCCGGGGCCTAGATTGTGTGTGCATTAGGCTGCCACACCCCCTCTGTCCCTCCTCCTCGCCCTCCTCATCATTAGGAATGCTCCAGGCAGATTGTCTCCTATTCATAACCTGTGTCAGCATGGCACATGGGCTGGATCGTTAGGGCACCTGTGCAATGTGCAGACAGGAGAAAATGGTCTACGGGCATTCCTAATGATGGATAGGGTGGGAAGGAGGGACGGAGGGGTGGTGCAAAGTTAGGGCACAGATATTCTGGGCAACGGCCGTTTGACTCAGGGCTGCAAGTTTAAAAGTTGTTTTTTAGGACAATAACTGCATCACCTGCCGAACGGACCCCAGGACAGATCTTGGAGGAAAAGCAGCTATCCGAAGTTAAAAGTGGTTTGGGGGGGGAGAGTGTGTGGGTACAGAGTCACTTTAATCTTGCTCTTAATATAACTGGCATAAAGACTTATGGGTATGGTACAAGATTGTCTGCTTATATATCCTTCCTTAAAGAATAAAGAAAATGTTAGTAACTCAAGGTGTATTTATACATATGAAGAATCATATATATTATTCCCTTGCTTTCCTGCTGTATATAGCGGTGATGCTGGTGCACCTGTGTGCTGGTTAAATACTTTTACAAAATCTACCGCTCTTCACTGTAAACCACATTTTACCCTGGGGCATTGAAAGTATTACTTAGCTAGCGTTACATATCCAAAATCTCTTGAAGCCAAAGTTTCAAAGGAGAAACCTACAAAAGATAAACAAAGGGTGAATTTCTGTTCTCTGATGTTGTCTCCACAACACCTTCATCTTATCAGGAGGAGATGACTGCTGGAATATACAGACCCCAGTCACAGCAGATTGTAATGGGAGCGGTAACTACAGCATCTGTCTGGCAGAATAGATCAACAGCATAACCTTCTTACATATCATTTTTTAATGAATAAGAATAATAAGGGCGGGTTCACAAAATGTTCTTGCTGTACACCCAGCTACAAGTAGGAGTCCTGTCAAAAAAAAAAAAAAAAGATACATTACTTATACAGGAAATTTAAGGGATTGGCCGCTTTATAGTAAAATTGCTCAGTGTACAGTATTAGTAAGTGTACTCACTGTATATACTGACAGCAGCTCCCTGTGTACCTCATAGAGCTAAAATCAGATTCCCCTCCTCCAGGCTGTGCTGCCCTGCTCTGTGGTGAGTCTGTCTTAAGATGGAAGACATGTGACCATGCATATTCAGGCTCAGTGGGGGCGGGGCATGGTCAAATGCTCCTACATGTCGGCCATCTTATGGACAGACTCACCACAGCCTCCAGGGCAGCACAGCCTGCAGGAGGGCAGTCTGATTTTAGCTCCATGAGGTACACAGGGAGCTGCTGTTAGTCTATACAGTGAGTACACTTACTAATACTATACACTAAGCAGTTTTACTATAAAGTGGCCAACCCCTTTAATGAACAAAGACACCAAAAAATGGCATTCCCCATGAGAAGTGGTCCAGCGTTATGGCCTGCCACCATTATACATTTTATTTGTTAGGTGCACACATTTTGTTCTAATGGGTTGAGCAACCTATCAATAGACTCCCCATCACACACACTAGATGATAGGTATATATCATCCTATAGGTAGTACACAAGCCAACAATAACGAACCTTTTTAATGCCCTCAGAAGCTTGTTCCTAATGATAAATCCTAAGGCACTTTTCCCTTCTTGGATCCAGTAGACTGGTGATCCAGATATCCAGGAACACATCCTTCATGAGTGGCACACAATTATCAAATGTATCTTCATTGAGAGGTGGAGAGAGGCGTATTTTAAGTTTGCACACACAGCCTTATACTTCTTCAACATACGACCATCTCCACGTTTCCCAGAGGGATTAACAGCGTGTCCTACATGCCAAACTCCATTCAACAATATGTGGCATGGGGTTGGGACCAGGGCCGTCTTATCCATTGGGCAGGGTAGGCGGCTGCCCGGGGGCCCTTGCGTCCTAGGGGGCCCCTGCCCTCTGTGACCTGTATTTTTAGCTTTATAAGACGCACTTATAAAACTAAGTGCGTCCTATAAAGCGAAGACGGCTCCCAAGCAGTGCCGAGCACCGCAAGGAAGCTGTCCCGCCCGCCCCCTCTATTGCCGCTCACTATGCATATGCATAGTGAGCGGCCCTGAGCGACCCCCTCCGCCCGCCCCTTCTATCGCTTCTCAGCTGACAGCCGATCAGAAGCCCAGGAAAGTGCAATGAGCAGCACTTTCCTGGGCTTCTGATCGACTCAGCTAAGCGGCGATAGAAGGGGCGGGCAGTCCAGGAACTCACCCGTCCGGCGGCCCCAGCAGCTCCTCTCCCGGCAGCGCGCACTCCCGACATCCTCCGGCACAGGCAGCGGGGTACAGAGACGCTGCCTGTGTCCTGGATGTGTCATGCAGCAGGTCACTTCCGGCACAGGCAGTCTCTCTGTACCCCGCTGCCTGTGCCGGAGGATGTCGGGAGTGCGCGCTGCCGGGAGAGGAGCTGCTGGGGCCACCGGACGGGTGAGTAACTGGTTTGTTGTTTTGGGGGGCACTGGCTACTATGGGGGCACTGGCTACTATGGGGGGCACTGGCTACTGTGGGGGGCACTGGCTATTGTGGGGGCACTGGCTACTATGGGGGGCACTGGCTGCTATGAGGGGCACTGACTACTATGGGGGGCACTGGCTACTATGGGGGTACTGGCTACTATGGGGGCACTGGCTATTGTGAGGGGCACTGGCTACTATGGGGGCACTGGCTACTATGGGGGCACTGGCTACTATGGGGGGCACTGGCTACTATGGGGGCACTGGCTACTATGAGGGGCACTGACTACTATGGGGGGCACTGGCTACTATGTGGGCACTGGCTACTATGGGGGGCACTATATGGGGGGATTGGCTACTATGGGGGGCACTATATGGGGGGGATTGGCTACTATGGGGGGATTGGCTACTATGGGGGGCACTATATGCAAAGATGTGGGGGATTTGATGGTGGCGGTTGGGGGGGGGGGGCCAATTCGCACCTCTGCCTAGGGGCCCATAATACTGTTAAGACGGCCCTGGTTGGGACTTCTCATACACACATATACTGGAGTGGGGAATCAGACTATGTAGCCACTCATTGGAAAATCTGAATACCAAACGCCCCTCAAGGCCCATCTCTTCCACCAGTTTCACCCACCAGATGAAGAAACTCAAAGGACAATACCAGAAATGATTTACATTCTTATTTGTAGCCTTTAGGTGTCTCTTTCATGAATGGTTAGCAGCAGCCACTGCAGACCTCTCTATGGTAGTCTCCAACCTTAAAGTGAATGTACCAATTCGCATGAGAATTTTTTTTTCTGTACCTGGTCGGCGACGGTGCGGAGGTCCCCGAGGCCCAGTCCATTTTTCAAAACACCACCTGCTTTCCGCAATTGGCAATGGTTTATTCATGTGCACTTAGGCCCGTGCTATGCAGTTAGACTGGTCCAGCACCTCCAGTGCAACAATACACAATATCCCCTCCCCTGGGGGATGCACCTTCATTAGAATTAAGCCTGGCCACGTTACCGAGGGACAGGGAAATCGTAACTTCGGTTGCGCTGAACCAGCGTCTAGTGCATAGCCTTGGGACAAAGTGCACGTTTGGCGCTGATCGCAGTAACCGGGAGGTATTTTAGAAATTGACTGAGCCACCGGGATCTCCACGCCGGCACTGACTAAATAAAAAAAAAAAAAAAAATTGCATGCAAATTGGGGCATTCGCTTTAAGGTTCTTTTTGAGGTACATAACTTTTTTTTGACAATCAGTGCAAAAAAATTCTTTACTCGCTGGCAGACATTCCAAGACACCCACCACCAAACACAGGAAATCAACGATATAGTCCACCCATTTAGATGTACTGAGTGGTACTGTCCAAAGGACCTTGCCAACACTTAGGTAGCTCTTTGTCTCCCCCTGCCCAATTACTGTTCCAGCAGGCAATCTGGTTAGCCACATTGCATATATATATATATATATATATATATATATATATGTATGTGTGTATATATATGCAATTATTAGATACCTGGTTGGTGATGTTGGTATGAGGAGGGCCAATGAGCATCCATCCGTCACTGCCAATAGGCTTGGTCCACATTGTGGTATATGCCATAATGTCCAGTATGTACCCTTGTCTAATTCCTATGATTTGTATGCAAATGTTATTGGAATGTTTGTTACAATGAAAATTTTCAAAATCTTCAATTTAAAAAAAATAAAAATTCACCAACTCTTTGCTTTCTATGGATGCACAAGCTAAGGGGCGGTGAAGCTCTAGCCTTGCTGTACCATAATACCGTATATGTATCCATTTCTAAAGTAATAAAAGATCCCCCTGGCTTTGCCCCTGGTTACTGTGCCTCAGGGTTATTTATATCATTGTTGTATGTGTTTTATCCTGAAGCTAATATAATGGGTAGAGTGAATTCAGCCATTGCATCTCTCATCTCGTGGAATGTTAATCTGGTGTTATCCCACTGTTTGTGTAACTGGGAGCCCAGTCGGACTCTTTCATCACCCGTCAACTTCCTGCACATTATTTCTTTTACACTGTATTGTTCCGATGCTTTGTTTGTCTCTGTATGTAAAGATTTGAATGAATATAGGTTAGGAAGTGTGTGCAGCTCCTTTTTTTATATATTCAGTTTGTGCGACGTTAGGATGACCGCATTTCCCGTATATATTGTGGTATACGCTGGTGGGTCACACATTCTTACTAAGACAACATAATAAAGCAAAAACTTGTTACATGTAACCATAATCTGACAGAACAGGCCAATTCAGCAGATTATCGCTCCATGTTATAAAGACAACGATCACCCGATGAAAATGATCATTTGCTGATTGTGTCATCCTGCCTAAAATCACTTCATATAATAGCGATGCACGGCCAATGGCTGATGACACTGTAAGGAAAAGAATAAACATTATACATACCTGTACATGCTCCCTGGTGTTCTTCTCGCCTCTGCTCTCCGGGTGCAGCCGCCTCTGACACTTCTGACCTTGTCTCTGAAGTGACAGACCGCTTAGCCAGTCACTGGCCGGGACGGGACAGCACCACAGCCAGTCATTGAGTAGCCTGCCACTTTAGAGCCTGCTCAGTAGTTCCAGCAGCGGCAGAAGCTAGAAGAACACTGGAAGCGCAGAGAGGTATGTATAACTGTATGTATGGAGAGGTATGTATATAGGGCTGCACGGACATCGCCAATGTGTAATACAACCCTTAGTGCCAGTTCACACGGAGTAAAACTGGCAGAATTCCGTGACACAACTCTCAGCCACGGAATGCTGCAAAAAATCTGTGTCATACAGGTTGTCTGTGGTTGTCTATTAGTGCTCTTGAACCTCCGCTCTCTGCGCCTCTCCAGTCGTAAGAATTTACATGTCAACTCTTACAAATTCATACATGTCAATTCCACCAGTTTTACTCTGTCTATCTATATTGATATTAATATATATGTGTGTGTGTGTGTGTGTGTGTGTGTGTGTGTATATATATATATATATATATATATATATACAGTGAGTCCAAGAAGTATTTGATCCCTTGCTGATTTTCTTTGTTTGCCCACTAATAAAGACACTATCCTTCAGCACTTTTAATGGTAGATATATTCTAACATGGAGAGACAGAATATCAAGAAAAAAATCCAGAATATAATTTTAAAGAATATATTTTAATTAATTTGTATTTCAATGAGGAAAATAAGTATTTGATCCCTCTTGCCAAACACACTCAATACTTAGTGGCAAAGCCTTTGTTTGCAAGCACAGCGGTGAGACGTTTGTTGTAGTTAACCAGAAGTTTAGCGCACACACCAGGGGGAATTTTGGCCCACTCTTCTTTGCAGATTCTCTCTAAATCATGAAGGTTGGTGGGCTGTCGCTTGGCAACTCTGACCTTCAGCTCCCTCCATAGATTTTCGATCGGATTGAGGTCTGGCGACTGGCTGGGCCACTCCATGACCTTAATGTGATTTTTCTTGAGCCAATCCTTTCTTGCCTTTGCTGTATGTTTAGGGTCGTTATCATGTTGGAAGACCCAACCACGGCCCATTTTCAGAACCCTGGCAGAGGGGAGGAGGTTGTCCCTCAGGATTGTGCGGTACATGGCTCCATCCATCTTCCCAGTGATGCGGTGAAGTAGCCCTGTACCCTTGGCAGAGAAACACCCCCAAAACATTATGCTTCCACCTCCATGCTTGACGGTGGGCACAGTGTTCTTGGGGCCATAGGCAGCATTTTTCTTCCTCCACACATGGCGGGTGGAGTTGAGGCCAAAAAGTTCAATTTTGGTCTCATCTGACCACAAAACCTTCTCCCAATAACTTGGTTCATCTTTCAAATGATCATTGGCATACTTGAGGCACGCCTCCACATGTGCTCTCTTCAGCAGGGGTACCTTTCGGGCACTGCAGGCTGTGAATCCATTGTTGCGCAAAGTGTTGCCAATTGTTTCCTTTGAAACTACGGTCCCAGCTGCCTTCAGGTCATTTGCTAACTCCTGCTGAGTGGTTGCAGGACGATTTCTGACTGTTCTCAGCATCATTGCCACCCCACAAGGCGAAATCTTCTTTGGAGCTCCGGGCCGAGGTCTGTTGATTGTCATGTTATACTCTTTAAACTTTCTGATAATTGCACCAATAGTTGTTACTTTCACATCCAACACCTTACTAATCTTTTTGTAGCCCATTCCAGCTTTGTGAAGGTCAACAATTCTGACTCTGAGGTCCTGTGACAGCTCATTGGTTTTACCCATGTTGGAGACTTGAAATCTGTGTGATCTGTCTGATTCTATGGACAGTTGTTTTTCACACAAGTGATTAGTGAGAATAGGTGGCTTCAGGTCAGGTAACAAGTTGATTGGGAGTGTCTAACTGGTCTGTAAAAGCCAGAACTGCTAATGAATACTAAGGGATCAAATACTTATTTCACTCCATGAAATACAAATCAATTAATATATATTCCCTAGATTTATTTTCTGGATTTTCTTTTTAATATTCTGTCTCTCCATGTAAGAATACATCT
The DNA here is from genome assembly GCF_027789765.1 of Dendropsophus ebraccatus. Taxonomy (NCBI): domain Eukaryota; kingdom Metazoa; phylum Chordata; class Amphibia; order Anura; family Hylidae; genus Dendropsophus; species Dendropsophus ebraccatus. Next base: position 113,903,684 of record NC_091460.1, read on the forward strand.
ACCATTAAAAGTATAGAATGATCATGTCTTTATTAGTGGGCAAACAAAGAAAATCAGCAAGGGATCAAATACTTCTTGGACTCACTGTATATATATATAACATAAGATATGTAATAGATATGCAGATTATTGGTGTATGCTGTAAATGTAAAATAAAGTAAAGGGATTATTAATATCTTTAAATGGAAAACACCTTGTACGTCTTGTATATGTAATATTTCTGGTTTTCCTTGACAGATTCACATTTATTCACTTGGAATGACCTTATACTGGGGAGCAGATTATAACGTACCTCAGAGTCAGGTAAATATACACTCAGAAATGTTCCTGCTATGACGACCACCTTTAATCTTTTTCTGGAAGTAGCTAACACTTTCTTAAAGGTGTACACTGACGAAATGTTATTTATATGTACATTTCAAATCAGCTGGCATCAGGAAGTTATATTGTTTTGTAGTTTACTTCTATTTGAAAATCACAAGTCTTCCAGTACTTATCAGTTGCTGTATGTCCTGCAGGAAGTGGTGTTTTCTTTCCAGTCTGATACAGTGCTCTCTGTTGCCACCTCCTTCCAGAGCATCAGCAAATCCCTAAAGAAAAACTCTCCTGCTCTGTACAGGAGCAAAAAAAGGGATGAGAAAAACTGATGCATCTGTGTGCATCCGTTTTTCCATTGACTTCCATTTAAAAAAAAAAACGGATGGAAACACATCCGTTTTTTTTTTTAACGTACACAAAAGTAAGGTCAGCTACATTTTTGTTTACGTTAAAAAAGGATGCTTTTTGATCCGTGTTTTTTTTTTTTACAATGGAAGTCAATGGACAAACAAATGCTATCAGTTATGCACACAATGCATCAGTTATGCACACAAATGCATCAGTTTTTCAGTTTGTTTTTTTTTGCAAAAAGGATGAAAAAAACGGATTGCAAGAACTTAGTGTGAACCCAGCTTCACAATGATTTAAACATAGAAGGCGTTAAATTATAGTATATTGCAAAACTGCTTGGATTAAAAAAACATTTTTCCGGTGCCTCTTTCGGGTTGAGTATGTGTGATTTTTGTTTTCCTGCACTTGTTAAACTCATTGCAGCAATGTAGTGACTCTGTGTGATTGTAATGTACATGTATGCTTTGTTCTCTGCAGCCCATCAGACTGGGGGAACGCTTGAACAGTATTTTGCTGGATATGTGTGATGACAATTGTATCACCAGACTGACTACACGCACGGTTCTAGATGGTTGCAGCGCCTACATTCGCAACAGCAACTGTGCACCTTCCTTTTATTACATCAAACAGCTGGTAAAGCTCGTACTCGGCAGCTTAACTTGGGTGAGTTATGTGTAAAAAAAAAATTGGATTGATAAGGAAGGGAACAGGTTAGTGCCACCTCAGGATTTGGATACGGATCTCAGTAGTGTAGCCTCAAGTTTATTTCAGTATAAAGGTTATAAGGTTTTTTCACATTTCTATTCTTGGAATTTTTCTTTTTGTTTTTATCTACTTTTTTTTTTTTATTCCGTTTTGTACAAGTGCTTGTTTCTTGTTTTGTTTTGTTTTTTGTGAAAAAAGTTATTTTTAATACCGTTATTTTGCAATACATATAGCTTATGACTAACTTCTATAAGGGTACAATCACACTTACCGGATCCGCTGCGTATTTTCTGCTGCGGATTCGCAGCAGATTTCATTTAAATAACTGAACTCAAATTTTATGGTGCAGATTTGATGCTGTGTTCAGTTATTTAACCCTTTGAGGACCAGGCCCAAAATGACCCAGTGGACCGCGCAAATTTTGATCTTAGTGTTTCCGTTTTTCCCTCCTCCCCTTCTAAGAGCTCCAGCACTTTCAGTTTTTTATCTACAGGCCATGTAAGGGCTTATTTGTTACAGGAATAGTTGTACTTTGTAATGGCGTCTTTCATTTTACCATAACATGTATGATGGAATTCCAAATATATTATTTATGAAGATATAAATTGGTGAAATCGCAAAAAAGAATGCAATATGGTAACGTTTGGGGGGTTCCTGTGTCTACGTAATGCACTATATGGTAACAGCGACATGATACAATTATTCTATAGGTCAGTCTGAACACAACCATATGCAGGTTTACACAGATTCTCTGATGTTATATATTTTTTTTAAATGAAATCCTTTTTTTTGGCAATTAATTATAAATAAAATAGCCCTATTGTGACGCTTATAACGTTTTTATTTTTTCACCTACGGGGCTGTATGGGGTGTCATTTTTTCCGCCATGATCTCTAGTTTTTATTAATACCATATTTGTGAAGATCGGACGTTTTGATCACTTTTTATTAATTTTTTTATATATATAATGTAACATAAAATCGGTAATCCGCGCACTTTTTTCCCTCTTTTCGTGTACGCCGTTTACCATTCGCAATGACGCTTGTTATATTTTAATAGATCGGACAATTACGCACGCTACAGTATATTATATGTTTATCTATTTATTTATTTTTATATGTTTTATTTATATAATGGGAAAGGGGGGTGATTTCAACTTTTATTGGGGGAGGGGTTTTGGGGTTGTGTGTTAGTGTTTTTAACTTTTTTTTTTTTTACACATTTGAAGTCCCTTTGGGGGACTTGTACATACATTAGTCTGATTTCTACACTGATGAATGCTATGCCATAGGCATAGCATTGATCAGTGTTATCGGCGATCTGCTCATTGAGCCTGCCTGTGCAGGCTTAGAGTAGCAGATCGCCGATCGGACCGCATGGAGGCAGGTGAGAGACCTCCGGCAGTCCGTTTTACCGATCGGGACCCCCGCAGTCACACTGCGGGGGTCCCGATCGGTAAGTGACAGGGGACTCCCCCTGTCACTTACACTTAAACACTTACACTTACACTTTAAGGGGTTAGTGACACGCGGCAGCGCGATCGCTGCAGCGTGTCATTACCGGTGAGGTCCCGGCTGCTCACTGCAGCCGGCCCCCACCTGCTATGAAGCGCACTCCGCTCCGGAGCACGCTTCATAGCGGGAGAAACACCCAGGGCGTACAGTTACGCCCTAGGTCGTCTGGGGACAGACTTCCATGGCGTAACTATACGCCCTGGGTCGTCTAGGGGTTAAAGCGTAACTGTCATGGTTTTTTTTTATTGCAGAAATCAGTAGTATAAGCGATTTTAAGAAACTCTGTAATAGGTTTTATCAGCCAAAAAAGCCTCCTTCTGTACTCAAGAATCAATCTCCCAGCCTCCCCCCCTGACTTCTTATCTGTGCATTATCAGGCAAACACGTCTTCATTACAGAGAAGCCAGTGAAGACGGGCTCTGCTCTCTCCATTGTAAGCCTATGAAGGGGGGAGGGGCTGAGGGAGATGAGGGAACAGGAAGAGGTGACATGAAGGTCAGCTGTTTGTAGACTCTCTGGGCACCTAAAACGCTGGATTCAGGTTTCAGAAAGGTCAGTGCTTATCTATGAACTTACTGAGAGAAGATTGCAGGATGTTGTGCTTTGCAGAAATCCTCCGTGCTCAGTCACTCCTAACAGCCCCTCCCCTCTCCATAGCCACATAATGGAGACAGAAATCCTGCTGCTTCTGCAGCGAGGGGGGAGGCTGGGAGATTGCTTTTATAGTACAGAAGGAAACTCTTTTAGTACATAAAACCTATTACAGAGTTTCTTAACCCCTAGACGACCCTGGACGTAGGGTTACGTCATGGAAGTCTGTCCCCAGAGGACCCATGACGTAACTCTACGTCCTGGGTGTTTCTCCCACTATGAAGCGCACTCCGGAGTGGAGCGCGCTTCATAGGAGGTGGGGGCCGGCTGCAATCAGCAGCCGGGACCTCGCCGGTAATGACACGCTGCAGCGATCGCGCTGCCGCGTGTCACTAACCCCTTAAACGCCGCGACGTTTAAGTGTAAGTGACAGGGGGAGTCCCCTGTCACTTACCGGTCGGGACCCCCACAGTGTGATTGCGGGGGTCCCGATCGTTGAAACGGACCGCCGGAGGTCTCTTACCTGCCTCCGTGCGGTCAGATCGGCGATCTGCTACACTGAGCCTGCACAGGCAGGCTCAATGAGCAGAGCGCCGATAACACTGATCAATGCTATGCCTATGGCATAGCAATGGTCAGTGTAAAAATCAAACTAGTGAATGTAAAAGTCCTCCAAAGGGACTTCAAATGTGTAAAAAAAAAAAAAAAGTTAAAAACACTAACACACTACCCCAAAACCCCTCCCCCAATAAAAGTTGAAATCACCCCCCTTTCCCATTATATAAATACAACATATAAAAATAAATAAATAGATAAACATATAATATACCGTAGCGTGCGTAATTGTCCGATCTATTAAAATATAACAAGCGTCATTGTGATCGGTAAACGGCGTACACGAAAAGAGGGGAAAAAGTGCGCAGATTACCGATTTTATGCTACATTATATATTAAAAAAATCAATAAAAAGTGATCAAAACGTCCGATCTTCACAAATATGGTATTAATAAAAACTAGAGATCATGGCGGAAAAAATGACACCCCATACAGCCCCGTAGGTGAAAAAATAAAACCGTTATAAGCGTCACAATAGGCCCATTTTATTAATATTTAATTGCCAAAAAAAAATACATATATAACATTAGAGAATCTGTGTAACCTGCATACGTGCATATTGTGTTGGGGCTGACCTATAGAATAATAGTATCATGTCGCTGTTACCATATAGTGTATTGTGTAGACACAGGAACCCCCCAAACGTTACCATAATGCATTCTTTTTTACGATTTCACCTATTTATATCTTCATAAATAATATATTTGGAATTCCGTCATACATTTTATGGTAAAATGAATGACGCCATTACACAGTACAACTATTCCTGTAAAAAACAAGCACTTACATGGCTTGTATGGCTGAGAGTGCTAGAGCTCTTAGAAGGGGAGGAGGGAAAAACGAAAACACTAAGATCAAAATTTGCACGGTCCACTGGGTCATTTTGGGCCTGGTCCTCAAAGGGTTAAAATCGCTTGTACTGTTGATATTTAATGTTTTCAGAAAAATGACCCTGAAATGACAATTTAAATTAAATCTGCTGCGGATCCGCAGCAGAAAATCAGCTGCGGATTTGGTAAGTGTGAACGTACCATTAAAGGGAATCTGTCAGCTCTATATTCGACTCGGAGCTGCTGACAGGGACATAAAACACAAACACATACCTGTCTCTTAAAGGGGTGCTCCAACTAAACCGTTATCCACAGGTTAAGGGAACAAGTAAGAGGTTGCGGGGGGTCCGACCTCCGTGCCCCTCAACGACCTCCAGATCTGTCCCCAGCCTCTTTGTTTCGAAGACAGTCGAGGTTTGGCATGCGACCCGTGCCAATCTCTTAATTATCCCCTATCCTAGTAAGCTTTCGTCAGTGAACCCCCTTAAGTGATGGCTGTTTACAAATGTATCAAATCAAATTTTTTTTGAGGCTCAAGTGTCAAAGAGGCGGTGCTGAGCTGCATCATGCATATCCTCCCTCCCTGCCCCTCGCTGCCCTACATGATTGATCTGCAAGGTTTGGCTTCCAGCACAGAGCCTTGTAGTTGAATCTGACAGGCAGGGAGGTGGCATGCATACTGCAGCTCAGAACAGCCTCTGTGACTCTCTAGCTTGGAAGTGAAGCAGGATTGGCCTATTATGATGTTCCTGCCGAGGGCAGCATAGTAGGGGCACAGACATAATATAGGGGCAGACTGCCTTGTTCACGCAGTAGACCTGGCTGTGGCAATCATGCAGGCCCTTGATTTCTGCCCCTGTCGATCTGATATTGAAGGCAAGCCAGCTATATCGGTAATAAGAAAAACACATTCAACACATATGATCACATAGAAACAGCATTACATTTCTTATATCCTTACAAATTCTAGATATGAAATTGTTGCTTTTGTAGTTCTGATAGCAGTTTGTTTTTCCTTATAGATGGATCAGGCGGGAAATAAGATGAATGAACCAGATCGCAGCCAAGCAATCCGTGACAGACTCCGAGGGAAAGGTCTGCCCTCAGGTTTGTGCAGTTCTTATGGTAAAGTTATTTTGGATGTTTTTGAGCAGGATAATTGATGTTTCTGTAGTTTCATTTTACCTGTTCACTGATTTAGCTTTGATGTACAGTACATTTGACTTTGTTATAGTTAAGACCCTTTGGTTTAAAGTACCAAAAAGTTATATAGATTTGTAAATTACTTCTATTTAAGAATCTCCGTTTTCATCAGCTGCTGTATGTCCTCCAGGAAGTGGTGTATTCTCTCCAGTCTGACACAGTGCTCTCTGCTGCTACCTCTGTCCGTGACAGGAACTGTCCAAAGTAGGAAAGGTTTTCTATGGGGATTTGCTACTGCTCTGGACAGTTCCTGAGATGGACAGAGGTGGCAGCAGAGAGCACTGTGTCAGACTGAAAAGAATACACTACTTCCTGCAGGACATACAGCAGCTGATAAATACTGGACGACTGGAAGTTTTCAAATGGAAGTAATTTACAAATCTGTATAACTTTCCGGTACCAGTTTATTTAAATTTGAGTACCACTTTAACTGACTAACAGGTATATCTGCTTCTATTTATTTAAATCAATCTTATACTGTGCCTGATTTTATCCTAAATGACTTAACATAGCTTTTAATTTACTAGTTTTGTGACTCCCGTCAAGTATCTAATTTGAAATCTGTCCTCTGTACCATATTTCCAATTTGGATTTTTCTGTATGTTTTTTGTATACCAAAATGACAAAAAACAACAACAAAAAAAACTTTAAAACAGTTGACTCCTCTTATCCCCTTTTCATACGCTCTTTTAACGTGTACGCACTCTCATCTCTAGGAGGAGGAGGGAAGAGCTGCTAACTAGAGATGAGTAAACCTCGAGGACGGTCGGGTTCATCTAAATTAGAGCGGATGTTATTTTATTACCAATGGCTAAAAAAGTTGGATGCTATGTGTCCATGTTTTCCTCCCTAGGGCTGCATCCAACCTTCACTTTCACTCTAACAATTCAGCCTCTCTGCTCAACATACATATATAGTATATTCGCCATCCAGTGTGCAGAGGCCACTGCCACTGCATGCAATGTTCTTTAGGCTGCGTTCACACTACGTATATTTCAGTCAATATATGTATATTTCAGTCAGTATATATCAGTCAGTATTGCAAACAAAACCAGGAGTGGATTAAAAACACAGAAAGGATCTGTTCACACAATGTTGAAATTAAGTGGATGGCCGCCATTTAATGGCAAATATTTGCTGTTATTTTAGAACAACGGCTGTTATATTGAAATAATGGCCGTTATTTACTGTTATATGGCGGCCATCCACTCAATTTCAACATTGTGTGGACAGATCCTTTCTGTGTTTTTAATCCACTCCAGTGTGAACATAGCCTTAGGGTATAAACCCACACACCGTATATGCAGCAGATATGCAACAAATACGCAGCAGATTTGTTGGTACAGATTTGATGCTGTGTTCAGTTATTTAGATCTAATCTGCTGCGATTTTGCTGCGATTTTGCTGCGAGTTTGCTGCGTATCGCAGCAGTAAATACGCTGCATATACGGTGTGTGGGTTTATACCCTGAAACCGTAAATCCAGGCTGGATTGCAAATATACTAGATGGTTCATTGGCCCTACCATTTCAGCCTATGGGGCAATGAATGGGATGCGGAATGAAAAAGATCCAACTTGTGGCATCTGGTGTCCCCATCCGTTCCCATCACGGAAATATGTGAACCCGGCCTTATTATACTTTATTACTTTACTGTCAGCTGTAGATATTGTATATTGTAGAGATTGATTGTTTAAATAGGACCGGAGCTTTATGTATCAGAAAGTGGTGGAGCAGATAACATCAAGTCACTGCGAAGACTTCATTACCCAAACCCTGACTGAGAACCAGCAGATTGCCTTACAGAGAAACAGGCACAATAGCCTTATAGGACTCTATGTGTATGTTTGAACAGGCTGTTAGTTGGAAAATGCCTTTATAAACATTATAGCAGTCATTTTAAAGGGTTAAATAGTATTCTTGACTGTAGCCTGTTCCTTGAAATACATTCTTAGGGTATTCTTAGAATTTACATGAGAAATCTGATGCATGAGGAGTATTCTCATTGACTGGGGGCTCATCCATGGCTCTTTCATGCCAGATATGTACTTTGTAATATAACTTAAATAAAATAATTTTTATGTACATATTCACTTCTGTTGACTGGCAGTAGAAGGGGGCGACACAGCCTGCTCTGCTGTCATCAATTGTGCCTAGATAGCCCTGTAGTCCCAGGTTACAGCGAAGTAAAGCCTGCAGCCCCTGAGTAGTTAGGAGTCACTGGTTGTCCTCAGGCCTAGTTAGGGGACATTTGCATACGGCACAGGAAATACTTTACCAAGGACCACAGACTAGCCAAGTGGGCCACCAGATGGGCATCGCTGGTGTACACCACTGGTAGCTTTCAGATACCTAGAACACTGTATACAGTATATAATAATATTATAATATGAACTTTATATTGCAGTTTTTCCTTTTTATATTAGCTTGAGAGCTTTATTTTCAGATTAGTGGGTAACTGGTGAACACCCCACACTGAACATTACACATTGTGGGTTTTTCAGCTGCATCTAAGAACAAGAAAGTGAAACTGAGTGTTATGTTCTTTATTAGATTCGCTTAAGTTTTCTTTAAGGTTTTTTGAGCGGCACTGAAAACATGTCTAATATTGTTTCTTGCCAGTTGCATCCTTACATAAAGAATAAAAGTACGTAATAAAAAATTGCTATGAACAAGCCCTTAAAATGATTGTTTTCTTATTTGTCTATTGAAAGTTTGAGCCAACAGTTGCTATTGTAAAATTAGAAAAAACACTGGGGCGGGTGGGTTATTTCCTAAAACTGTACAGTCTTAACGTGACTCTGTACCCACAATCTGACCCCCCCAAACCACTTGTACCTTCAGATAGCTGCTTTTAATCCAAGATCTGTCCTGGGATCCGTTTGTCAGGTGATGCAGTTATTGTCCTAAAAAACAACTTTTAAACTTGCAGCCCCATGTCCTACGGGCGTGGCTTAGAATATCTGTGCCCTAACCTTGCACCACCCCTCCATCTCTCCTCCCCACCCTCTTCATCATTAGGAATGCTACTGGAACATTTTCTCCTGTCTGAATATTGCTCAGGTGCCTTAATGATCCAGCCAATGTGCCGTGCTGACACAGTGGGGAATAGGAGACAATCTGCCTGGAGCATTCCTAATGATGAGGAGGGACGGAGAGGTGGTGCCAGCCTAATGCATACACAATCCAGGCCACACCCGTAGGGCTCGGGGCTGCAAGTTTAAAAGTTGTTTTTTAGGACAATAATGCATTACCTGCCAAACGGACCCCAGGACAGATCTTGGATTAAAAGCAGCTATCCGAAGGTACAAGTGGTTTGGGGGGGTCAGATTGTGGGTACAGAGTAACTTTTAAATGTATTCGATTTATAAAAGCTCAAAACTGACGCACCTGTAGACTCTCTAGTCTAAGTTTACACCAACTACACTAAACATTACTTTAGAATCATGTGCCAAAAGTTTGGCACATTTAGTTCACTCCCCAATTTAATTGAAGTCATGTCCCTTCTAATATGTCACAGACAAGGCTAAAGAAGTGCTGAAAACATATAATGAATGTTGTGCAAGTCTGTTTTTTTTATTTCATATTTATTTTCTTGTAAATGGTGCGCTAGACAAACTAGTTGCTGAACATTACAAGAACGGAGCTAGGAAGCTAAACATGGATACCTAGTGACTGTACATTACACAATAATATTATATCCATCTGAGCTGTTTGAAAATCTATAGATTTTACTATATTTTAAACCTTACACTGTGGGAACTTTATGGGAAAAACATCCGGATGCTCCAGAGGAATTGTGGCTTCATGTCCTGTGGAAATTGTAGACTGTATGAGACACAGAAACACTGTTTCAGGATGTGGTTTCTCGCCTTATTTCTTGCTCTGATAACATTACTCATTAGTCCACGGTGTCCGGTGTGATCTTTGGAAATTAATTTTGAACTCTGAAGACAAAAACCATCTTGCGTTATTCTAAGCGAATGGAACAGTTTATATTAAATTCATGAGCCTGTACCGTCTTCGAGGAAGTCAGAATAAAGGAACTTAAAGGATACAACACAATTGGTGTCACATTGTGGCTGTTTCCCTGATTGGTCAATGCAACTTTTTTGTTGTCATGGTAATTTTTTATTATTTTTGGTATACGGATGATATACTTGGGTAAACCTAAGATCCCTATTCATACCAATGTAAAATAATCCTTACCAGTGCTCCAAGGACTGCATACTAACCCATAATGTCAAAGAATTTGGACTCTTTTTCTGTATATTCTGCCTAAAATACTGCAACCATTTTCATTTTTTCTACTTATTTTTTTCCCCATGCTGCAATGACTTTTTTTACCCTTCAATTTTCAGGATGCTCCATAGAACATGAAGTCAGTGGTAATACAGTTTACCAGCAGAACTTTCTCAACCGAGGCCTCAGCAAGTCAATGGGTTTTCTCGCCTTTAAAGATCAAGACGGAGACGACGGTTTTCCGTCTTTAGAACTCGGCTCCGCTTACGAGGATACGGCAAAATCGCATCACGCGTATGACCAGCTTCAGTCTAACCATTTAGAAAGAAAACTCAGCGAACGTAGTCAAAGGAAGAAAAACTGGGCCTCCTCCTTCGACGTGTCGTCTCTGTCCAGCCACGGTACAGAGAGAGCGTCTGCCGTTAACCCCTACAAACGGAATATATCGGAAACTTTGAATGGACGAACCGTGTCAAAAATGAGGGACCTCAGGCAGTTGAGTGAAGCCGGTGATGTTTTTGGCAAACAAGTAAAACATGGACCAGAAGTGCCAACCTCTGTTGCAATTTCAAGTGCCTTGGAAAGAATTCGAGAAAAGAAGAAAAAACTACAAATACTGAGAGACGCCATGAACATAGAAGGTTAGTCCCACTGAATCTTAGTTTGTTTGTTTTTTTTGGTCCTTCCACTTGGCATGAATATTGCCGTTTTCCCAAAAAGTGGTGAAAATAGAAACATTGAAGATTGTTGGCAGAAAAAAAGTCTGCCCTATACATTATTTCCTTTTTATCTTAGTAAAGTTGAATGTTTATGCTGGACATACTTACATACCAACCACATCTGCTGGAAGTTTGTTCCTAGCATCTACTACTCTTTCAGTTAAATAATGTTTATTCATATTGTTTCATATTGTAATCATTTCCCATCTAACCTCCCACTGTGCCCCTCAGATTGTTCTCATATTCAGTTTCCTATTAAAACACTTCCCTCCTGAGCCTTGTTTAACACTAATTTTCTATACAGATTTTGTTCCTGTCCCTCTTTTCCCTTCTTTCCTCCAGACTATATGGATTTAGTTCTTTTGGATCTTTCTTGAAAAAGACAAACCATGCTTTCTTCCACATATTAAATGTCTCTATTCCACTTAGCCCTGGGCTTAACAATTTTTTTTTTCTTTAGTACTTTTTGTTGCTGATTTATAAATTCTAATTTAAGGGGTACTCCATCAAAAAATTATTTTAAATCAACTGATGTCAGGAAGTTATATTGATTTTTAATTTACTTCTATTTAAAAATCCCAAGTCTTCCAGTACTTATCAGCTGCTGTATGTCATGCAGGAAGTGGTGTATTCTCTCCAGTCTGACACAGTGCTCTCTGCTGCCATCGCTGTCCATGTCTGGAACTGTCCAGAGCAGTAGCAAATCTCCATAGAAAACCTCTCCTGCTCTGGACAGTTGTGGAAACAGAAAGTACTGTGTTAGACTGGAAAGAATACAACACTTCCTGCAGGACATACAGCAGCTGATAAGTACTGGAAGACTCGAAATTCTTAAATAGAAGTCATTTGCAAATCTAAATAACTTTCTCAAACAAGTTGATTTTAAAGAGAAAAAAAATTGCCTGAGCTCCCCTTAAATAAATTGGTGTCTTTATATGTCTAAAGGTTCTACGATTAAAACGTACTTGTCCCCTATCTACCATATAGAGGACAAGTAGATTGTGGCGGGTCTGGGGGCATTTCTGTCTAAATATCTTCCTACAAGATACCTTGCTTCTAGCTGCAGGGGGTATCTGGTTACAGGGGCAGTGTATTTGGGTACATGGGGCATTATTACTGGTAAAGAGGTTGTTAGTGAATGATCACAGGGAGCATTGTTACTGGAAACAGAGGAATTATTATTTGGTATGGGGGCTGCATTATTAAAGGGGTAGTGCGGCATTTTCGTTTTTCCACTTAATTAACACACATTACAAAGTTATATAACTTTATAATGTGTGTTATTAAGCGGTCTGGCGCCGTCCTCCCCCCCCCTCCTCTTTATAACCGATTGCACCCTTTGCGATACTAAGCTGGAACATCTCATCACATGGGGGTATTTGGCTTGAAAAGGTTGAGAAACACTGCCCTAGGACATCCAGGTTACACCCCTGCCTATTAAAATGATCAGATGAGGAATGTAAAATGTAATTGGCTATGGTAATATAATGTATTTTTAGTTCATACAATTTAAAGGGGTTGTCCAATGATTTTAGTTTTCTTTTAAATCAACTGGTTTTAGAAAGTTACATTGATTTGTAAATTCTATTTAAAGTGAATGTACCATCAGGTACATTGCTTTGCTTTGGGTTTTTTTCTTTAACGTATTGATACCGGCTCAGCATGGAGAACTGGGGGCAGGCCTGCTGGGTCCCAGTGTAACAAAACCCCCTCCCCTCTGTGATGCGGCTCCATTAGAATCAATAACTGAGGGGAGGGAAGAACGTCACACTGGGGGCCGTGCTTCGTGCATGGGTACCGGGCAGCCGTAAAAAAAAAGGACCACATCACCAGCATGTACCTGATGGTACATTGACTTTAAAAATCTCAAGTCTTCCAGTACTTATCAGCTGCTATATGTCCTGACATAGTGTTCTATGCTGACACCTCTTTCCATGTCAGGAACTGTCCAGAGCAGCAGCAAATCCCCATAGAAAACCTCTCCTGCTCAGGACAGTTTCTGTCTTGGACAGAGGGGGCAGCAGAGAGCACTGTGTCATACTGGAAAGAATACGCCACTTCCTGCAGGGCATACAGCAGCTAATGAGTACTGGAATAATTGATATTTTGAAATAGAAGTAAATTACGAATCTATATAACTTTCTGAAACCAGTTGATTTGAAAGAACAAAGAGTATCCCTTTAAAGCAGCCATATTTGACAGTTTTTGCTTTTATTTAGGTCAAACAAGGTAAAACCAGAAGATAATCCTAAAATGAGTAGAAATACTTTTTTAGACTAGTCCATCCAACCCTAGTGCTTGATGGGAGGGTATTGTTTACTTATTTGAATGATTTGTACTTTTGCATTATAACACTGAATTCCGATTACAAATCCCTCCTTACAATTGGCCGGGCTGCCTCTGTGCTGCTCTGTCAGCCGTGCTCGTCTTCTGCTGATGGGATGTACATCTGTTGTTTGTCATGAATGACGTGCCAACAACTGCACCCAATTCCGACCAAATAAAAAAAAAATCCTACACACCATATTCAGTTTGTTCACAGCTATCCGTTGTGTCATTTGCAGCAGTCTGCATAGAATAGTTTCAGTCCATCTCAAGCATATAGTGATTATTAGGCCATTCTATAGATGCTATATGTAGGCCTTTTTTTCTGGTTGACAAATGAATGTACAGTCACATCCAATGGATGTCACAAGCATAAGAGTTATGTATGTGTCATAAGCAGCTGGTACCCACTGTAATATACACTGGACATGCCACTGCAAAAAGCTTTGCCTGTCCCGGCATGATGGGAGTTGTAGTTTTGCAACAACTGGAGAGCCAAGGTTCGCTACCCCTGTATGAGGCTGTTAATGAAATTTTAGCTTGAAACAAAGTTCCCCAGTGAGGTTAAAAATAATAAAATAGGGGTACTCCGGTAAAAATCTTTTTATTTTAAATCAATTGGTTTTAGAAAGTTATATATATATATATATATATATATATATATATATATATATGTATATATATATATATATATATATATTTGTAATTTACTTTTATTTAAAAATCTCAAGTCTTCCCATACTTTTGAGCTACTGAATGTCCTGCAGGAAGTTGTGTTTTCTTTTCAGTCTGACACAGTGCTCCCTGCTGCCACCTCTGTCCATGTCGGGAACTGTCCAGAGCAGGAGAGGTTTTCTATGGGATTTGCTACTGCTCTGGACAGTTCCTGTCTGGGTACCCCTCTCTAAAGGGGTATTGCATTTTATTTAAAAGCTAACTCACACCCGCTTGAGCTGTAGAATTGGAATTACCCCCCATAATAAACTTCCCCCAATCCAGCATAACCCCTGTGTTCCACTGCAGCACTGTGCTGATAATGATACAAATATATGTCCATCGGTCACTGAGACTGCAAAATGTCATGTACAAAGCAGGGGAAATGAACACAGACACGGAGACAAAACAGTGCAGTGGGTGCTGGGGTCTGGGACAGTTTATATTACTAGAAGGCCGCAGTTTTCTTTTCCATTGATTGCATGTTTTACAGTGATAAAAAAGTGTTAAAAAAAGTGTAATAAAAAAAGTTTTTAAAAGTATTAAAATACCCTTATAAACCCTCTTCCCAACAAAAGTTAAAAATACCCCCTTGCCCATTATAAAAATATAAAAAAAAAAAAAAAAAAACATATTACATATTGTAGCATGCGGAATTGTCCGATCTACTAAAATATAACATTATTGTTTCCGCGCGGTGAACGGCGTGAATGGGGGGGGGGGGGGGGGGAAACGCACCAGAATTGCTGATTTTAATAAATTATATATCAGAAAAAAATTATTAAAAAGCAATCAACTTTTTCCTGTTACACCAATATGATATTAATAAAACTAGAGATCATGGTGCAAAAAATGACACCTTAACCAGCCCTGTAGGTGGAAAAATAAAAGCGCTATGGGTCTTAGAATGTGGGGAGGAACATTGCAATAATTTGACCCAGACTTTTGTGCGTCAAAGGTCTCTGTCTTGAAGGGGTTAAAGAGTTAAAAATAATCCTATAGATAATACGTAAAAAAAAAAAAAAAAAACCCTCTAAGAAACTGTAAGTGCCTACAAATAAATTCCTTTACTGTAATAGAAAAAATGCTGAAATAAAATGATTAAAGTCAATGTAGTGCTGGTAACCTTTTCCAGGACATGGTATATATTTATATCCAGTCTTTGTATAATTAGATGCTGCTGGCTAATGATCCTTTTTGTGTTTCTTGTATACTCCGACCTGTTTCTGGGACTTTTTCATGAAATCTTGTCCCTTGGTACTGGTTAGAAAAGAGCAGCGTTACTGTGTGTCTCAGTCAGAAGGGCGGACCTCCTCATTGCTCATCCTGCCTGGGCTTGCATCCCTCGACCTGGATAATTAATGTTTTTGTAAAAGTTTATTCTGCCGTGGTACATTTCAGGTTTAACCTACCCTCGGTTTTGCAAGACAAGTTAAATAAAAGAGCAGCGGCCGACGTCACACCAGAGAAGGCTTTGAAATCCTCCTGTGATGGCGGATGATGTGTCAAAGTTGAATATTTAACAATAGGCTTTAGTCATTATGGGCTGTAAAGTTAATTCAGGGTGTCTCCGGGAAGAGTATGAAATGATGAACTCCTCATCATCTTGTCAGTTTTGTTAATGTTGAACTGCACCCCACATGAAATAAATCATACTAGTTGTAGACTGCCCGTAAAATCGGCCTCAGTAGGTGTGGAGAGCAACTGCTCCCAGTCTTATTGGGTGACTTTCCTACACAATAATGTACACTACCTAGGACCTACTAAGGCGACAAACGCTGACATTATAGTCACAGGCTTCCGGACTGTATTTTGGTGTGTTCCTTGGTTACAACTAGAGCCTATTTTTTTTTTTTCTGATGCCTTCACCAATGGTGTAAGATATATGTGGCCCAAGTGGGCTATAGAGAAGGTGTGAAAGGAAGAAGCCTTAGAGGTAAGGACCATGTATTTTCAGCTTATCGGTGACCTCAATTTTCCATTGTCTGTTCATATTCTTCATATGTTGGTAGAATGGGAGACTCTGGTTGCAAATACGTAGAAATTGACGCTGCATGTTTTTCTATATAAAAAAAAATAACAATAGAAAATGCAATAATCTTTGTAAAATTTAACAGTAATAATAATGATATTTATTTGTATAGCGCCAACAGATTCCACAGCGCAGTATATATAGTAATTGTATAATACAGTATAACATATGGGGACATTTAGGTAGCTTTTATAGTGCATATGGAACACATTGTGACTCTTATGGTGCGTTCACACCTACAGGATCTGCAGCTGATTTTCTGCAGCAGATTTCATTTAAATAACTGAACACAGCATCAAATCTGCTGCAGATCCTGTAGGTGTGAACGCACCCTTATAATAAATTAGAATCAAAATGAAGTTGCTCATAAAATCTGAAAAATTTATATCCTAACTATGAATGGGGGCTCCAAATGTTTGGATCCCAGCAGAGCCCCTATTTATAGTTAAGAAATGAAGCTCCCTTTCTCCATCTGTTACTGGTATAGTACAAGGGGCTGATCTGTTGGGGGTTTGTTCTCGAGTTTGGGGGATTGTACTTATCTTGTATCTTTTTGAAGTTGCTGTTTATCCCATCTATCACACATACTCGCACAGCTAGGCAGTAAATCAGTCGTCTATTCCTATTGTGCATATTTCGCATCCATATTACATCCATTTTTGCAGACCATAATATAGAGATAATGTTAATCCATAAGGCTACTCACCTATAAAGTAACCACATATCTGAAAAACACAGCATGCTTGCCATTGAAGTCTATGGAGAATATTAAAATGTGGATGTGTGTGTGTGTGTTGGTTCATGTTCCTGTCTGGAGGACACTATACAGAAATACTGAGTACCATATACCATGCTATACAGAGTGGGCAGATGGTCTTGTTGTTTATTATTCCTTAATAATATATGAGAATAATAATAATAATGTTCCGGAAAGTGGAGAGAATAATAAATAAATAAAGCAAATGACACTAATGTTGATGTAACAGACAAAGGGCACGGGTCATTTCCTTTTCCCTCAACTTAAAGTGACTCTTTGTTACGAGTGTCTCCCATCTAGGCCAGGTCTGCGCTCATAGACTTGTATGGCTTTTATAAACAAGATGATGCTTTGGCTGAGCTCATGTCTTTGACACCTTGATGCTTTCATGTCAACATGTTACAAAAAGAAGAATATTACACCTCGTGTCACCAAGACTTTTGTTGTTTTCCGGTTCAGCTAAACAATTCCAATCCTCACTTTCCTTAAGGCAAGCTGCTGTCTGTTACAGCTTAAGAGGTGCGTCCCTTTAACCCAGCCTTTATCCAGTTTATCCAGTTGTCGGATAGATCATCACCATGATAGTGTCTGCGCTGGGCGGGGGTAATAACACAAATCCAGCACTTTGCTTGCCCTTCGTCTTTGATATGTCTTTGATATGTTCCTTTTGCTACACTCATTGTTAGCTGCTATTGTCTCTAGATTTTGTCCACAGCACGTTAGACCATTAGTTTGTTTTTAAAGGGGCTCTTCAGCGATTTTATTTTTTCTTCACATCAACTGGTGTCAGAAAGTTATACAGATTTGTAATTTACTTGTATTTAAAAATGTCAAGTCTTCCGGTACTTATCAGCTGCTGTATTCCCTGCAGGAAGTAGTATATTCTTTCCAATCTGACATAGTGCTCTCTGCTGCCAACTCTGGCCATGTCAGGTACTGGCTAAAGCAGGAGAGGATTTTTATGGGCATTTGCTACTGCTCTGGACAGTTATACGGCCACAGACAGAGAGAGCAGCAGAGAGCACTGTGGAAAGAATACACCACTTCCTGCAGGACATACAGCAGTTGATAAGTACTGGAAGGGTAAGGATTTTTTTTTTTTTTTTTTAAATAGAAGTAAATGACAAATCTATGTAGTTTTTTTACTCTAGTTGATTTGAAAGAAAAAAGTTGCCGGAGTACCCCTTTAAAGAAAATCATTTATTCATGGAATAACGGGAACAGATCAATGAAATGTCCAGGAATATTTGTCATCAGATAATTCTAGGCAATCGTAGAAGAAGATGAAACATGCGTCGGGTATGGCTGGGGTTTTTCTGTATCTATTTGACTTACTTTATTCCACTGTATGCGTTGTGCGGCATTGCTGGAATCCAGCTCTCTATATCCCAGACTGCTGAGTAAGCAGGGTTATATCTGTGTTACCTCATGTATTGTGCTATTGTTAGGCTGCTATTGTTCTTTATGCGGCTTCATTTGTTATGAGGTGTAAATCGGGACCAATGACATGAGGTTTTATACCCATCAGCTCAGTTTTGGGTTGTTACCTTATTCCTCTGGTATTACTTTGCTCATTACTGGTTACTAGTTTTTACTTTTTTTCTGTTGTCACCGGGCTTCACTGTTGTTTATGTCTGTCTTGCAGATTGTGTGTTTTTATGGTTTTTTTTTTTTTTTTTTACCAATCTTGAATAAAATTTTCTATTTTTATTTTTTGGTTGTGTGTTTGTTAGATGTGGGATTTTTTGGGTTTATACTTTTTGGCCCATATCGGCTTTATTAATATCAGATAATTCTCATGCCACAACGGGATCATCTAGGTCAGTCACAGGCCTTATTACACTTACCCATGCCACATACCTTAGCAGGATGAGGTTTATTTCACACGTGCATTGAGTGCTATAGAAGTGTTTGTGTATCTGACCATTATTTTCCATCTCGAGCTAAAGAGTTTT
This sequence comes from Dendropsophus ebraccatus, assembly GCF_027789765.1. NCBI lineage: Eukaryota > Metazoa > Chordata > Amphibia > Anura > Hylidae > Dendropsophus > Dendropsophus ebraccatus. The sequence continues at coordinate 113,922,553 of NC_091460.1, forward strand.
TTTTCGCCTCAACCTTTTTTTTCTACATAAGATCCTACGATGAGATGAAACAAATGTAAGATAAAGTATGACTTTCAGCGTGTTCTGCTCTGTTATCCAGGTTAAACTGGTTCTAACATACATATTATTAAAGAAATATGTGCTGTATGTATGTACCATTACTATCTTGTTTAGTGTTCACACTTAATTTTTATTCAGACTTCATCAGACTTTATCAAACATGGTATAAAGTGAAACTGGCTCAGTTGCCCCTAACAACCAATCAGATTCCACCTTTCATTTTCCAAAGAGTCTGTGAGGAATGAAAGGTGGAATCTGATTGGTTGCTAGGGGCAACTGAGCCAGTTTCACTTTACACCATGTTTGATAAATCTCCCCCACTCTATTAATACCCCTGCTTGGGTTTATGCTGCTGCTCATTGTTTAGCCCTTGACACCTTACATCATGTACAGTTCTGGGAACTGAATAATGTAAAGCTGGTGATGTCGGCCATCAGGGACCGGAGCTTTGGAACAATTAACCTCTGTCACCTGTGCTCCCTTATACTCTTAGGATTGTGCAGTGTCACGAACAACATCCTGAACTGCTCATTTCCCATTGTACAAGTCAAGACCTTTGTGCTGCTGGCAATATAAAATGGGGACAGGCATTCACATTGTTAAAGTTACAAGGTGTATGTAAATGACTTGTTCTCATTCACACACGTGATCTAGTTTAAAGTGTACGTGTTGTTTAATTTTTTATTTTTTGCAGAAATCAATAGTACAGGTGATTTTAAGAAACTTTGTAATTGGTTTTATTAGCTGACCAATGCATTTTTATCATGAGAAAGCAGTTTGAAGCTCTCCCCCTTGTCTTCATTGTTGTCTATGGAGAGGGGAGGGGTGGAGGGAGATGAGGCACCAAAACAGGACAACAAAAAATTAATTTACGGCTACATCACCAGCTAGTTCCTCTGAAATAAGCACTGACCTCTATGACCTCTGAATACCGCCTTTCACACAGCTCCCACTGTGTAATCCTTTGTTCTCTGCTGCCGACTAGACTCCCTCCTTACTCCTCCCCCCTCCCCTCTCCATGGAACAGACAGGGGCACGTCTAATGCAACAAGACGTGATTTTTTGATAATGAGCAGTGAATGAGAGGGGAAGGGGGACCTGGGGAAAGTCTTTTTGAATGCAGATAATGGCATATTTGGCTAACAAACCCAATTACAAAGTTTCTTAAAATCGCTTGTACTAAAAAAAACTACTGTGGCACTTTAAGCATCATTGTTATGGTCCCCCCACCCCCCTTCCTTCAGGGGGTTGTTGTAATCAAACTCCACTGTCACCTTGGTTGAACTTGGCCTCTGGTTACATCGCACTTAAAAATATTTATTAAAAAAAAATCTAGAAATATAAACAGAACTGCAGCTATTTGGACATTTAGAAGTCAGTGGCACGGATATATGATTGCATATATAAGGCACAATATAGGGTGTATGTATCAAAGCCTACACCTAGCACACATTGTTAAAAAGTTAAACATTTCAAATTGAGCAACTTATTACCAGTCTGTGCCCCTTTCACTAAGTAGGCGTTGTGCGAGGGGAGGCATGACCTTCCTGTGTGCAAGAGTTCTTATAATAAATTTAACACTAACACATCTACACCAGCTTGGAGCTTGGACTCTGCTAACATATGAGTTACTTATGTACTTTAAGTTTCAGTTTTTTCTTTTTCTTTTTTTTAATTTAAAAATAGGCCACTGGTTAATAACCCCACTGCCCCCCAATATGCAGCCACTGTTTAATAATGGGCTCCCCATAGTGAGAGTTAAAAAGATAAAAATATATATATATATATATATATATATATATATATATATGTAAAATAAAATATATCTAAAATAAGAAAAATAGAATATAAAATAAAATACATAAAAAAACTGTATATTCTCTACCTCACCTGCTCCCCGCAGTTCTTCTCTGCGAGTCCTAAGCAGAGACTCCTTGCATCAGAAGCTCCTGGGCCTGCACCTCTAGCAGTTTGTGCATGCAGCTGAAGGACACTCTACCCAGCCCGCCCCTGGGTACACAGAGGGGCTTCTTGTGACTGCAGGCAATATGCTGCCTGCAGTCACAAGATGATTGGCAGCGCGAGGAGCCAATGGCTTCTCACAATGTAAATCAGGGCGTCCTATTTTACTATAACCATTGGACATGCTTATAGTTAAAGGGGAACGCTCAGCACCCACCAGTAGACCTGGGACTTGCCTGGGTTCACTGCTGACTGATGGGTTGATGCACCCTATGATGTGTACTCCTAAGGCCGACCCTTGGTACACCCTTCTTTCTAGTATAAACAATAGGTATCTGCCCGACGCCTGCACAAATTAAGTGAGAACATATGAATCGATGGTTCGATACAACTGTAAATTTAAACAAAACTTTTAGAGTTGCAAATATTAATTAAATTTAAAAAAAGGTTTTTGTTGTTTTTTCTTTTTACAGGATGTATAAATGTATATACTAGTGAGCAAACTTATCAAGAAGCGAACAGAACAAGGAATTATTAGTGTGTTAACAGCATATCACAAGATAAATAAAGACATAATAGCCGCCAGCTTAGGCGATCCATCAGCTATATAATTACATAGCTGGTATCACAACTGCATAGATATTAGTATTATAAGACATTATTCCACCCTTCATAACCTAAATAATTATACCATAAGGAATTCCTATACTTGTTTATTTTCTTGTATCCTTCTCCATGATTACTTTAGCTGCAGTAATGATATATTTCTATACTCTGTGTTGCAGAACCGGGCAGATTGCACCATTTATCCCACAGTGATGACTATAGCACATCCAGTGAGAGTCCTTCAGTTGTGTCATCAGACCCAGATTTCAGACAAGGTAAGCATTAGTGAGGCAGAGCATTACATTGAATGTCTCAGACCCATTCATTTCCCAGTTTTAGGGTACATTGTTGGTATACGCCAAGATACCAGTAAAAAGTAGAACTTCAATTCTTGAGGCTTACAAACAAAACAAGCACCGTATTTTCTTGCATAGAAGACAACTGGGCGTATAAGACGACATCCCAAATATAGAGTTTGGCATATGCCCACTGTATAAGACTAACCCTCTTCCACACCAAATAAAAATTATTAAAAATATCAGACAGCAGCGAGATCTAAACGGCAGAGAAGGGGATACAGTAATACCGGTAGGATACAAGGGCGGGCCAGATTGGTAAAAGAGGGGTGTTTTTCTGGGCACAGCGTTACTCTACCATATCTCTATTTTCCCATACCCCGGTCGCCTGCAGCTTGCTCTGCCCTTCATACCATCACCAGATATGGCGGGGATACCAACATTTTTGAGCTCCCCCCACCGTATGCAGCGACCGCAGATTCTCCAGTCCGGTTCTGAAATTTTTCAGTACCTGCCCTATAAGACGACCCCTGAATTTTGAGACGTTTTTCCTGGGTAGTCTTATACGCAGGAAAATACATTATATGCAGGTTATAGACCAAACTTACTTACTATTATGCTATGTTTGGTTAAAAAAAAAACACCCAGAGAGTGGCCAACCCCTTTCAGCATCTAGATTTATTATAGCCTCCAACTCTTTAGGTAGAGTCCCAGCCCTTCCTGAGCCAGGACACATTTTAATATATTGCTGTGTTGTAAATATATCGGCTTTACCTTGTAAAATCTGTTTCCCAGTAATCCTATTTTGTTTGCTCACCTGATTTATTTTTTTTACTATCATAGTTTTTTGTACTCCTCTTGGCATACAACATGATTTGGCCTAGAGCCCAGTTAGGTGAAGATATAGCCCTTAGTCATGTATTTCAGCACACTGCCTGCCTTTGTTATATGTTGTAAAAAATAGTTGTGATTTGAAATGTGATGCTATGCTACTAATACTGACATTGTGAGTCCCAGCGTACAGAACTATGGAATAGATTTAGTGGACTATATTTGAAGTGTAACTGTCCCTTAATTGTCTCTTGCAGAAATAAAGTACAAGCAAGAAACTCTATAATAGGTTTTATTAGGCAAGAAAAGCCTCTTTCTGTACTCAAAATGCTGTTTTGCAGCCTCCCCCCCTCACTTCTTATCTGCTCATTATCAGGCAAAGCCGTCTTCATTACAGAGGAGCAAAGTGAAGACTCGTTTGCTGAGTTCCATTATAACCTATGGAGGGGGGAGGTGCCGAGGGGGATAAGTGAGCAGGAAGAGGAGACAAAAAGCTGTACAGTTTGTAGACTGGGCACATAAAACGCTGGATTCAGGGGTCAGAAAGGTCATTACTTATCTGGGAGCTTGGTGAGAGAAGATTGCAGGATGATGTTTCATACAGCCCTGCTTTTCTCTTCTCTGTGCTCACTCACTCCCCTTGGCCCCTCCCCCCTCCATAGAGCATAATGAACACAGGAATCCTGCTTCTAACGTGAGGGGGAAGTAGAAAAACAGCTTTGTGAGTATAGAAGGAAACTCTTTTGACTAATAAAACAGAGTTTCTTATATCGATTGTTCTATTGATTCCAGAAAAGTGACAGTTTAAATGATAGTTACCCTTTAATATATTTAATTAATAGGAAGCCTACTAGACCTGGTAAGTTTTGACATTTTTCATCAGTAAGTTCCATGATAAAAAGCTAAAACGTTTGAAATCACAAAATACATGAATCTAAAAGCTATAACATATGGCATGGCACAAAATAGATACATAACAAACATCAGATGAGAACATTAGCTGACATAACTAAGTGATTGCTTGTAGTCTGGCAACACTACAAATAAATATGGTTTTATACCGTAATTGACTACTGGCCAGAAACTCCAACTGAGCCGATCACTTAGGTGGTTTCACTCAGATGGTGGAATATAGGACTGGGACCAGGTGATGGTGAATAAATGTGGTAAACAGTTGGAACCGTAGATTTCACAGTTTCTCATATTTATTTGACAAATTAATCTTAATAAGTATAAATAATAATCAAGGCTGAACTGTTTATTTTCCAGGGAGAAGACCGGAAGGATTGAGAGGATATGACTCAGCGGGTGTTCTTACTGGAAGTGAAGAGTCTAATCGTGCACAGCATGCCTTAAGGTAATCCATTGTTATCTGTTAGTAATTGTAGTTGCTGAAATCAAGTGTCCTAGGCTCTGATAACATCACCTTAAAGGAGACCTGTCACCCCCCGTGCCGGGGTGACAGGCTCCCGACCCCCCGTTACAGCCCCCTATACTCACCTGATCCCGCAGGGTCAGCTGCGTGCGGCCACCGCTCATCATTTTAGGTGTTTGGGGGGGGGGCTGTGTTGTGTGCCGCGGGTGGCCACCGCTCATCAGTCAGGTGCGGGAGGGGGGGTGTCGGGTGCCGTGGGGGGGGGTGTCGGGTGCTGCGGGCGGCCACCGCTCATCAGTTCAGGTGCAGGGGGGGGGGGGGAGGCAGGTGGTGGGGGCGGCCACCGCTCATCAGTTCAGGTGCGGGGGGTGTCGGGTGCCGCGGGTGGCCACCGCTCATCAGTTCAGGGCTGGGGGGATGCTTTCAGACAGGGAGACAGTGATCAGCAGCAGCTGTCACTGTGTCACTGTCCTCCCTCTTTTCAATGTGCTGGGTTAGAAGCGATAACCCAGCCCATTGAAGAGACTGAGGACAAGTGATGCCGTCTCAAAGGGTCGGGGCCAGGAGCAGGGAGCGTGTCGGAGTGGACTGAGAGCTGATGATTCTATGCAATCGGTGGGGGTGGGGGCACCTAGATAACAGCAAAACTGTGCAGAATCCATAATAACTTTATATTGTAAAGATGGAAAGCTACGGGTGGGCAACGTATTAATGCTAAAATAATTTGGGGGGGAATACCCCTTTAAGCGCTGTGTTTTGAGACTCTTCAGTGAGGCTCCACAAGCTCTTCTTTTGCATACCTATTTTGTTCATGCCCATAAATGCAGTAAGTACGCATGGCCATATTGCACTGGATGGACCCTACTGCTCTTCCAGCCCTGTTCACTGTATAGATCTGGTTGTGGCAGCCATGCTGAACAGCTGATTGGCCAGGGTGCCAGATAGGCCATCAGATTCTTTTTTTTTTTTTTTTTTTTTTTTTTAATACGTATGCTTCCCTCTCATCCTTTTATCATTACATTCGAAGAGCTATAACCTTTATTTTTTTCTCTGGACACCGCCATATGAGGGCTTGTTTTTTGTGGAAAGAGTTGTAATTGTAATGACACTATTTGGGGGTATATGCTGTGTATTTTATAAACTTTTGTGATAGGATTTCTTCATTACTTTTGAGGTTTATAAAACAGGACATATTAAATTCCCGTATTAGCTGGATTGCACACATTTCTATGTGGTACCATACGATAGAGCGCTAGCCGTTCCCTCTACAATTTCTGCTCGAAGTTTATTGAAATGCGGAAGATTTGCTATAAATATCTGAGTATGTCACCTTTTCTTCTTACCAATGCAGCCCTAAGTATGAAACCCCTCCAGAAAGAGGCGATATCAATCAAGAAATGCGCAAGCGTCAGGAGGAGGATATGATGCAAATGAAGGCCAAGATGGCTTTTAAACAATCCAGATTGAACTTGTATGCAGGGGATATGCCTCGAGCGTCTATGTTGGACATCTCTAGGGATCCTATACGAGAAATTGCCATGGAAACAACAATGACACAAAGAAAATTAAGGGTATTTATTGATTTAAGTGTTTTGTGATTTATGACAACGCTGTTACCTAAATAGATTTCCAACTTGGCGTAAAACGCTGAAACAAATGCTATAATAGCTGGCTTATAGGAAACCTGTCAAGTGGAACATGATGTTTAGGCGGCATGTTTGTTTTGTTTTTTTTTGTTTTTTTTTTGGGAGATGACAGAACAAGTAAGTTGGAATGTAATGGTTTAACCCCTTACCCTGTCACATATTCTGGGCCTTTTTTTCAAATCAACTGGTATCAGAAAGTTGTACAGATTTGTCATTTACTTTTGTTAAAAAAATCTCAAGTCTTCCGATACTTCGATCAGTTGCAGGAAGTGAGTGTATTTTTTCCAGTCTGACACAGTGCTCTCTGCTGCCACCTCTGTCCATGTCAGGAACTGTCCCGAGCAGGACTGGTTTTCTATGGGTATTTGCTACTGCTTTGGACAGATCCTTCTTAAGGAACTCATGTCTTCTTAGTGAAGTGGTTCTTCATTGTTCTCATAGTGTGGGAACCTCCTCAAGAAGACAATGAATGAATGGATGAGTTATAGTTGAAGTAAATAAATAGTGGTTTATTTATTTGTAGGTTGAATGCCTTTTTAGATAGAAAGGTTATCATTAAATCTGCATGTGTCACTTTGATATGGTAATCTGTCCACTAATTTATTTGTACCAATATATTTGCTGTCCAAAGGATAGAGTAATCTTAAAGCAGACACGTCACCATGAAAATGCTACCCAAGCTATCAACATCAGGTTATAGAGCAGAAGGAGCTGAGCGAATTTATATATATCTTTATTGGAAAAGATTTAGCATAACTTGTAATTTATTGATATAAATCCATAAAGAGTCCAGTTCATTGACACCGCCCACTGGACTCCTTATCACAGAATGAGCAGAGACTTTAATCAACAAGTTATACATAATCTTTTCCCACAAAGATATATATCAATCTGCTCAGTTCTTCCAGCTCTACAACATAATGGCGATGGCTTATATAGCATTGTCTTCACTCTTTGTTTCAATAATTTATCTTTTCCCCTTCAGAAGTTTTTTGGGCCAGAGTTTGAAAAGATGACTCTTGAACCTTGCGTCTCGCTGGATCTCCCCAGGTCGATTTTGGTAAGAACGCCGGATTTTCTGGCATCTCTTTGTAATTTGCAGTTATTATTTTTCCTTTTTAAAACTTTTTTTTTTTTAAAGACCAAAAAGGGAAAGAATGAGGAAGCTCGGCGTAAAGTGAACATCATCCTTCTGAGTGGACAGAGGCTTGAGTTAACCTGTGATGTCAAGTCTACCTGCAAAGATGTCTTTGATATGGTGGTGGCTCATATTGGTTTGGTTGAGCACCACTTATTTGCCTTTGCAATGCTAAAAGGTAAGTTATATTCTATTATTATTTATTTTTTACCCTCTTATGTTAGAGATTTAGCCTGCTTAGGGATTCATTATTAATATAGTAAATATTTTTAATATTTTAAGAAGTTGTAACGTAACAAAAAAAGTGAAGTTCAGTAAAGTAAAACCACAAAAAAAGAACATGATGGATTAACATAAAATATGTGTGTGCTCTTCTTAATGGATCTGTTGAATCCAACAGCTGTAGGAGGTGGGTCCCCCTCCCCTGTTCAATTAAGTCACACCCTTAACTGTAAACGATCGCAAACAAGATTATTTATTGTTAACCTGAAATCGTTCACCATATTACACAGAACGATGGTCGTTAGTTACGATCGTTACTACGATTGTTATTGCGATCATTACTGTGATCGTTTACTCCTTCTGATTCCAGAAAAACAATGAACAATGTGCAATTACACTGAACAATTAGTGAAAAAATGCGGAACTTGAGCGAATGAATGTGGAATTACTGCGAATGATTAACAATAATTTTAGGTTCAGATCTAGATCAACGACATACGAACGTTTTTTCGATCGTTGCCTGCAATTACACAGAACGATTATCATTTAAATTTGAACGATATAACGATTTTTCGCACGATAATGATCCCGTGTAATAGGGCCCTTAGGGTGCGTTCACATGTACTTGATCCGCAGCAGATTTAATGGTGCAGATTTGATGCTGTGTTCAGTTATTTAGATCAAATCTGCTGCGGGTCTGCAGCATAAAATCCGCTGCGATACGGTATGTGTGAAGCTACCCTTAAAGAGAACCAATCACACCGAATATGCCCCTAATGTTAAGGAAACGTGCTGGTACATCTCCCAGCATGCTTCCCAAACATGCCCCCGTACCCTCCGTCCCCTCCTTGGTTATGCCGCAATCTTACATTTTTGAAGTCCCGCGCTGTATGGTAATAAGGTGTAAGTAGTCACGGTGGGCATATGTAGTCATGGTGTGGGCGGCTGTAGTCATGGTCCTGAGCGGCTGTGAGCGCTGTAATCACGCCCAGAGGGGTGTGATTGAAGGAGCTGGCTCTGCCGACGTCACCCGTGGATTGTGTTTCACGTCGGCGGCGCGGCAACGTCTTTAGCACGCCACGCATGCGCAGTACGGCAGGAGATAACGCTGATGTTCTGCACTTGGGCGGCGTGCTAAAGACGTTGCAGCGCCGCAGACGTGAACGCAGCCCAGGACCGCAGCGTTCACAGCCGCCCAGGACCATGACTACAGCCGCCCACACCATGATTACATACGCCCACCGTGACTACTTACACCTTATTACCATACAGCGCGGGACTTCAAAAATGTAAGATTGCGCCATAACCAAGGAGGGCACGGAGGGTACAGGGGGATGTTTGGGAAGCATGCTGGGGGATGTACTAGCACGTTTCCTTAACATTTGGGGCATATTCGGTGTGATTGGTTCCCCTTAAAGGGAAACTTCAGTGATTTTTTTTTTCTTTCAAATCAACTGGTGTCAGAAAGTTATAGATTTCTAATTTACTTCTATTTAAAAATCTCAAGTCTTCCAGTACTTATCAGCTGCTGTATGTCCTGCAGGAAGTGGTGTATTCTTTCCAGTCTGGCTCAGTGCACTCTTTTGCCACCTCTATCCGTGCAGGAGAGATTTTCTTTGAGCTTTTGCTACTGCTCTGGACAGTATCTGTCACAGGCAGAGGTGGCAGCAGGGAGGACTGTGTTAGACTGGAAAGAATATATTGCTTCCTGTAGGGCATACAGCAGCTGATAAGTACTGGAAGACTTGAGTTTTCTTAAATAGTAATAGTAATTTACAAATTTATATAACATTCTGACACCAGTTGATTTGATAGAAAAGGAAATTGAAGGAGTTCTCCTTTAAAGAATTCTTTTATCCAATAGGTACATGCAGTAGGGGCATTTTTACTGCAGTTTGCGCATTTGCAATACTATGCTGTCTAAGATTGATGATGCTTGTGAGGACATCGAGGCCACCAGCATGGAGCAATATAGGTTATTCTTTTTTAGCAAATGAATTATTTTTTTATGTTGCAGACAGTGAATTCTTCTTTATTGATCTTGACCAAAAATTGTCCAAAGTGGCTCCAGAAGGCTGGAAAGAAGACGCCAAAAAGAAAGGCAAAACAGGGGTCAACTTCACCTTGTATTTCCGTGTAAAGTTTTTTGTTGATGACGTCAGCCTTATACAGTAAGCATATTAGTTTCCCCTTGCTATACACATAGATATATATTATTTAGTGGTCTTGACTGACTGCTTCTTCTCTCTGCCCAGACATAGCTTCACCCGTCACCAGTACTATCTGCAGCAAAGAAGGGACATATTAGAGGAACGTTTACACTGTGATGATGAGACTGCTTTGCTTCTGGCATCCCTGGCTCTCCAAGCAGAATATGGAGACTACCATCCAGATGTAAGTTCTTGCAGCTCAACAAAGAGACCATGCAAGATAACATTACCTTTGTCTATTCCTTACCCTTCAAGGGATCAATGAACCAAATTGGTGGGATCAAAAGGAGATTGAGCCCTCTAATGTATTTGAACAATAATAATAATAATAATAATAATTATACATTTATTTGTATAGCGCCAACAGATTCCGCAGCGCTGTACAACATTTTTTTTCCTGGAGAAAACCGAAGCATTTCCAAATGGCAGGGGGTTCTTCTCTCTGCTGCCTGCCATTTGACTATGGATAAATTGGTCCTAAAGCTCCCAAATATCAAGTGATTGTGAATTATAAAAAAGATGATGTATGGTTTTCAAAAGTTAAAAAAAAAAATCCAGTGGTGTTTGGTACATAGTTTTGCTATAAACATTCCATTATAACTAGCGTGTTATTCAATGCAGCTCATGCTCTTTGGTTAGGAGTCCAGTGGGCAGTCCCTATCAGTGATTAAAGCGACTCAGTACCCACAATCTGCCCCCCCTCCCCCAAACCACTTGTACTGTCCAAGATCTGTTCTGGGGTCTGTTTGGTAGGTGATGCAGTTGTTTTCCTAAAACAACTTTTAAACTTTTAGCGTGGCCTAGAGCACCCATGCACTAGGCCTGTGACACCTCTCCGTCCCTCTTCACACCCCTAGAAAGATTTCTCCTATTCATCACTTGTCTGAACACTGCAGATAAGCCTTAACGATCCAGCACATGTGCAGTGTTCAGACAAGTGATGAATAGGAGAAATCCTGCCTGGGGCATTGCTAATGGTGAGGAGGGCGGGGAGGAGGGACGGAGAGGTTTTGCAGGCCTAAGGCACAGACACTCTAGAACTGCAAGTTTTAAAGTTCTTTTTTTAGGACAACAACTGCATCACCTGCCGAACGAACCCCAGAACAGATCTCTGATTAAAAGCAGCTATCTGAAGGTACAAGTGGTTTGGGGGGGGGGGTAATTTTGTGGGTACAGAGTCGCTTTAACAACTTTCTCTGTATGTACAATTATTCAGAATGCCTGTCAATCACTGAGTAAAGGTCCCCTTTTACATGGTTTGGCCGGGGCTGTGCAAGGATCAGCGAGATCAGCGCTCGTTTTTAGTGTCTTTACACGGCATAACAAATCGAGCAGCTGGGCTGTACAAATGATTCTTGTAGTTTTCAGATCAACACCAGTGCATACATACCATCAGCGCTGCTGTGTGATCCAGTATCCAGCTCTCCTTTGGCTCTCAATCATTCTGGAGCAGGAGCAGGATGGGATGCCGGACCACACAGCAGTGCACTAGGCATGTATGCACTGATGGTGGTCTGGAAACTGATCGCATGTATATATGCATATTCAGTTTCCCTTTGCTATTGGCAACACATCTCCTGTTTACACGGGAAGATTTGCATCCAATATCGCCAATTTCTTACCCCCGCTCTGTATCATGTGCTTGCAGATTGGACTGCATTTTCATCATTACAGAACAGATAATATGATCTGAAAATGAAATATGTGTTTATATTATTACAGTTCAAGGATGTAACCAGAGGTGGTTCCCATTGTACTTTCAGGTGCACGGCTTAACCTATTTCCGGATGGAACATTACCTTCCCGCTCGAGTGATTGAGAGACTGGATCTTTCTTATCTGAAGGAAGAGCTGCCCCGGCTGCACAACACTTACGCTGGAGCTTCAGAAAAGGAAACAGAAATTGAATTCCTAAAAGTAATCACATCTCTTTGTTATTTTCTGTTTTCTGTGATTTAAAACCTTCGAGAAACCAGATTCTTGTTGACCTAGATTCCAAAACTACAAATAGGTATTGTCCTTACATTTTACATCTGAATATTCTGTATGCTCATAGTGATAAATTACCAGAAATGACATTACTATCAGGATCTGTATTTTACCAATAATAATCAACGGCCATTGTTGTAGGTTGCAACAACGGCCATTGTTTATTGACAGCGGCTGATTACATTATAGTGTATGGAACAATGGCTGTAGTGTATACAGGGTGTATACACTACGGTCGCTCTCTGCGGCCACACAAAATAATTGAAAGGTCTATTTTGTACAGCCAATGTTAAGTAAACAAGGCCGTACAAAACAGCCTGTGCTCGCAGTGTAAAGTACGACTCCCGACTGGAGTGTGGGCACACCCGAATGTGCCTGCATTACAATTAAAATCAAGTTGTGTGAAACTGGTTCAGTTGCCCCTAGCAACCAATCAGATTCCACCTTTCATTTTCCAAAGAGTCTGTGAGGAATGAAAGGTGGAATCTGATTGGTTGCTAGGGGCAACTGAGCCGGTTTCACTTTACACCATGTTTGATAAATTTCCCCCTTCTTAGTCTATACAGAAACAACACGTATACCTACAGATGTAGGCTATGTTCACTTGTTGTATGACGCTGGCCGTTCCGCGACCCAGCCGAGTCACGAAGTGGCCGGTGTCAGAAAGGACCATCCCGACCGGTACTGCGGTACCGACCGGCTGATCTTTACTGCCGCTGAATTCGGATGCGGGCACATCCAAATTCCCCGCTGCTCACATTGTGTGAACTGACAGGGTTTTCTGCAGCCGCTATTCATTGAATAGCGGCCGCAGAAAACTAACATGTCAGTTTCTTGCGGTGCTGCCAGGGATCCCGGCGGGGGTGTATAGTGTATTCACTTGCTATTATCTTGAGGAACATTGGTGAAAGTTTTGGCTGTCCAGGCATGATGGGAGTGGTAGTTTTGCAACAGCTGGAGAACCAAGGCTCCCTATATAAGATTGCAGAATATGTTGGTGCTAAATAACTAACTCTTTCTCACTAGGATGTCCTCTGTTCTAACCTGTTCTCGTATTACAGAATATTAACAGCATAGCTTGTCTCTCCATTATTTTGGTAGGTATGCCAGAGACTTCAGGAGTATGGGGTTCACTTTCATAGAGTGTTTCCTGAGAAGAAGTCCCAGACTGGTATCCTTCTTGGAGTGTGTCCTAAAGGTGTGCTCATCTTTGAGGTCCACAATGGAACCCGGGCTCCAGTACTGCGATTCCCATGGAGAGAAACAAAGAAGATTTCTTTTACTGTAAGTCTGACAATCTGTACAAAGCAAAGGCCGCTCTGGCCCACAGCTTTATATCTCGTTGGGCCGCAGCGTTTGCTTTTACCTTTCTGTAAGCACTGTTAATATATGATCGTTGGGCAACTAATGGTTCTCTTATTGCAGTATGCATGGTCATTGTGCAATCCACATCTAAAGGTCCCCATACACTTTATACTGGTGTTTGCAGGGACAGGTTCGACTGTCAGTAAAGTACAAGTGTATGGGGGCCTCTCCAGACTCCACTGACAGATGATGTCGATATAGGGCTTGTGTGTGATAGAATTTCACTACCTGACCTTTTTGTTCTTGAAAAGATGAGCTGCCACCACAGCTGCTCATGTGTATGGGGAGGACGGGGGAAATAACTGTTGATCGAAGAGTAGTTCAGCCAGCGGTTATTGAAGGGGTATGACCCACTTAAGGCTATGTTCACACTACGTATATTTTTGTAAAACCACGGCTGTTGTACAACGGCCGTGATTATTACGAGAATATACGTTGCATTGCTGCCTATGGGATCCCGGCCGGAGCATATGCACAAAGTAAACGCTCCGGGCAGCATCCCTCATGGCGCCGCAAACAACTGACATGTCAGTTTTCTGCGGCTGCTATTCATTAAATAAACCATGTCAGTGCACACTATGGAGCAAGGGGCTAAAATCACACTCCCCTCCTCTAAAGCTGTGCTGTCCTGCTCTGTGGTGATTCTGTCCATAAGCTGGCCGACCATGGAGGAGCATGTGACCATGCCCTCTGTGTCCTCCAAAGGCATATACAGACACAGTGGTGGACACTGGGGGCAAGGTATAGTCACATGCTCCTCCATGCTCGGCCATCTTATGGACAGAATCACCACTGCGGGGTGGGGTAGTCTGCAGCGAGAGCATTCTCCACTGCAGCTTATTGCTTCCAGAACAAAGGGGTCAGGTGGTGATTTTCCATGACTACAGACCCCTGTCACCACCAACATTATCTATTCTTGTTAGTTTTAGACAGCCCCACACACTTTAGATTGACGTCTGAATCATTGTCTGAGTTCATGTACCAAATGGGAAGCATTATTTATTTTTATACTACTATATAGGTTGGACTTGAGTGTCGTGGGTTAGCTGCAAATCCTTCTTTCCATAAATTACTTTTTAATTTTTCCCTTTCAAATTAGCAAGATTGTGCCAAAAACAAAGTACAAATATGAGGGATTTTTTTTTTAAACATTTTATGCAGAATCTTCGATAAGTTGACGTCACTAGCTTACTGTAGTAATGTGCACGATCGGCACATGTGTAAGCTATTAATCTACCATTGACAAAGCATAACACGTTGAATTGTAATTTTTCAAATTTTTTTGGCTGCAGAAGAAAAAAATAAGTTTGCAGAACACATCAGATGGAATCAAGCATGTTTTCCAAACGGACAGCAGTAAGACCTGCCAGTACCTCCTACACCTCTGCTCTTCCCAGCATAAGTTCCAGCTACAGATGAGAGCCAGACAGAGCAGTCAGGAGACGCAAGATATTGGTAAAATTAACAAAGCTTTTCTGTATTTCATATGGTTCTCCCACAAGCTTATCCTTTACCTTGGGCCCTGACCTGTTGCCATAGACTTTTGTTTTACAAAGAAAAAACCGTGCCCAACAGTTATAGGAGACCCTATTCACTGTCATGGGAGAGCTTTCTAAGCATGCTATGTGACCTATGGAGAGGTCATTGCATCGGGACAGGGGGCACTGAGCTCTGAACATCAGCTATTTTTATACTAGTATCGCCTTTCACTGTCTTGTCTGTGATTTTAAAGGAGAAGTCCGACAAGGGAAATTTTTTTTTAAACTTGCCAGGGAGGGGGTGGGTGAAATAGAATAGCAAGCAACTAAACCCAACCCCCCCCCCCCCCCCCTGGCTCCAGCGTTGGCGCCCAAAGTGATGGGATTTGGCGCTGACAGGTTGAGCGGGCCTGATACGGACCGGCTAGGGACTGGTGTCTAGAGCGTTGGACTGCTCGCACCAGCGCTGGAGCTGGGAAGGTAAGTGCATATTATTTTACTGACCCACCGACCTGCCAGCAAGTTTGGAAAAAATAATCCCTGCCCGGACTTTCCCTTTAAGACAGACACTTCTGTACAGACCAGGAAGTCTCAGCTTATTATTAGGCCTGGTGGCGAAAAATTTTAGGATTATTTTATAAAATAGATAGTAAAAAAAAAAAAAAAACACTTAATCCACAATTCTTAAACACAGGCTTCATTGGGAGCTGTAGCGATAGCCATGTCATCTCAACCAAGTTTCCAGATACATGTTTAAAAAATGTAACCATGTGACTGTCAGTCTATTTATTTATTTATTTTTTTATTTATGTATGTTAGAACGGACATCACTGTGGAGCTTGAACATCCAGGCAGAATCTCTCCGGGGACTTGGCATAGCCCGGGCAATCAGTACAACTAGCTTGGCAAGCAGTACTTTGAACAGGATGGCCATACGCCCTGTGTCTATCCAGCCTGACCTTCTGAAGAGACTTTCTTGCTCTGATTTGTCAGCTCTTCAAACACACATTGGAAATGGGCCAAAGGACAGACAAACCAAGAACCCCTGGGAGGACCGTCCTCGGGTCATTAGCAAATCTTACCATGATCTCAGTCAGGTTTCTCAGTCTCCGCAAAGGAGGATGCTTAATACTAGGATGGACAGTCCCCCTAATACACTGGAAGAACTGATGAGCCGGGCATCTTTTCATTATATGGCGAAGTCTGATACGGAGTCAGTGACTGGATATGGAAAGCTGAATGAGTATGTTACATTTACTTCTTATTTATTTCTTTATTACGAGAAAAAATTCTAGTGACTGGAGCGAATGTATGAAAATTCGGAATAACATGCTTACTAGTGTCAAGCAAACTTTCAGAACTGAATGGGTTCAGAAACATTCTCCGAACCCAAACCCTTAAAATTTGACTCCTGCTGCCTAAAGAAGTTGGATGCGGCCCTAGGGAGTCCTGGAAAACATGGACTTAAAGGCCATAGGCTGTATCCATGTTTTCCTGGCAGCCTTAGGGAGACATCCAACTTCTCCACCCATCAGGAATCAAATGCTGAGCGTTTGGGTTTGGAGAACGTTGCCGAACCCGAACAGTTTGGCATCCCTGCTCAACACAAATCCTGACTCCATTTTGAAGATTTAAACTCTGGGTCCAAGTGGTAAACAGAAACTCTTACACACTATGAAAATGTATTGACAATATGGTTGCTGGAAACTTGTGGTGCTCAGTGGTAGGATGGGACCATCAATCCACAGTAACTTAAAGAAACCACAGCACTCACAACTGCATAAAGAATCCTTATATAGAGTGTTTCATTAGTAGAGTTAAATGTGACACCAATACAGAGGTTATAGAATTAGTACAACATAAATCTTACTACTACTTGGATGCAAAGCAAGTGCCGACGTTTCAACCCTCTCAGGCTTTGGTCACAATGAATTTGTGTAGTGGCGAAGGGGGTAGGAATTCTTTGCACTACACTGAGGGTTCCTATCTATCTGTCTGCTTTTCTTTACACAGAACAGTCATGATTAAGGCTGAAATGGTGGCACATGCGTTTGATCCAAGTGGTAGTAAAATGTATGTGGTACTCATTTCTTAACACAATTGTTCGTGTCGCATTTACCATTTGCCAAGTTTCAAGGTCAGCAATGTTTTTAATTAATGTATTTCATTCTAGAAGACCAGGGGGTATATGTAGCATTGCTGAAAGTCCTGGCTCAATCAAAAAGATGCACCCCTCCTTAGGGCAACATAGAGTCACTATTGTACATAACATTTTTCTTTTTTGTTCAGGTCAAAATCATTCTCTGGATTTAATAGGAGCCTCGATTTGCGGAAACCCGAATCAGACTCCTCATCTATGGATGACAGCGGCCAGGCCTATGTAGTGGGTTAGTATATTATTCTATTTAGTTAACTTAACAGTTCACTTAAAGGAAATCAGCAGGTTTATGATCATTCTATACCCCCCCCCCCTTTGTTGAGAAATTTGAGCCAGTAAAAATATATAAATTAGGTCCTGAGTAGAGATGACCGAACAGGGCCGAGGTTCAGGTTCATATGAACCTGAACCATCGACATTTGACTCCCGCTGCCTTCCCGTTCCATGGGGAAGGCGAGACAGCCCGAGTACCGCCTGGAAAACAGGGATACAGCCTAGGTAATAGGCTGTAATCCCTGTTTTTTGGGCGGTACTCGGGCTGTCTCCAAATTCCCCACTAAACAGGAAGGCAGCGGGAGTCAAATGCCGATGGTTTGGGTTTGTACGAACCTGAACCTCGGCCCTGTTCGATCATCTCTAGTCCTGAGATGCACCCAGGTGAGGTGGGTGTGATCCTCGGCCCCCAGTGCACCGATCGGCCTGTCCGCCACCTCTGATGCTCACGCGTACTTACAGCCTACTATCAGCAGTTAGTATGCCCAAACCTACTCATAGTTTTGGTTTAATTGTAGGGAGAGAATCTTTAAAATTCTATGTTTCCAACCAATTTTGTCCTTTTTTTACAGCACAAGGGTTTCTTATTGCACAAGTATCCTGATTTTATTTTTTAAATAATACTATGCATTACGCCTATTACATAAACTTGTTCTGTTCAGACTAATTTGCATTTCATTACTCTTATGACAGTCTCTAGTTGATGTCTCAGTCATTCATGTAGTAGCATGACCTGCCAGACTTGAATGAACACCTGTTTGATGACTTTTGTGCCTATCTCAATGATGCGCTCTTTTTCACATATTGATCATATATATATACTTTGTTGCAGGTGTCAGTATGCATAGCCTTGGTAATCCTTCTTCGCCAAACCTTTATAAAGGAAATGGTACGTGTTTTAGAAAGAATTTGTATTTTTTCTATGTGTGGGACACAGCATAGTTTACTTTTTTGGGGTTACAGATTTAGGTGGCACTCTCTCCACTCTGTTCCTAATTTCTCTGTTCTTTACAAACACACCTGGCACTTGGCTGTACCCCCTGGTTTATATACTATAAGAAACCTACTATGAGTTAATCAGACTGCTGATGAGTTTTGGAGCAGTCGAGAACAATAGGCGTAAGAACAAGCTGTAACTTGACACAGACCTCGTAACATCTTCACAAGAACTGCAAAGCATTCCTGCATGTATTAAGGATTAGAAAACAGATTGAAAGAGAAATAAATGAGCCCCATGCAATAACTAGAAACAAATGAAATTGCGAAATAATTAGCTAATAGAATGACGGAACATTTCCTCTTGGTCCATTAATAATGTTTACCCTTGTTATGGTCGGCGCACTGGTAGAATGTGGTGCCAAGTGGTTGTGGGAATGCCATAGGCTGTATATATGTTTACTAGGACTCCTTAGGGCTGCATCCAATTTCTTCAGCCACAGGTAATCAAATGCAGAGCGTTGAAGCTCGGAAGAACCCGGGCGTTTTCAAGGTTCCCTCTTTTCTAATGATAATTATATTCCTTTGGCCTTCGGAGCCTTTATAGTAGCTTATATTCCTCTGGTTGTTGAGATCATTCTGCATAGATATTGGCCCATGTGGACAGGATTGCCGAAAATTAAATGGAGGCACTGTTGTGCTCTGAACAATTTGTGCTACTATGTTCATGAGATGTTGTATAGGATTAGGATCTGAGGTTAAGAATGTAGGGAAAGCATGGAACCAATACATGACTTGTGGCATTGTACATTGTCCTGCTGAAAGTTTCTGTTTGGCATTGGGAAAACAACTGCCCTGAAAGGATGGACTTGGTCAGCCATAATAAGCCCTTCTCCACAGATAGTGTTGAGTTGACCTGTCAAACTGAGTTTGGCAACGTTATCTAAACCCGAACACTTAGGATTTCATTCCATGTGGCTGCAGAAGTTTGATGCCATCTTAGGTAGTGCTGGAACATGGGGATGACCATAGGCTGTGTCCATGTTTTCCTGGCAGTCCTTGGGCTGTATTCTACTTTGCAGCCCATGGAAATCAAATGCCGAGCCTTCGGATTCAGGGAACATTGCCAAACCCAAACAGTTTGACAGGTCCACTCAACACTATCCAAAGGTATCAGAGGACTCAGATTATACAAGGAAAAGATTACTCAGAGCATCTTACCACTTTTAATAGCCTGAAGGCATTTCAAACGAACGTTGTTCGGTGCTTGGTTGTGGCCATGAATAGCCAAAGATTGGTACACCTAAAAGTACCCATTAAAAAACAATGGGACAGCCAAAGTTTCCTTTAACTTGTTTAAAACCACAGGATCCTCTTTTACTGGTTGTTTTTTTATTGATCTCCCCATTATTAGTTTGCTCTCTACATCATTGTATGAGAAGACCTCACAAGTTTGGCAATTTTTGAAATTCTGTCCCCGACTAGTCTATTGCTGATAACCATGCCTTATTCCAAGTCACTCTGATCACTTGATTTTCCCATTCTAATGTGGATTCACGCATAACTGATTTACGGAAAACATGGCTGCTTGATATTATTCTTCATTCTGGGGTGATCGCTCTGGTCTCCGAGCTCCAAGCAGGAAAAGGCAGGTGTCTCCAATAATGCAGCCATTCGATGTATGTCTTTACACAGATCACAGTCGCATCTGTTCTTTATTACGAATACCAAAATTCCTCTATTTCTCAGACAATCTGTGCTTTCTGGATAGTTGGCAACCCTCATCCTATACTGTAATGTAGAGAAATGGACTTTGATATTTTTCATTTATATGGCGCCAACATGTTCTGCACATGTCCTGTAGATTACCCCCATTATAATGTAGGCTAACATGGCTTGCTTTAAAAAAAAAAAAAAAAATCTTTCAAAACAAACTTTAATACTTTGAAATTCTGAAACTGAAGAGATCAGCACTTCCCGTGAACTGCAGGAATATTTATTTTACTCATCTGGTAAATGTATAGGACTGAGCACGAAATGGTTGGTATGTAAGATGAAAAACATTATAGGTAGGTTCATATTTTAGGTTTTCTTTATGATCAGAAAGGTATGTTTGTCTATGGACCAGTAGTGTGGGAAGCCTCGCTCGGTATAACATTTCAGTGTAAAGATATATGAAGCAGAGCGGGTTCACAAGGTCATTCTTGGATTCTCTCTGGGATAGAAAATGTTCGCTCTGCGGTTGTTAACATTCTTGTCGGGTTTGTTTTGCTGACCAGATCCTTTACAACACCTTTCAATCACTGATGGAACACAGATCTAATTTTTTTTTTTATCCTAACGACTTCCATCTTTCGCTTAGCTTCAGTCTATGGGGTTGTTATTCTTCAATGTCCACATTCCTGCATTGATTCCAGTCATTGTTCAGCTGACGCTGAAGCACATTGAAGCGACAGGAGCTCAGATCATTATTTCTGTCTTCATTTTGGAAATGGAAAAGATAGAATTATTAGATTTTGCAAACGAAGTAATACGATACTTCATGAGAACGTTTAGTCAAATGGGACATGTAAGATCCGGCATGCTGTTGGCAAATGTTATATGAGACTAAGTAATATTTCATTGAGGGCCTGGGTAGGGGGAAGAAACTGTTCTACTAACCCCTTAATGGCCACAATACGTCTTTTGTCTGCGGGGCAAAAGTAGCCTGCCACTGGTCTCCTTGGATGTTGTATGACAACATCTTGCTTGTATGAAAACCTGCTTGTAGTTTAAAGGAGAATTCCAGGCAAAATCAAGTTTAGGATATATTATTGCCAAACAAAAGTTACTTACTACCGCATGAAGTGTTCACTTCTCTGTACAGTTGGTGACGTCACGTCGCATAAACTGCCGGCTCCTGCTGCTGCAGTCCTCCTGTCAACTAAAGGGATCCCCCCTCCATCCTTTCCCCAGCTCCCTGCACCTCTCTTCATGCTGAAGGTCAGGGAACTGGGGGAGGCCGGTGGGGGTGACCCCCGCTGAGAGGAGAACCGGCAGAGCAGCGGGAATTGGCGGCTGCCAGACTAGCAATGGTAAGGCGGCCGACATGGACAGAAGTGCAGGGCGCTGGGGGAGGATGGAGAGGGCAATCCCTTTAACGGATGGATGGACGGACTGCAGCAGCGGATGGATGGACTGCAGCAGTAGGAGTTGACAGTTTATGTGACGTCACCAACTTTACAGAGAACTGAACACGTGATGCTGTAATAAGTGCAGGGAAAATGCACTATGGGTGCGTTTCCTATAATAAGTCTCTATTAGTAATTTTCATAACTTTTGTTAGGCAATAACATATCTTAAAATTGACTTTGCCGGAATTCTCCTTTAACCTTTTAGATGCTGTGGTCAAATTGTTTTTGTGGCATTTAAGTGGTTTCTGGACTTTTGTTACCCTATCAGTGTGACGCATTCG
Organism: Dendropsophus ebraccatus; assembly: GCF_027789765.1. NCBI lineage: Eukaryota > Metazoa > Chordata > Amphibia > Anura > Hylidae > Dendropsophus > Dendropsophus ebraccatus. The sequence continues at coordinate 113,944,551 of NC_091460.1, forward strand.
CTAGGATGCAGATGGAACTCTTTGGCTCCGAAGTGTGCCGTAAATTTGTGCCCACTCGGCAGTAGTGGATTATAATAGGGGTGTTTTGGGCGGCAGCCCGGGGCCCTGAGCTCCTGGGGGGGCCCATGACCACCCAAAAAGACTTATACTTTCAATGGTGTACTGTCTCCTGGCTACACTTCTGCCATGATTTGCAAAAAATCACTGTTTTTTTTATGGCAATTTTGCACAAATTAGGACATCATGACATTATCTATCCTGTACTATGAACGCCAGGCTAGTGCTTCCATAGTTACAGTGGGGTGGGGGGGCCCAGGCTTGGTGAACAGCCCGGGGCCTATGGTAAAGTTAATCCGCCCCTGCCACTCAGTTTGCCTCCGGCAAGATCAGTAAGGTCGCCTATCAAAGTTATGTTGACAGGTACTACTGACTAGTAGTACAGTGTAGTATATTCACAATCAGAAGATTGCGTTTCCAAGTCCCATTGACAGACTAGAAATCCCCTCCTCCCTAGAAAATACAAATACGAAATAATAAAAAATACACATATTTGATATCACCACATCCGTACCACCCCGCCCCCCTTAAGCTATACTAAAATATAAGCTCAGTCAGCTTATATACTGAAAGGACAACTCCGGTGTTGATCCAGAATAAGTTAGGTGGCAAGTGTTCCAGGTAATAAAGGTTCTGTCTGTTACATAAGTGATCGGCGTGCGTCCTCAGATCTGTGTGGCTTTAGGTTATTCTTGTTTTATTGCTTCCAAACAAACATTTGCACATTATGTACTTAATATTTTTTATATTTATTATTCTGTGTTCCAATAATTAGCCCCAGGAGGATGCATTCTGATGTCTGTTGAGTAAGAATAAATAGCTCAAGGCCTTCTCATTGGTGAAGCACTGCTTTATATAGACTTCCTTGTAAAGTGACAAACATGAGGCTGTCACGGGACACAAATGTTTATTCCGTGGTGCACAGCCAAGTATGCCACTTGTGGTTTCATCTTTTATTTTCCCATCATTTAGTGTTCGTATTCCCACATACGTTTTATGAATGGCTATATAAAGGTAGGGAAGAAAGGCTGTAGGCTATTGACCTTGTGCATAAAAAACAATGCTGATAAATAGTGGCAGTGTTGCTGGATCAAAGTAACCTAATGTTACTGGCTGCATATAGGCACATTATGGGTACATGAGGCTCTTTTTTACGTTTAAAAGAGAAGTCCAGAATTTTTTTTTATAAAAGTATTCTATTGCCCCCCAAAAGTTATACAAATCCCCAATATACACTTATTACGGGAAATGCTTATAAAGCGCTATTTTTCCCTGCGCTTACTACTGCATCAAGGCTTCACTTCCTGGATAACATGGTGATGTCACTTCCTGGATAAAATGGTGATGTCACGACCCGACTCCCAGAGCTGTGCGTGCTGTGGCTGCTGGAGAGGATGATGGCAGAGGGATGCTCAGTGTCCCTCCTGTGCCCTGTGTCCCTCAGTGTCCCCCTGCCATCATCCTCTCCAGCAGCCACAGCCCGCACAGATCTGGTAGTCGGGTCGTGACATCACCATTCTATCCAGGAAGTGAAGCCTTGATGCAGTACTAAGTGCAGGGAAAAAAAGCACTTCATAAGCATTTCCGGTAATAAGTGTATATTGGTGATTTGTATAACTTTTGGGGGGCAATACCATGCTTAAATAAAAAAAAAATGCAAAGGATTGGAAAAAAATAAATAAATATATATATATATATATATGTATATATGTTGGTAGGCTCTCTAAAAACACTTGGCATGTGTACATTATATTTTATGTGAATGTACATTTATAAACTGCTTTTAATCGTTACAAATGAGAATTTTAATCTACACATATGTCAATTGTTTTTAGAGAGCCTACCAACTTTTTTCAATACCCCCTTATTGCAACTCAGGTTTTGTAGGGTGCAGAACCAGGTAGTGCACTCAAAACATGACACACACAACTTACCCCCTCTGACCCTAGGTTTAGCTCACCACACCCTTTTCCTAATAAATATATATATATATATAGAGAGAGAGAGATGTGTTATAAATATGTGTGTGTGTATATATAATAAATAAATATATATATATATATATATATATATATATGTGTGTGTGTGTGTGTTTTTTCATATAAATTCCTATAAATATTTTCTATGTTCTCATTAGAAGTAATGCAGAACAAAATCCCTGGATCAGCCCCTGAAAGAGAGATTACTTTGGTGAAGTTGAAGAAAGATCCCAAGTATGACCTTGGTAAGTTACTCTGAATAACAGAATAGCTGCTGGTTAGAGAGGAGCATGCTCCTGTTGGTTCAGCATTTGAATACCGGTGGCAGAAGAAGTTGGATGCAGCCCTAGGGAGTCCGGGAAAACATGTATACTGACATAGGCCATAGGCTGTATTCTTGTTTCCCTGGACACCCTAGCGCTGCATCCAGTTTCTTTAGCCACCGGTATCAAAGCCAAGCAAATCGGACCTGAGCATGCTCGAGTTGCGCTCATCTCTGCTGCTTGTGCGTAAGCACAAGAGTGCAGTATTTAGCTTATAGGCATATGTCACAGAAGCCGTGCAGAGATTAAACATATGCACAGTGCCGGTATCAGGTGGTTGTCCCACCCTGTTTGCAGCAGCATCTCTCCACTCCTGAGTAGAGATGATCGAACAGCGCTGATGTTCAGGATCGTACGAACTCGAACCATCGATATTTGACTCCCACTGTCTTCCCGTCCCGTGGCAAAGGTGGAGACAGCCCGAGTCCCGCCTGGAAAACAGCAATATAGCCTTGGCCATAGGTTGTATTCATGTTTTCCAGGCAGTACTCGGGTTGCCTTTACCTTCGCCACGGAACGGGAAGACTGTGGGGGTCGAATACCGATGGTTCGAGTTCGTACGAACCTGAACATCAGCGCTGTTCCATCATCTGTACTCCTAAGGAAAAGAGAGGTGTTGAATAGCCCTTTTTAGGTGGCATTCACACACTCCATAAACCAGGGATACTACGGAGCCTGAAGCTGCTGGCTGGTATCAGGAATAACAACCTGTTCAAATATTCCCGCTACTGTATTGACGCTACTATATTCAATTTCTGTAGGGTTTCAGATTATGGGTGGAGAGACGACAGGAAAGCTAGACCTTGGAATATTCATAAGCTCAATAACACCTGGTGGACCAGCTGACCTGGATGGACGTCTTAAACCGGGTATGAATTCACAATGCATCAATATGGTTTTCTGCATTCTAAAGGGGGAAGAATCCTAATAGTCCTTGTTGTGTGCAGGTGATCGCCTTATATCAGTGAACAGTGTGAGTCTGGAGGGGGTTAGCAAGCAAGCGGCACTAGACATCCTTCACAACTCTTCTGAGGATGTCACTCTCCTGGTGTCTCAACCCAAAGAGAAACTGCCCAGAGGTAAATTGGCTGCACTTTTCTTCTTGCGCTTTCATCATTCAGTTATTTAGGAGGTGTCTGTCATTTAAAACAAAGAAGAAGAAAAAAGACTTTTCACATGTCCTAGGGACTTGTCAAATGTTTTGATCAGTCAGGGTCCGGGTGCTGAGACCTTGACTTATTGCTAGAGCGAACAGGAAGACATGCCGAGCTTAGCACTTCTCCTGGCTTCTTCTAGCAGTCAGGAGGCCCTAATGGATCAAAACTTTTGTTCAAGCTTCACGACCTAGTGGACGTTACACTTGTGTTAATAATTAATATTAGTTATGAACAGGGCAGTGGAATACAGTCATTTATGTGGCACTGATTTTATTGGACATGATTTTATTGGGCCGTCTGATGACTAATTCCCGACCTGCTAGAATTCCACCTGCCATGGTCAGCATTGTATGGAGGTCTGTTAACTCTTTATTATATAGATTGGTTTTATTAATTATAGCTATAGCCAGGCCAGGATTAGCATAACCCCTCCCGGACCTTCACCTCCAGGCCTGGACCTGTACATACATCTACTTGGCTCCCTACTCATTCTACTTGAGCCTCACCTCTTGTGGCAGCTTATCTCATCATGGACAAAAGGATTATGCAATTCGGCAGTTTTTCTCTCTGTGTAATTTAGGCAATGATCAGCTGATTGTTGTCTTTCAACATGTTTAAAGATCATCGGCCAGCAACCGCACATCGCTGATGAGGAGAATAATACAGCAGTTTTTTTTCCCCTGTGTTTCCTGCTCCCCGCAGCTGCGTCTGATACTTCTGGCCCTATATCTGTACTGACAGGTCGTTCAGCCAGTCACTGGCTGCAGGGCTGACCCGTCTCGGTCAGTGATTGGCTGAGCAGCCTGTCAGTACAGATACGGGGCCACAAGTGTCAGAGGCGCCTACAAAGAGCAGCAAACAGGGACAAGACACCAGGACGCCTTGGGAGAATGGGTAAGTATAAAAGTTATTCTTTTCTATGTGAAAGCATAGCGGCATTCGCCAACTGTCTGTACAGCTACATGATGGTTGAGCGGTGTAATAGGCTCAGTAAGCGAGTGCCGATCTAATAAATTGGGGCTCACTTCACTGCTCTTCGGGCCGTGTAATCAGGCCTTTAGTTATTGTTTGAAGTAGCGTCTTGTTCTCTATAGACCCTAGTGTGTGTACAGTATGTAATTGTTAGTATTTGTTCACCAATGTTTAAAAGGAAGGCAATATTTATTAAGCCCTGGTTTCTTCGTCTTTCTATCTATAAGGCTGGGTCCACACTACGTTTTTGCAATCTGTTTTTGCAAGAAACGGATGCATTTGTGTGCATCCGTTTTTCCATTGACTTCCATTATAAAAAAAAACAGATCAAAACTCACACAAAAACGAACACAAAAACGTAGCTGACCTTACTTTTGTGTACGTTAAAAAAAGGATTGCAAATACATAGTGTGAACCCAGCCTAACTACATTGTACAATAGGTCGTAGTACGATAGGTCTAAATGTCTTGCGCATCTTTTCCTCGCACAGATAACGAAGCAAAATCTTCATCTGACGAACACAAGCGGTTCCCCGGTAACACAAAACTTATATCGGGAAGCTCATCTGGGATTTCTGCAGGAAAACGCGAGGGAAGCTTGAGCTCCCAGGATTCACGGACAGAGAGCGCAAGCCTTTCTAATAGTCACATCAGCGGTCTCATCCGGAACCTGTCAAAGGAGCAGGCGACGCCTCTCTCATCCTCTGCCAAGAACTCGCCTTCAGTCAGTGCTAAAGCTGGTGACAAGAAAAAAACGAAAAAAGAAAGCAAGAGAAGTCCAGGTCTCACCGATTCTACCGACTATTCCGATAGAGGCGACTCTGACATGGATGAGGCCACCTATTCTAATAGCCAGGAGCAGCATACAGTAAAGAAGGTTGTCCGTCCATCTGCTTAGTATTTGTATTGTTTGTATCATAAACCATAGTTCTGACCTAAGATCATCGTCCTCCGACCGCGCATCGCTGTATGTAATAGTGATGCACAGCCGACGGCTGATGACTGTGTAATAAAAATGATTATAATAATTTGTAGACATTACCCATCCACGCTTCCGGTGTTGTTCTGCCCTCTGCTCACGTCCCGGAGCTGCCGCTGTAACTTCAGAGCGGGTCTCTGAACTGACAGACATCTCAGCCAATCACTGGCCACGGCAGGGCAGAAGACCACGGACTGTGGAGGGGTAATGTATACAGGTTAAGGGCAAGGGATGCACGGACATCGCTAACAATGTCCGTGCAGCCCTTGCTGAATGATTATTGAGACGTGTAATAGGCTCTGTAAGCAAGCGTCAATCTGGCAGATCAATGCTTGCTTACAGGAGGCATTGATCTCAGCCTGTGTAATAGGACCCTTAGATTTGGCATATACGGTTATTTATTTAAGAAGGTTTGTTCTCTTAAAGGGAACCTGTCACCAAGACAATACTATCTACTCTATCACCATCATGTTATAGAGCAGAAAGATCTGAGCAGATTGATATATATCTTTGTAGGATAAGATTTAATATAACTTGTAATATGTTGATTGACATCCCTGATCGTCCTGTGTTAAGGAGTCCAGTGGGCGGTGTCACTCAATGATAGGATCACTTGCTGGACTTTTTTCCCATAAAGATATATATCAATCTGCTCAGCTCCTGCTGTTCTATAACATGATGACAATAGATTAGAGTGCATTTTCATGGTGACAGGTTCCCTTTAAAAAAAATACAAAACCTTCAAGATTTAGTGAAATGTACTTGTTTTAATAATGTTTTTCTTTATATATATTTTACAAAGGAACCTTTCTTGGACAGTCCATCACCAACAATCAACAAGGTTTCACCAACACCTATTAAACCAGGAGATGTTTTTACGGTGGTGTTGGCTAAGAAAGATGACAGCTTGGGGATAAGTGTCACGGTACTGTTTGACAAGGTTTTTGCGGTTTTTCTCCTTTCGTTTTTGTCCTGCATGCAGCGTCTTTATGTCTTAGCATGAATATATTCACTGTAGTTATAGTCAGAATGTAATCTCCTCATGTTACCGCTCCTCACCAGGTAGGATCATTGGGTGTCATCACTTTTTTTTTTTAGCACTGACTGATTTTTAGATTTACTATATCAGTTGTAGGAATCGTTACTCCAGTAACCAGATACATTTTGGCCTTCTAGGGATACAGGAATTTGAGTCCTGCAAGCTGATCTTGCATTTAAAGGGAAACTCTGTGAACTAGTGTCAGAAAGTTATGTAGATTTGTAATTTACTTCTTTTTAAAAATCTAAAGTCTTCCAGTACTTATCAGCTGCTGTATGTCCTGCAGGAAGTTGTCTATTTTTTCCAGTCTGACATGGTGCTCTCTGCTGCCATCTCTGTCCATGTCAAGAACTGTCCAGAGCAGTAGAGGTTTTCTATGGGGATTTGCTACTGACCTGGACAGTTCCTGTCACAAACAGAGGTGGCAGCAGAGAGCACAGTGTCAGACTGGAAAGAAACCACCACTTTCTGCAGGACATACAGCAGCTGATAAGTACTGGAAGACTTGAGATTTTTAAATAGAATTTTGAATCCATATAACTTTCAGACACCAGTTCATATGAAAGGGAAAAAAATGTCACCGGAGTACCCCTTTAACGGGGCCCTTAGGTAACTGTGCTGTTGAATCAGAGGCTATATATGGCTATTTAGACTTTCTGTGGTCCAGTTTACCTTGGCTTAGGATAATGCAATAGGATTGAGTTTGATTATAGGTTTATCAGGTATGAAAAGAAAGGAAAGTTTTATTTTAAACATATTATTTGTATTTATTTCTAATTCCTTATTTTATTACCTTTATTATAAAATAAATCTTATAGTTTTCATTCTCACCACTAGGTCTAAAACAAATGTCACCATGTAGTGCTCACGGTGGATTTGGCCTTTTAGGGTTTTCCTAAGAATCCACAATGTCGGTAAAAAAATAGGGGTCAGGCTTGATGGAGTCTCAGTGCCCGACCCCTTTGTTCTCTGAGTGAGATGCCGACGCCAGAGCAGTCTGGCTGTGGCTTACTCCTCCCTTCCCTTTAGAGAATATTTAGTTGAGCTGAACTCCCATGTGAATGAAGAGGATGGGAGAGATAACTTTATCGTTCGGCTGGCAGTACAATGGTACAAGGAGATTATGATAAAACAATGATCTGGGGTGTTTGCATAGATCATGTCCTAAATGTGTAAATTAAAAAAGGGTTTTGATGTAAGAATTGTATTTTGTCAGCTAAGCATCCTGCTTCTCTATAAACATATTGGGGGAGATTTATCCAACATGGTGTAAAGTGAAACTGGCTCAGTTGCCCCTAGCAACCAATCAGATTCCACCTTTCATTCCTTACAGACTCTTTGGAAAATGAAAGGTGGAATCTGATTGGTTGCTAGGGGCAACTGAGACAGTTTTACTTTACACCATGTTTGATAAGTCTCCCCATTGGTCGTAGATCCCCTCCTAGTATTAGGTGGTATCTCATTGGAGTCTCCCGCTGACAGTATCCCCCAGGAATCCCCATTGGGCATGCTTTGCTGTGTTTCTTATCCCCATTCAGCATGCTGCGCTTTACATTCAACTTGTGTGTTTGAGCTTCTACGTTTCCTGGCAACTATCTCAAGTGTGCGGCTTGTTTGACAGTCCTTGGGTTGATATTGTTTGTTGATTTTCTATTTCATAATGTGATTATTGTTGTCTATCAATAGATTTGAAGTCTTTTGTGGTCCAGACATTCCTCCCATACTTGTACTTCCCAGAAGCTTTTGTCCGTCTGTTTAGTTTTCCCATATACTTTACTTGGCAGATTAATGACTGCTTATACTTATACAGGTTTATTCCTATAGGCTCTACTCATTGTAAGTTGCAGCATACATTTGGGCCTTAGTGCAAAAGCTATTCCAGAGCTCTTTATCTCATCAGTTATCATTTAAAGGGGTACTCCTGTGAAAAAAAATACTTTTTCATATCAATTGGTGTCATAAAGTTATATAGATTTGTAATTTATCTCTCTTTAAAAATCTAAAGTATTCCAGTACTTGTCAGCTACTGTATGTTCCACAGGAAGTGGTGTATTCTTTCCAGTCTGACACAGTGCTCTCTGCTGCAGGAGAAGTTTTCTAGAGCAGGAGAGGTTGTCCAGACAGTTCCTGACATGGACAGAGGTTGCAGCAGAGAGCACTGTCAGACTGAAAAGAATACACCACTTCCTGCAGGACATACAGCAGCTGATAAGTACTGGAAGACTTGCCATTTTTAAACAGAAGTAAATTACAAATCTATATAACATTCTGATACATTTTACACCGAAGTATCCCTTTAACTAGGATCTATGTATACTATAATAATAAAGTATTAAATAAGTAGTTAACCTTATTTTAAGAGTTACATGTAAGGAGTCTGACAGTGGTTTACCCATCCATCACACCTCTCCATTCCAAATATGTTCAAAAACACTGTATTAAGTTGTATATGGGGGGATTCAGGGGAGAGAGCAGTAGTCTGAGCGAGCATTTAGGTAACAGCTATCTTAAAGGTATGGCAACCTTTGTCAGGTCTACTTGTTACTGTTTTTTTTTATCTTTTTAGCTTTACTAGCTATATATATATATATATATATATATATATATATATATATATATATATATACATTATTTTTTTTTTTTTTTTTTTTCACAGTATATTGGTTTTGCAATAAATAGTTATTAAAGGGCAGTTAAGCTGAGGATTTATAAAACTCTTAGGACCAAACACCTTTTTTTCTTTTACTAGGATATTGCTCCTGGTCCAGCCTGTTATTAACATAAAGTGTCTTTATTTATAGGGGGGAGTGAATACCAGTGTAAAGCATGGAGGCATCTATGTGAAAGCAGTCATACCAAAAGGAGCTGCAGAAATCGATGGCAGAATACAAAAAGGTATTTTTTATTTATTTTTCTTACAATTCCTACTTTTTTTCTCAATCCAGAATCCAGTCTGTACTTTCTTCTCATATTTCAGAAAGGGCAGTATAGGACACTGGTGTCAGAAAGGTATACTGATTTGTACTGATCTGTTACTTCCGGTATTTATCAGCTGTTGTATGTCCTGCAGGAAGGGGTGTATTCTTTCCAGGCTGACAGAGAGCTCTCTGCTGCCACCTCTGTCCATGTCAGGAACTGTCCAGAACAGTACAGGTTTTATATGGGGATTTGCTTCTGCTCTATATAGGTCCTGTCACAGACAGAGGAGACAGCAAAGAGCACTGGGTCAGACTGGAAAGACTACACCACTGCCTGCAGGACATACAGCAGCTGCTAAGAACTGGAAGAATTGAGAATTTTAAATAGAAGTACATTGTATGTCTGTACAATTTTCTAAAACCAGTTGATTTAAAAATCTGTTTTTTTTTTTTTTATAATGGAAATCAATGAAAAAAACGATCAAACCGGATGCACACAACTGCATCTGTTTTTTCCATCCGTTCTTCCTCTGTTTTTTTTTTTTTTGCAAAAACTGATGAAAAAAAGGAATTGCAAAAACATAGTGTGGACCCAGCCTAACATGCAAAAGAAAGATTCCATTATAGTGCTCATGTATTTCAGACAAGAGGACTATCCTCCTCCTGACACAATAGCCTCCTTTATCTCATTCGTTGACAAAACTTTGTTGACCTTTAGGATTTTTTTTCCCCCCTTTAATCCTGTGACAATTCCTTACCTACATTCTAGGTATTAATTTGGATCTCTGTTAGCTGTGTAATTGTCGGTAATTTATTATACTGTTTGTCTCTAAGGTGACCGTGTTCTGTCTGTAAATGGAACCAGTCTGGAGGGCGCCACTCATAAGCAAGCGGTGGAGATATTGAGAAATACTGGTCAGGTAGGATTTGCTAACAGGCAGCTCTTGTCTGACTGTCCCTGTAAGTGGACTACTGTATCTGTGTCTCCATGGTATATAAAAAAAAGTCTTCAGAATGATAATGGTGAATGACACGGATGCTGAACTCTATGTGGAATCCCTGTCAGTGCAGCTACAAGTATTTCAGAGAAGTTATCACTATTGAAAAATGAGTTGACATTGAATAGCATGCCCTAATGGGGATATCGTACAGTGTATCACATTACTTCTATCTGATCTGTCAGCGGGATATGCTGCCCTGTGTAGGAGTGCCGAAAGAATACACTAGTCTCATGCCTCTCCCTGCCCTTCAGGGCAATGATTGACAGGCTGATTACACAGAAGGGCAGGGTGAGGTGAGTAGAGGTGGAAGATGAATACTGTAGTCTCAAATCTATGAAGCTGTGAATTCTTTCAGCGGTCCAGCACATTTTTTTTGTACCAAGAGTACAGATTTCAAAAGATTTACTTTCACACAGGGGTAAGAAAATAAAAGTGTACTCACCTGACCCCCGCTGCTGTTCTACTTTGGCCCAGTTCTGGTTTCGGTTTGACACAAGGAAGTACCCGCTGAGCCAATGGCTGACTGCAGCAGTGTCTCAGACAGTGATGGCTAAGAGACCACTTTCTTGTGTCAAGACCAGACTGGACTGAGATCCTTTAATAATAGTATATTCCACAACCCTTTAAAGGGGTATTCCACTCAAACATAATTTTTTCAATGTTGCTGCCCATGGTGAGACTAACAATTCATTTCATATTAGTTATTATCTATTCAGTCTCCTTCCCCCAGCTCTGAGATGCTGCTTTCTGCTAAAGACAAAAAAAAAATGTGTGTGAGCTTTACCATATGTCTTCCCTTCCTCCCCCCTCCCTTTCGAGATGGCTGATGTAAACAAGTCCTTATCAGTAACTTCGTAGCAACTTTATGCCGGGAGATAAACTCACAGTGAGTTCATCAGCAACTTGACCTTTAGATTATCCTTCCAGGCATTACAAAGAAGCTACAAAGTTGCAGATAGGGACTTTTTACATCAGCTGTCTCAGAAGGGAGGGGGGGGGGGAACAGAGAGAAAAGCTCACACACATTTTTTTTGTGTCTTCAGCAGAAAGCAGCTGCCGAGAACTGGGGGAAAGAGACTGAATAGATAATAACAGAAATGGAAGGAATTGTTAGTCTCACCACTATGGGCAGCAGCATATGAAAAGTTATGTTTTAGTGGAATAGGTGGCTCAGTGGTTAGCACTGTAGCCTTGCAGCGCTGGAGACCTAGGTTTAAATCCTACCAAGGGCAACGTCTGTAAAGAGTTTGTATGTTCTCTCCGTGTTTGCTTGGGTTTCCTCTGGGTACTCTGGTTTCCTCCCACACCCAAAACATACAGATAGGTGAAGCGCTGCAGAATCTGTGTGCGCTATACAAATAAAAACATTATAAAACATTAAGAACATAATTCTGTAACCAATAATAATAATAAAGTGTTATTCCTAAAGAAGTTGAGAGGTGGTAATTTTCATTGTAGACATTCCTATTATATTATACTGCCATATACCCCACAGTGGTGTACACAGCTGGTACTCAATCACATTGGTCCCTGTCTCCAGCAGAGTCTCTCTTGCTATATACACATAATCGGTGCCGTCAGTTCTTAATTACCATGTAACCTACCAGGATGTCATTGATGAAGCTTCTCTATGGCTTAAAATACACGGAGCCAAACGTGGGACTAGCAAAAGAAATAGTATAAGACCTGCCTTTATATTTCCCATCCCTTTTAAATCCACTTCTGGCATTGGCTGAAAACTGCACATACATTTATTATATCCTGGATGATCTAAGTAAGAATGACTTGGTATTGTACTGATATACATTGGTTCTTGTTGCAGGTGGTAACACTGCTGCTTGAAAAGGGCCAGCTGCCAGCTGTGAGAGTCCACGCTCCGGTCACTCCTCAGTCCACTCCACCTAACCAGGCAGATACCAGCAAGCTGCAGAACAAAAAGACCCCCGCCGCCCCTCCAGAATACAGCTTTGTTACTGATGGTGAGAATACATAAAATACCACCTACACCCATCACTGCTTCTCTATTAGTCATTTCATAGAGCTCACCACTTTGTTGTTAAAGAAATGTGAATTGGGCACCTACTAGTAGATCCTGTTATTTGTTACGTCCACTATTTTTATACTGCTAAAGAGGACGGATGTGTGCAGATTGCATTACTGGTCCTCGGCATATACAATCAGAATAGAGCGATCTCATCTCTTGTAGTACATTAAGCTGCTCTATAGGAAGAGGCACAGGGCTGCTCTTCACTGCTTCTTTAACAGGGGCCCTCCTGTTCTTACCTCATCCTGGTACCTTTCATGTATCTGCCTGTGCTTTCAGGATGTAGAAAAATGATTTTATTCTCCTGTACAAAGTGTCTAAGGGGCCTATTCCACGGAGTGATAATTGGCCGTATCAGACCGATTCGGCCGATTATCACTCCGTGTAATAAATACAACGATCAGCCAATGACAATGATCACCGGTTGATCGTTGATATAGGCGCCGACCGTGAATCGCTATGTGTAATAGTGGTGCGCGGCCGGCAGATGACGATTTCCAAACTCTATGCCATGGGTCTCCAAACTGCGGCTCTCCAGCTGTTGCAAAACTACAACTCCCATCATGCCTGGGCAGCTAAAGCTTTGGCTGTCCAGGCATGATGGGAAATGTAGTTTTGCAACAGCTGGAGGGCTGCAGTTTGGAGACCACTGCCTATACATTACCTATCCATGCTGCAGGGCTCCCCTTGTGGTCTTCTTCTTCCCGGGTCCCGCGCTCCAGCTTCAGAGCGGCCTGTCTTGAGCTAACAGGCCGCTTAGCCAATCACTGTCCAGGACCGCCACGGCCTGTCAGGTGAGACAGGACGCTCTGAAGCTGGAGTGCGCAAGACCCAGGGAGAAAAAGACCGCAAGAGGAGCCCTGCAGCATGGATAAGTGAACGATTGACATTTATCATTATACAAATGTTGGATGCAGCCCTAGGAAGTCCTGGAAAACATGGATGCAGCCACCACTTCAGCAGCCACCACTAATCAAATGCCACAGGCTTTGGTTCAGACAACCCCTTTAAGGCCAGTCACACTGGTGCTGTTGGCTGCTGCATGGAAGGGAAACGCTCCTCCCCGGTCACATGAAGCAATTACACTGAAGAGACGCTGCACAGCAAGTTTTCTGACCATAATCAATACCATGTGTCAGAGAAAAACATCGCCTCTGCCCTGCACAATGTCAGCACAGGGATGATTTGTGTTCACGCTGACGCCCTTTTGGCTTTCAAAGCACATCAGCATTAATTTTTTTTATACTTCTGGCTGACTTAATGTAATAACAGAGCTAAATTTGCCAGTCTTGTTTTTTATCAGGATCACTCTGTTAATATGATGTAGTAAGTTTATGTGAAGTTTAGAGAAAAAGCAGTTTTACTTGTATAATATATAAAATACTAACCCCAGTTATGGGGAAGACCCTATTACTGGTGTCTTACACAGCAACTTAGTTGTGTCATCAGGGGTGCGGGAAATACTTCTATGTTTTATTGGAAATCTGTCCGCTCCATACCTTGCATGGAGCTGCAGATGGATTGGCATTGAGCAGCCCTGCAATTCCCAACACAGCCATTGGTGGCAGCAGAGAGGCCTTGTTGCCCCTTAAAAATGTTAAAAAATATATATATTGCATATTTTTTAATAAAGTTATATTACAACATTATTTTTTATTCGCTGAAATACTCCTTGAATACTTCTTACTATGCTCTGCCAGAACATAGCACCGCATCTCCTACACATCGGTTTGTTGTCTTCTAGATCAAAATGTTAATGTAAGTTATATATATTTTTTTGTTTTCTTAGCAGAAAAAAAGTATTATTTTTATGAGAAAGAAAAACACGTAGTTGAATAGTTCCCTAATGTTTATTTGCGTCTCTTGGGTGTGAGGTTAAGTCTGCTCCACATCTCAGCTACTTTGTTGTTGTCGCCCTCTAGTGGCTATCCAGAATATTTTCACTTATATAATATGGACATTTTAATGCACAGCACTGACTGATATGAAAACCTATACTGTTATAATACTAAATTATTCTATATATTATACATTTCCCTTCTTTTATTTCTCATTGCAGAAAGCATATATGAAGTCAAACTAGTAAAGAATAGCTCCGGCCTGGGCTTCAGCTTTTCCCGAGAAGAAAATCTCATTGCGGGCCAGTTGGGCTCAAGCATAGTCCGAGTAAAGAAACTCTTCCCAGGACAGCCGGCTTCAGAGAGTGGCAAAATAAATGTTGGAGACGTAATCCTTAAGGTGAATGGGGCTTCTCTAAAAGGACTTAGTCAGCAGGTAAGATACTCATAGGAAGCCATGGTTTACATAGGGTGTATTGCCTTAATGGATATACTGAGTTACATGGATTAGTCTTGTCTGTGTGAATGTATTGTTTTTCAGTTTTTATATTTCTTAAAAATGTTAGATTATACTGTACATCTCTGCCAAGATGCTCTGACAATTCTTGAAGCTGATATTACTATGGAGGAGAAATCTGATGTAGTTGGGGATATAGCTAAATGAAAATCACAGGACCCTGAGGCCTCCCCCTAGAAGTTCATACCAGGCATCTAGATTAACACCTTTAATGCTGCGTTTACACGAAACGATAATTGGCCCAATCGTACGATTAACGATGTCGGAGTAACATTTTTTTTTTCATAACGATCAGCGTTTAGACGGAACGACACATCGTACGGAAAGTTCGTTTTGCGATCGCTTAAGCCTATCTCACACATTGGTTAAATCGGCGAATGACTGTTTACACGGAACGATCGACGATTTGAGAGCATGTTGTAAGATCAAAATTAACGATTTCTCGTTCGTCGTTTGATCGTTCGCTCGGTTTACACATACGATTATCGTTCTAATTCGATCGTTATCGCGCAAATTCGTACGATAATCGTTGCGTGTAAACGCACCATAAAGAATATGTATGAAGAACTTGTATAATATTACCATTTTTGTAGTATTGAAAGGGTTGTCTGTCCTTAAAGGGTTGTACTCTCGGCAATATTTATTTTTCTTTTAAATCAACTAGAAAGTTGTAAAGATTTCTAATTTACTACTCTTTAAAAATCTCAAGTCTTCCAGTACTTATCAGCTGCTGTATGCTCTACAGGAAGTGATGTATTCTTTCCAGTCTGACACATTGCTCTCTGCTGCCACTTCTGTTCATGACAGAAACTGACTAGAACAAAAGAGTTTTATATGAGGATTTGCTACTGCTTTGGACAGGACAGAGGTGGCAGCAAAGAACACTGGAAAGAATACACCACTTCCTGCAGGACATACAGCAGCATATAAGTACTGTAAGACTTTAGATAGAAGTAAATTACAAATTTAAAGAAGTTTCTAACCCCAAAAAACTGTCCTGCTCTATTGCAACTGTTGGTCCCTGGGCCTCCCACTGTCCTGTGACAGGAACTGTGCAAAGCAGTAGCAAATCTTCATATAAACCTCTCCTGTTCATGGACCGAGTTGGCAGCAAGGGGGCACCGTGTCAGACTGTAGAGAATACACCACTTCCTGCAGGACATATAGCAGCTGATAAGTATGGGAAGACTGTAGAAGTAAATTACAAACCTATATAACTTTCTGACACCAGTTGATTTGAAAGAAATTTATTTTCACTGCAGTTCCCCTTTAAATCTGTCCAAATTAAGGCACTTTTACTGTGGATGAATTTCTAAAAATACACATCCATAAGCTGCAATTCATTGATCACAGAATTTATCCATCATCTTGAATATAAATTCCCTATTGTGCCCAGGTCACTTGGTCAGTTTACTGTTATTAGACATTTCCTACTGTTTTGAAGCTGCAAAATCAGTTACGTCCACCCATCATATGATCTGTACTGTCATTATGCCGATCCCAGGGTACATGATGTCACTCTTTTCTATCTATCTATCTATCTATCTATCTATCTATCTATCTATCTATCTATCTATCTATCCATCTATCCATCTATCCATCCATCTTAGATAGATAGATATGTGTATGTATATAGATAGATAGATATGTGTATATAGATAGATAGATAGATATGAAAATGTGTATATAGATAGATAGATATGTTTATATAGATAGATAGAGATATACATGAGATGGATGGTGTCTTTGCACTGTTCGTGTACATTCATCTGCCGCTGGTTTACACTCCTGTTTTGTTTCCATTACAGGAAGTCATTTCTGCTTTGAGAGGGACGTCTCCAGAAGTTACCTTGCTGATGTGCAGGCCGCCCTCTGGTATACTGCCAGAAATCAGCCCAGTAATCCTGGTAAGAGAACAGCGCACGTTCTGAACACCAGACGGATATGCTTAGTAATATATCCCCTTGCATAAAATCAACTATTTACCAAATCTAACTTTTAGGCTAAGGCCTGACCTCCCCATACCATGACTATTGAATAGTAATTTGATGTCAGGATAACAATATTATTTTACTTCTCCCTTTGCAGAACTCCCCACAACAAGCTGGACCAGAAGACGGCAAAAGTAGCAAGTATCATTCTTTTCCCCAGGATCCTGAAGATATGTCCGACCGTGATGACAACGAGGAGGTCAATGACACAACCGCTCGGAGGCTAAAGAACCCTTCTAGGAGGGATAGTTATAGTGATAGTAGTGGGACTGATGAAGAAGAATTCATACCCATACAAGATGAGATGGCAGCATGGAATGCCACAGTCTACCAGACACCAAATACAACAATGGTCCCGACCCACACCCAGCGGGATACCCCCGACATTCCGGAAGAAACTGTCCGCTCCAGTTTTTACACTCCTGAACAGACTCCTTATAAACCACAGTTTGATGACAGGTGAGAAATGAAGATCCTCACATATTAAATGGCTTATCCATAACCTGAGCATGGGCTGCAGCTTATAGGGGGATCCAGAAAATAAGCTGCCATACACTGGCTGATAGGTAGTCAGGGATATGATCAAGAAATTCTCAATTGTGTATTCACCAGTCAGGCTTCCAATGGCACCAGGCACATTTTGGATTTTATGCTATGAGATGTGTGAATCTCGAGCACGCTTGGGTCGGTCCGAATCCGAGTATGCAACATTTGTTTCCTGTTGGATGCAGCCCCAAGGCTGCCTGGAAAACAAGGATACAGCCATAGGCCATAGGGATCCCAGGCAGCCTTAGGGCTGCACCCAACTTCTGCAGTCAACGGTAATCATATGCCGCACGTTTAGGTTCAGATGGACCTGAGCATGCTTAAGATTCGCTCATCTCTAATACTACACACACCATGAAAATCTTCCATTATCTCCTGTTACCTTTTCTACGCAACTTTGTATTTATTCTCCATGTCCAGGCTTTCCTATTTGTAGCTATTGGGATGCAGTCACTCCTAAGCCCAGGTGCCACAGCATAGGCCAGGAAAACCCCTTTAAATTTTAACATGGGATTCATAGCTTTGGTTAAACTTGCATGTTTTCATTAACTTTAAAGGAGGAGTCTGGCCACAACTAAAAAAAGGCATACTTACCTGTCCTTGTGCCCTGTAGCAACATATCAACACCTCTCTGATAACCACCAGACTTAATTTTTTCCTGTCTTCCTGCTACATCACAACCTGGGGGAAAGTACTGATTCAGTCAGTCAGTGACTGCAGGTGTGCCTCATCAGTGCTCTGGGGGCGGTAGTGCACCAAAACCGCCATCCTGCTCTGCTTATATTCATTGGAAGTGACGGGCCAGCCAGGGGCGGATAGGGGCACTGAAGGGTGGAAGTCACGTGCCCAGTGCATCAACACATCTCATTAACATATGAATTAAACTTCTAATGTGTTGTAAATGGTGCAGTGGATGAAGGTAAGAAACTTAGCTTCATCCTCAGCGCCCCATGTGCAATAGGAACATATCAGCAGGTTATATTCTTCTCTTTTAGGCTGGGTTCACACTATGTATATTTGAGGCTGTATTTGGTCCTCATGTCAGGTCCTCATAGCAACCAAAACCAGGAGTGGATTGAAAACACAGAAAGGATCTGTTCACACAATGTTGAAATTGAGTGGATGGCCGCCATATAACAGTAAATAACGGCCATTATTTCAATACCACAGCCGTTGTTTTAAAATAACAGCAAATATTTGCCATTAAATGGCGGCCATCCACTCAATTACAACATTATGTGAACAGAGCCTTTCTGTGTTTTCAATCCACTCCTGGTTTTGGTTGCTATACAGCCTCACAAATACAGCCTCAAATATACATAGTGTGAACCCAGCCTTAATGTGTATTGGCACTTATAGTCTAAAAGTCTTGGATTGCGCAGACATTTCTGTAACTTCCATTGTATAACAGACCCAGCATGTTTTTTTGTTACTAGTGACCACTTTTAGGTGGATACCTTTTTAAAATGCTTGTTTGTCAAGGATCAAATTTTTAAATGGACTATAGTTTAACCACTGAATTAAATGGTATTTCCTCGTTCTTCCACCTGCAGCAATCCTCCTTCTCCGGTTTCAATAGATGTGACTCCAACCCACAATAGCAGTATTCCTCCCGTCCTACATACTGAAGATTATTCACCTGATTCTAAGACATTCCTTGATGACCATTCATCGCTCAAGAGCATAGGACTTAAGGACATGGAGGACTACGAACCAGTAAGTCTTCTTAAAGGGATTATCCACCTAGGAGGGAAAAAAATCAAATGCTAACCGGTCTTACTGAGTATTTGAGCTGTCTCCTGTCTTTCTAGCTGCTGCCATTCCTGTGTTTTTCTATAAGCCAATCTATATCCAAGATAGGTAACTACATTCCGCATCATGCATTTCCCTGATTGTGGTTTGTGTGCGTACTTTTTTTTTCCCTTAGCTTTCTTTTCTGCCCACTGCTGTTACCAAGTCAATAAACAGTGAACCCGGCCCCCCAGAGAGGAGATCACATGTCCTGTGATTACAAAGAGAAGGGAAAAGAGGGAGCTGAGCATGGTCAGAGTGGACCCAGTGTAGAGGATTTTAGACATCCAGAGTGGAAAGGAATGAGAAAAAAACAGGGAAAGGGTTCAAGATAGGTTATACATGTATATTAGACATATAGTGGTGTTGGGAAGGGGGATTCTTTAAAATATTATTTTTATTACCCGGATAACCTCTTTAAGGTCCTCAGCACTTTCACTTTATTGTTACCTATAGTATATTGTTAATAATAAAATCCTAATTTCTATGTCTAGGATTGCATGGTAACTGGTGGATGCTGAATAAATAGTATCCTTGTGTATTTCTGATTGCATTGTCCCTGATGTATAGCAAGTTATTATACTGCATTGCTGATATACAATAAATTAATAAATTATAGTATTAAAATGACTGTAACTTAATTGGTCTCATTGATCTATAGGAGGTAGAGCTTCATGTTACGCTGACTAAATCAGAGAAGGGAAGTCTGGGTTTTACAGTGACCAAAGCCAATGACTGCGTTGGATGTTACGTACATGATATCATTCAAGATCCTGCCAAAAGTGACGGCCGCCTGCAGCCTGGGGATCGGCTTATAAGGGTATGTTCACAGGTGATGTATGTGCTGCAGATTAGTGTGTTACAGCAACGTGGATAGGACTGAAGAAACCTCATCTACATGCTGTAGGAAAAATGGCTGCCGCTTTATGTTACGGACACTGTGGCTTTGTTGTGGGTTTTTCCCGCAGGGAAGTCGTTATCTTTCACAACAAATTCACAATGTTGATTTTCAGAATTATTTTCCACAATTTATATAAAATATCTTCAGCTGCAAATCTTCAAAATCTGCACAATTTAGTGTAGACTTACCTGCAGAATTGGAGTAAATTTTCTGCTGTGAAGAAAAGTTTGTACACTAGTCTTCTGTTTTGTGCATCATTCCAGCTACTCAAAGTGACACTATCACCCCCTTTCTGCATTATGACTGCTCTCCACAGGTGTAAAGGGTAAATTTTACAGCTTTCATTACTTATTTTATATTATACGTCATGGTGCTTGTTCTGGTAAAAAGTGGTTTTTATTATCTGTGGATTGGGATATGTGGGCGGGACTTTGAGGACTAAGCGTCACATCGCCCCGCCCCTAGCGACACTTAGTCCCTCTCCATCCGTGATGTCATCGCTGCATAGGCCCTGCCCCCTCAACAGCCATTGGAAGGGCCAGCCTAAAGATATAGGCCCGACCCCCCTAGATTGACCCACACCAATGGCCGCTGAGGGGGCGGGGCCTATGTGTCTATGACGTCACGGATGAGTGTGTGGCGCTGGGGGCGGGGCACTGTGTCGCTTAGCCCACAAAGCCCCGCCCACATATCCCAATCCACAAATAATAAAAACCACTTTTTATCAGAACAAGCACCATGACGTATAATATAAAATAAGTAATGAAAGCTGTAAAATGTACCCTTTATACCTGTGGAGAGCAGTCAAAATGCAAAGGGGGTGACAGTGTCACTTTAAAGAGGCACTGTCACAATTTTTTTAAGAAATCAATAAGGGTTGTGATGGCCAGCAGTTTTGAAATAAACTCACTTTATTTAAAGAGAACCACGGAAAAAATTATTTTTTTTTTATTTCCTAATTCTATTTAAGTTACTTTTTTATTAATATTTGTAAATAGAATTATTCAATTTTTCGGCTGCATTTTTAATTTATTGATGTTTCTCTTCACTGTCACGCGTTGGCTCTTTTCAAAAGAGCCGGTGTGTGACAGGAAGCTCCCGACATGCAGAGCGGCAGGAAGAGCTCCCATGAGCCCTTGCCCGTCGCTCTGTAAATACACAATGATCTCGCGCTATACAGTGCGAGATTGCTGTGTACATCTGTCCTAATGTAACCTATTAGTTAACTGCCTTTGCAGTCTGTATCTTATACTTTACCTACTCCCCTGTAGCGGTGCAGTAAGGCTGGGCGCCATCTTGATGACGTCATTTGAGTTCCAGCGGTGCTTTCCAGTCATCAAGATGGCGCCCGGCCGCACTACACCGCTACACAGGATTAGTTAAAGTATAAGATACAGACTGCAAAGGCAGTCTGTATCTTTATAAGTAGACTTTGTATCTTATACTTTACCTACTCCTGTATAGCGGTGTAGTACTGCCGGGTGCCGCCATCTTGATGACGTCACTTGCGTTCCAGCACTGGAACGCAAGTGACGTCATCAAGATGGCGGCGCCCGGCAATACTACACCGCTATACAGGAATAGGTAAAGTTTAAGATACAGACTGCAAAGGCAGAGAGAGGGAGAGAGAAACTTTAATTATAGGGACAGTTAATATCAGGTGATTCTCTTTTTTTATGTTTAATTCATCGTTATGCATATGGCCACTAGGTGTCTCCCTTCATTGTGCATGTGTACAGCTGCGGCATGTCCACATTCAGGAGCAGATAATCCTGGGGGTGCTTGCATTGTATGATCAGCTCTCCTGTCACACAGCACCAAAACCTCTGTAACCACACAGTGACATTCTACCGACTGAATTGTTACATAACAAAGAGTATTGTCTCCTGGTAAGCTGCAGAGCTGATAATATAATTGGTAAAAGTTAATTTCCCTCCGTTGATATACAACCTACATGATGAACAGGTACCTTTACTTGTGTGAGCGCACAAAGGACTGGGACTTTTTGGTCTCTATTTTTTTAACAGAGAAAAGCAAAAAAAAACAAAAAAACAGCACGGAGGGAGCATGGAGCACAGTGTTGTCCTTTGTATAACGTTGAATTAAGCATAGTAAACGTAAAAAAAAAAATAAAGCAAGTATATTGTAAAACTGCTTACCATCACAAGACCTTTTGATCTCTTAAATAATATTTCAGGACAGGTACTCTTTAAATATATGTGCACAGATAAATAAATAACTTTTACTTCATTTTTTTTCCCATAGTCTCATTTTGTGGCCTTGCTGGTTTCTTCCTGTTGTCTTTAGGTTAATGATGTAGACGTCTCAAACATGAGCCACACTGAAGCAGTGAATCTACTAAGGGCAGCTCCTAAAACTGTGCGCCTCGTTCTCGGCCGTGTTCTGGAGATCCCTAAGCCACAAGTGCCTTCTCATCTCCTTCCTGATATTATGCTCCCCTGCAACAAAGGCATTCTGGGTAAGGTTATCATAAGATATAAGTTTGCTATGTTACTTTTGTTATTTTTTGTCTGGTAGTATTTAACCTTAAAGGGGTACTCTGGAGATTTTTTATTGAATGGTGTCAGAAAGTTATATCAATTTGTAAACTTCTGTTTAAAAAAACTCAACTCTTCCAGTACTTATGAGCTGCTGTATGTCCTGCAGGAAGTGGTGTATTCTTTGCAGTCTGACACATTGCTCGCTGCCACCTCTGTCCAGGTCAGGAACTGTTAAGAGCAGTAGAGGTTTTCTGTAGGGATTTGCTACTGCTCTGTACAGTTCCTATCACAGACAGAGGTGACAGCACAGAACACTGTATCAGACTGGAAAGAATACACCACTTCCCTTCGGGACATACAGCAGCTGATAAGTACTGGAAGACTGAAGATTTTTAAATAGAAGTAAAATACAAATTTGCATAACTTTCTGGCACCAGTTGATTTAAAACCTATTTTTTTCTCTGGAGTGCTCCTTTAGGCTGCCAAAACTAAAAGTGGAATCGAAATGAATGGGAACTATAAAAGATCAACTTCTCCTTCCTGACTCACATCTAACATCTGGCCACAGCGTATTTATTGGCAATTGTTTATTTTTATATATTTTTTTATAAAAACACGGTGTAAAGTGAAACTGGCTCTGTTGCCCCTAGCAACCAATCAGATTCCACCTTTTATTTTCCAAAGAGTCTGGTGAAATCTGATTGGTTGCTAGGGGCAACTTAGCCAGTTTCACTTTACACCATGTTTGATAAATCTCCCCCCTAGTGTGAATCCAACTTTATTGTAATAATGTTTTTAACAATTTCTCCCCACATAGGTCTTTCTCTCTCTGGGGGTCCAAATAGCCCTTCTCAGGTGATATACGTAGAAGATATCAAGCCCAGCTCTGTAGCTGAACAAGAGGGAACCTTAAGACCACTAGACATTATACATTATATAAATGGAGAAAGCACTTCAAATATGACACTAGAGGAAGCAAAACACACTCTAGAATCTGCCCTTCCGGTGGTAGTTTTGAAAGCTACCAGGTAAGAATCCATCTGTTGTTCTCCTGGTAAACAGATTTGCTTGCCCTACTTTAAAGCTTTACTGTTTCTTTTAAAGCTTTAAATAAAGCTTTACTGTTTCTTTACTGTTTCTTTAAAAAGTATTGATCAGTCCAGGTCTGAGTCTTTAGACCCCACCAACCTCATGATAGGGCAGGGATAAGCGTGTGGCTGTGCTCATTGCTGGAGAAAATAAGACAGTGTCTCATATTAATTTTTGCTCCCAAAGATGCGCTAGGTCTTATTTTCAGGAAATGTCTTAGTTTTGCGTGAAGAAGAATTCACGTGTCACATGCACAGTAGGGACAGAGCATATGGTATGGTGGCTTATGGCCACCAGGGGGAGCTCACCACAGCACACTCATACAGCACAGCAGGGACAGTGAACGGTATGGCGGCAAGGGATGGTATAATGGCAGACTGTGCTGCAGCTCTACATCCGACGGTAGGGGACAACAAGGATGGCGGCAGGTGACGGGCCTCTTGATGTCTTACAATTGACGGCCAAAGAATGGAACATCAGGGTTGGCAGCAGGTGACGGTCTTCATGTCCTGCATGTAGCTGCTCTGTAACGGACGGTGAAGGTAGGGGACAACAGTGGTGGGCTAAAGAGAATCACAGCTGCATGCCCTGGTGTTCTGTCCAGCGGGCATGCTTCCAAAACTTTGCTTACTTTCAGGGGAGGCCTTGTATTTAGCAATTCAACACAATCTCTACTAGGCCTTATTTTCAGGGGAAACAGGGTATATAGTAAGTCTAATAAGCCAACTCCTGCAATAAGACCAGGACAACACGATCGGCAGAGTGGAGCACTTACTATTATATATAGCTATAGTTTTACATTATAGATATATATACACCAGCCAGACCACTGATTTTAGAGCAGAGAGGTGGTCGGTTAGCTGTCAACAATAGGAGTAAAAGAGCAGCATATTAGGAGAAGGAGACAAGTTTAATAAATGATTGAATTGGCAAAAATATTTACCATGACAAGTCCTACAAGTATAACTATGTCAGCCGAGATGGTAATACCCCTTTAAGAAATGGGATGTATAGCCAAAAAAAAAAAGGTTTTGTTGTGAGAAATCTGCAGTAAAGATCAAGTCGATTTGCAGCAGTCTTGTCAGTGCTTGCAGATCGCAATATGCTAGACATACGTCCATCCCTCCCATCATGATCATCTTGTGTCAGGTGGTATCAGTTCTGCTGGCTGATGTCTCCCAAAGTTGCATGTAGCTACAGACACGACCAACACAAGTTATACCCAGCTGTGGCATATACCAGCCGGCCAGACTGCTGTATATCAACATATTTGACATAAATGTATTGTTCTTATGTGCATTGTTTCTCTGCTCAATGTTCAATGTGCCATTTCTTTCTTTTTTTTTTAATATATAGGGAGGGAAATCCAGTGATGCCCAACAATAAAAACCACGTCACCTCAGGCTCTAAATCCAACCAGATGAACGGTAAACAATGTTTGTTTTTCTGACTACATAAAAGCTATATTGCCGATGTAGATGGCTGGAACATGTAGAGAACATAGTGCCCCCTATCCTCTATAAAGGGAACTTGTGTATATGTGTGTGTATAAAACTCTCTGTTTGGGAGTAGACGTAGAAGAATGCAAACATGCTATTGTCTTTGGTCATTGAAATATATATATGTAATATATCCCATTGCTCTTACACTATTCTTGCATTTTTAGGTTTTTCAGGAGGAGAACGATTGAAGCACTTAAAAGACAACTCAGATGTGTATGCTGCGGAGGTAAATGCCCTATGTGATTACATGGCAGCACTGCCTCTTTTGCTACAGTGGAAAGATATAACAATTCAGTCAGTATAATGTCACTGTATGGTTGCAGAGGTTTTGGTCCTGTATGACAGGAGAGCTGACCATACAATGCAAGTGGACATGCAGTAGCTATACTCCTGCGCAGTGAAGGGAGACCCCTATGTATAGCATTTATTTAAGCATAGAAAAGATAGATTTCTTTATTAATAAAAATTTCACAACAATGCGTCTTTAGGCTATGTTCACACTGCGTAAAATAACGTCCGTTATTTTGAGACCAAAACAACAGCCGTAGAATTACTATCGTACGGGCTAGTCGTGAAACTACGGCCGTTGTTTAATTTTGATTCATAGCATGATTATAAACGGGATGAAACAGGTCATTTACTTTAAATACTACTCAGAAATTTTTTTACATCAAAATCAAGTTTAATTCGGCAGATATAAGTTTTACGTTCGTGGCCGCATTGAAATCTACGGCCTGTGAATTCAACGGCTGTAGTTACATTGCATTACAGTCATTATAGGGAACCTCAAAACAACGGCCATAGTTTTGCGGCGCGGACAACGGCCGTTATTTTACGTAGTGTGAACATAGCCTTAAAGTGGTTCCAAAAATGTGAATACTACATATAGACTGCTGTGAAGATAAGTACGCAGTGTGAGGAGGAGAAGGCAGTAGTACAGAGTCTCTATAGCCTCTTGTGGTTGTAGTGGCTGTAAGGATGAATGGGCTTACAGTATAAGCAGCATATATCTGCAATACCCTGCTATGTAAAGGTAAGGCCATCTATCTTATACTGACTCATCACAGTTTTGCCAATTTCTCAAGTGTTCAGCAGTTTCACTGTAGAAGAAATCCTGTTTTGGTCTGTCACATCATATTAACCTGTTCTTAGCTGCAGGGTACATGTCCATTGCTCTGTGCATGACTAGGGCTTGATATTCTGATGAGGGTTCAGGGTTCATATGCACATTCTGATGAATAAACGTGACAAGTGAAAACGGCAAGGACTAGCTGTGGCAGCAAATGTCATATGAAGCAAGAGCGTGACTGTCCAGACTGTATGCATGTTAGTCAATGGGGAATTCTCTTCTCTCCTTTATATGGCTGACACCTAAGCAGTCATTTTGGTTGGCATTATTACCATACAGTCAGTTCATGCTGCTGCTGTGCAGGTAGAGAGGAAGGGAGCTCTCACTGGTGCCATCACCTTTGCTATTGGGTAGAGAAGTCCTTGTGTAGGTCGCACTCCCAGAAAACTCCAACCAGAGGGTGGAGAGCTGCACCAAGGTTCATGGAAAGAGTTTGAACATTTAGATTATATACATATTATATATAAATATAATATAAAATATCATATATATATATAAATATATATATATATATATATTTATTTATTTATATTATATATGTATTATATATTATAACAACAAGGCTTTTATCTTTCAGATGATTAAACCTGGCATCATAATGGCTTCCTTTGCTATGTATGCAACTGTGAGGAAGCTGTAGGTATCAAAAGATACTTGCCTAATCCTGGATATTTTATTTATTTATTTAATTTAAAAATAAAAAAAAATTAAAACATTAAAAAAAAATATACAAATATGGTGGTATTTTTCTCATATATATATATATATATATATATATATATATATATATATAAGCAATTGATCTTAGTAAAACATGATTTACCAAAAATATTTGATAGTGGTTATTTGAAATTAAGAGTTTGTAAGATTGGACACTATGAAATAATTCTACTGAACATTAGATCTTTGCAAGGAAAACTGCATGGTACATAATAATATAATCTATAATATAATATATGTTGAGATAACTTTATCTAAATTTGTCTATTTTTCTGTGTGCCCATGAAGGCCGGATTAGTCCATGTTGTTTTGGAAAAGCCTCTGTCTGGAGAGCTAGGATTTTCCCTAGTGGGAGGCGAATATGGGATATTTGTCAAGTCCATCAATCCTGGGGGTGTAGCTGACATAGAGGGGAGCTTACAGGTTGGAGACAGGTTACTTAAGGTAATTTCTCTCAAGTCCTCTCCTATTTTCTCTGCACACCCCTGTTCCCCTAGAGGTAGAACCTGAAACTTTTTTTTTTTTTTAAATACTTGAGGTCCTGCTGGTAACACTATAACTCACATTACTACTGTAGTAAATAAGTATTCTAGATGAGGCCCTCCTCTTTAGCTTATAGAGTGTCTTTCTGTACAGGTCACC
The DNA here is from genome assembly GCF_027789765.1 of Dendropsophus ebraccatus. Classification (NCBI taxonomy): domain Eukaryota; kingdom Metazoa; phylum Chordata; class Amphibia; order Anura; family Hylidae; genus Dendropsophus; species Dendropsophus ebraccatus. Next base: position 113,972,186 of record NC_091460.1, read on the forward strand.
CTTCTTTATAGGAATAGGAAAAGGAAATAAAAAAACATTTTCTATAATTATTATTTTAACGTAGTACCATAAATTAGCCACTAGAGGGAAGTGTTGTATATTAGTGAAATCATGAGACAGTATATTAGCAATAAGCTATATGAGAATCAGGTGATTATTAATGGAAAAAATTACTAAAAGTACAAAACGTTATATATTTGATGATGGCTGATATACATGGAATTGGTGATCACTAATTTCTTCACAGGTGAATGGTGAATGTATGCGAGGTGCTACACATGCAAAAGCAGTCTCTTCTCTTCGAAATGCTAAAGGACTTGTACAGATTGAAGTTGCCCGTGAACTTATGCCAAAAGATGCATTGTTTGCTTTAGACAAGTGCAATGGTAACTTGGGTAAGTCAGAGAAATGGTTCTAAACTGTAACTTTTTTTACTTTCCATTCTTTCATCACTCATTTTTGTGTTCCATTCTCCCTCATACAGGACTTCACAAGTCATGTACATAGTCTAACTGCCATTTTAGAATACATTGGACCACTTAAAGAGGTACTCAAGCGGAAAAAAAAAAATATTTCAAATTTCACTGGTGTCAGAAAGTTATATAGATTTGTAATTTACTTCTCTTTAAAAATCTCCAGTCTTCCAGCACTTATCAGCTGCTCCATGTCCTGCAGGAAGTGGTGTATTCTTTCCAGCCTGACACAGTGCTCTCTGCTGCTACCTCTGTCCGTGACAGGAACTGTCCAGAGCAGTAGTAAATCCCTATTAAAAAAAAAAAAACTCTCCTGCTACTTTGTACAGTTCCTTTTGTGGAAAAAAGGTAGCAGCAGAGAGCAGGACATACAGCAGCTCATAAGTACTGTAAAATAAATTACAAATCTATATCTTTCTGGCACCATTGAATTTGAAAAAGAAAAACATTCTCCTGAGTGCCCCTTTAAGTGATATATGGTCATTTATAAGTAGGCATGTACCTAGTGTTATACCCTTTATGCTGCAGTACATGCACACATAGAATTATGTATTGTAATGTTTCTTATAGAACCTACAAAAATTACACCAAATCAAATTTAATAAAAACAAGTAGTCTTTATGCCACATAAATAGTAGATAAAGACATGTAAAATACTTTCATAACTGACTGGTAAGAAGAACATAGACAGGAAAAGGCAAAATGCTGAAAAATGCCCAAAATACTGGCATAAAAGCTACGCAACACCAATTAGGTATGCTTAGTATTGCTATGTATAAATTACTAAAGTCACTTGTAATACTAGAACTCAATCTACTGGTCAAGGCAGGAAAAGTATACTTGACCAAAGCACATACAAAGACAGGAGTATAAAAATAGTATTTGTAAAAGAAAAACTCTATGAAGCCGTACTTCACCAATATCACAGGGACCCCTGGAACCGCCAACATGTGTTTTGAACTTAAGTGCTTCCTCAGGAGCGAAAGCACTTAGGTCATGTATACTCTCCTCTTTTAGTCTTTCTGGTGATTATTCTAGCCTGGACAGATCAATACACTACTATGTTTTTTTAGTGTGCATTAGTCCTGCCTTGAGCAGTAGATTGAGTTCTAGTATTACTAGTGACTTCAGTAATTTATATATAGGATTGGTATACATTGCATAATTGGTGTTACCTAGCCTCTAGGCCAGTATCTTGTGCATTTTTCGCCCTGGTTTGTCTTTTCTTGTCTGAGTTCTTCTTACCAGTGATGTATGTATTTTACATGTCTTTATCTACTATTTATGTGGAATAAAGATCACTTCCTGTCATGAAATTTTGGTTTAGTGTTAATGTTTGAAGGTTCTTGATTAGCTGATACAAAAAATTTGTGTTTACTACAGTCCTGAGGGTGCTGCTAATTGGGTAGCTTCTAATGTTTCTTTCCACTTTTTGAATGTCAGGTAATCAGTTGCAGCAGGTTGACAATTGCCAATTACATGTTTTTTTTTTCTTACAAAGATCCAGAGCTCCATGGAAACAATAACTATGAAGATGATGAGGAGGATCAGAATGACGTTATACAGTCCTTACTTGATGTTGTCCATGAGCAAACACAGAACCTTCTACAGCTCAATCGTCAGAATGCACTCTCACAAGAACATTATTCAGGTACTGGTAGCATCACAACCTGATAAAACTGATAGAAACCAACATACAAAGCCACTGTCCAGTCTTCCCCTTCTTAGGGTCCTATTACATGGGGCAATTATCAGATTATCGTTGTTGTTTAGCATGTTATAAAATCAGCAGGCGACGACCGTGCATCGCTCCATGTAATAGAAGGTGCGTGGTCAGTGGCTGATTTAAACATATAAAAAGTAATACAGTTTTATACTTGCCTGTCCACATTCCCCGCTGAACTCCCGCCTGTTCCCCACTAACCATAGCCGCCACTGAAGCTTCTACACCCTTTTCTGACAGGTGGCTCAGCCAATCACTGGCTGCAGTGTGGTCCCATCTCGGTCAGTGATTGGCTAAGCCACCTTTCACTTCAGAGACTGGTGTTGAAGAATTAGTGGTGAAGTTGAAGCAGGCAGGAGGACATAAGGGAGCTCAGAGAGGTGAGTATACAGCTTTATTATTTACTATATAAAGGAGGGGCTGCACAGACATATAAATTCAAAAAATTGCAGCATTCCATAAAGTGAAAAAAATCTTAGCGTTTATTCAAAAAAATACATCAGCCAGTGCAACGTTTCTGTCTCATCCAGAGACCTTTCTCAAGCATGCTTGAGAAAGGAAGTGAAATGTGCTACTGCATACTTCTTCCGGCTCATTCTCCTGAGCAGTTGGGGTCCCAGCATTGAGACCCCACCAAATAAGCTTTTAACAGTTCCCTGTGACATTTCAGAAGGGTTTTTTTATGACTGTGTTAATTTAACGGTAGTTCCAAACTCTGACTTCCTTATTTTTTAACCCATGTCATAAGAAAATTTCCCTCTCACCTTTTATACATTTCCCTCACACCTTTTTTACATTCTGTTTGTACATGTCTCGTGCGTGGCCTGTGATTTTTCAAAAATGCTGATTTTTTTTTTTTTTTGTACCACAGTGGATCAGACTGAAGAAGATGAAAAAGCAGAAGACACGGACTGTGATGGCTCCTCATTACCAGATGACTCTCCTGAGGTAAAACAAAAAAAGTAATAATTATATATATATATATATATATATATATATATATAGCAGTCCTAGGAACACTCATTCCTGATAATTGTCATGTGTAAAAGGGCCATCAGCCAATGAAGGACATTGTTATTTGGCTGACTGAATGCTCTGTGTTTATTCTCTGCTGATTTTATATACACTGGAGATTTTTAACCCCTTCAAGACTGAGGACATTCGTGCCAGGATGTGAGGGCCAAATTAATGCAATGTTCCTCCTCGCCTTCTAAGAGCCATAGCACTTTTATTTTTCTACCTACAAGGCCGGATGGGTTGTCATTTTGATCTCTAGTTTTTATTAATATCATATTGGTGTAACAGAAAAATTTTGATCGCTTTTTATTTTCTGATATATAATTTAAAAAAATCAGCAATCCTGGTGTTTGTTTTTTTTTATTGACAATAATGTAATATCTAATAGATAGATTGGACAATTCCTCACGCTGTGATATATATGTTTATTTTATTTTTTTAACTATTTTTAAAATGGGCACAAAGGTAATTAAAACTTTTATTGGGGGGGTTATAAGTTTTTTTTTTAATACTTTTTTCACTTTAAAACATGCAATCAATAGATTGCATATACTGATCTATGCAATGCCATAGCATAGATCAGTGTTATCAGCGATATATGCATCGAGCCTGCCTGAGAGCAGACTCTATACATGGGTGGCCGATCCGACAGGACAGTGGTAAGAAGCTTACCCCCGACCATCGGTACAGACGATTGGGACCCCCGCATCACTGAGTACCTCAAACGCTGCGATCGCTATAGATTGAAGTGTTCAAGGGGTTAATGAGAGGCAGCTGCGGGATCCCTGGACACTGATATGTGCAGGACCGCTCTCACTGCAGTGGTCCTGCACACATCTACAGCCCCTTCAGTCAGGAACGTGCATATACATTCCTGCTGCACTTGGTGCAGCAGCAACGTAGATCTACGTATTGCTGACAGGAAGGGGTTAAATAGAAGTGAATTACAAATCTCTGGCACTTTCTCACACCTGTTGATTTGAAGAATTTATTTCTGCTAGAGTACCCCTTTAATTTCTATAACTTTTTATGGTCTCTACGTTTTATATTCAGCAAGAAATTGGCCTGTGTTGGGCTTTTTTTCCCTTTTAAATGTCTGCTGTACCTCACTCTATGCCCTTAAAAAAAATTGGGCTCAACTGCTGTTTGCATACAGTTTTTTTTTTTTGTAAGGTTTGGATGTAGCCACAATTGCATGTGGATGTTAATATGGGTTCAGATGCGCAGTGAGTGGTGCAGGATATTTACAACATTGAGTACTTTTATGCTGCGTTTACACAGAGCAATAATTCGCCCAATTGAACGATTAACAATATCGAAGTGACAATGTGTTTTTTATAACGATCAGACGGAATGATATGTTGAAATTGAGTGGATGGCCGCCATATAACAGTAAATAACTGCCATTATTTCAATATAATAGCCGTTGTTTTAAAATAACAGCAAATATTTGCCATTAAATGACGGCCATCCACTCAATTTCACCATTGTGTGAACAGAGCCTTTCTGTGTTTTCAATCCACTCCTGGTTTTGGTTGCTATATGAGGACCACAATACTGACTGAAATATACGTAGTGTGAACATAGCCTTAGATCGCTTAAGCCCATCTCACACATAGGGTGAATCTGTGAAAGACTGTTTACACAAAGTGATCTGCGAATTTTTAGCGAACGACCATTGATGATTTGAGAACATGTTGAAAGGTCAAAATGAACGATTTCTCGCTCATCACTTGATCGTTCGCTGTGTTTACATGAGGCGATTATCGCTCAAATGCGATTGTTATCGTGAAAATTCGAACCATAATCGTTCCGCGAAAAACGCAGCATTATTGATTCTAATTAACTAAATCCTTCATTTATATCATTGGGCACACATGTTTTGATTGACTACTTTATATTGTATGGTATAGACTGTATTAAAAACACTGTCTTCACACAGGACGCCAAGGATGAAGGTGAGTTTCTTACATTCATCCTCTGTGCAGTTTCTGTGCTATTAGGAGTTTAATCTTTATGCAAATTAGGCATTTCTGTGCACTGGAGGCGGGACTACCGCCCCCAGTGCACCAATCCGCCTTCAGCTAGCTCACCTCTTCTAATGAATATCAGCGGAGTGGGCTGATTGGTAGTCCCACCCACAATGCACCAAACTGTCTAATTAGCATAAAGATTAGATGCCTAATAGCACAAAAACAGTGCTGAGGATGAAGGTCAGAAACTCAGCAGGTTCTTCCCTTTAATGCACTTCAGATAGATTTGTATATGTGGAATTATATATACATCCAGGTTGGATAGGGATTCTTTATAACTTGAGTATACATAATTTATGGAGGGAAAAAGGATTTCAGATTATGCTGATCGGCAGGAAGTGAGCATCCAATGCTAGTAATCAATTTATAGCATTCATCTTATTAACCAGTGTATATATATATACTTTTGCAGCCAGCCAAAGTAAATGGAATGGGATCTTATAGAAACAACAATGGGATTGAAAGGTAAGGAGCACACAGAACTCTGTGTGAAGGCTATGGATTCCTTGAAATCCATTTAAATTGCTTTTCAACTAATATTACTGATAAAATAAACATTTGAGTAGGTTTTTTATTCAAATATATAGAAGGATTTCTTCTGTGTTTTTGTTTTTTTTTAAGTTTGTGTGTATTGTAATACATTGCAGCTGCTCCATACTGTTCAGGGTGCGTTCTGCCCTGAATACTCATCTAAGCTAAATTCTGTTCAGCTTGGATAAGTTTTCTGTAGAATGAGTGGCTGTAAACGGAGCAAACCATCAGAAAGCCCATCTTATGAAATTCAGCCCTTTCAGTCTATTGGAGTTAGTACGCTTGAAAATGGAAAAAAAAAAATCGATTCAAATGTGTTCATCACCTTAAGTAATACTTTACTATAAACAGCTATTATAGATTCATAACTTGACAATAGACAAATTGTTCTACCACTGTACAAATCGCTAGTCAGACTGCATATAGAATATTGTGTACAGTTTTGGGCACCAATTTATAAGAAAGATAGAATGGAGCTGGGTGCTCTCTGCTGCCACCTCTGTCAATGGCAGGAACTGTCCAGAGCATGAGAGGTTTTCTATGGGGATTTACTACTGCTCTGGACAGTTCCTGACCTGGACAGAGGTGCAAAAGAACACTCCAGAGACACCATAAGAGTCTCAATGTAGTGAGCTAGCCAGACCTTCCTCTAGGAAGGAACAACAAAGCCAAGGAATGTCTCCAGTCAAGGAAACCACTCAAGCAAGGTATCCATCCACAGACAGTTGTTTCGGGGTATTTGCCCCTCATCAGTGTGGAGTAGGATTCTGGCTAGTGGGAGCAATGTTAGTGCATGGACAGAGGTGGCAGCAGAGAGCACTGTGTCAGGCTGGAAAGAATACACCAGGACATACAGCAGTTGATAAGTACTGGAAGACTTGAGATTTTTAAAACAAAAGTAAATTACAAATCTATATAACTTTCTGACACCAGCTAATTTGAAAGAAAACCAATTTTGCTGTAGTACTACTTTCATACAATTTACTATAACAGGTACAATGGTAAGCTTCCCTTCTTACCATTTATAATCAATATATTATGTAGTCATTTTTTTGGGGGGGGGCGGTCTGCACTTACATTACATTCTGCATTTGGTACCTCTTTAGGCTGCCTCCACAGTCCAACACAGTGAAGCGAGGTAACATTGAACCAAAGAGTGATGATCTGCAGCAGGAATCCAGTTCACTTGGTAAATCCATATTCTCCACTCGAATAGTATTATACTGATGTGATTGTGGAACCTCATTACAAAACAAAGATTTTTCTTCCCCCCCCCCCCCCCCCTTGCTATAGATTTCTTCAGAATAACAAGTGAAAAATTGGCCTCACTTTCTCTCGTCCAAGTTATGCCACTGGGTCGGTATACAGGAAATAAGTTAAAAGCGATTATACGTCAAATACGTAGTATGCTGGAACAAGGTGTGCCAACCAAGGAGTTTGAGGTAAGCATGCTTATAAACTACATGTATGTCAAATGTCGGAAAGGGGTTAAAGGAGTTATCCAGCATTGGAAAAAACAGAGCTACTTTCTTGCAAAAAGAGCACCACCCCTGTCCTCAGGTTATGTGCGGTATTACAATTCAGCTCCATTCATTTCAATAGAACTAAACTGATGCTGATTTTGGAAAAGAGCAGCCATATTTTTGTAAGCCTGGATAAACCCCTGTAATATTTTTTTTTGTGAAACTTTGTACTGGTGCTTATCCATGTGTACAGTGATGGACACATTAGATCAGAGTCCCCTGTTTATTAAATGTTAATGTATAAAACAAAAATCGTACGATCAGGAAATGGTCCATTCCACCTTTAATTGTTCCTTATTTACAGAATCTACAAGATTTAAAACCACTGGATGAATGCCTGATTGGACAAACGAAAGACAATAAAAAGAAAAACAGATACAAGAACATCCTTCCGTGTAAGTTATTTAGGTGTTTAATCATCCTTTTATATGGCTTGTAGTGTTTTGTCTTCAGTTATTGGAAGAACCTCATCCGCTCTTAAAGGAGAAGATGCAGTTAGAGGATCCACTCAATCTGCTCCCCATTGTTTCGAATTGTCAAGACCCTCTCTTTCTCCTGTTTAAGACACACTGAGAGCAACACTTGCACAGATCTCCCGGATCCACTGTTGCATACTCTGGATTCTCTCTGTGTAAACCCTGGACCAAAAGCGACTCTGTACCCACTATCTGACCCCCCCCCCCCAAAACCACTTGCACCTTTGGATAGCTGCGTTTAATCCAAGATCTGTCCTGGGGTCCGTTCGGCAGGTGATGCAGTTATTGTCCTAAAAAACTACTTTTAAACTTGCAGCCCTGTGTCAAATTGGTGTGGCCTAGAGTGTGTGTGCTCAAACATTGCACCACCCCTCTGTTCCTCCTCATCACCATAAGGAATGCCACTGGGCAGGATTTTTCCTATTCATCACCTATGTGAACACTGCACATGTGTTTGATCGTTAAGGCACCTGTGCAGTGTTCACACAAGTTATGAATAGGAAAAATACTGCCCCAGGGCATTCCTAATGATGAAGAGGGTGGGGAGGAGGGATGAAATAGGCCACGCCAGTTTGACACAGGGCTGCAAGTTTAAAAGTTGTTTTTTAGGACAATAACTGCATCACCTGCTGAACAGACCCCAGGACAGATCTTGGATTAAAAGCAGGTATCAGAAAGTAAAAGTGGTTTGGGGGGGACAGATCGTGGGTACAGAGTCGCTTGAACCTCACACCACAGGTAAAAGTCAAAAGAGGGTGAGATCCAGCAAGATCGGGGGCCATACTACCGGGCCTTGTCACCCAACCACTTCCCTGAAAACTGCAGATCCAAAAACTTACAGACATGGCATGCATAATGTAGGGGGAGAATACTGGGAATGCGCCATTGTTGCACAGACCTTGCCACGTAACCTTTGCAGGTTACAAAGGTTACCTTTGTAACCTTTACTTGGCAGCAGTAATGTTACCATTGATGAAAAAAGGTCCCACTATCTTTGTCCCTCATACACCATGCCATGATTTTCTGTGCGCCAACCTGACATGGTAGATGCACTGCTTCATATGAAAACATGGTTCCAAGATAGTGGCTGTCAAAATAGACACCATTGGGGACATTTACAAAGCGTCCGCCCGAGGTGTACGCCAGGGAGAAGGGGCGGATTCGCCCCCTTCTCCCTGGCGTACGCCAGCCTTATGCCCTGCTTGCTTGATGGGCGGGCTGGGGGAGCTTGGGGGGCCGTGACAAGGCGGGGAGGAGGCATGGCCTCCTCCAGCGCCTCACTTATGATCTACGCCTGCTTGCAGGCGCAAATCATGATCCAAGTCTACACCTGCTGGAAGCAGGTGTAGATTTGGTACGCAGGGCACAGGTTCAGGCGGCCGGTAGGCCGGTCTTCAAAAATCCCCCCCATATCTCACAGATTTGCCCCCTTACCAACATGTCACACACAGGATGGTGTTCCCAACAACCGTTTTCCATTTATTCAGGTTTCTCCATACTTTTTTGACCACTCTGTACATTGGACAGATACATTACAGATATACATACATGATTCACCATAACCACATACAGATATTGCATATATGCTAGTTCACACTGCATGCGTGTATACAGACTGGAGATGAGCGAACCTCGAGCATGCTCGAGTTCATCCATTCGGCATTTGATTAGCGGTGGCTGCTGAAGTTGGATAAAGCCCTAAGGCTATGTGGAAATCATGGTAAAGTCATTGGCTGTATCCATGTTTTCCAAACAACCTTAGAGCTTTATCCAAGTTCAGCAGCCCCCGCTAATCAAATGCCGAACTCTCTGGTTCGGATGAACTCGAGCATGCTCGAGGTTCGCTCATCTCTATTACAGACACATGCATTCATACACACGCTGCACTCAGGCATAGACACACATGTATTCCACACTATTATTTAGATACCATACACTAACAGTATCTCCTTGCTGAAGTTTGAACCTGAAAATAGTTTCTTTATGTTGTTACAGATGATTCTACCCGAGTTCCACTTGGTACTGAGGACGGTTATATCAATGCCAGTTATATTAAGATGCCAGTGGGCAATGAAGAATTCACATATATTGCCTGCCAGGGACCTCTTCCAAGTACAGTGTCAGATTTTTGGCAGATGGTCTGGGAGCAAAGTGCTACAGTAATAGCCATGATGACCCAGGAAATGGAAGGTGGGAAGATAAAGTGTCAGCGGTACTGGCCTGATGAGCTGCACAGACCCGTACGGATAACTAGTGAACTCCAGCTCACCCTGGTGAAAACACAGCAGCTGGAGAGCTTTGTACTGCGCATTGTGGAACTACAAGATGTTCAGGTAAGTCATTGTATTGTCACAGGCAGTATGTTTTGCCAACACTGGTCTGAAACTTTTTGTGAGTGTATTTCTTTAATTTATTTCCTCATTCAAAGCTTTATTTATAGTAATACAAAATAAAAAGAGAATGTGGAAAGGTGCTATTACAGTGAATGCAAATCACAGTTGTGGCGCTGCAGGAGATAAAAACAGGTGTATTGTCAATCAAAGATTTGAGCCAGTAGAGGTAACCAACAGTAAGAATGGTGTACTCACTCTGATGTTCACCCCTGGGTTCATAACTGAGATGGACCAGGGACCAATTGAACCAAGAAGTCAATTGCATTCTACGAACGAGTCAATCTAAGGGCCATAGTAGACTGCTCGATCATTAATGTAAAGGAACGCATATCTGCTAGATCAGCACTTGCTTTATAACTGCACACCAAGGGTGTATATATGTGTGTATATATATATATATATATATATATATATATATATATATCTATATATATATATATATATATATACACAGTATATATAGTTAGTAATGTCCGTGCAGGCCTTGCCCTAGTTAAAATAATAAAGCTTATACACACCTGTCCACGCTCTCTGCTGTCCTTCTTGCTTCTGCCCTTTTTCCACAGCCACCATAGGAATTAGAGAGTTGCTCTCTAAAGTGACAGGCCGCTCAGCCAATCACTGGCTAAGTCTCTGTTTCATCTTGAACAAAGTGGAGGGACTGTGGTGAAAATGCTATAATACGTCTTATAGCATGTATTTATTAATATGTACATTAAACACAAACATGAAAAACAGGTTTTATGATTAGATGATTGTAGGTAAAGATATAAGGGGTAAAGGTACGAGATAGATTACCCCTGGTTTAACCCTGCCTATTGCTGAAGTGGGACCCCCTGGTTTAGGCGTCCCCAAACAACAGGAGGGACTGACCCTGTGCTAGGGTTGTGTAGGTCTTTCCCGTCACAGATGTCAGTTGTCACTGTGTCTGGTAATACGGTAATATACAAAGTGTGTAGCATATAAAAGGCAGGTGTAGATGTTTTTTAGTCGTGGTTCTGATATCCCTTCTTCCGTTTATCCAATGCCTTGATAAATGTCTCAGTCTGATCCAGGAAAAGTTGAATTTACAGATGAATATTGTGGGTGCTCCCCAGTCGGTTGTAGGGGATCACCGTTGTATGTATAAAGATACGTCTGGTGGACAAGTTGTGGTCACTTTATCCAGATTTGTGTCTGGTCTTGTGTGTTAGTTGTTTTCTGCCATTACAGTGTGATCAACTGTATAGCATTAATACGAGCTGTAGTAGATAAGTAACCAGCAATCTCAGTTCCCAGATGGTGTTAGTAAACAGATGTAGTTAGTTTGATACAGATAGTTTTTCTCCTGCAGAGTGATGCGCTGCGGAGCGTGCACTGAGTCTGCTGTGAGGTCTCAGAGATGCTGAGACATCTACCGTCTGTGCGAGGGGGCCTGATGGAGGCGCGTCCTCATGTGCTGGCTTCTATATAACTTGTCATTTATTGAATGAAATCTCTGAAGTTTCCATGCTAAGGAGTCTAGTCCATGGAGTGACACCACCCACTGGACTCCTTATCACAGAATGAGCAGGGATTTCAACCAACAGTTATACTGAATCTTTACCCATAAAGATATATGTCGATCTGATCCGTTCTTCCTGCTCTATAACATGGTGGTGATAGATTCATAGCATTGTCTTGGTGACAGATTCCCTTTTAACCAGTCTAAGAGTGTTTTACATGTAAAAACTGTACCGAGATGACCCTTCATTGTGATTGTAACACTTTGTACTTGAGATCTCCATCCATTTGTCATATACGTGATCTAAAGTGATCTTTTTTTGCTTTTAACATTCATTCTAGACTGGTGAAGTACGACGCGTTGCCCATCTAAACTTCACCGCTTGGCCAGACCACGATACCCCGACTGATCCAAAACAGCTCCTCACATTCATCTCCTACATGAGATACATCTACAAATATGGACCCGTCATCACGCACTGTAGCGCAGGCATTGGCCGCTCCGGCACGCTCATATGTATTGATGTCATGTTGGGTTTAATCAGCAAGGATTTAGAGGTAAGCACCATACAGGTCTGATGAATGGTAGATGCGAGTCCAAAAACAGCGATGATAATAATCTCATGTCTTATAATCTTCTGCCTTTCATATGTAGAAGTTAATATTGTGACTCGTAACTACCGTTTTCTTTGGTTCCCCAGTTCAGTATCTCAGACCTGGTACGAACAATGAGGCTTCAGAGACATGGGATGATACAGACAGAGGTAAACATATCATAGCCATTTATATTAGGAATATAGCAGCCTTAAAGGAGAAGTTCCACAAAAATATAAAAACACAGAGCTGGAACATATTAAAGAAAGTATACTTACCCATCCCCCTGCCCCTGTAGCACCGCTCTCGGACAGCCACCAGATCTAATTTTCATCTGGCTTCCTGGTACATCATAGTCCGGATCTTGCTGCTGCAGCGTCATGAACCTGCTGATGGATTGCCTGCTCAGCCAGTCAGTGACTGCGGCGGTGTCAAGCCCCAGCCAGTGATTGGCTGAGCAGACGATCCATCAGCAGGACCGTGATATTGCAACTACAGGAGGCCAGCAGCTGTCAGTGATCAGTAAGGAAGCGCTGCAGGGTGGGGGGGGGACAGGATAGGTAAGTATACTTTCTTTATCATGCCCTAAACTCACAACACCCTGCCCAACCCCCACCCGGTGTCGTTGGGCAACTGCAGAATTCAGACTACTCTTAAATTACTGAATATTTTCGCTGGTTTAAAAGAGTACTCCGGTGAGGGGAAAAATCATCTGGTATCAGAAAGTTATGTGGATTTGTAATTTTCTCCCAACACTTATTACCTGCTGGATGTCCTGCAGGAAGTTGTGTATTCTTTCCAGTATACTCTCTGCTGCCACCTCTGTCCATATCAGGAGCTGTCCAGAGCAGTAGCAAATCCCCATAGAAAACCTCTCCTGCTTTACCTCTGATTTTTTTTTTTTTTTAGCATTGAGGGTCCTTGCATGAGTGATACAAAACCTCTCCTGCTTTAGACAGTTCCTGACATGGACAGAGGTGGCAGCAGAGAGCACTGTGTCAGACTGGAAAGAATACACCACTTCTGGCAGGCCATACAGCTGCTGATAAGTACTGGAAGATTGGAGATTTTTAAATAGAAGTAATTTACAAATCTGTATAATTTTCTGACATCAGTTGATTTGCTAACAATTTGTTTTGGAGTACCCCTTTAAAGCACAGATAACTATAGTTAAAGAATAATAAAAATACTCATCCGAATTCTAATGCAGTACGTCACACTCTTGTCCAGCGGAACTAACTAGTGTATTCTTCATTTCAGGAACAATACATGTTTTGTTATCAGGTGATCCTGTATGTTCTGAAAAGACTGCAAGCAGAAGAGAACCAGTGATGTCGGGTCACATGATAGGCCTCTGCATATAGCAATGGTAAAGGGCCAGTAAATAATGAACAAGAGCTGCATTTTAGTAGCTTACTTATTCCAAGCTCACCCGGTATCAGCTCCAGTGGATGCCAAGAGCAGTTGTTTATACTGCTATTTTATTTTGTTTGGGTTGGAAGGGGTTAAAAAAGACAGTATTTTAATACACAGACACGTTACAGTACTATACATGGTTCTTAACATGGTACGCCTGTATATTTGCAAGTAATTTTTTTCCAAGTATTTTCACAGTTGAAAAAGTTAGTTTTGTAGCTGACACGTAAAAGCAGTATTTAAAAGACAGAAATAATTGTTTCTATAGACCCCCCCCCCCCCCCCGAGTAGTAAGTTAATTGTAATTATTGCATACATTTCATAATGTTTACTTATATAGAGTTTTATGTACTATTTATATACTTTTACAAAATGAAATTAAGCTACCCTGTGCCTGGCTGTGTACATTGGCACCCTTTCTTTACCTTGTAAATAAACTGTGCACAATAAAATGTATATATATCTATGTATATAACGGTGTGCTTTTCCTCTTCATTGTATCATGTCTTGCTTATCCTTTGTGTCTAGACCTTAGAGGGGTTTACACATCTCCCCTTTTTGTCTTGTCCCAGCTGTGTCCCACTCCTAAGGTCCTACTACACGAAGCGATTATGGGCCAATACCGAGCGATACAGTCGATAATTCCTTTGTGTAATAGAAGGTAATGATCGGCAATATGCACAACGTTAGCTCATCATTGTCTTTTAACACATTGAAAAATCAACAATCACGATAGCAGCGATCTGCTGCCGTCTCCCCCAAGAACAGGAGTGGCGGCAGTAGACCACCGCTATGTCCTATGGGCTGCCCAGACAATCTAGCGATCACCCGGACAGCTCCTTAGCAGATCTTAGACAACTGCTGTCAACACAACGGTGAAACAGAGGGGCCAAACTTGAAAAGAAAGAAATTTTGCTAATGCTGCGCTTTTGCAAAATTGCTTTCTTTTGCATTTTGCATCCACTGACAAGAGTTTAGGTGATGGAAATATACCTTTAAGGCTGTCAGCTGCCAAGACCTACATGTACTTGGCTTCCCCAGTCCACCATGCTGGCACTCTGGTTTCTCTAAGCTACTTCCTAGTTGCTGATCAGGTTCGAACCGTCGCTAGCCAGACCGCTCCACTTATAATCATTAGAAGGGGCGGGGCCGGTGCTCTGGAGGCAGTAGCCCTGCCCCCAGTGCTCCAAATAGCCTTACTGGATGCAGGATTAAACTACAAATAGCGCCAAAAATGAAGGTAAGGGACCTATGTTCAGCCTTAGAGCCCCATGTGCTATAGGGGCATATCATAGATCTGTCTCCCATATGGCAGCTCCATAGGAATGAAGAGAGCCGTGGTTCACGTGCCGTACCTGCGTCTCTATTCAAAACAAAGGTGCTGTGAGCCGATAGAGAGATCGCCAGATGGTAAGGAGCTTGGATCCCCCCCACCCCCCCGTACATGTTCTCAATTCTGTCCATAGGAGACGAGTACGTTTATTCTTGGAATACCCCGTTAATGCTTTGTGGTCTGTATCCTCTTATAAATGACCTCCCCAAAGCCATATGTGTGTTTAAGTGTTCATTTTCTTTTAATGGAGACATGAATATTTCTTTGTTACATTACACGAATGACACATAATGGTGATACAATAATAGATGCTATTAAATATAACAATGTAATTATATCCCGATCTTTTGATGTCATCCTACTTAACCTGTCATAGAAAGGTGTCCTTGGAAATTGTAGATATTATGGAGATCTGTCCCATTGTTGGAGAAAAGGTGTCCCTGTGTAAGTCTCCTCCTGTGTCATATTCAGCTTTGAGATTGAAGTTTTCATGGATATTAATTCCATTCATTATAACAGGTCCGTCTGAATGGCTCTCAAAGGTTTCTTTACTACCTGGTCTACATTTTCTCTTATATAGCTGGTAGGCTGAAATGAAAAAGTCACAGCTCAACTCCAGGACAGCTCAGAGATACAGACAGATTGTGGCCATATTAGAGTTTTCTTAAACAGGGACGCAGAATTTCGCTAACCTGCTTTGGCTGAAGTTGTCAAGTTGTCATACCGCACTTATTCTAAGGGAAGGTATGCAACTGTTTTTGGAAGAAAGCAACTATGTTTTTTTTAAATTCTGGGTAACCCCTTTAACCTGAATATCTGTGCCTACTATATGATATGATTTTAATCATTTAAAAGGTGGCAGGCATCCTCTTTAATATTTGTCTCCCCTCTGTGACCCCACACAGTAATAGACCCCTCATCTATTCTCCCCTATAGTAGTTAAGCTCACCTCTGGGCTCCACTATAGTAGTTTGACCCCTCTGTGCTCCCATATAGTATAGGGTTCCACTGTGCCCCAATATTGTTAGGCCCCCACTGTGCCTTTATATAGTATTGGCTGCTACTGTGCCTCCATATAGTATTTGCAGACTCTGTGCCTCCATATAGTGTAGATACCTTCTGTGCCCCTGTATAGTTTAGGGCTCTTTGTGCAGCCCCCATATAATATAGGCCCCCATCTGTTCAGCAGCCCCATATAATATAGGCCGCCTCTGTCCTGCAGCCATCATATAGCAAAGCCCCCCTCTGTGCAGCAGCCCCATATAGTATAGATCCCCTTTGTGTATCCACTATATAGTATTGCTCCCCAGCAGCAGCTTTCTTCCCGAAGCCCTGGTCCTCAGCAGCTACTCTGAGAAATTGGATAGATATAGTAGAGGTATGTTTGCATTATATACTGCAATATTTAACACAATGCAGTATACAAATCATGGGCAACTACAAAGCATGTAAAGAATATCTGTCCTTTAATGGTGCGTTTACACACTCACACATATCTGACAGATTTTTTTTTAAGCCAAAGCCAGGAACAGACTATAAACAGAGAACAGGTCATGAAGGAAAGACTGAGATTTCACTCTTCTCATATCTATTCCTGGCTTTGGCTTCAAAAATCTGGGAGATCTGTGTAAAAAAACTTTTAGGCTTGGACATTTAGACTCAGTTAACCGAAGCCCAAAATGACCCAGTGGACCGCGCAAATTTTCATTTTTGTGTTTTCGTTCCCCCCCCCCCCCCTTCTAAGAGTTCTAGCACTTTCAGTTTTCTATCTACAAAACCATGTGAAGACTTGTTTTTTTACAGGAATAGTTGTACTTTGTAATGGCGTCTTTCATTCTACCATAACATGTATGATGGAATCCCAAAGTTATTATTTATGAAGATATAAATAGGTGAAATCGTAAAAAAAGAATGCAATATGGTAACGTTTGGGGGGTTCCTGTGTCTACGTAATGCACTATATGGTAAAAGTGACATGATACAATTATTCTATAGGTCAGTCCGAACACAACCATATGCAGGTTACACAGATTCTCTAATGTTGTTTTTTTTTATGAAATCCTTTATTTTTTTTGCAATTAATTATTAATAAAATGGGCCTATTGTGACGCTTATAACAGTTTTATTTTTTTCACCTACTGGGCTGTATGAGATGTCATATTTTCTGCCATGATCTCTAGTTTTTATTAATACCATATTTGTGAAGATCGGACGTTTTGATCACTTTTTATACATTTTTATATATATATATATATATATATATATATATAAAGTAACAAAAAATCGGTAATCCGCGCACTTTTTTCACTCTTTTCGTTTATGCCATTGCTGTTAGTGAGGAAGCTTGTTATATTTTAATAGATCGGACAATTATGCACGCTACGGTATATTATATGTTTATTTATTTTTATATGTTTTATTTATATAATAGGAAAGGGGGGTGATTTAAACTTTTATTGGGGGAGGGGCTTTGGGGTAGTGTAATAATGATTTTCACTTTTTTTTTAAACACATTTTAAAGGGGTTGTCCGGCGATAAAAAAATATTCACAGAATAACACACATTACAAAGTTATACAACTTTGTAATGTATGTTATGTCTGTGAATGGCCCCCTTCCCCGTGTCCCACCACCCCCACCTGTGTACCCGGAAGTGTGGTGCGCTATACATTACCTGTCACATGCCGACCACGGTCTCCGATCCTCAGCAGTGGACGCGGCCACGTCATCAGCTGCTCAGCCGCGATTGGCTGAGCACAGTTATGCTCAGCCAATCGCGGCTGAGCTTCGGATGACGCTGCAGAGGGCGGCCGGCACTCGGGAAGATCCGCCGGTCTCCCGAAGAAGACGTCACTGCTGAGGATCGGAGACCGTGGACGACACGAGATGCGGTGAGTATAATGCACCACACTTCCGGGTCTAGCGTGGGTGGGGGGAAACACGGGGAAGGGGGCCATTCACAGACATAACATACATGTACAAGTTGTATAACTTTGTAATGTGTGTTATTCTGTGAATAATTTTTTATTGCCGGACAACCCCTTTAAGTCCCCCTGGGGGACTTGTACATACAATACTTTGATTGCAGACACTGATCACTGCTATGCCATAGGCATAGCATTGATCAGTGTGATAGGCGTTCTGCCTGTGGCAGACTCAATGACCAGAAAGCCGATTGGACCGCATGGAGGAAGGTAAGAGACCTCCTGCAGTCCGATACAGCATTCGGGACCCCTGCAGTCACACTGCGGGGGTCCCAATCGGTAAGTGACAGGGGACTGCCCCAGTCACTTACACTTAAACGCCGCAATTGTGTCGTTTAAGGGGTTAATGATAGGCTGCAGCCTGTCATTAACGTTGAGGGCTGGGCTGCTCACTGCAGCCGGCCCCCACCTCCTATGAAGCGTGCTCCACTCCGGAGCGCTCTTCATAGGAAAGGACGTACCGGAACGCCCAGGGTCATCTGGGGACAGGCTTCCAGGGCTTACCGGTACGTCCTTAGCCGTCTAGGGGATAAATTGACCATTCTGTGCAGATTGTGAGTTTTTAATGTTATTCTCTTACCAGCCACAAGAAACACTCCATTAATAAATTGGAATGACACATATATCAGTGGGAAGGTGAACATCTGAACAAGTTGCTGAGGGGTAAAAGATAACTGCAGAATGGTAGAACACATTTGAACATTTTGGGCTCCTGTCTCCAGAGCAATTGTTCTGCATCTGTAAAAATAAAAAAAAAGAAGGTATTCAATAGGTTTGCAGTGGTCGACATATTAGCGTTGCTTCAATTAAAGTATCGGGGCACATTTATCAAACACGCGTGACTGGTGTACACCATAGAAAAGGTGCAGATTTTTTGTCTTTTCAGTGGTGTACACCAGCCTTCTCCCGCGCCTAATTTATGATGATACTTGTGGCTTAAAGCGACTCTGTACCCACAATCTCTCCCCCCCCCCCCCCCCCAAACCACTTGTACCTTCGGATAGCTGCTTTTTATCCAAGATCTGTCCTGGGGTCCGCTCGGCAGGTGATGCAGTTATTGTCCTAAAAAACAACTTTTAAACTTGCAGCCCTGTGCCTAACGGCCATGGCTTGGGGTAGCCGTCCCCTAACTTTGCACCACCCCTCCGTCTATCCTCCCTGCCCTCTTCACCATTTTTCCTATTCCTCTGCAGTGAAAACTACACAGGTGCCTTAACGATCCAGCCCATGTGCCGTGCTGACACAGGTAATGAATAGTAGAAAATCTTCCTGGAGCATTCTTAATGATGAAGAGGAACAGAAAGGTTATGTCAGCCTAATGCATACACAATCTAGGCCACGCCCGTTTGGTACAGTGCTGAAAGTTTAAAAGTTGTTTTTTAGGACAATAACTGCATCACCTGCCGAACGGACCGCAGGACAGATCTTGGATTAAAAGCAGCTATCCGAAGGTACAAGTGGTTTTGGGTACCGAGGCACTTTAAAGAATTGTCTGACTAGAACAATATCATAGTGTTCGGCTTTACAACCTTTGCCAAGACTGGCGTGTAATTACTGCTAAGCAGAAGCCTAATGCGTAGCCAAGTAGAGGATAGATGATGCCAATCGCCAGAATAGAGATGTCTGTATTCCAGGAGCCTTTGTATAGCACTGAAGCGGCTATACCTATCACAAGCATTAGGAGTCCTCCAATTACAGAGCCAGCCTAATAGAAGACAAGAAGACAATAATCACTGGAGAGCCACAAATTATTCCCTCTCTTATCCCTCTTTGTTTGTGTCATTCTGAGTTCCCTCCTTTTGTCTTTTTACACCTAGAGGCTGCGTTCACACTACGTATATTTCAGTCAGTATTGCAACCAAAACCAGGAGTGGATTAAAAACACAGAAAGGATCTGTTCACACAAAGGTGAAATTGAGTGGATGGCCGCCATATAACAGTAAATAACGGCCATTATTTCAATATAACAGCCGTTGTTTTAAGATAACAGCAAATATTTGTCATTAAATGGCGGCCATCCACTCAATTTCAACATTGTTTTTAATCCACTCCTGGTTTTGGTTGCAATACTGACTGAAATATACTGACTGAAATATACATACTGTATACTGACTGAAATATACGTAGTGTGAACGCAGCCATAGGGTGCGTTGACAAGATGAAATCTGGGTTCATAACTGGCTGCGAATTCCACCGCCAGCTTGTATAGACTCCATTCTATGCACAGGCAGATTCTGCCCGACCATTAAATGGAGTCTATGTCCCCAGCAGCAGGAAGCAGGTTGTATTGTACAAAGGGAACTATGTTCTATATACAGTGCTGCCTTAAGTTACAATATTAATTGGTTCCAGGACAACTATTGTATTTTGAAAATATTGTATTTTAGGACCAAAACTATATAGAAAACTGGTAATTGGTTCTGAATCCCCTGAAATGTCACCTCAAAATGCGAAAAAAATTAAGATTTAAAGAAAAATAAGCAGATGGCTAATATGGATAAAGCAAGGCCTTACATACAACCGTCAGAAAGAGCTACTGGAGACTGTACATTACTTTCTATGTAGAGGACCAGAGTGTTTACAAGATCCTGTACAGATCACACAGAATCTCAGAAAAATAAGATGAAGCCGCCCTCACCTGGTGCCCAAAGGAGCAGCTCATCCTGGCCCAGTATCACATTGTACTGTAAAGAGGAGATACTAGACAGCCAATCACTGCATGCACTTCACTAATACTGGGGGTTTTACCAGTAAATTGGACACTTTTATTGGTCAATCCAAACAGCCCAGACAGATGTCTCTGATGATTACAAAAGTATAATCCATAAGTGTGGTGTCTAAGGGTCCATTTACACAGAAAGATTACCTGCCAAAGATTTGAAGCCAAAGCCAGGAATGGATTTGAAAAGAGGTGAAATCTCAGTCTTTCCTTTATGACCTGATCTCTGTTTATAGTCTGTTTCTGGCTTTGGCTTCAAATCTTTGGCAGATAATCTGTCAGATAATCTTTCTGTGTAAATGGACCCTTAGTGTAACACGTGGTATACACTCATGGATTATACTTCATCCAGGGCCAGCGTCAGCACAGGCCTTACCTGGGAAAGTGCTGGAGCCCACAGTGCCTCTAGGGGCCCAGAGAGGGAGAGGGGCATGGTGTTCTAAAATTCAGCTTGCTCACTGTAGTGCAGGGTGAGTGGGCTGAGCATCAGAAGACACAGGAGATGGAGCAGGACCTGCTCAGAGAGAGAAAACGGTGAAGGACCTGGTCACATGACCTGAAGGTCCTGAACCTTAGGGCCAGTTCACACTGAGCAAGATCGTTGGAATTCCAAAGGCGTAGATTTCCGCTGCTGTAAGTGAATGAGAGGGCGCGCGCTCGTCCGCTTTCTCTCCTTCCTAACATGTTAGTTCTTTGAGCGGAGAGCGCGCGCTTGTGTAAGTGCTGTGTGTCAGTGTCAGTAATGTTTAGGTATGTTAGTGGTGTCTAAAGTGATTGTGTATAATGTGTGGATGATAGATGAGGGGCCCGCAGAAACTCTGTCACCAGAGGGCCCACAAAAACCTGGAGCCGGCCCAGACTTCATTGGATACATCTGCTGATGGGTCATTTCTTGGCATTCAGGGACCCTCTTAAGGCCTGTCATGTATATGCCCCTATACAGCTGTGATGGAGGCATGGTCGTATAGATTGTCAGTGGGCAGGTTCTATATACTGTGCTACAGTATTAGTGCAGTGTATTGTATCAGCAATAAGGAGATGATGAAGGTGCACTAGTAGAACTAGTGCAAAGTAAAAGAGGAAAGTGTTTAAAAAAACATGTAATTAAAAATCCCCCCCAATAAAAAAAGAGATTTATTCCCCATACAAATTGTACCAAATGGCCATAGGCTGTATTCATGTTTTCCTGGACTCCCTAGGGTGGCATCCAACTTCTGCAACCATCAGTAATCAAATGCCGGCCAATCAGATTTGAGCATGCTCAAGTTGTGCTCATGCCTCTTCATTTCCCCTCACAGAATACATTTGATCACTTTAGGGCTTCGCAACAGGTCAGAATTTTTTTCTTTATTTTTTTTCTGTATATTACCCAGTGTTGGTAAGAAATTCCCTATCTATAAGTAGACTTATTGCTAGATAGACAATGGGATGATAACTTTTCCTTTATAAATTATGGATAAGGTACTTTCGTTTCCAAAGCTAGATAGTAAGCAAGTCATCATTCTAACCTTTGATATAAGTTTAGCTCTTCTTGGCCATTTGTAATTAACATACACCCCCGCTCCAACAGGGAGAACTACACCTAAAAGTGCCATACCTACAAAGAAAATAGCAAGAAAATGAGTCCTGATATGTGTTATCATTGAGAAAGTATAGTAAAACAGTATGAATTAGGCTTAACACTGTGATTACTCAGCATGTCATAGGTGTACATTGTAATTCTGTCAAAAAGCTATACTGACGTATACAGGGGCATAATGACAGCAGGCCTAAGGAGCTGGCAGTCCCCTAGTGAGCATGGTAATTTATGGTAATTTTTCTGTGCAGTGGATTATGCACAATCCTGCTGTAATTAAGTGTCAAAGTTTTGTTTGTGCCACACTCTGGCACACCTCACCAATCCTTCCTCCTCCCTCCTCTTCATGAATAATCTATGCTGCCTGGCCTCCTGCACGCTCAGCTGTCAGCCAGTGTGGGGGAGGGGCATGGTCTGCATTGCAAGGTCTACAGCCCTGTACTCTGACCCAGGAAGT
This sequence comes from Dendropsophus ebraccatus, assembly GCF_027789765.1. Classification (NCBI taxonomy): domain Eukaryota; kingdom Metazoa; phylum Chordata; class Amphibia; order Anura; family Hylidae; genus Dendropsophus; species Dendropsophus ebraccatus. Next base: position 113,994,915 of record NC_091460.1, read on the forward strand.
CTTCACCACCTTCTAAATCATAACAGATCCACTTCAGGCTGGGGCTTACATCAGGGGACAGGACTGTGGAGGTAATCTCTTCATAGCTGTAACCCCTCTCTCCCTGGACAGAGAGTGCTGCTATATTGTGTCCACATCTGCCCTGCTCATTCCTTCATGGTCCCTGCAGTCTCTGTCAGTCCTTATGTTTCCCATCCTCTCCATTCCTGCTATAATGTGCCTGCACTTACACTCAGCCATTCACACTGCTTTATAGGAAAGTCTCTGTCCTCCTGCACAGCTCTGTCATTCTTACTTCCTGATTGGTCCATGCTGAACATCCCCCCTTCACCATTGCTGTCATGTGACCACACAGACCTCTGACAGCAGCCCTGCTTCTCTATTCTAGCCTGTTGTACTACACAACTGCATTATGGGGATCTGCAGTTCCATTCTGTATCTACAAACTGCTGCTGTTTTTTCAGGTTTATGCAGTTACTATACAATATACACCACATACTGATTGCTATACTGTACAGTAACTTATAATATCACATATTCAGCTGTTTCTGAATGCTTGTTTAATTTGTTTCACATGTTATTTAGAATAAAAAAAATCTTTATTTTTGGGGTGGGGAACAAATTTTCTGCATTTCAATAATTTCTTATGGGAAAATTTACTTTGGTTTAAGAGTGATTTAAATTACAAACACAGTCCCTGGACGAATTATGCTCGTAATCCAAGGTACCACTGTATAGGTCTTTATTTTTTAATTTTATTTTTTTCTCATTATTGTATCATTGTTAAGGCTATGTTTACACACAGTATTTTTGCCCAGTATTTTGGTCAGTATTTTGCAACCAAAACCAGGAGTGGATTGAAAACAAAGAAAGGCTATTTTCACACACTATTGAGTGGATGGACATAATTTAATGGCCAATAACAGCCATTATTTCAAAACAAAAATAACAGCAATAATTTGCCATTAACCCCTTCAAGACTAAGCCTATTTGGGCCTTAATGACCAGGCTCATTTTTTAAAATCTGACCTGTCTCACTTTATGCGCTCATAGCTCAGTGATGCTTTAACATATGCTAGCGATTCTGAGATTGTTTTTTTGTCACATATGGCACTTTATATTAGTGGCAAAATTTGGTCACTACTTTGTGTATTTTTTGTGAAAAAGATCAACATATCATGAAAAATTAAAAAAATGTGCATTTTATGAACTTTGAAATTCTCTGCTTCTAAAAAAAGAAAGTCGTAGCACATAAATTAGTTACTAAGTCACATTACCGATATGTCCTCTTTATTCTGGCTTCATTTCATAAACATATTTAAATTTTTTAGGGTGTTACGGGGCTTAGAAATTACCACATTTTCGTGAAAGTTTCCAAAACTGATTTTTTTAGGGACCAGTTCTTTTCTTAAGTTGATTTAGGAGGCTTGTATACTGGAAACCCCCATAAGTGACCCCATTTTGGAAACTACACACCTTAAAGAATTAATCTTGGGGTATAATGAGCATCTTAACCCTACAGGGGCTGGAGGAAAGTATTCACTATTTGGCCGTAAAAATATGGAAAATTAAAATTTTCCAATAATATATACATTTAGAGTAAAGTTTCTAATTTTCAAAAGGAACATGAGAGAAAAAGCACCCCAAAATTTGTAACGCAGGTTCTCATGAGTACAACGGTACCCCATATGTGGGCGTAAACCACTGTATGGGCACACAGCGGGGCTCAGAAGGAAAAGAGCGCCAATTAGCTTTTTCAATGCAGATTTTGCTGTAGAAGTTTCTGAGCGCCAGGTGCGTTTGCAGAGCCCCTGTAGTGCCAGCGGAGTAAAATCCCGCCATAAGTCACCCCATTTTGGAAAGTACACCCCTCAGAGAATTCATCTTGGGGTAAGATGAGCATTTTGACCCCACAGGTATTAGAGGAAAGTATTCAAAATTAGACCGTAAAAATGAAAAACTCGAATTTTTCCAATAATATGTTCGTTTAGTTTTAAATTTCTCTTGAGTACAACGGTACCCCATATGTGGGCGTAAACCACTGCATGGGCACACAGCAGGGCTCAGAAGAAAGGGAGCGCCAATTAGCATTTTCAATGCAGATTTTGCTGAAGAAGTTTCTGAGCGCCAGGTGCATTTGCAGTTCCCCTGTAGTGCCAGCGAAGTAAAATCTCCCCATAAGTCACCCCATTTTAGAAAGTGCACCCCTTAGAGAATTCATCTTGGGGTGTGGTGACCAATTTGACCCCACAGGTATTAGAGGAAAGTATTCAAAAGTAGACAGTAAAAATGAAAAACGCGAATTTTTCCAATAATGTGTTCCTTTAGTTTGAAATTTCTCAATTTCTTGAGAAACAGGAGAGAAAGTTCACCGCAAAATCTGTAACGCAGATTCTCCTGAGTAGAACGGTACCCCATATGTGGGCATAAACCACTGTATGGGCACACAGCCGGGCTCAGAACGGAAGGAGCGTCAATTAGCATTTTCAGTGCAGATTTTTCTGAAGAAGTTTCTGAGCACCAGGTGCGTTTGCAGAGCCCCTGTAGTGCCAGTGGAGTGAACCCACCCCATAAGTCATTTTGGAAAGTGCACCCCTTAAAGAATTCATCTTGGTGTGTGGTGAGCATTTTGACCCAACAGGTATTGGAGGAAAGTATTCAGAATTGGCTAGTAAAAATGAAAAACTCCAGTTTTTCTAATAATATGTTCATTTAGTTTAAAATTTCTAAATTTCACAAGGAACAGGAGAAAAAATGTACCACAAAATCTGTAAAGCAGGTTCTCCTGAGTACAACGGTACCCCATATGTGGGCATAAACCACTGTATGGGCACACAGCAGGGCTCAGAAGGGAAGGAGCGCCAATTTGCTGGAGCAAAACCGCAGCTAGTATCGGTTATTAGAATAGCGCAGTTACTAAAATACAATAAAAAAATGAGATTACGGGGGGCGTGTCTAGCCGGGATGCAGGCAGGACGTGCTGAGTAGGAGCTCCGCTGGTGGCCCTGCATGTAAGGGAGAAATCACTAACATAGGATGAGAACCAAGCGCCCCAATAAAAAGAAGAAGCCAGAGACTACCACCAGGAGTGCCCAGGTCCCGATATCCAACTTTTTCGCCCCTTTGGCTGACCTCCCGCCTGAGTTGGAAGCTGCGGTGCAGGGACAGGCGCCATCTTGCCTCACCAGGTCCAGAGCTGCTGCGTTCTCCCAGGCTGCCACGTGTCATCCGACTGCGGTGTGTCCCCGGCTGAGCGGCTCAGTTAACGCCGGCCCGGCGCATCCGCCCCGGACACCGAGGGAAGTGGAACCCTCCTCCTCCTTACCTCTGCCGCTGGTTCCCTCTGCCGCCACCGATCAGGTACGGGCGCCATCTTGCCCCGACGGAGCACACGTGACCACGGACCCTCAGCCGTGCGGCTCCACTCTGCTTCCAGCGCCGCTGCTGTCCGAAGCACCGCCGGCACAGAGGGGGATCCCTCCATCACAGCATCAGACTCCGGCAGGTACAGCAGCTGCACTACTGCGCCCCATAAGTCCCTGTGAGACCCGGTCTCCCTCCCTGCACAGACTTTCCTCCGTGTGGGCTGAGACTGCCATTGCTGCAGCCCCCTCTCAGCAATCAGCTGCCTCCCCCCTCCTGTGGCCTTCCAACATGCCATCTGAGGCACAAGATCCTGAGGGATCGCCCATACTGACCCCTAATGTCTCTCTCCACCTGGACAGAGCCTCTTCACCCCCCCAAGCCCCTGCTGGACTGAGGGGTCTGGGCATGACTCCCCTGGACCAGAGTCCCTCCTTGGCCCAACACTATGTGCCAGACCCATCCCAAACTGGGCCTCATGATGGCTCCCAGCGTGCACCCCTGCTGCCCCATACCCAAGGGGCTGCCACCCTCTCCCCTCTCTGGAACAGCCCGGGCTATTTGAGACCTAATTCCTCCCCTGACCCAGTGTGCAGTGAAGGGACTGTGAATGTTCCACACACTTCGACTTCTGCCCCTGCTGTTGACCCGCTCATACCCCGAGCAGCAGCAGCAACCATACTACAAAGTCACCCAGAACTCCAGGCACTACTAGCCTTTCTACCTTCCAAAAGTGACCTAGAGCTCCTCGCCTCTGATTTGAAATCTGCATGGAGAAGCGACCTGAGAGTGGTGAAGTCTGATATCTCCTCTCTGCAGACTCGGGTGGCAGCCTTAGAGGACTCACATTCCTCTACTCAACGAACCATCGCTGCTCTACAAGATAAAATTTCTACGCAAGAATACTGTTCCCGCGCCTTAGTAGGTCAAATGGACGATCTGGAAAATCGAAATCGTCGGAATAACATCCGTATCCGAGGTTTGCCTGAAGCGACCCGCACTCCAGACCTGCTGCCCACTCTCTTGGGGATTTTCAACTCTCTGTTGGGGAGGCCGCCCCAGGAACATATTGAAATTGACCGGGCGCATCGGGCGCTTAGACCCCCGAGTTCTGACCCCGCACGCCCCAGAGACGTCATTTGTAGAGTTCACTACTATGCTGTCAAAGAACAAATACTGCAAAGGGCGAGGATGCAGACGGACATAGACTTTGACGGCGCTCGACTGCAACTGTTCCCGGACCTTTCCAGACGCACCCTGAGATTGCGGGCAGCTCTCAAGCCCCTACTCGCTGTGCTGCAGTCCAGACACATCCCCTACAGATGGGGATTCCCATTTGCTCTGTTCGCCAGACACAATGAGACTGCTGCCTCGCTGAGATCCCCAGAGGATATACCGGTGTTTCTTCAAGCCTTTGACCTGCCGGCCGTGGCCCTTCCGGAGTGGATTGCCCTACTGAATGGCTCGTCTGACGCCGAACCTTCTGCATCAAGAGCTGACCCCCCTTCTTCCTCTGCAAGGTTCTTTGCCCCAAGGCCCCAAAGAAACAGACGACGACGACATAGTGCTTCGCGCTCCGATGCGGAGCTCTGAAACGGGACGCTATCCTGTCGACCTCGCTTTCTCCTGTGCTGAGGACCGCGGTCATGCCTACTGTAGTAGTGTATCTTTTTTGTCGGTATATTTTTATTTAATTTTTTTTTTTGCATTCTCATCTCTCATCCTCCTTTTGTTCTCATATTGTTATGTTCTCCCTTACCACATAAGTTGTAGTTGGGGAAAGCTTCCCCCCTTTTCACCAGCTTGCCTAGGGCCCACGATAGCCCTACCTCTATGTATGGTTTACTGCACTGTTATGTTTGTTGTTTTCCTACACCCCCCCGTAGGTGTATGGGCGGATTACTGCCGCCCGTTTAGAGCAGATTGGTTGCTGCCTTCTTTAGATGTTTTGCTGCTTCTCTATCTTGGCAGCTTTTTGAGTTGTTCCTTTTTTCCTGTTTTTTTTTCTTTCTACCCCCTCTCCACCAGCGTGGTCCTTTCCTTCCCTCCCACTGCCCTTGCTTTTTGCATTGAACACCATTTCTCCAATTTCCAATGGCTACTCTCCGCATTACCTCCCTGAATGTACAGGGGTTTAATGTCCCGGAGAAGAGGTCTAAAATCCTGTATTCAATGCACAAACTGAGGACGCACATTCTATGCTTGCAGGAGACGAGATTCCGTGCAGACAATGTCCCCTCTTTGAAAAACAGGTACTTCCCGACTAGCTTCCATAGTAGCAACCCTCAAGCTAAAACCAAAGGGGTCGCCATTTTCCTGCACAAATCCCTCCAATTCCGTCTAGTGGACTCCAAGGTGGACCCTGAGGGCCGTTACTTATTTCTGATATTGTCCCTCGCAGGCCAAACATACACGGTGGCCACTGCATATGCCCCCAACCAAGGTCAGCCGGACTTTCTCTCCCGTACCTTAGATCTTTTGCTTCCTTTTATGCAGGGCCACTTGATCCTCACGGGTGATTTTAATGTCGCCCTATTCCCTGACGTGGACACTTCCGCTGGCTCCTCTGCGCTCTCCTATTCCAAACTTAATCTAATCCGTAAAAGCCTCCACCGTATGCAGCTCTGTGACACCTGGAGAATTCTTCATCCCGACTCCCGGGACTATACCTTTTATTCCACTCCCCATAACTCCTACAGCAGGATCGATTATATATTTACCCATCACTTTCTCCTTCCCAGGGTGGTCTCCTCCTCTATAGGCAATATCCTGTATTCTGATCATGCTCCCGTGCACTGTGAGCTCACCCTCCCAAATTCTCTTAGACCCTCCTTTACTTGGAGGTTAAATGAGTCATTGCTGAAGGACCCTTTGTGTTTGTCGGAGCTGAAATCAGCGGCCCAGGCGTTTGTCGCTGACCATGCCACCGACTCCACATCCCCACAGACTCGCTGGGAGGCATTGAAATGTGTCCTACGAGGGGTGCTGATTAAACACGGATCCCGCTTGAAGAGGGAAGCGGCGGCCAAGTTGACACGCCTGCTCTCCTCTTTACGGGAGCTGGAAACGAGGCATAAATTGGCTGGATCGGAGGAGACCCTCAGGGAACTGAGGAAGACGAGACAGGATATATCCCATCTTCTGAACCGTAAATACGCCCGCTATAGACAACTCTGCTCTAGCACTATGTATGAATGGGGTAATAAGGCAGGCCGGTTGCTAGCTCGTGCCCTGCGAGACAAGCGTGCTTCTTTGTTTGTTCCTTCCCTTAAACTACAGTCGGGTCGCTTGTCCTACCTCACTACTGATATTTTGACATCTTTTCGTTCCTATTACGTAGACTTGTATAACCTTCCCAAATCCTCGTGTGGCCCCACCCCTTCCCTCAGGGAATTCCTCGGGTCCACCGCACTTCCGAGATTACCCGTCCCACTCTTAGAGAAGCTGGAGGACCCCTTTACCCCGGAGGAGCTGGCCCAGGCTGTGGGCTCACTGCCGTCTGGGAAGAGTCCTGGCCCGGATGGCTACACTGCCACTTTCTATAAATCGCTCCAGTCCGAGCTGTCCCCTTCTCTTCTTTCTTCTTTTAACTCAATCTCCGCCTCCTCTCACTTTCCCCCAGCGTTTCTCCAAGCCCACATCACAGTGATCCCGAAGGAGGGTAAGGACCCTAATCATTGCGCTAGCTACAGGCCCATCTCCCTCATTAATGTGGACGCTAAGATATATGCCAAACTCATTGCCTTGAGATTGTCCCCCCTCCTCGGAGACCTAGTCCACCCAGATCAGGTTGGTTTCATTCCCACTAGGGAAGCCCGGGATAATACGCTCAAAACCTTTGCGCTTCTACATCACGTTACAACATCCAATCTCCCGTGTATGTTCCTATCATTAGATGCCGAGAAGGCATTCGATCGGGTGGACTGGGGCTTCCTGGAGGCGGTGTTGACGTCTATGGGGATAGGTGAGATAATGCTGCACCGCATTTTGGCCCTTTACCGGGCTCCCCAAGCCCAGATCCGGGTCAACGGCTGCCTTTCCGCTCCCTTCACAATTGGCAACGGGACCAGGCAAGGCTGCCCTCTCTCCCCGCTTCTTTATGTCTTGGTCATGGAACATTTGTTGCAGGCCATTCGTAAGGATGAGAATATTCACGGAGTGCGGGTTGGTGACATGCAGTTCAAGTGCTCGGCTTTCGCGGATGACTTGCTGCTGTATGTCACCCACCCGCGGCGCTCTCTTCCCTCACTGCTACGGGTATTGGGCGAATTTAGTGCTCTCAGCAACTATAAAATCAATTACACCAAGAGTGTGGCCCTTAATGTCACCCTCCCGCCTGACCTAGTCACTGACTTAAAAACCCAATTCCCCTTCACCTGGACCTCCAAGTCATTTAAATATCTGGGGGTCCACATACCCGCGGACGTCTCACAGACGTACGAATTAAACTTTGCCCCGCTTTTTTCCCGGATTAAAGTAGACCTGCTCAAATGGGACCGTAGGGATTTTTCCTGGCTGGGAAGGATAAACATTTTAAAAATGAATGTTCTTCCCAGGCTCCTGTATCTTTTCCAGACCATCCCTATCATCCTGCCTAGGTCCTTCTTCCACTCTCTCACCCGCCTTTTCTCTCGCTATGTATGGATGCGCTCTCACCCACGCATAGCATGGCGGACTCTGATCAGACCCAAGAGCCGAGGGGGCTTGTCGCTCCCGGATCCCTTTTACTATTTCCTCGCAGCGGTTGCTACTAGGCTCTTAGACTGGTCGCACCATGCCGACTCGAAGCTCTGGGTAGGATTGGAGTCCGCTCTCTCTATGCTACCACTCCATTCGGCCTTGTGGGTGGAGCCTGCACGACTGCCGCGCCTGGATCTAGCTATTCCCCCGCTTGTCTCGCAGATCACCTTTGCTATATGTTCTTCTAACCTGCCCAGACTCAAAATGCTAGTAAGGAACGGCCCTCTTACTCCCATACACCTGCACCCGGACTTTGCCCCGGGACATTCCTCTGAGCATTTTCTGTCTACTGTACCACATAGACCCCTTAGGTTTTATCACGTTACATCCTCTACCTCACTCCTTCCCCTTGAATCTCTACTCTCGGGCCAAGCCCACCCCCCGTCTGTGGTGCTGCAATATTTACAATTAAAACACTTTTATACCTCCCTAGCGACACGCTGTGACATTCACAGAGACCTAACTGACTTCGAACACTTATGTGTGGCTACTGAAGCACCTTGTCATACGGTTTCGCTCCTTTATAACTTGCTTCTACGTATAAATGGGGAGGACCGATTGAAGTTCCAGAGGGCATGGGAACGGGATGTGGGTAGAGCCCTAACCCCGGAAGAATGGGACAAATCCTTCCACTTCTGCCACAAAGCCTCAGTTTCCTGTAAAGTCCAGGAAACTAATTACAAGATTATCTCCAGGTGGTACAGAGTGCCAGAGTTGCTGCATAGACTCTTCCCCGAGGTTCCAGATACTTGCTGGAGGTGCGGAGCTGCTGGCGGAGGCATGTTGCACGTCTGGTGGGATTGTGGACTCCTCAGAGACTTCTGGGATAAGGTGAGGGACCTCATAGGTAAAATCTCGGGCTGCACTCTACCTAACGACCCAATAGTCTTTCTCCTCCTGGTCCTGCCAGGTGAAATACGCCGGCAAAAAAAGAGCATTGTCAGATTTCTAATTGTAGCGGCCCACTCAGTCATCCCCAGGAAGTGGCGGTCTGCCTCTCCCCCGACAGTTTCTGATTGGCTTCTGGAGATTAGACATATTGCTAGGATGGAGGAGCTCAGGGCGGAAACGCACTCCACTCAGGCCGCAGTTGCACGTCTGTGGTACCCTTGGGATAGTTTTGTCTCCACACCGGAACTCTGTACTGCATAGACGAACCCTGCGTCCTCTCGCACTTGATTATTCCTCTTCCCCTCTACACCCCCACCCCTTCCCACCCCTGGACCACGCTGGCTGATCCACTCTCTTCTTCTTTCTCCCTTTTTTTTCTTTTTTCCTCTCTGTTCATTCTTATCCCTTTTTTTTGTTGCTTTTGGTTCTAAAGCATAGACGCACTTGTGTCAAATTATCATATCTTTTTTTTTGTCAGAATCGCTACGCGTTGAAGGGAACTGTTACTGCCAGTTTATATGAAGATGTATGTGTGTCTATCCCTGGAGCTTGTGCTCTTTGCTCTCTTTATTTTATGTTCTCATCTACTGTTTTGACATCATTTGTACCTTCCACTGGATTTAATAAACAGTTTGAATATGAAAAAAAAAAAAAAAAAAATGAGATTACAGGTAACGTGGGGTGGTTACGGACAGTCTGGGGTGGTTCCAGGTAATCTGGAGGTGGTTACGGGCAACCTGGGGTGCTTATGGGTAATCTGGGGTGGATACGGACAACCTGGGGTGGATACGGTGAACATGGGATGGTCACAGGCAACCTGGGGTGATTACAGGCAACGTGGGGTGGATATGGACAACCTGCTGTGGTTACAGACAACCTGGGGTGGTTATGGGTAATCTGGGGTGGATACGGTGAACATGGGGTGGTCACAGGCAACCTGGGGTGATTACAGGCAACGTGGGGTGGATATGGACAACCTGCTGTGGTTACAGACAACCTGGGGTGGTTATGGGTAATCTGGGGTGGATACGGTCAACATGGGGTGGTCACGGGCAACCTGGGGTGGATACGGACAACCTGCTGTGGTTACAGACAACCTGGGGTGGTAACGGGTAATCTGGGGTGGATACGGTCAACATGAGGTGGATACCGTCAACATGGGGTGGTCGCGGCAACCTGGGGTGGTTACAGGCAACCTGGGGTGGTTACGGGCAACCTGGGGTGGTTACGGGCAACGTGACATGGATACGGACAACCTGCTGTGGTTACAGGCAACCTGGGGTGGTTACAGGCAACCTGAGGTGGTTACAGGCAACCTGGGGTGGTTACGGGCAACGTGACATGGATACGGACAACCTGCTGTGGTTACAGACAACCTGGGGTGGTTACGGGTAATCTAGGGTGGTTACAGGCAACCTGCTGTGGTTACGGGCAACGTGGGGTGGTTACGGACAACGTGGGGTGGTTACGGGCAACGTGGGGTGGTTACGGGCAACGTGGGGTGGTTACGGGCAACGTGGGGTGGTTATGGACAATCTGGGGTGGTTACGGGCAATCTGGGGTGGTTACGGATAAACTGAAGTGCTCATAGGTAATCTGAGGTGGGTACCTGTAATCTGGCGTGGTTACGGGCAATCTGGAGGCGGTCATTGGCAATTTGTATAAGGGGCAGGGGGGTGACTTGGTGGGGGGGCACGGTGACACTTTTTATCCCCTGTCACCAATCATTTATGGTGACAGGGGATAAAAAGTGCTGATCAGCACTGGGAACAGGCGATCAGCGGTATATAGTATATACCGCTGATCGCCTGTTCCGGGACCACACGGGGGGGTCCCCGATCACTGCCCCATGCTCTCCGCTACCTCCGGTGGCGGAGAGCATGGGTGTTTCATTCATTTTTATTTTCTGATCACTGTGAACAGACATTAGTCTGTTCACAGTGATTGCGGCGGCCATCTTGGATCTGATGGCCGCCGCGGGGAGGGAGAGGGTTAGTGACCAGCCCACTAGGGGGGCTGATCTGGGGTCTGATTGACTTATTTCATCTCCCCCCGCCGTGGATTCACGGTGGGGGGAGATGAAATGCAGTACAGCGCCGGCCCATTAGTGACCGCCGTACCGGCGGTCACTAAGGGGTTAACTGCCGGGATCCGGGCACGGCCCGGATCTCGGCAGTTGCGGCGGGTGCCCTGCTATCACTGACAGCCGGGGCCCCGCCGGGGATGACAGGAGTGCAGCTCCTGCACCCCTGTCATCGCGTGGACGTACCGGCACGTCCATCTGCAGGAACTGTATGCAGATTTGGACGTGCCGGTACGTCCATATGCGGCAAGGGGTTAAATGGCAGCCATCCACTGAAGAATGACCTGCTGGCAGGTCTCTAGACAGGTGAGTTACCCCTAGACCACAGCTCCAACACATTTGGGGTCAGAGATTCAACTATATCTGGGTGTTTTTCTCAGACATAAACTACCTACAGAGGACTGATCTGCAATCAGAGACACTGGCTGACAGCTAAGCGAGCAGGAAGGAGGAGGAAGGATTGGTGAGGTGTGGGACAAACAACACTTTGACACTTCATTACAGTAGGATTGTGCATAATCTACTGCATGGATCCGGGCCCGGGTCCGAATGCTGACAGATTCCCTCTATTGACCCAAATGTAGTCAACTAATGACTACATTTGGCCATTTCCCACACACATATATGTGCACTTTGTGGGACAGTAGACTACACTTTTGATTCCCACTAAATAAATGTATCCATGCAGAAAATAGTCCAGGGCACAGAGATTTGTTCTAATTTTTAAAGGTGATTCTTTCAAATCAACTGGTGTCAGAAAGTTATAAATATTTGTAATTTACTTCTATTTAAAAATATCCAGTCTTCCAGTACTTATCAGCTGCTGTATGTCCTGCAGGAAGTGGTGTATTCTTTCCAGTCTGACACACTGCTCACTGCTGCCACTTCTGTCCGTTACAGGAACTGTCCAGAGTAGTAGCAGTTCTCTATATAAAACCCCTCCGTTTCTGGACAGTTCCTTACGTGAACAGAGGTGGCAGCAGAGAGCAGTGTGTCAGTCTGGAAAGAATATACAACTTCCTGTAGGACATACAGCAGCCGATAAGTACTGGAAGACTTGAGATTTTTAAATAGAAGTAAATTACAAATCTATATAACTTTCCAAAAACAGTTGATCTGAAAGAATGAAAAAATTGCTGGAGTTCCATCCATAAACCCTTTAAAAAAATCCTGTGGTAAAATTACATTAGGTAGAGAAAAAACAGCAACATAAATTATTAAGAAGGATAAAGTGTAGAGGAATCGGATATAAAATATAAGTGGAAGTCTGGGAAATATCATGTGATAAATGATTACCTATGTTATTATAGGGTATTTTTATGCTTTTTGCCAGTTCCCAGGAGTGTGAGTATATGTAGAGACACAGGGGTATCATACCCATAGCAAGGATAGTTGAGCAGGACGTCATACTGAGGCTGAAAGAGAACATGCAGCGTTCACATCCACAAGGTGTATACATTGATATTTCTTAGCTTCTTTATACATTTCAATTACGATATTAATATAAGTCATAGTAGTATATACATAACATACATTTTTTTTATATATACCTGAGATCCATGTCTCCATCTACCCAGAATGTCATGATGTTAGAGATGACACCACCAGGACAACATCCCATGATCAGTATAGCCACAGCTTGTGTTGGTTTCACAGAAAAACCTATAGCTAGCAGATAGGCTATCAGAGGCATAAGTCCAAACTGGCACACCATTCCTATAAATATTCCCCATGGTCGCCTTAAATGAGACCACAGTTTAGCGACTTCAACGGTGCATCCCAAGGAGAACACGACCAGTGCCAGCATTGCGGAAAGAATGGTGCCAAATATTACTGATAGGGTCCCATCGCTATTGAAATCAATGGTTGTTCCATTCATGCACACTGTTACATTTGTGCAATTCCTGGACATGCTGATCACCCTACAGCAGATATTTCTGGCTAAAATCAGTAGAATAGGCAGAGTGTTAAATGAGTAAGTCTGAAAGGTAACGCCCCCATGACTGGGAATTAAAGATTATACTGTGGAATGCTGATCCCACAGGCTCATAAGGTAATCTTATTGTAATAATTAAGAAAGTCCACTCAAAGATGTGTTCCAGAATCACACGTGTTAACCCCTTAACAGTCGCATTATAGTTGGTACAACTCTTCCTTAAAGGGGTAATCCAGCACTACAAAAACATGGCCACTTTCTACCAGACACAGCGCCACTCTTGTCTCCAGTTTAGGTGTGGTTTGCAATTAAAGGGGTTGTCCAGCGAAAATCTTTTTCTTTCAAATCAGCTTGTGACAGAAAGTTACCTAGTTACATATACAAAACCGAGGCACAGCTCCTTACTCTGTCCCCGGCACTCCATAAAGTGTCTACGCTCGAGCTGGCTCACTAGTGCGCACTCTTCATTTCTGTACTAAGAGATCTACAAGCGGTTAGACTCGAGGTGAAACGGTTATTGGAAGCTTTCTGGGGAAGTTCTCCTCAAGTTTGTCGGAGTCGCTTCTATGAGTATGGCAATAAGAGTGGGCAGATGATAGCCAGGTCGTTAAGGGCTCATACAGCCCAATCGCATATACTTTGCGGTAAAACTAGGGGGGACATTATGGTCCACACCACGCGAGACATAATAACCCAATTTCATATGTTTTACTCAGACCTATATCACCCCCCATTTCATCTGTCCCTCTGCCCTCCCCTTTTCCCTCCCTTCCAAGTGAGACCAAAGCCTCACTGGGAGATCCCTTCTCTTCCCTGGAGCTTGCCTCGGTGATCGGAGACCTGCCTGGGGGCAAGAGTCCAGGATCGGATGGTTACACAGCCAAATTTTATACACAATTTCAGATGCAGTTAGCCCAACTCATGCTGTCTGCATTCAACTCTATCTCCCCTGCCTCCCCCTTCCTGACGCACTCTACTGTGACCCATATAGTAGTTATAGTCAAGCCTGGCAAAGACCGCCAGCTGTGTAGTAGCTATCGCCCCATTTCCCTTCTAAACGTGAACCTGAAAATTTATTCTAAGCTTTTGACCAATTGACTTAATGCAATCTTACCCTCTTTGACTGACCCTGACCAGGTGGGGTTTGTGCGGAAGAGGGAGGCCAGGGGCAACACTATCAAGAACATTGACATTGTGCATCATGCCTGCTCTCAGAAGATCCCACTAATGATCTTATCACTCTGCGCCAAAAAGGTTTTTGATAGGATCTCCGGGCCCTCCCTGGCACAAACCCTCCACCATATAGATTTAGGTCCCGTTTTCCCATCTAAAATCATGGCGCTTTACAAAACCCCTACAGCCTAACTGCAAATTAATGGGACGCTCTCTGACCTAATCCCGATACATAACAGCACCCTTCAAGGGTGCACCCTGTCCCCTTTACTATATGTGTTAGTAATGGAGAATCTGATCGCCTCTATTTTGGCGGACCCAAACATTCGGGAAGTCACCGTGGGGGGAAGAGAGTACAAGTGTTTAGCTTTTGCCGATGATCTATTGGTGTATGTCACGAATCCCATGGTCTCCCTCCCCTCTCTAATTGCCCGTTGGTCAGAATTTGGAGCATTGTTAAACTTCCTTATCCAACCAAATGGTGACCTTTCTCTAAGCCACTTTGCCCTTTTCTAGGGTATGCTAAATCTACTCCACACCGATTTGTTCACATCCTTGCTAAGGGTTTACTTTAGCCCCTCAACGCCATAATTAAGGATGACATTGCTGTCACGTGTGCGCCGTTTGCATACTTACAACTCAAACATTTTTATTCCTACGCTTCGAGGGCAAACACCTTACTCGCTCTGTTACTGATTTTGAAAATCTATGTTTGCCCACCTCCCCTCCAGCACATTCAATCTCCACCATATATGGACTGTTGATCTCAGATAGGTCACTTCTGTAGGAAGTGGGAAGCCGAACTTGGTAAACAGTTTACGGAGGAACAATGGTCAAGGTGCTTTTTTCTCACTCACAAAGCGGCTATAGCCACGAAGACGCAGGAAACCTGCTACAAACTGCTATTTAGGTGGTATAGGGTTCCTGTCATACTGGACGGCGGTGCTGCACATTATATCGGAAATTACGGGTGTGCTAATCCCCAACACTCCTGAGTGCACTTTACTGTTCATTTTTCCTACGGCCCAGTGGAAAGACAAAAAATTCTGGATGGGCCACTTGTTGCAGGCGGCCAAAACTATTATCCCTTGGCATTGAATGTCCATAAATGTCCTGTACCTGGAGGAGTGGTTCAGGGAAGTCACACACATCCAGCATATGGAAGGGCCTCTTGCTGTTTCCCCCCCAAGGAAGTCTCAACCTACACTTCCACTTGGCATGTGTGGTTGGACTTCCTCGCCTCCCTCAGGCATAGGACTGTGTCATTGGGGGCAGCCTCAGTAATGCCTCTTCTTTCTGTAACCTTGGGACTTTTGATGGAGCTCCAGGGCATCCAGGGTTATGGCTCGGAAAGTTACTGTCAGCTGACTTTGCATGGATCACATACTCTGCCTTCTCTTTTCTTCTCCTTCCTCTTTTTCCTTTTTGCAAGCCTAGTAATGTGACTCGTTCCTTTTATATCTCACTGCAACCGCATTTCCCTTACGTCCTAAGCAGCAGCACGAATGGGGAAGATTCTATCTCCCTACAATGATAGGACAGATGGTAACAAGCAATTAAAGACTTAATTGAACCCCGCCTATAAGAACCTGGCCTAATGCTGGGTTTACACGGAACGATTATCGTGCGAATTTGCACGATAGTGATCGAATTCGAACGATAATCGTACGTGTAAACGCAGCGAACGACGAGCGAGAAATCGTTCATTTTGATCTTTTAACTTGTTCTTAAATCATTGTTCGTCGTTTGCAAAAAATTCGCCGATCGTTCCGTGTAAACAGTCGTTCACTGATTTTACCTATGTGCGAGATAGGCTTAAGCGATTGGAAAAAGATCGGAAATTTCTGTACGATATATCGTTCCATCTAAACGCTGATCGTTATAAAAGAAAAATTGTTACTTAGAAATCGTTAATCGTACGATTGGGCGAATTATCGCTCAGTGTAAACCCAGCATAACCTAGGCTTTCTTGTGTTTTTTTTTTCTGTCCTCCTGTGGGAAAGCTGGTAGGAGGGGAAGCAGGCTCAGGCCTATGTTTGTGTCTTTCTTTCCTTTCCAACGATTCTTCCTTTCCACATGGTCGTGTGGAGAGGGGGAGTTTATAAAATGTTATTTTTCCTGTTCTGCTGTATCAGAGAGGAGATTATTTTTTACTTTTTTAGTAGAGTTATCGCTCAGCTTCTCTGCTGTATGAAGTCGCTGTGTGTGGGAAGCTATGAAGCTGCTGCAGTAAGTATCATGGTGCTGCCAGATCTGTGTCCTCACCTGGGCGGCTGCTGCAGTAAGTATCATGGTGCTGCCAGATCTGTGTCCTCACCTGGGCGGCTGCTGCAGTAAGTATCATGGTGCTGCCAGATCTGTGTCCTCTCCTGGGCGGCTCCTGATGTTTCTTGATACTTCAGCAAGGTGAGATATGCTGCTTTTTCTTTTTGAGCTGGAAGCCTGGCCTGTGTGTCAGGAGGATTATCTAGTCATATTGGATATATATATATATATATATATATATATATATATATATATATATATATATGTTGTATGAGGCTTTTACGCCTCAAGTGTTTTGTTTCAATATCTTTCATTTTTTTTACATTTGTTGTGCAAGTCCTGTTAGACTGCTTCACTATATGAGTGACCTATGTGACTATAGTGTGCATACATGAACACAGCTTTAGAGCTGCTAGTTGGGTATTTAGTACACCTGCTGTCTCATTATTTTCTCCAGTACTGCTACAATGAAGCTATGAAGCTATGAAGCCTCACAGCCGCCGAGAGCATAAAGTACCTTCTCGGCGGCGGGCTGCAGGATGCGGCCGGGGATAGGGGATGCGGGCTGCTGGATGCGGCGGGGGATGGGGGGATGCGGCTGGAGATAGGGGGATGCGGCCGGAGATGGGGGATGCGGCCGGGGATGGGGATGCGGCAGCGGGGCTGCGGACAGCGAGGGGTTAAAGCACATATTCACAGCGGGATGGTAATCCCGCTGCGAATATGTGTTATCATAGGGGTAAGTGGTACCAGATCCGCAGCTGTTCTCGCTTCGAATCTGCAGAAGTGAGATCCGCTGTGGATCCGGTAGGTGTGAAGGCACCCTTAGAGTTATTGTGTAGTGTAGTTGATGAACCCGAACGCTCGGCATCGGATTACCGTTGTCTGCCCACTCCGTGCAGCGGGCGGATACAGCGGGAGGACCACCTGGAAAACTGGGATACAGCCTATGGCTATGGCTGTATCCCAGTTTTCCAGGCGTTCCTCCCGCTGGATCCGCCCGCTGCATGGAGCGGGCAGACAGCGGGAATCATTGCGGATGGTTCGGGTTCGTACAAACTCTGTACGAACTCGATTCGGACCATCCCTAGTAGATACACCTTCTGTCTAATAACTTCACTAATACTGCTAACAGATGATGCAGTGACCCTATGGAGCTTCTGTTTGCTACTCCAGTGCTGCCGTTTAAGAATGCAGTGAAACTACTGTGTGTGAACACGGCCTTATAATTGTTAGTTGTATGCTATGTATACCTGCTGTCTATTTACTTTCACTATACTGCTATTAGATTATAGAGTGATCATGTGGAGCTTCTGTGTGCTGCCATTTAAGAATGCAGTGAAGCTGTGAAGCTACTGTGTGTGAACACTGCCTTAGAATTGTAGTGTATTGTGTGCACTTGTCTGATATTTCACTATACTACTATCAGATGATGCAGTGTCCTATGAAGCTACTGTGTGTGTGAACACAGCCTTGGAGTCTGAAGTTGTGTACTGTGTAACACCTGCTGTCTCATTACTTCCACTAATACTGCTATCACATGATGCAGTAGACATATAAGACTACTGTGTGTGTGAACACAGCCTTAGAGCTGCTGGATGTGTACTGGATACACCTGTTGTCCGATTACTTTCCCTAATGCTACGTTTACACGGAGCGATAATTCGCCCAATCGATCATTTAACGATTTTAAAACAACGATTTCGTTTTTATAACGATTAGCGTTTAGACGAATAAATCGTTAGAAAAATCGTAAGAAAATTCGTAAGAAAAATCGTTAATGCTATAGTTTTTAAGATCGCTTAAGCGCATCTTTTACATAGGGAGAATCTTTGAAAGATTGTTTACACAAAGCGATCTGCGAATTTTTAGCGAACGATGAACGATGATTTAAGAACATGTTAAAAGATCAAAATGAACGATTTTTCACTCATCGCTTGATCGTTTGCTGTGTTTACATGGAACGATTATCGCTCAATGCGGTCGTTTTTGCGAAAATTTGCCCGATAATCGATCCGTGTAAACGTAGCATTATACTGCTATGTGTGTGAGCACATGCTTAGAGCTGCTGAATGTGTACTGGATACACCTGCTATCTGATTACTTTCCCTAATACCGCCATCAGATGATGCAGTGATTCTATGAAGCCTTTGTGCGCTGCTCCAGTGCTGCTATTTAAGAATGCAGTAAAGCTACTCTGTGTGAATACGGCCTTAGGATTATAGATGTGTACTATGTACATCTGTGTACTGTCTGGTTAATTTAGTACTGTTTTCAGATGATGCAGTGACCTATGAAACTACATGCTTAGAGCTGCTGTATGTGTACTGTGCACACCTGTTGTCTAGTTACTCTCTAATACTGTGCACACCTGCTGTCTAGTTACTCTCTGTAATACTGTGCACACCTGCTGTCTAGTTACTCTCTGTAATACTGTGCACACCTGCTTTCTAGTTACTCTCTGTAATACTGTGCACACCTGCTGTCTAGTTACTCTCTGTAATACTGTGCACACCTGCTGTCTAGTTACTCTCTGTAATACTGTGCACACCTGCTATCTAATTACTCTCTTTAATACTGCTATCAGATGATGCAGTGACCCTATGGAGTTTCTGTGTGCCACTTCAGTACTGCTACTGAAGGACGCAGTAAATCTATGAAGCTGCTATGTGTGATTCTAGCCTCTCTGCTGCCCGAGGCGAACTATAGGATGACGCGCTATAGGATGTCAGGAGAGGAGGGGGCTGATCTTATAGGGGAGGTCACAGCAGCACAGAGAAGGTCAGGAGAGGAGGGTGCTAATCCTATAGGAGAGGTCCCAGCAGCACAGAGGATGTCAGGAGAGGAGGGTGCTAATCCTATAGGAGAGGTCCCAGCAGCACAGAGGATGTCAGGAGAGGAGGGTGCTGATCTTTTAGGAGATGGTCCCCCCCTTCCCCCCCCTTATAGATGGTCCCCTCTCCCTTATAGATGGTCCCCCTCTCCCCCCCCCCCCCCTTATAGATGGTCCCCCTCTCCCCTCTCCCTTATATATGGCCCCCCCCCTGCACAGCAGATAAAACAAAAACAGCACATAACTTACCTACCATCCGTTCCCCCCATCGAGCCTCTCTGGTCTTGTCCCGGGTGATGTGCAGCTGCTGGGGGTGTCCCATCCTGTCCCCAGCAGCGCGCGCATCAGAGAGCTCCCTGTGCGCCTGTGGCTCTGACTTCCGGCGCACGGGGAACTCTCTGATGCGCGCGCTGCCGGGGACAGGACGGGACACCCCTGCCAGCCGCACATCAGCCGGGGGACTAAGGCTGCATTCCCACGTTCCGTGATCCGTGATCCGGTACCGGAGACCCCTGCGCCCGGACAGCATCTGTAATTAGATGCTGGGAGTGGGGGAGACTGTATTCATAAGCGCCGCGCTGTAGTAACAGCACCGCGCGGCTGATTCATTACAGCGCGGCGCTTATGAATATAGTCTTCCCCGCTCCCAGCATCTAATTACAGATGCTGTCCGGGCGCGGGGGTCTCCGGTACATAGTACAATCAGTGGCGGATTACAATGTGGGCGGCCGCCCGAACCGCCCATATTATAATCTGCCACTGAATGCCGCCCCCATGATGACAGCTGGTGGCGCCGCCTGAGGCAGACGACTCAGGTCGCCTCATCATTGCGGCGCCACTGACACTGCCTTAGAATTGCTGGCACTCTGCACTAGTCTGTTAGTCGGCCGATAAGTCTGGAACAATTTACATCCTTGGATGTAGCAGGATTCTGCTGACAGAACTTCTGGAGGGGAGAAAGCTTTGGAAAAGCTCAAGTCACTTGGCGTGCAGATCCTGCAAGATTCCGCTTTTCAGGTGGCAGGGAATTCATTTGTGGATTGCAATTTGTTTTCAGAAGAGACAATGACTGCTTAATATTTTACATCTGAATGATCATCTACAGGTTAAACTGGATTGAGTCAGAGGTCATGGCTCCTTCAGATGAACAAAGACCTTGTTTAAAGTTTTTTCTTAGTAATTTTCAAAAAAAAAAAAAAAAAAAGTCTATTACTATAGTTGAGCAGTATAGTTGGCTGCCCGATCCCCACAGTTTGGAGACTGGTCCTTTGTTGAAAGGGGGCAGATGGTCACTCCAATATAAAGATAGTTGGATCTGTATTGGACATTCTCATGAAAGTTATTTTTCTTATGATCAGGTCCATTATCTGCCCCAGTCTAATAAGACAAAAAGGAACTTCTACTTTGGTCCACATTCTGTAGGAATTCTAGTACGGAAGGTAAAGGAAAGAATCCTGCACAAGAAGGACCAGACGTCTCAGAGGCCTTGGGGATGGGGACAAGAACTTGTGACTACGTCTTTTCTGACAACTTTCTTCCATAATGAGAGAGGTATGTACCAGTGTTGTATGATAGGAAAGGCTACCATATTGAATTTCACAATCTGAGGAAGGTGCTGTATGTGGGATCTATGATCTGTAGGTCCCTCCTAGAAAAAGGATGTTATCTGACCATCTATACCCGCATGTACCTGTCTGCAGACAAATGCTGCATATTCCTTTACATCAAGGCCTTTGTACGAGGCAAGTGGCATCCTTTCCAATTTACAGCCCTTCTGTTTGAAATCATCTCGGCTCCATCTACAGTCACCAAGCTGATGTCTATTGTACTTTGACTCTTTGAAAATTGAAGCTCATCATTGTTTCTGGCATGGGACAATTCCTAGGGAGGAGAATAGATCCCCAGTCTGTGATAGTCTCTCTTCCTCTAGAGAGATTACAGAAGTGACACAAGTCAGGGTTCTCTGAACTCCCCAGTGGCTGTCACTTCATCTGATACCCTTGGGTCTTATGTCTACACTGGAAATAAGATAGCTTTTCCTGCTCAATGGCAACAGTCTCCCAATGTAGTGGGTAGAGAAAACCATTGATGTATCAAGCACACAGTGGGGCGCTTGTATGCAGGAGCAACGGGCAAAGGAGCCTTAATCCCCATCAGAGATGTTGCTGGCATCCAACATATGAAGGGAATACTAGTCCACTCCAGGACATCAATCTATGGAAAGCTATCAGTATAAGATCAAAACTGCATCTAGGATGGCGCATATCGATCTTTATAGGGGCACTAGTAGCATTACTACTGGAGGCAGAGGCATTTTGTTTGCAGACAAGATATACTGCGATTTAACCCTGTCGGAGGAACAGTCTCTGGACCAGAATTTTTCTGGTAAATCGCATGGAGGATAGACGGCCTATTCTTCCTATTGAAGGTTCAAATTGGGAAGCCTTTTTTTCCTCACTCCTATAAAGCCCAGAGTCTTGCAGAATCTCAGACAAGGTTGGGCCTTGGTCAGCCTCATTTGCTCCTATTGACCCAAGAGGGCATGGTTCACAATGGTGAGCCCCCTGCCTAAGAATCTTCTGGGAACTCCCCCAGTCTCCTCAGCTCTGAGTAGCAGAGATTACTCCCAGCATCCCTGCCAGGTGTGGGCCGAGTCTAAAAATCTTGCAAGTAGCAAGTCTCTGGTTTCATAATGACCTCTTATTATCTAAAAGCATGGCGTTCTCTCCTGATGCTAATTCCATAGGAATAATCTGGAGGCCTCTATATACCCTCAGTTAATAACTCAAGAGGGCAGGCTTGTCCGAAGCTTGACTGCCGTCAACAAGATGGAAATTGATATGCTGTCAAAGTGGTGACCACTCCTCTGCAGTCAGGAGGCGCAACTGCCGACAGAACCTACCTGAAGGTAAAGAAGATTGAAGTCTGGTGGGTGAAAGTCTCTTCCACATTTCCATTGTTACAATCCATTTCTTCAGAATGGTTTAAAGAAGAGATTAAACATCTGAGTTTACATCTCTGTGATCCTAGACAGAAGATTATCGCATGATGGGCTGATGCAAAGATTTATCAAGGCCACTGAGAGAATTGGGCCTACTATCTCAGACACATCCCCAGCTGGGATTTGGAACTCTTAGTGGATCAGCTCTGTGAGACTTTGACAGTTGACTTCTTGTCTCAGAAACTCTAATTTCTGTCCGTTGTTACCTCAGCAAATTGGGTAAGTAAGATTCCAGCACTGGGGCGTCGGAGCTCTGCCTTATTTTTCTGTAGGATTGAGTGTTGGTGAGAATTTTACCCAAATGTTGCATCTTAAATTTAAAACAAATTGACAGAGTTGCCTTTGTTCCTGCTGAAACCCTTCAATGAAGAAGAGTTGAAGAAAAGCAAGAATCTGCATATCCTTGAAGTCTAAGTGGATAATACAGCCCAGTCAGTATTCTACCAGGGAGGCAGGTTTAAAGTACCTCAGCCTATTAGAGCACCCTTTACAAAGGGCAATGTCCACGAATTCTGTACTTGACAAAATCTGCATTACTGCTTCTTGCTTATAGACTGGACATTAGGTCATACGAACAACCTTCAGAAGAAGGGTGGTTATGGCAAATAAATGTCCCCTCCCCTTATGTGGCTTGCTACATCCCCATTCGTGCTGCTGCTTCGGACGTAAGGGAAAGGGCAATTTTTTACTTGCCATAAATTATCTTTCCTGTAGTCCTAAGCAGCAGCACGGACTACCCTCCCAAATTTTTTCTTAAGTATTGTCATTAGAATTACACAAGGAGCCTAGGTTAGGCCAGGTTCTTATAGGCGGGGTTCAATTAAGTATTTAATTGCTTGTTACCATCTGTCCTATCATTGCAGGGAGATGGACTCTTCCCCATTCGTGCTGCTGCTTAGGACTACAGGAAAGATAATTTATGGTAAGTAAAAATTTACCCTTTGTTTATTAGCGTACTGCCATTTCCTGGCTCTTACCCATAGTTAAAGCCTACAGTTCTGCCGTTTCTTTCGATGGCTACCTACTGCATACACAAAGGTGATTGTTACTGATACCTGACTACAGGGTTTCTACATAGCTTGCTCCAGGGATTTTACATCTTTTGTTGTGATATGGATACTTGTATGTACATTGACCATTGTGTATTCTAATTCTTACATATGTACGTGCAGTGCATGTTGTCTTGTACTCTAAACCTTTCAATAAAAAATTTCTTTGAATTTGAAAAAAAAAATTAAGAACACCTTCTTCTTTCCCAATCTAAGTCGGAGTACCTCTATGTCCCTCTGCAGTGGGTCTACCATTACCGGTAGGATAATAAGATATTTGAATTCTCCTTAAAAAAAATAAAAATAAATAAATTACCTAATTACATGGGCTCTCCTCTCTCCCCCACCCCCATGTCATGTACACATTTAAACACATTTGAAGTCTGAGTCTTCTCCTGGCAGCCTTACTGCGGACTCACGGTCAGCTATCACTTGAAGGAATGGGTTGCTCAACACCCTTTAAAACACACACGTTTGGTTGTTATAGGCCGATATAGCTCATCCTTTGGACTGTGCCCCAGAAGTATGCCAAAATAGGGCATGGCCAGAAGATATGCAGATGAGAGCCCTCGGTTGAGCTGCATCTCCAGTACAGTGGATCAACATGGGGCCAGATAGCATAGAGTTGTGTTAGTATCCGGTACCACCGGGTGAGTATTTTGTAACCCGCCTCCTGATATCCTGAACTCAGTCAGGATTTGAGGACCAGTGTGAAGATCTTGTTGCGGTGCTTTCAGCGTGAGATTTAGAACTGATTCCCGCTTGAGCAAGTATTCAGGAGGTTGCTGTTCTGGTGGCGAGGTCAACATAGATTATGTTAGGGAAAGGGAACCTGCCCATTTCCAGGCATAAGGATTCAAAGGACGTGTTGGAGGTCCTGCAGGAGGATGAAGATGGAGGAGTATGGAGAACATGTCTTAACTAAGTAATCCTTCAGGGGAGAGGGTTCTACTATGTCACCCAAGGCATTGGAGGAGAGCCAATCAGAACCCAAGATCTCTGCTCGTTCTGAGCTGAGTAGTCGTGTGGGTGGTCCTCCTCAGTGATTGTCAGCTGTTTGTGTATGTGTACATACAAAGAGACTCGTCAATTACTGAGTAGGACCACCCACATTACATGACTACTTAGCCCAAAACGAGCAGAGATTAATGCTGCCTTTACACGGAACGATTATCGTGCGAATTCACACAATAACGATCTAATTCGAACGATAATTGTACGTGTAAACGCAGAGAATGATCAAACGATGAACGAGAAATCGTTCATTTTGATCTTTCAACAAGTTCTCAAATCGTCGTTGATCGTTCGCAAAAAATTCGCAGATCGTTCCGTGTGAACAGTCGTTCGCCGATTTAACCAATGTGTGAGATAGGCTTAAGCGATCGCAAAATGAATTTCCGTACGATATATCGTACCGTCTAAACGCTGATCCTTATGAAAAAAAATTGTTACTCCAACATCGTTAATCGTACGATCGGGCAAATTATCGTTCCGTGTAAACGCAGCATAACATAAATAAATGACAAGTTATCTTGGAACTAAACTGACACATTGTAATTTCTGGAGGTGACAGAAAAAAGATGGGCGGAAGGAATGGGCAGAGGGTAAAGGGAACAGAGTAAACCACAGTACTGGAGGTTGGGAGACCTCAGCTGATATTTCATTATTGTGGAACTAGAGATAACATAACATACTGTAACTAAAAACCAACTGAATAATGCCATCATAACATAACTTAAAGGGGTTATCCAGAATTAGAAAAAACATAGCTGCCTTCTTTCCAGCTCAACTCTTGTCCACATTTTATGTAAGGTATTGCTGCTCAGTTCTATAAAAATGAAAGGAGCTGTGCTGTAATACCACACACATTCTGAGGACAGGAGTAGCATTGTTTCTGAAACAAAGCGGCTATGTTTTTCTCATCCTGTATAACCACTTTAATAACTACATTATAATGTGACTAATGTGTTATAATGTTACTTAAAGGGTGTATTCCATTCAAAGAAAAACTTTTCATATGTTGCTGCCCATGGTGAGACTAACAATTCATTACTTGTTATTATCTATTTAGCCTCCTTCCCCCAGTTCTGAGCTGCTGCTTTCTGCTGAAGACACAAAAATCTGTATTTGAGCTTTTCTCCCCCTCCTCCCCCCTCCCTTCTGAGACACTGATGTAAACAAGTCCCTATCTGCAACTTTGTAATGCTGGAAGGATTAATAACAGTGAGTTCATCAGCAAACCTCTGATTAACCCTCCCAGCATTTTAAAGAAGCTACAAAGTTGCAGATAAAGCCTGTCAGAGACTTGTATACATCAGCAGTCTTGGTTGGGAGGGGGGAAGAGGGGGAGATGTAGAGAAAAGCTCACACACAGATTTTTTTTTTCTTCAGTAGAAAGCAGCAGCTCACACCTGCGCAAAGGAGACTGAATAGATAATAACAAGTATGAAATAAATTATTAGTCTCACCATGGGCAGCAACATATGAAATAGCCCTTTAATAATGCCATCATGCCATAACTAAATAACACCCCTGTTTGCAATGTTAACCCGTCCCGCCGCTGCACAGTACATTAACGTCGCTGCAGCCTATGCCTGAGGCTGCAGTGACGTAAATGTACGATCGAGGATAACACAGGCACAGAAGCTGCCTGAGTTAACCCTATAGATACTGCGGTCAGCACGACCGCAGCATCTATAGGGCTCCAGACAGAGAATTCTCCCTCTACAGAGGGAGAATTCTCTGTCCGGTGTCCATCGGGGCTCTGCGAAGTGATCGCAGAGCCCGATGGTAGCCATGGAAACCGGAAACCTCAGGTTTTCGGTTCCCTGGCTACGGAGGCTATGATCCCATAAGCTGATGTCCAAAAACGACCTGGGCATTAAGGAATCATTGACTCATGGTCATAAAAGGGTTAATTATTCATGTGATTTTAGTAAAATGAGTTTAGTTAGTAACCTATTTATAAAGAGTGAAGAAATAATGTCACAGTGACCATATTAGTGCTGTGACATTAGCATCTCCCACCAGGACACCGTAGTCAGTAAACCAAAGCCCGGAAAGCACTTGGTGATTTGAAATGTTCTAAAAAAAAACACCTTTTTTTCCCAGTTTTGGCCCCTTCTTCGTTCAAAGTGACTTTAGGCACAAATAGAATACATATATTTTACAAATTGATAAACACCACAATCAAGTAGAGAAACAAATCATGTTTATTGCACAAATATAAGAAAGCATCACTTTAAGCATCCCGAGAAGTTGCGGCCACGCAGCTTCTCGGGATGCACAGATCACTTTGATGTTCCGCCCGCACAGTGAGCGGGCGGAACATTAAAGCAAGCAGAATGCAGGAGCAGGACCTCCCAGCATCCTCCTCCTGCATTCCCTCCCATAGGCTGCCGGCACTTCATACCAGCAGCCTATGGGACGCCGGGATGTGACCTCTCCGGCAGGCGTGATGATGTGACGTCATCACGCCTGCCGGAGGTCCCGTCCCTGCGGCTCGCAAGATGGAGCCCGAAGAGGAGGAGGAGAGCTGCTGCCTCTGGGGGCATTATTAGTTCATGGGGGGCACCTCTGCGGGCATAATTAGCTCAAGGGGGAACCTCTGGGGGCATTATTAGTATATGGGGGCACCTCTGGGGGCATTATTAGCTCATGGGGGCACCTCTGGGGGCATTATTAGTGTATGGGGGCACCTCTGGGGGCATTATTAGTATATGGGGGCACCTCTGGGGGCATTATTAGCTCATGGGGACACCTCTGGGGCATTATTAGTATATGGGGGCACCTCTGGGGGCATTATTAGTATATGGGGGCACCTCTGGGGGCATTATTAGTATATGGGGGCACCTCTGGGGGCATTATTAGCTCATGGGGGCACCTCTGGGGGCATTATTAGTTCATGGGGGCACCTCTGGGGGCATTATTAGTTCATGGGGGCACCTATGGGGGCATTATTAGCTCATGGGGGAACCTCTGGGGGCATTATTAGTATATGGGGGCACCTCTGGGGGCATTATTAGCTCATGGGGGCACCTCTGGGGGCATTATTAGTTCATGGGAGCACCTCTGGGGGCATTATTAGTTCATGGGGGGCACCTCTGGGGGCATTATTAGTTCATGGGGGCACCTCTGGGGGCATTATTAGTTAATGGGGGGCGCCTCTGGGGGCATTATTAGTTCATGGGGGCACCTCTGGGGGCATTATTAGTATATGGGGGCACCTCTGGGGGCATTATTAGTTCATCACAGCATCGGATCCTACATACAGGGGGCATCCCACATTCCTACTCACTTTACTGCACATTACACCAAACAGTGCAGTTACTATGGGAGCCTACAGGAGGGAGAAAGGAAAGGAAGCTGCTAGAAATGTGCGGAGCCTAAATTGTTTGTCTCGCAGGTTCTGAAGAGATGAAACATATCTGGAAGAAATCATCATGGAGGTCTGGGCCGGATGGAGAGGAAAAGGGAAAGTGACGCCTCAGATCAAAGAAGACGTCACCTGTGAGTCACTGAATGACAGTTTTCTTATTTTGTAGAACATTATTTAGTAGGGGCGCCCCGAGGAACTGATGTATGTGTTTTGATATAAATAGTTTTATTACATTTGTGCAATAAAGATGATTTGTTTCTCTACTTGATTGTGGTGTTGATCAATTAGTAGAATATATATACATATATATATATATATATATATATATATATATATATATATACATATATATTGATTTGGGGTCTTAACATCCTAAATGGTGATTCATTTTGAGGGTACAGCTATCTTTTTTTTTTTTTTGCCCCCCCCCCTTTTTGCATTATGACTTCTCTACACAGGTGTAAAGGGTACATTTTGCAGTTTTCATACCTTATATCATACGTCATGGTGCTTGTTCCAGTAAAAAGTGATCTTTTATCATCTGCGAATTGTGCTAAGTGGGCGGGGCTTCACTGCACCAGCACCTCTTAGACAGTCCCTGATGACCTGCTCAAGATACGTATCATTCATTTTTATGTAGTGTTCAAGTTCTTGTGCCATCTTTGTGTGTTTGTAATTGTTAAGCATACTGTGTCTTTAACCCCTTAACAACCGTAGGTGTATATTTATGTCCTGCGGCCGCCTCAGGGAGTTCAGAACGGGGCCGCACGGCTACCCTGCTAAGAACCGCCGCAGTCCCGGGCGCCGCATGTAGCCCAGGACCGCGGCTATTAGCGGGCACGGTCCGATCACCGTGCCCGCTAATTAAGGATTCAGATGCAGCTGTCAAAGTTGACAGCTGCATCAGAATCCTTTATGCAGCCTCATCCCTGGTGTCTAGTGGGGTGGATCGCTCCTCCGGGACATTGTCCTGGAGGAGCGACACATCCGACTTAGGCCGGGGTCTGCGCCGTAATGGCGCTGATCCCGGCTTGGCACTCGATTGCTTCCGGCTGCAATCCAGTGCCTATCTCATTGATCTATGCTGTATAACTATACAGCATAGATCTCCATAAGAGATCAGTGTACTTATACTAGAAGTCCCCCATGGGGAATAACCCTAACCCTAGGGGGGCTTCTAGTATAAGTGTAAAAGAAAAAAAAAAAAGGTAATTATTAATAAAAAGTCCCCTCCACTAATAAAAGTGTGAATCACCCCCCTTTTCCCATGTTATAAATAAAAATAAATAAATAAATCAATAAATAAACATGTTTGTTATGCGTAATCGCCAGAACTATTAATTAATCACATTCCTGATCTCGCACGGTTAACGGCGTAAGTATAAAAAATACCAAAGTGGAAAATTGCGCATTTTTGGTCGCATCAAATCCAGAAAAATTGTAATAAAAAGTGATCAAAACGTCGCATATGCGCAAACAAGGTACCGATAGAAAGAACACATGATGGCGCAAAAAATGACACCTCACACAGCTCCATAGACCAAAGGATAAAAGCGTTATAAGCCTGGGAATGGTTTCGCAGTGTCCTATATGAAAAAATTCAGCCTCTCATTGCAAAGTACAATTAGTGGCGCAAAAAATAAGGGCTCATGTGGGTTTCTAGGTGAAGAAATGCAAGTGCTATGGCCTTTTTTTTCTTCCTTGACCACTGATGAGAAAAAATTCTGTATGACATTAGTGGAACTAATACTTAATGAAAATTATTTTTAGTTTGGTGATCAATTTTTTGCAAAGAAACGAGGGACGGCTATGGGTTCCAACATGGCACCACCTTATGCCAACGCATACATGATGTCATTTGTGGAGAAGTACATCTACACGAACAATCTTTTTCAGAAACATGCGCACACATGGCTAAGATTCATAGATGATGTGTTTTGTATATGGGACGGTCCAGTTGAAACTCTACACAGCTTTATACAAGACATAAACGGGATATATCCTGAACTATCCTTTAACCAACACATCAGCTCTGAAAAAGTAAGTTTCCTTGACACGGAGATACATATGACTGCATCAGGCAATTTAGACATTGATTTATTTACGAAGGAGATATAGTCTATTACATTATCTTAGCTTTCATCCCTGTCCCACAAAAAGATCTCTACCGAGATCACAATACAAAACGGTGGAAAGGATTGTCTCTGATCCAGTAAAACTTGAAAAGAGACTTGACGAAATGACAATAAAATTTAGACAACGGGGATATCTCCAACACATGTTGGATAGGGAGAGAAGAGAATTGAATAAGCCATCCAGACCTAAGGACAACACAACTAAGAGATTAGCGTGTGTTACAACATACCATCCTCTAATGCCTATGATACAGAAAGCCACAAAAAAGTACTGGCATATTCTTCATGCCAATTTTCCACAGATAGAGGAATTCAAATCACCTCCATTAACGTGCTACAAACGTACCGCAACATACGGGATCAGATTGTGACATATTGGTACATTAGGTTCTCACAAAACGCAGATGGTATTATGGCCTCAGAAAAATTGAACTTTTCCATGCTTATCTTGTAACAACTGTTCCTTGGTAATAAAGGGAGAATATGTAATGCACCCACAGACGGGCAAAAAAATACCCATTAAAGGTTATTTTACATGCAACTCGAGCTTTGTAGTTTATCTGTTGAAATGCCCCTGTGGCTTAGCTTATGTAGGTGAAACTACTCAGAGTGAAGGAACGTCTCTCAAAACACAAGTCTGCTATTTGATGCAAAAACACCTTTTGCCAGTCCCTCAGAATTTCATTGAGAAAGGTCACTCCATTGCACAACTACGGTATCAGGTCCTGGAACATGTCTCCCCCCCCCCCCTGAGGAGAGGAGGCAATAGAATTAACTTATTAAAACAGCGTGAATCCTTTTGGATTCACAAGTTACAGACATTATCACCGCAAGGTTTAACCCCTTAAGGTCAAAGCCTATTTTCGTTTTTGCGCTTTTGCTTATTCCATTTTAAGTTTAAAAGTCCATAGCGCTTGCATTTTTTCACCTAGAGACGTATATGAGCGCTTATTTTTTGCGAAACCAATTGTACTTTGCAATGACAGGCATTATTTTTCCATAACATATGCTGCGAAACCGGAAAAAAATCATTTGCGCTGTCAAATTGAAAAAAAAAACGAATTTGTTTTGATTTCGGGGAGTTTTGCATTTACGCCGTCCGTCCTATGGTAAAACTGACTTGTTATGCATGTTCCTCAAGTCGTTACAATTACTATGATATATAACATGTATAACTTATATTGTAAAAAATTCAAACCATTGTTAACAAATATACGTTCCTTAAAATCGCTCCATTCCCAGGCTTATAGCGCTTTTATCCTTTGGTCTATGGGGCTGTGTGAGGTGTCAGTTTTTGCGCCATGATGTGTTCTTTCTATCGGTACCTTGATTGCGCATATACGACTTTTTGATCGTTTTTTATTACATTTTCTCTGGATTTGATGCTACCAAAAATGCGCAATTTTGCACTTTGGAATTTTTTTGCGCTGACGCCGTTTACCGTGCGAGATCAGGAATGTGATTAATTAATAGTTCGGGCGATTACGCGCGCGGCGATACTAAATATGTTTATTTATTTATTTATTAATTTATATTTATGAAATGGGAAAAGGGGGGTGATTCAGACTTTTATTAGGGGAGGGGATTTTTTATTAATAAAAACACTTTTTTACTTTTTTTTTACTGTAACTAGAAGCCCCCCTGGGGGACTTGTATATAGACAGCACTGATCTCTCATAGAGATCAATGCTGTGTATATACACAGCAAAGATCGATTAGATCGGTCATAGATTACTATGGCCTGCTGCAGGCCATAGCAATCTACTGCCGAGCCGGGATCAGCGTCATTCCGACGCTGAGGCCCGGCACGGGCAAAAGAACGGATCTCCCCCCCGCGATCGCATCGCGGGGGGGAGATCCGTCCCACTAGACACCAGGGACGTGAGGTCTGAAGCCTCTAAGTGCAGCTGTCAGGTTTGACAGCTGCACTTAGAGGCTTAATTAGCCGGCGCGGCAACGGGACAGCGTATCAGATACGTCATGGGTCGCTAAGGGGTTAAATAGAGAATGTGATTTCTATATTAACTTGTGAAATAATTATGATTTTTTCTAAAAAAAAAAATTTCTTCTCCAGATACGTCCCCACCTGAGTAGATTTTTTTTTTCCACTTTCCATATGGATGTCTGTTATCATACTTACCTCCAGGATCCTCTTGGTGGGGTTGGTAGTCACGTGGTGTCTTTAAATGTGGTTCTTCTCCATATACTTTTCTATATACTCTTCTATAATTCGCTCCAATTTTCATTATCTATCTTTACAATATTTTATTACACCAGACCATCTATATACTACATTACATTATTTCATTCATTTTATATATATCATTTTCCATCATTATTCTTGATTCACAAACGTTAATCTACGTATAAACATTATACAGGATGATGATATAGAGTTCAGAGATCTAGTTTCCTTGCAAATCGTTTATTTATGCATCTCCATCTGTCAAATTAACACATAGACTGTAATTTAGTTACAACATCATTAGTGCGCATGTCAGTACCAGTTGGAACGCACAATGGAAGGCACACGTCACCAGGACGCGCGTTATGCGCCAACTGGTGACGTGGAGACGTCACGCAGCACGTGACCATGTTTCGGGTCACGTGACCGCGTCTTTGCCCTACATAAACCCGAAGCCACACCGGAATGACCGCTCCGACCGCGACTGCTACATCTAAGCCACATGGTAAGACAGCACCATTCTTATACAGATCAAGATATCCTTGACTCTTCTTATCCTTTTACTTTCTCTTCTTTGTACTTTTGATTCATTCACAGGAGACTTATTTCTATAATTATTTTTCATCTTTTCAGCCATTCCTTTATTCCTACCACCCAACAATGTGTGAGTATAATAAACCATGGGGGACACTGTGTTTTAATTATTAACTTTAATAGCCACCATATGGATCATATAACTGAGACATAGTGATATAAGAGTATACGAGTATAACTACTATAGAGGAACTGTATAACATCTTTGTATACTAATGATGATAAATATGTTAAACATGGTTAAATATGAGATATTTTGTAATGCCACTCTAACCATCTATACACTTTGATTTATTTTTTTAAAAACTGTCTCTGGGCCATAATATGTTTATGATGTAACAAGAACATGACTATTGTATAACTTTTTCAATATAAGGTATACTCATTACAATATATATTTACCCTGCAGATACCAGTTAAAAAAGGTCGTACTAGACCGAAACGTCCGTTATGGTATATGTTCTATGGATGAATTGTTGTACAAGAATGCATGTGCCTTATTGCCTTATTGCGGAGCCAATTTTTGTGTATACATAATAAAATAAGAAAATAAGAAAGAAGCAAGATAACTGTTTCATGGTGTGCAATTAATATTATAATATGATCTATTGATGTTCTAATTGCACCCAAGAGTGTGCACAGGTATAATACTACCGTTATATACAGGCTGTCAGTGCATGCTGGGAGTAGTTGTACACAGGCTGTCAGGGCATGCTGGGAGTAGTACTTATACACAGGCTGTCAGGGCATGCTGGGAGTAGTAGTTATATACAGGCTTTCAGGACATGCTGGCAGTAGTAATTATACACAGGCTGTCAGGGCATGCTGGGAGTAGTTATACACAGGCTGTCAGGGCATGCTGGGAGTAGTAGTTATACACAGGCTGTCAGGGCATGCTGGGAGTAGTAGTTATACACAGGCTGTCAGGGGCAGGGCATGCTGGGAGTAGTAGTTATACACAGGCTATCAGGGGCAGGGCATGCTGGGAGTAGTTATACACAGGCTGTCAGGGGCAGGGAATGCTGGGAGTAGTTATACACAGGCTGTCAGGGGCAGGGAATGCTGGGAGTAGTTATACACAGGCTGTCAGGGGCAGGGCATGCTGGGAGTAGTAGTTATACAAAGGCTGTCAGGGGCAGGGCATGCTGGGAGTAGTTATACACAAGTCTGCTGGAGCGTAGTTTAAAGGAGTAGTGCGGCCGCAAATGGATCCGGCAGCCCTGGCCTCTCAGTGCACACAGGGGATCGGGCGGGTGGCGGCGTTATTATAATGGGGGCAATCTTGCTGGGCCCCCCAGAGCCTTGGGCCCCGGGCGGTTGCCCAGATTGCCCTCGTTATAATCCGCCCCTGGCCATAAAGTTACTGTACCTTTGTGCTAGAAAGAAATCCTTCTCTTCATTCATCTGGCCTGTGATCCATTATTCAAGTGGAATTCCACTTACAAGTTTATAAACACCTCACCCTTCATGCGGTGAGGCACGGGGAGTTGTAGTTCTAGTGAACTCCCTGCCGGGTCAGCTGGTACGGTGGTGTGGTAGCTTAGTGGGTCTAGGGTCACTTGACCACATGTCATGGTAGCCTGGAGTGGTGTAGGACCCACCCCAGACAGTCTTGTGCCTCACCAGCCTGAAAAAGAGAGTCCAATTCTTAATATCCAAATTGAACAGTTTACTTGTCGGAAATTCTTTGCAATACAGTAGTACTTTGCAGGAATACAGTTCAGTGCAAAACAAGGAAAACAATCTTGCAGTTGAGGTATTGACAAGGTGCTTTTGAGGACAGAGTGTTGAAGAAGCGAGAGTAGAGGAAAGGGGTTGCCTGAGGGGCCTTTTCCAATGTAGTTGTCAGGACTATATCTTTGCGGAGCGTGATGTGCCCCTCGGCTCGTGCTGTGCGGCCGAGAAGGTGCTGATTCTCTTGAGTTTGTTCTGTTTCTGTGTTTTGTTTTGTCTGCTCACTTGATTTCATGGACACACCCGAATGCACCTGCTGAGTTTTGTCTGGCCACTTCATAGTTAATCTTGTTTTGGTTCTTTCTGTGAGTGGCAGGTCTTCCTGCCAGTGGATGTGTTTTGTTGTCAGGTGCCTGTGGTCGGAGATCAGGGGGATGGTCCAATTATATTCTGGACCAGACCCTTGGCCTCCTATATTACTCTCCCAGTCTGTATACTCCTAGCTGGTTATTTAGGTTTCATACCTGGTCCCAGCTCCCCCGTCTATTTCTGCGATCCCCGTCCTAACTACCTCTGTTTGCTCGACTGTGTTACCTGACCTCTGGCTTGACTTTTGACTATCCGATTGTTACCTGGTTTTGTACTAAGCTGCCTGTTTGGTTTTGACCTTGCTTGTTTGACTATCCGCTATTATGTTTGTTTGTCTTGTTCTGTGTGCACGTATCTAGTACAGGGAACATCTTTGTGGCTGTCCACGGCCGCCTAGGGCCGTTTGAGGCAAGTAGGTAGGGACAGTTGGTGGGTTCAGCATCAGGGCTCACTGTCGTGTCTTGTCCCTGCCTCCCCATCCCCGACAGTAGTAGTGTACTCTGCATGGAACAGTGTGTAGAAGAGATATAGAGAACTGACTGAGAGAATAAAGGCCTTGTGTAAACTTCAGCTGGGGATTTTGTAGACGTACCTCCTGCTTCTTGCAGTGTTTGAGACGTACCTCCTACTTCTTGCAGTGTTTCCTTTGAGACGTACCCCCTGCTTGTTGCAGTGTTTGAGAAAAAGAATAGTCCCTTAGTAATGGCCCTGGTGTTCCTGGTGTAGACAAGGTGATCTTTGTGTGGTGGCTCTCTCCTTGTGTACTATCTAACACCGCAGTGTCCCTGTCAGAGGACCTGGTCAAAGCCAGGCCCTGTCCTAGCTTCAGCAGAGACATGTCTTTGTTGCTTCCTCTCACACTAAAAGTAGACAACTAACTTACTACACTCCTCCCACCAGCAACTAACTCCATCCTACAGGGTTCTGTCTAAACCTGCCTGTGATTGGTGTGTGTAAGGGCCCTATTACACGGGACGATTATCGTATGAAAAATTGTTAAATCGTTTAAATTTAAATGATAATCGTTCTGTGTAATTGCAGGCAACGATCAAAAAATCGTTCATATGTCGTTGATCGTTGATTTAGATCTGAATGTAAAATTATCGCTAATCGTTCGCTAATTGTTCGCTGTAATTCCACATTCGTTCGCTCAAGTTCCCCATTTTTTCACTAATCTTTAGTGTAATTGCACATTGTTTATTGTTTTTCTGGGATCAGAAGGAGTAAACAAGCATAGTAACGATCGCAATAACGATCATAGTAACGATTATAACTAAGGATTATCGTTCTGTGTAATATGGTGAACGATTTCAGGTTAACGATAAACAATCTCGTTTGCGATCGTTAGTCTTTAATCGTTAAAAATCACTCAGTGTAATAGGACCCTAAGGAGAGAGAGCAGAGGATAGGATAGGGTAGAGAAATGAGGGAAAACACCTGCACCTGTGAGTGGGCAAAGAACAACTTGTGACATAAAACAATCAACTCTTAGCCTCCTTCAACCGTGCATAGTAATAACAAACACTTTAGTGGCACCTAGTGGGGAAAACACTAACATAGTTCCAAAATAACTCCAACCCTGGCCATTCAAGTCAATGGGGCCATCGGCCGCACGCCGGGCTACACTTCAGCTCCACGTGATGTGAACACAGCCTTAGATACGTCTAACCTGCTGATAAGTTTCCCTTTAAGGTAACTGCTTTAAATGTAAGCGTGTATTTGTACTTCCAAGGCCGGTTATCTTCTCTCCTGATGCCAGTTACTAACAGTTTTTCCGTTTCAGGTTCTACAGCCTCTCTAACAGGCATTTTGTTAGAAGAACACAGATTTTCGCTCATAAAGTTAAATACAATGCTGTACTTTCTATGTGAGCAATCATTGGAAATGAAGAGCACCACACCTGCAGTGTAGTTTCTCGTTTTCAGGAAAAGACATGGTTTATGAACTCTGGTCCTATATGTCTTAGTCCAGGACACAGTTTCACTATCACTTTCACTCTCTTTTAAAGTTCTGTTTCTATATGTAGATTGTGTTTCACATATGCATAATCGAAGGTCAACAGCTGGGTCTGCACATTGCTTATATATGCTGAAGGGGGTCAGTCTGCTATAACCCAGGAACAGTATTCCCTCTCTCTGAGATGCCAGACCAAACAGCATTGTAACGGTGAACCTTTCTTCTTCATACTTTGTTCTATGTGGAGACATGATGTGAAGATCCATTGATATAATAGCGTCTCCAGCGCCTTCTTCCGTACTGATTTTTACATCGGTAAATTCATTGGCAACAAATTGGTGGCATGATTTGCTATTACTCCTTTGCTCAATAATCCTCTTATTCATATAACCCAAAGCAAATTCTGCAAATAATGCATAATAGGAAGAGTTCTTCTCCATCGTATAGGAACCTTGACAGATACATAGATTCGGATACAGTCTTGGTAAGTCTTTACAAGTTCTCGATTTAGAAACAGGACTCAGCAGGCCATCACTGTTTATAGGAAATCTTGAGGGCTGTGAATGAGTCCGTTCCATTGAAGAAAGAAGGCCCAATAAAGTATAATGTACATCGAGGAGGCTGACTAGCCTTTTTTGATTTACGTTCAATGCCTTCATTTTTGTATTTCCCAAAATTCTGGATGCACTATCCGGTACAATTAAAAACAGAAAAGGGTGGAACATCTCGACATGGAACTCTGGAGAGGCTGAAAGAAATTTACCATATGTATTACCATGATCAGAAAGAATGAAGGATATTGTATTTTCCTGACGTGCCAAAAAAGAGACGTGTGCCGCTAAATCTTTGTCCATTTGCTTTATCCTAATACCGGTGTCCTCATGCCCTGTGTCTAGTATCATGAACGTAAATGTTGGCTTATGTAAACTTGAGAAACGACTTATAAAGTACTCCATGTACTGAAGAAGGTAGGTGTGCTGGTGGATGCCATTGTAGCAGATAGAAGATGGGCCGTGAAACGGATTCTTTACTCGGTTGGCCCTAAGTACTAAACAGCTGCTGTAGGTAACATCTATACGATCTATTCCAGCCCTATGAATAGCTTCATTAAATAGCTTCACCCGCTCCTGGAAGGGGACAGATAGATTGATCGCCCCTTGTTCTTTAACAAGACCCCATTCATAAAGCCAGCACAAATCTTCAACGTAAAGGGTTTCGTAGCCAAAGACTCTGAATTTGCCAAGGGTTTCATTGAGATCCACAATATGATGAGTCTGTTTTACACCATCAACCAGAGGAAGCAATCTTTTTCCACCTCCAAAAAGTGCTTGAAGTGATTCAAATGTGCGGCTCTTAATCCCTTGAAGGAGCTCAAAATCAAATACATGACCGCTGGTAAAATATTCTTTATTTAGGTGTCTGAATTCTTCAATGGTCTTCGGTAAAGACCTATAAAAATGATGCCTAGAAACGGAATCTATTAATAAAATATTGACATTTAATAATGAGCTATTACTATGTATATCTTTCAGTTGCCTTTTTGTATGTAGAACCGGTGGTAAGATGAGGAGTTGTGATACATACGCTCCGGCTGTGTTAGTACACTGAATTATACAAAATCCATTATGTGGGACCTTGAAGTGGTAGTCTTTAAGCAATTTGGAGTTGAGGAAAATTTCTAGGTCTTCAGTTGATTTTAGTTTGCGCCATACATAGTTACCCATCTTAGAGATGTATAATCCAATAGATATATGGGAGGATTGCTTGCAAATGTCATGACGGCAAATGACATACGGTTTCTTTGGATTCGAAAGCTAAAAAAAAGTTAAGAAATAAAATATAGTATTAATTACCATATTTTCCAGGATATAAGACAACTTTTTAACCCTGAAAAATGTTCATAGAAGTTGGGGGTCATCTTATACGCTGGGTACGGTCGCCCCATACGGTGGGTGGGCTCAAAAATGGCCCCATCCCCACCGTATGGGGCGACCACTATAAAAAAAAAAAAACATTTAACTCACCTGGGGCCCGTTCCCAGCATTGGCGCGGCACAGGCAGTGTGACGTACACTACCTGCGCTGGAGACGGAGACCGCCGAACCTCTCCCGGGCAGCCAAGTGACCGCCCCAGACCCCCCCTTCCCCCCGTGACATCGTGGAGGAGCAATCCTCGTGTCCTCAGCCGGCCGGGGTCTGCGTCGTAATAACCCTAACCCCAGGGGGGCTTCTAGTATAAGTGTAAATATTTTTTTTAAAAGTGTTATTATCAATAAAAAGCCCCCTCCCCTAATAAAAGTTTGCATCACCCCCCTTTTCCCATGTAATAAATAAAAATAAATAAATAAACATATTTGGTATTGACGCGTGCGTAATCGCCCAAAATATTAATTTATCATATTCCTGATCTCGCACAGTAAATGGCGTAAGCGCCCAAAAATCACAAAGTGCAAAATTGCGCATTTTTGGTCACATCAAATCCAGAAAAACTGTAATAAAAAGCGATCAA
This sequence comes from Dendropsophus ebraccatus, assembly GCF_027789765.1. NCBI lineage: Eukaryota > Metazoa > Chordata > Amphibia > Anura > Hylidae > Dendropsophus > Dendropsophus ebraccatus. The sequence goes on from NC_091460.1 coordinate 114,034,048, forward strand.
AAAGTCGCATATGCGCAATCAAGGAACCGATAGAAAGAACGGATCATGTCGCAAAAAAAAAGACACCTCACACAGCCCCATAGACCAAAGGATAAAAGCGCTATAAGCCTGGGAATGGAGCGATTTTAAGGAACATATATTTGTTAACAATGGTTTGAATTTTTTTTTAATTTTTTAAAAGCCATCAGATAAAATAAAAGTTTTACTTGTTACATATCATTGTAATTGTAACAATTTGAGGAAAATATATAACAAGTCAGTTTTACCCCAGGGTGAACGGCGTAAAAACAAAGACTCTCCAAATAAAAAAATTATGTGTTTTTTTTTTCAATTTCACCACACATTTAATTTTTTTCTGCTTTTGCAGTGTACTTTATGAAAAAAATCAGCCTGTCCTTGCAAAGTACAATTAGTGGCTCAAAAAATAAGGGCTCATGTGTGTTTCTAGGTGAAAAAATGCAAGTGCTATGGCCTTTTAAGCACAAGGAGGAAAAAACGAAAGCCCGGTCCTCTAAGGGTTAAATAAAATTTCTTCACTACTTGACTGACTTGCCACACAGGGGATACAGCACACCTAATGTCATACTAGCAAACCATAGAGTGACCTGGCAAAGTAATTGTGTTAAGAACGGTGCTAGGTGCCTCCTCTTACCTCGCATACTCTATAACTGGGCTGATGGGAGCAATTAGCCGGCTCTTCTTTAAAAATAGTTTTCATTATTCTGCAAAAACCTGGAAGAAAATCTGCTTTCTTGCAAGAAACCTCATATGAAGCGCTGTCATTTGGAATCAGCTGAAATACTGGACATATGTCGTCCACTGCTTCACTTTTCTCGTTTCTCTCAAGACTGTCGGGATTTATAATGTGCGAGTTAATTTTCTGGTAAGAGACAAGGAAATATATCAATATGATAATATCTACAGACTTCTCCCCGACCATTGACAATATGAGCACAGTAGAATTTCTGTTTTGGTTAATAAATGCTAAAATGGACAACCCCTTTAAAGGGAAACTATCAGCAGTTCCTGCAAATGAAACTAGAGACAACTTCCTGCAGCAGCATACCTCAACTTTCCTTTGCCGTCTTCTTCTTCTTTCCTTAGTCAGTCCTGCCGTTTTTGATAACTTTAATCAAATAAAAATATATATAAGTAATGGAGCACTGGGGGCGTTCCCCGGCCCCCTAGAGCACTGTTCAGCCGGTTAGCTACCTCTGTCGGTCACACGTATATAAAGACCGGCCTGCTTATGCATAACTGAACATGTATATGTGTACATGTAGGTGTGACCGAAGGAGGCAACGGCCAGACCAAACGGTGCTTTGGAGGGCCGAGGATCACCCCCAGTGCTCCTAACACGCTAATTTACATATTTCTGTTTGATTAAAATTATCGAAAACGGTGGGACGGCCGCGGAACGGCCGCTCTCTAAAAAAAAGATCATCTTTCGGGCCGCAGTGTTTTAATGCGGGCGCATCACTGCGCGCCCACATGAGAACACTCCACTGCACACTATGAAGCAGGCAGCCGTATCCGCTCGCTCCACAGTGTGCACTGACATGGTTTTTTGCGGCCGCTATTCACTGAATAGCGGCCGCAGAAAACTAACATGTCAGTTGTTTGCGGCACGACGAGAGATCCCATAGAGGAATAGGACACTTATGTTTTCGTGACAAGTACGGCCAATGTTGCCTATTACAACAACGGACGTACTTTTACAAAAACATACGTTGTGTGAACATAGCCTCAATAACTGGAGGCCTAATGATTGTTCAGCTGTCAGTTATCTCTCCCGCCGCTCATCCTCCCCATACAAAGGAACGTTCAGCATTGCCGAGTTACCCTACCTTCTCTATGTGGAGGGGAGAGAGCTCTGGCTGCAGTTTCTCTCTCTCAGTACAAAGGGAAATCAAATTATGGAAATGAAATGATTTACCTTTCCTGGAACTACAGACGTGCTATGAGGGTAGGATAAGCTGATGTTCTGGGACTTTTCTAGAGAAGCTTGGAGCAGCCACAGAACGCTCTGTAGAAGAAGCAAACCATCACTGAAGTATATACCAGCATATTGACCCTGTATGCTCACTGCTGCTGGAAGGCTGAATATACATACACACATGAATGTGCATCCAATTATACTGTATATACCTGCTCAAAGCTTATGTTGTGCAAAAGTGCACTTGTTTTCTGAGAAGTAACATAATTACTATAAACCACATTAGAACATTTGCCAAAATCATAGCAACAATTTATAAAGATCTCTGTTTTTTTTTTTAGTTTTTTTTACCCACTTCTTGCTGATTTCCAGTGTTCACAGCTACTGTAAATATAACAAAGAGCTGTGACGCCACCTGCTGGTGGGTCATGTGAAACAGCATGTCTGTAGGTATAGCTGTCAAACGAATGTGAGAAATAATTCTGATTTTACGCCCATTTTTTTTAAATAAATAAATATATATATATATATATATATATATATATATATATTCAGAGTTTTGGTACTGTAGTGTTTCAATAAACAATTATTCATAAATTTAGAGCCTTATTCATAGGAAAACTTTATTTTTATTGGGTTAACAAATTTGTTGGTAATAACAGTTATACTATTTCCTTTGCAACTTTATAGAGCAGGGGTGGGGAACCTTTTCCATGTCGAGGGCCGGTCGGGCATTAATAAAATCATTCGAGGGCCGCATACCATGCGCGGCAGTTAGTAGCGAGGGTTTGCAGCACCCAGGACAAGGCATAGTATTGTTCCCCTAGTGCCCCTGCTATTGTAGTTAACCCCCAGTGATGCCCCTTGTAGTCTAGTTAACCCCCAAGTCATGTCCCTGGTAGCCTAGTTAACCCCCATCAGGCATGTCCCTGGTAGCCTAGTTATTCCCCCCCCATCAGTCATGTCTCTGGTAGCCTAGTTGTCCCCCCCATCAGTCATGTCCCTGGTAGCCTAGTTATTCCCCCCCCATCAGTCATGTCCCTGGTAGCCTAGTTGTCCCCCCCCCATCAGTCATGTCCCTGGTAGCCTAGTTATTCCCCCCCCCCATCAGGCATGTCCCTGGTAGACTAGTTATTCCCCCCCCCCCCATCAGTCATGTCCCTGGTAGCCTAGTTGTCCCCCCCCATCAGTCATGTCCCTGGTAGCCTAGTTGTCCCCCCCCCATCAGTCATGTCCCTGGTAGCCTAGTTGTCCCCCCCATCAGTCATGTCCCTGGTAGCCTAGTTGCCCCCCCCCCCCCCCCATCAGTCATGTCCCTGGTAGCCTAGTTGTCCCCCCCATCAGTCATGTCCCTGGTAGCCTAGTTATTCCCCCCCCATCAGTCATGTCCCTGGTAGCCTAGTTGTCCCCCCCCATCAGTCATGTCCCTGGTAGCCTAGTTATTCCCCCCCCCCCATCAGGCATGTCCCTGGTAGCCTAGTTAACCCCCATCAGGCATGTCCCTGGTAGCCTAGTTGTCCCCCCCCCCATCAGTTATGTCCCTGGTAGCCTAGTTATTCCCCCCCCCCCCCCCCCCATCAGTCATGTCTCTGGTAGCCTAGTTATTCCCCCCCCCCATCAGGCATGTCCCTGGTAGCCTAGTTATTCCCCCCCCCCCCATCAGTCATGCCCCTGGTAGCCTAGTTGTCCCCCCCCATCAGTCATGTCCCTGGTAGCCTAGTTGTCCCCCCCCCCCATCAGTCATGTCCCTGGTAGCCTAGTTAACCCCCATCAGGCATGTCCCTGGTAGCCTAGTTATTCCCCCCCCCATCAGTCATGTCTCTGGTAGCCTAGTTGTCCCCCCCATCAGTCATGTCCCTGGTAGCCTAGTTGTCCCCCCCCCCATCAGTCATGTCCCTGGTAGCCTAGTTGTCCCCCCCCATCAGTCATGTCCCTGGTAGCCTAGTTATTCCCCCCCCATCAGGCATGTCCCTGGTAGCCTAGTTATCCCCCCCCATCAGTCATGTCCCTGGTAGCCTAGTTGTCCCCCCCATCAGTCATGTCCCTGGTAGCCTAGTTGTCCCCCCCATCAGTCATGTCCCTGGTAGCCTAGTTGTCCCCCCCCCCCATCAGTCATGTCCCTGGTAGCCTAGTTGTCCCCCCCATCAGTCATGTCCCTGGTAGCCTAGTTGTCCCCCCCCCATCAGTCATGTCCCTGGTAGCCTAGTTGTCCCCCCCATCAGTCATGTCCCTGGTAGCCTAGTTATTCCCCCCCCCATCAGTCATGTCCCTGGTAGCCTAGTTGTCCCCCCCATCAGTCATGTCCCTGGTAGCCTAGTTATTCCCCCCCCCATCAGGCATGTCCCTGGTAGCCTAGTTAACCCCCATCAGGCATGTCCCTGGTAGGCTAGTTGTCCCCCCCCCATCAGTTATGTCCCTGGTAGCCTAGTTATTCCCCCCCCCCATCAGTCATGTCTCTGGTAGCCTAGTTATTCCCCCCCCCATCAGGCATGTCCCTGGTAGCCTAGTTATTCCCCCCCCCCCCCCATCAGTCATGTCCCTGGTAGCCTAGTTGTCCCCCCCCATCAGTTATGTCCCTGGTAGCCTAGTTATCCCCCCCCCCCATCAGGCATGTCCCTGGTAGACTAGTTATTCCCCCCCCCATCAGTCATGTCCCTGGTAGCCTAGTTGTCCCCCCCCCCCATCAGTCATGTCCCTGGTAGCCTAGTTGTCCCCCCCCCATCAGTCATGTCCCTGGTAGCCTAGTTGTCCCCCCCCATCAGTCATGTCCCTGGTAGCCTAGTTGTCCCCCCCCCATCAGTCATGTCCCTGGTAGCCTAGTTGTCCCCCCCCCATCAGTCATGTCCCTGGTAGCCTAGTTGTCCCCCCCCCCCCCCATCAGTCATGTCCCTGGTAGCCTAGTTGTCCCCCCCATCAGTCATGTCCCTGGTAGCCTAGTTGTCCCCCCCCATCAGTCATGTCCCTGGTAGCCTAGTTGTCCCCCCATCAGTCATGTCCCTGGTAGCCTAGTTGTCCCCCCATCAGTCATGTCCCTGGTAGCCTAGTTGTCCCCCCCATCAGTCATGTCCCTGGTAGCCTAGTTGTCCCCCCCCATCAGTCATGTCCCTGGTAGCCTAGTTGTCCCCCCCCCCCCCATCTGGCATGTCCCTGGGATCCTAGTTAACCCCCAAATAAAAAAATAAACATCCCACTCACCTTACCTCCGCTCCCACGCTGCCCAGGTCCTCTTCTCTCCCAGGTCCTCTGTGCCGGTCTTCTCCTGCAGGCGGCGCGCGATGAAATGACGTCATCGCGCGCGGCCCGCAAGAGAGTAAAGACACGCGCCGCTCTGCTGGGGAAGAAGCCGGCACAAACAGCATCCTCCGGTGTCCGCCAGCTGTCACAGACACCGGAGGATGCGGTGTATGCCGGCTTCTTCCCCAGCAGAGCGGCGAGCATCACAGGGGAGCTGCGGGCCGCGGGCCGCATCGGGAGGTCTCAGGGGCCGGATGCGGCCCGCGGGCCGGAGGTTCCCCACCCCTGTTATAGAGTATCTTTCATACAGAGTTTGTTATATAAAGTATCACTTGGGGAACTCTGGCGAAAAAATGCTTTCTTTCCAATCAACCGGTGTCAGAAAGTTATATAGATTTGAAATTTACTTCTATTTAAAAAATCTCAAGTCTTCCCATACTTATCAGCTACTGTATGTATTCTTTCCAGTCTGACTTAGTGCTCTCTGCTGCCACCTCTGTCTGTGACAGGAACTGTCTAGATCAGTAGCAAATCTCCACAGAAAACCTCTCCTGCTCTGGACAGTTCATATCATGGACAAAGGTGGCAGTAGAGAGCACTGTGTCAGCCTGGGAAGATCATACCACTTCCTCCAGGACATATAGCAGCTGCTAAGTACTGGATGACTTGAGTTTTTTTAAATAGCAGCAAGCTACAAATCTATATAACGTTCTGGAACCAGTTGATTTAAATATTTTTTGATGGAGTTCCCCTTTAATAATTAATAACTCTGGGTGTCTGGAGTGGTATAGATGTTAATAGTAATAACTATTGTGGTCTATGATGATAGTAGGTTATTACTTTATATCACATGAGGTCAAGTGTGTGTTAGAGGTGATAATTTTGTTCTAAAATTCGCTGATAGTTTCGGTGATAATATTATACCTTTATTAGGGGTTAAAGTTTCATCTTTTTGCCAAAGAGCTCTACATATATATTATGGGACTCCTACCAGTCCTGAGAATAAAGGTGCTGTGCTATGTCTTCAGAATTTTCCCTTGCATGGTAGCATTCCTAGCCACCCGGCTATGCTAAGTATGCCAGCCGGCCCCATTCATTTAAAGGTGATCCTCAATAAAACTGAGATTACATTGAAATATTCTGAATATTATAAAGAGTGATTGATCATATAGGTACTTACCAGTGTTGTAACAATTCCCAGCACTAAGGCAATCTTGGCGTTCTGATAGAAATAACAATGTGGGGACATCTCCAGGGTCTCTCAGGGTGATCTGTTCTGTCTGTCTCTTCTGTTATTCTACTAGTTCTGTTACACTAGTACAGTAGTATAAGGGGGGAGGGGGGACTTGCCTCTGTTGTGTATAACAGTCTCCCCACCTTCACGTGCTGCCATAGATACTAAAACCAACTCAACGGATCACTGAACTCTTCTACTCTTTGTACAAAGTTAATGAGAAAGTTCACCGGCACTACTCCATTTATTTTGTCTTGCGTGCAGTAAAATAGGCGTTTGATGTTGGCTTCTGCCAGTCAGCAACGGGGGTGCTCCTCACAAACAGAGTTATATATCTACACAATCCAGTAGAAGAAAAGCTGAGGGCACTCACCCATATGTTGCAAAACTCTTTATTCTGAAATGCAGTTAAAATCTACGAGAAACATATCACTCATGAGCAGACGCCATACCACTTCACAGCGTAGAAATCATGATGGTCATTTCACGCGCATGCTACAAAAGTTACTGGCAGAACAGACAGCCAGTGGCTGCTTATTCTGTCAGTCCATAGGTGCCCTTATGGTTAAATACATACTGTAGGTGCAGGAACAGACTACCTTCTGCTTAACCCCTCATGTACTGCAGTGTGTGAGTGACACAATGTTCTCTTAACTGCTGCAACACAAAAAAAAAGTTAAAAAGGAAGACAAGGAGATCTCTGTTTCACTGCTCCTGCATTGATAACCCCTGACCTCTGGATATAGCTCAGCACATTTTGCTACTTCATTGCAGCAGCTGAAGAACAGAGGTCAGGGGTTATCAGAGCTGTGAAGCAGAGATCTCCTTGTCCTCTGCTTATTAACCCTTTTTTGTGTTGCAGCATGTAAATGAACACTGAGTCATCTATACACTGCAGTACATAAGGGGTTAAGAAGAAAGACACAGGACAGCTCTTTTTTTCCCAGTGCATACCTGGGCCCCCCTCCCCCATGGGCCCCATAGCAGCTGCCTACCTTGCCTCTATGGTAGCTATGCTACTGAATGACAGAATCTCACACACACTGGGAGAAAAGACGGAGAAGCCCAGAAAAGGAAAAAAATCTATTAGGCTTCATGCTTTACTATGTATTGGATAAATATTATTATAATAAAAGAAATAAGGGGATTGTAGGACGGAAGACGTGTATACCATTCACCAGATCGGACTGTCACTAAATTACCAGCTAGAACTGCCAAATTCTATTCCGGGACGCTGTTGTCACACAAGCCAAAAATATTCACTTTCTTGTAAATGGATCCACAGCTCATTCAACGCACAAAATATTGTACTACATAAAAAATATTTCCAGAAACATTTTGTACCCTTGAGGTTGAGGCTCTGGAGCTCGATGCCGGATAATCTGTTAGTGGGAAATATTTGCCAGTGGTAATGAAAACAAATTAAAGATATTTTTGAGTACTTTATGGCTCCAATATTTTTAACAGGAAACTAAACCACCTACACGAAGGCTTAAAAAAAGGCTAAAAAAATATATTTGTTCCATTTCCAGATTATTTGGTACACTATTTCTATTATGCACTACCAACACTTTGCAAATAATGGAAGTGACAAGGTTCTCTTCAACGTTAAGGTAAGTAGTGAGTTGGACTAGCATCTCCAGTCATTGTTAGATATCTGTATTTAAAGGGAATGCATCACCTAGATTTTCTTTTTCTGATTAAAGTCAGATACTAAAAATTGTGCTTTTATTCTAATCTGTTTCTATTTTCTGACTATAGGTTTTTTTATTTAATTTTTTTCGTACATTGTTATGAGGGCGGCCATCTTGAGCTGTTTTTTTAACAGCATTAAGTGACATGCTTTACAGCAAGCTTCATGGACATAGAAGACAATAGACAGTCTGTCCCCTTGAGATGAATGTGAAACATTACTGAGTCACAGATCACAGCAGCAGCCTCCTCTTATCAGCAGCCTCCTCTTATTAGCAGCCAACCAGTGGTGAGACTGAAAACTGTGAGATCTCTGCAAGATTATTTTATAATGTAGATGAAAAAATGGGAAATTAGAAACAATGTCATCAAAAAAACAAAAAAAAGAATAAGTTTATCATAAAAAAAATTATTTAAACAAATCATTTTTGCAATGATACATTCCCTTTATAAAGTCTAATGGAAGGTGGTCTAAAAATGATCCAACAAAAGACTGAAAACGTAAATGTAAATAAGAGTGAATTCCATGAAAAATTCAATTACAATCATGTTTTGGGACTGTTAGGGGATAAGTATCTGTCTTTTATCTTAAAGAACCTATGCTCAGTTCTAAATTTCTAAATGAACAAAACTCAATGACTTCCGGAGGAAAAAAAAAATGTAACTGGAGTGAAAAAGTTATACAGATTAGTAAGTTACTTAAATCTCACGTCTTCCAGTACTTATCAGCTGCTGTATGTCCTGAAGGAAGTGGTGTATTCTTTCCAGTCTGATACAGTACTCTTTGCTGCCACCTCTGTCTGTGGCAGCAATTATCTAGAACAGGAGAGGTTTTCTGCGGGGATTTGCTACTGCTCTGGACAGTTGCTGTTACAGACAGAGGTGGCAGCAGAGAGTAAGATGAGCAAATTGCTGATCTTAATGGAGCGCCTTGTTTGATCGGTGGTCCACTCATCCAGCCCACCGGCTTTCATCGCTGCTCCGATCCCTGCTGCACCCCCCGAGTGCCAGGGAAAAGATGGATCCAATCCTGGGAAACTCCCAGGATTGAACTCAGCTTTTCCTAGAATCCTGGGAAGAGTGGAAGGGGCGCGGAGCAGCGCTGAAAGCCGGTGGTCTGGATGAGTGGCCTGCCGATCAAACAAAGCGCTTAGCTTCATTGAGATCAGCGATTTTTTCATCTCTACTTACTTTAAAGATTGCTGATTATTATTATTTACAATACATTTAGGTTTTTTGTTTTTTTGATGTACAGAAGATATTATCTTTTGATGTACAGAGATCTTAAAGGGAACCTGTCACCCGGAACACGGGCAAAGAGCCCGCCCGACCCCCTGGTGCAGCCCTGGATACTTACCCTTTCCTGCAAGTCCCGCTCCTGGAAACGGTCCCGGGACGGAGATATCGTCGGCCGAAGCTGAGCGCGCGCTGTATGCTAATCAGCAGAGATAAGTCCGATGCCCATAGAGAATGATGGAGCCGTCATTCTCTATGGGCATCAGACTCATCTCTGCAGCGCACGCGCACCGCTTCTAACAGGGATATCTTTGTCCTGGGGCCGGTTCCAGGAGCGGGACTTGCAGGAAAGGGTAAGTATCCAGGGCTGCACCAGAGGGTCGGGCGGGCTCTTTGCCCGTGTTCCGGGTGACAGGTTCCCTTTAAAGAATTGATTTCCCTTAGCTGCAGATTTTTTTTTTTATTTTGTACACAATATTAGAATATTACTTCCTTCTCTCAGGAGTCCTATTATTGCGTGGCTTTGTTGGCAACACTTCTATGGGACTATTTGGACCATTTCAATATTCTGACTTTGGTGGGAAAAATGTGCGGGAATGCATCCAAGCATCAGTAAGAATTCCAATAGATTATATTCCTACGAATTATCACTGAATTGCATCTAATGTTAGCAAAGAGAAGTAGATTTCACCAGGATACTTATTTTGTCTAAAATAAAAAAAAAATGAAAAAATTCTCTCAAATCTAGCCGCATTTCCAAACATGTCTGGATAAAGAAGAGAAGAGTATAATTTATGTTTTTTTCTAACACCTCTGCCAAGACTTTCCCCTTTCTCCAATGAGTCCTTTTGTAGCCTATATCTGCTTCTTATCCCACCATAATATTCTAGAAGAGTGATGTTCATGATAGTTCTGTGCTGAGAGATATACTAATATAGCAAATTAGACTTCTTTGTAGATAGTTGTGCTGAGGTTTCTTAGAAAAGAAAAGACATGAAACATTCTATTTACTACAGCATAATAACTCAATGTTACTTCCCAAAAACAATGCACTAAATCAGAAAAATGTCTTGGCTAAAAAGATTATGATGTGGCATGTTTCAGAGACACCTAACCTAAAGCAATATCCCATGAAGGGCACTGAGCCATTAAAGGAGGGCATACACTTACAGGGTACTGCAGTGATTTTTTTTTTCCCCCAGATCAACAGGTATCAGAAAGTTTTAAAGATTTGTAAATTACTTCTATTTAAAAATCTCAAGTCTTCCAGTACTTATCAGCTGCTGTATGTAATGCAGAAAGTAGTGTATTCTTTCCAGTCTAACACAGTGCTCTCTGCTGCCACCCAAATCTCCACAGAAAATCTCCACAGAAAACCTCTCCTGCTCTTGACAGTTTCATACATGGACAGAGGTGGCAGTAGAGAGCACTGTGTCAGACTGGAAAGAATACACCACTTCCTACAGGACATGCAGCAGCTTATAAGTACTGGATTTTTTAACGGCGCAATTTACAAATCTATATAACTTTCTGACACCAGTTGATTTAAAATTTTTCCACCGAAGTAACCCTTTAAAGGGCTATATCCATCCACAGGATATGCCATAAGTGCCCCCTAGATGTGAGTCACACTTCTATGGTTGGCACCTATATTCAGATCAAGGGCTTCCTGGCCCGTCCGGCCTGTTTGCAGCTGTCGGAGGTGGTCGGGAAGATAAAAATTGCTGAATCCAGAGAGATACACAATACCTATAACTCCCATTGACATTAATCAGAGTGGGCACACAGCGAAGTCCCGGGAGTTATGCTATTTGAAGTTTTTGAACATGAAACAAGAACTCTTACATGGGGAGTTTGTGACTGACAGTTCATTTAACCTGTTTGCAATGTGGCACCGTTCAGTATATATATAAATAATGAATCATTATCATCATGGCACATAATATGTGTATCACATGAAATCTGTCATAGGAGAAAAAAGAAGACCATCAATTACGTCGTCCTGTTTTATCTCTCAGCTCGTCCGCGTTCTATAAGGATCCTATCATTAGTCATTGCCTTTTCTTGTTTTTAATGCTCATATGCTGTTGTAAGCATTACTATTATATTTCATATTGTAGTTAAAGCGTTCATAGACTTCAATCAAACTGCAAGCTCTGACATCCCAAGATATAGACCTGGAGCTTTGCCAATTTACATTCTGAATATGATATTTCAAGCCAGAGGAAAGGAGTATCCTTTTCTATTCTGACATCTATGCATGAGTGGCGTTATAAATGATCTCTTAGTATACATTATAGCGGTGATTAAAGCATGTCTCATCATGTGCTCGCAGTCATATGGAAGAAAGCTTTTAACTAGATCTGTCAGATTCTTTTTCTCAAAGGTTCTGTTGACTGAAGTGTGCTGGATATGCATGGATAGAAATACAAGCATGCAATGGATCTTTCCAGGCAAACTGCAAAAAAAGTTGGTATTATATAAGCAACAGAACATAAATTCTATTGAAAGTTGCATAGAAAAAAAGGTTGCTTAAGTTAGTAGTTTTCAAGATCTCCAAAGACATAAGAATCAACTGGCAACTGGAAAACTGGCATTTTTTCTCTATCCCCAGCCCTTATATAGTCCCCCTGTGAGCTCCCCCAGTAGTATATAGTCCACCTGTGTGCTCCCCCAGTAGTATATAGCCCCCCTGTGCGCTCCCCCAGTAGTATATAGTCCCCCTGTGCGCTCCCCAGTAGTATATAGTCCCCCTGTGTGCTCCCCCAGTAGTATATAGCCCCTTTGTGTGCTCCCCCAGTAGTACATAGCCCCCCTGTGCGCTCCCCCAGTAGTATATAGCCCTCCTGGGCGCTCCCCCAGTAGTATATAGCTCCCATGTGCGCTCCCCCAGTAGTATATAGCCACCCCCACTTTGTGGTCCCCAGTAGTATATAGACCCCCTGTGTGCTCCCCTCATTTGTATAGAGACCCCCTGTGTGCTCCCCTCTTTTGTATAGAGACCCCCTGTGTGCTCCTCGTTTGTATAGAGACCCCCTGTGTGCTCCTCGTTTGTATAGAGAGCCCCTCTGTGCTCCTCCTTTGTAGAGACCCCCTGTGTGCTCCCCGTTTGTATAGATACCCCCTGTGTGCTCCCCCCGTTTATAAAGACCCCCTGCTGTGTGCTCCCCAGTAGTATATAGCATCCCTGTGCTCTCCCTCCTATATAGCATATAACATAAAAAAAAAAACACTTATACTTACCTGGGTCCAGGCGTCTCCTCTTCTCTTCACATTTGTGGCCGCTCTGCAGCACCGGCGCAGTGACGTCACTCAAGTGCCAACACCAGAGAGCGGCCTCTTATGACCGCTGCGGCCACAAGAGTGACTTACAGGGAGGGAGCCAATGGCTCCCTCTCCGTCAGTGCTGCTGCTCGTTACGAGCGTTCATAGATACTGTGCAAAGGTGAGCAGCGCAGCTCAGTATACAGGTATACTGAGCTGCAGCCGAGGCCTGGCCAGCTGTCCTCCACGGTCCGCCAGTTGAGGACCCCTGCTATATAGTAATAATGCCCCCGATGGCCCATATGGCCTATATGCTCCCCCATATAGTTATAATGTTCCCTGTGCTTCCATGTACTTATAATGCCCCTTGTGGCCCATATAGTAAAAATGCTTCCTGTGCCCCTTATAGTTATAATACCCCATGCTCCCATATAGTAATAATGCCCCCTGTGCACCAATATAGTTAAAATGCCCCCTGCGCCCCCACATATTGTAATAGTACTGTCTGCTGTGTCTCCATATGGTTTTAATGCCCCCTTTGGTCCCATATATTAGTAATGCCCCACTGTGCTCCCTAACATAGTTATAATGCCTCCTATGCCCCAACAGAAAAAAAAATAATAATACTCACCTAGTCTGGGCTCCACAATGAAAGTAGCAGGTCTTGTGAGCCACTGGTCAGGGGCACTGATGTGATATCATTGTGTTGGGCCATGTAGGACATCACGTTTCGGCATCTTCTGAGGAATGAATGGGGCGATAACCAAACGCACACCGTGCATTTTAAAATTTACAAATCAACAGCATAATAAAAGCATAAATGTGACCATGGTGTAAGTTGTTGTATACTGCCTGTAAAACTCCCATTGCCGGCCTAGAGTTATTTGGCAGCTTTCAGCACTGATTATTAGAGGCTCCAGTGTAATTAATCATCCATTGTATATTTGCAGGATATCTCAGCGGACAAATTCTGGCCTGAAAGGATAATGTGATCAGTTCAGTCTGAAAAATCTGGATTGAAGTAAGTGCTTGCTGTGTAACTAGGTACTGTTCTGCCAGCTGAATGCCAGGAGCATGTGTTAATTTCAGAAAAAAAAGCTGACAGTCAGTGCTGCAGTATTTAGAAGTGCTGAGTTAGCTGATACACAAGTCCAAATTGGCAGCTAAAGAGAAAGGGAGGTTGGGATTGGCTTTAAACGTGCAGAGCTATTATCTCCAAACTTGTTATATTGTTACACAGACAAAAGCTGAACCCTCCCTCTCTCATCCACCCCAATGTTCTTCCAGCACTGCTAACAGGAACTAGAAAAGCAATATAATACTAGTGAAAATGTACTTACACATAAAACACTTGGAATACCTACATAGATTCCTACATGGATGATCAATTATGACTCAATAAATAACCGCTACAATAATTCTGATTTTCTGACTTGAAAAAGACTCAAAGGGATCCTGTCGGCCGTGATGTCGTGGCATTCCCCCCCCCCCCCCCGACCCCCATAGAGCTGAGCGCGCGGTTTATGCAAAGCAGTAGAGTCCAGTCATTTTCTAATGGACGACGGACTTATCTCTACTGCTTTGCATAACACACACGCTCAGCTTCAGGCCATAACTTCTCCGCCCAGGTACCGGGTCCAGCAGCGGAGGGTTAAGTATGCCGGGCTCCACCGGGGGTCGGGGGGGCTCCTCCACGGCATCACGGCTGACAGGTCCTCTTTCAGCCCATCACCAAAAATTACAGACAAGTTCTAGTACGGACTGTAATTGCGGCACAACTTGTCTCACAGAAGTTAGTGGGAGTGTCTGTAATTTTTGCAGATCTGTAAGTTTTACGGGAAATGCTTATAAAGTGCTTTTTTCCCTGCACTTACTACTGCATCAAGGCTTCACTTCCTGGATAAAATGGTGATGTCACTTCCTGGATAACATGGTGATGTCACTTCCTGGATAACATGGGGATGTCACTTCCTGAATAACATGGTGATGTCACTTCCTGGATAAAATGGTGATGTCACTTCCTGGATAACATGGTGATGTCACTTCCTGGATAACATGGGGATGTCACTTCCTGGATAACATGGTGATGTCACTTCCTGGATAAAATGGTGATGTCACAACTCGACTCCCAGAGCTGTGCGGGCTGTGGCTGCTGGAGAGGATGATGGCAGAGGGATGCTCAGTGTCCCTCCAGTGCCCTGTGTCCCTCAGTGTCCCCCTGCCATCATCCTCTCCAGCAGCCACAGCCCGCACAGCTCTGGGAGTCGGGTCGTGACATCACCATTTTATCCAGGAAGTGACATCACCATGTTATACAGGAAGTGACATCACCATGTTATACAGGAAGTGACATCACCATGTTATCCAGGAAATGAAGCCCTTAATTGAAATTTTACGTTGTGTGAACTTAGCCATAGGCTTATATTCTAGACATTTCATATCTTACAGTATAAAGGATTTCTTGGTGCTCTCTCCCCTAAAAAATGCATGTTATTGTTGGTGGACAGTGCCGTAGGGGGACTTAACAGCTGTGGCGACCCATATATCCACCCATATCGGCCGAAGGCCCCGCCCCTCTCTCATGCCATCATCATCTAGGCTCTGGTTTTAGAAATGT